>NW_028274808.1:66818558-67435891 GCF_037043125.1 Eumetopias jubatus
ATTGTTTATCATTTATCACGTAAAAATGACAATTAATCATTTGTGTGAAGAATTTTCAAAATCAAGTCACTTCCTGACAGTGGGTGGGCTTAGAATTTCTATTACGAAAAGCTCAGGTGTTGGCAGTCTGGGAGAATGTTAGCTAGAAAATTTTTCTTGAAGTTATCTTTGCTTAGTAAGCAGTCTGTTACATTAACGTTCTGTGGTGTCCAAGATGGTCCTAATAATCCTCCTCTTTCTGTGATACACACCCTTGTATTATTTTCCCAAATTGAAATAGAGCAGTTCTCTTTCACACATTGAGTAGGGTGGAGGTGAAGGTATATGACTTCTGAAGCCAGATCAGAAAGGACATTATGACTTCTGCCTTGCTGTCATGGGTCACTCATTCTGGGGGAAGCCAACTGTCAGTATGTGAGAACATGTAAGCAGCCTTGGGGAGAGTCCCAGACATAAAGAACTGGGGCTTTCTGCCAATGGCCAGCACCAAATTGCCAGTCATTTAAGTGAGCCACCTCGGGAGTGAATCTTCCAGCCCACGGTAGGCCCTCAGATGACTAGAGACTCTTGAGATACCCCAAATCAGAACCCTCCTGCCAAGCCACCACCACAATTACCATAAATGATTTTTGTTGTTTTAAGCTGCTAAGTCTGAGATAATATTTTATGCATCAGGCGATAACTACTGCAAAGATAGGCTTACTTGATTTGGCACTGGGAGGAAAGATGGATATAATTATTTTTTTAAGTTTGTTTGTTTGTTTGTTTAAGTAACCACTACACCCAGTGTGGGGCTCGAACTCATGATCCTGAGATCAAGAGTCACTTGATCTTCTGACTGAGCCAGCCGGGTGCCCTGGAAGGATGGATATGGTTTTTATTTGTTTTGTGTTGTGGCTTTAATCTTTTGACATGGCAATGTTCTTACATTGCCTTGGTTTCACTCAGACTTTTTGTTTGCCAGAAGTAGGTTCTCTCTATTTGGTTAAGTATAGGTTATTTTTAAGTTGATGTGATTATTAAACTGGCAATGTGAAGCAGTCAGGGATGTAGTCACATTTAGAACCCAGACACTGGCCTTCCATAGACAACTTCTGACCCTCTCTCTCTCCATGGAAGAGTCCCTTTCACACTTCTGAGTTCTCTTCATTGTCACAAATCATCAGGGGCCCTGAGTCTACTTCATGGTGCCATTTGCTACTCATTCTTACAATTCTGGTTCTCTGTGCTCTTCATTTTTTAACATGACTTCTTGACTCAAATTACCCCTGAAAAGAATCTGATTATCCCGTTTCATCAGTTTATAGAAATTAAGACCACAGATTCCTGGCCAATTTCTGAGTCATATTCCCTAATGTAAGCTGGGTACCCTAGCCTAATCAGCTAATGTTAGACACTAGGTTGGGAATCTGTGTAGTCAGAGGGGAGAATCATCTTCAATTAGTGCCTAACAAATGACAGTTTTACTTGAAAGTGGCTTTGAATTTGGCACATCACAGGCAATGTACTTGACATATCTTACATAGCTTTCCATCCTAAAAATAGTGTATTTTAAATGTCTCATTTCATTCTCCATATGCACATTCAAAGAAAATTCAGCTACCATAATACTAACCATACATTTTTTAGATACATTAAATTTTTATCTACATTTTCTTTTAACATTGCCCTTTTCCATTTGCCTTCTGAAGCTGTCAATTTCCTAAATCCAAAAGGAAAAGCAGTCAATAAGACATCTAACTAAAATGTTATCCTTACATAAATGCAGTTTATTAAAAAAAATGGTTTCCACTAGTGAAAATCTTACACTTTCAAAGACAAGGACAAGCAAAAACTTATTTAATTGCAAAGCCAACCTGTTTAGTGGCCAAGTAAAATAGCCGTGCAGTCCTAAAGCATGCTGCTATGTAGTTAATCATCTTATTGCCGTGGGCACCTGGGTGGCTCAGTTGGTTAAGCGACTGCCTTCGGCTCAGGTCATGATCCTGGAGTCCCGAGATCGAGTCCCACATTGGGCTTCCTGCTCAGCAGGGAGTCTGCTTCTCCCTCTGACCCTCTTCCCTCTCATGCTTTCTATCTCTCATTCTCTCTCTCTCTCAAATAAATAAATCTTTAAAAAAAATCATCTTATTGCTGTTACTTATATAACATTCAACTCTCCACATATATTTCCACATACAGATAGCATATTTAACATGAAATCCATCACTTTGAGTGTAATTGCAAAACCGTAATATATAAAATAAGGCATTTTATTAAAAAAGGCATTCATAGAAGATGCTGTTACTGGTGTCTTTATGAATGAAATGTCTACATTTTCGTCATAAGGCATACATTATCTTCAGAAAGAATTTTGCATTTCAATTAAGTTACGAGTAAGTATTAAATTACTGGTGTCTATAATTTTGAGGGGTTTGTTGTCCAATTATAAATGAGAGATTTCAGAACAGAAATTTCATTTATGCTATATTAAGGGCTGCATTGTGTTTCATAGGATTCAATAGGTACAGAAAAACAAAAAACACAAGGGCGCCTGGGTGGCTCAGTCATTAAGTGTCTGCCTTCAGCTCAGGTCATGATCCCAGGGTCCTGGGATCGAGTCCTACATCAGGCTCCCTGCTCGGCGGGAAGCCTGCTTCTCCCTCTCCTACTCCCCCTGCTTGTATTCCCTCTCTCGCTGTGTCTCTCTCTGTCAAATAAATAAAATCTTAAAAAAAAAGAAAAACAAACAAAAAACAACTTATTTAGCCCAGACTCTTGATTCTACAGGATTATAAAAAAAAAGCTTAAGCTGGTTTAAAGGATAATTAGGGGGAAATTAAGTGAAGAATTCTGGTAAGGTCAGATTTAACATATGGATAAAGATGAAGAAACTGAAAATGTCTTGATGTTTGGAATGTAACTTTAATATGACACAAGCCTGTCATAAAATACCGTATATGCTATGCTAAGAACTTTGAGAGTATATATACACACACAAATTTGCATTATGTTTTTAAGCAAATAAGGGCATGATTATGCCTGCATGTACTATAGGTAGCTGTTTTTATTGAGAAAGATAAATCAGTATGGTAAAACAAAGCCATTCCAATATGTAAGTAGCTCTTAAAATAAAAAAAAAAAAAAAAAAAAATAGACCTGGGCAGTTCAGTTGGTTAAGCGTCTGCCTCCGGCTCAGGTCATGATCCCAGGGTCCTGGGATCAAGCCCCAGTGTCAGGCTCCCTGCTCAGTGGAGAGTTTGCTTTTCCCTCTGCCCCTCCACCCTGCTCATGTTCTTTTCTCTCTTTCTCTCTCTTTCAAATAAATAAAATCTTTAAAATATATATATATATATATAAATAGAAAAATAACATCTCAATAGAAATAATGGGTTAAAGGCATAAAAAAGAAAATTTTCTTTAAATATTTGCAAAAATAATATAACAATATACGATATATGTGTATATATATCATATATGTTATAATATTTATATATTAATATTGGTAAGCTTGTGCACATGTGCACACATAAACATACGTACAGTTTTAGTCTACCCTGAGTATGGAGAGGTGAATACTTCCACAGACTGCTTGTGGTGCTGATAACAACTTTTTGGCAGTTAACCTGGCAACATGTGTCAGTGGCTTTAACCATTCCCATACCTCTTGTAGGAAGGTATAGTAATGGAAATAACTACATAGAAGGATGGTCATCACAGTTAAAATGCATCCATGCACACGTACACACACATGTGCATGTCAGTGTATATATCCATACATCTATGTGACTGATAAGTCAATGACACTTTTTGAATCTTATAACTTACACTAGCCTCTGGTATAGGTGCTAAGTTTGGAACAATGAATAATGAACAATAATATTTTTTATTTTTATTTTTTTAAAGATTTTATTTATTTTTTTGACAGAGAGAGACACAGTGAGAGAGGGAACACAAGCAGGGGGAGTGGCAGAGGGAGAACAGGCTTCCCTCTGAGCAGGGAGCCCAATGTGGGGCTTGATCTTAGGATCCTGGGATCATGACCTGAGCTGAAGGCAGACGCTTAACCAACTTAGCCACCCAGGCACCCCATGAACAATAATATTTTTTAAAGGAAGAAAGCCATATGAAGGAATAGTGTATTATGATTTAAAATGTATATTTCAAGACCAAAGTGACATATGATAAATGAATATACAAGATTAAAATTATTTTTATATGTTGCATATTTATTGTATCAAAAACACCCCCATATACATGTACATTTGTATAAAAAACAGAAAAATAATGAAAAGACATCTAAGGAAAAGAGACTTGGTTATTATACCTATGTAATTGAATTCAAGTATTTTTTACATTTAATGTGCATTCCTACTTTATACGATAAAATGGCATATGTTCTAAATACACAGTAACAATACATGCAATTTTTAAATTAAGTAATTGCAGAATAAATTCTCTTTATAACATTCATTCTTTTGATTTAAGAATATATAGCTTTCTATCTAGCATATTTTTAGTGAATGTTACATTCAATTTGCTGTATTTTTTATATTTTAATAAATCATTGAGTTTTTATTTAAATTCCAGTTAATTAACAAACAGTGTAGTATTAACTTCAGGTAGAATTTAGTATTTCATTGACATATTTTGCTTTGGAGTATTGTAAATTAAATCTATTGCATTTTCCAATTCTTACATAATAGATTTAGGGGTATTTATCTTGTGTCTTGTTACCAAATTGAACTATTTAACTAACTTTATATGTACTTTTAATGTAATCTTTTGACAAATTTTATCTTCAAATTTGATTATTTTCTAATTTAGAATATTTATATAATTTATATTTATTTCCTGCCTTAACAAGTTGTCTAATTCATTAAAACATTAATTTCTAATGACAATTACAATCCACTATTTTGGCTCTCCATTTATTATTCGAGTATTTGTTAAACTCTCATTAATATAAAATATACCTCTAGTCTCGTTTTTTTTTTTTTTTTTTTTAAGATTTATTTGAGAGAGCGAGAATGAGAGAGAGAGTACATGAGAGGGGAGAGGACCAGAGGGAGAAGCAGGCTCCTCGCCAAGCAGGGAGCCCGATGCGGGACTCGATCCCGGGACTCCGGGATCATGACCTGAGCCAAAGGCAGTTGCTTAACCAACTGAGCCACCCAGGCGCCCCCTAGTCTCGTTTTTTATTAAGTATAGATAATATCAGTTTAGTTAGTTCTATTGTATTTACATTCTCCTTTTTATTTTTATTTTATTGAAGTATAATTAATGTACAATGTTATATTAGTTTCAAGTGTATAACATATTGATTTCACAATTCTATACATTAATCAATGCTCCCTCACCACAATAAGTGTGGTCACCATCTGTCACCCTAAAACATGATTGCAAAATTATTGGCTATATTCCCTATGCTGTAGTTTTCATCTCCGTGACTTATTTATTTTTTAACTATAAGTTTGTATCACTTAATCATCTGTGTTTATTCCACCCATTCCCCTCTCATTCCTTTCTGGCAACCACCAGTTTGTTCTCTGTATTCATGAGTCTGTGTGGTTTTATGTATTCATTTGTTTTTTAGATTCTACATATAAGTGAAATCATGTGGTATTCGTCTTTCTCTGTCGACTTATTTCACTTAGCAAAATATCCCCTACTTATACTTTGCTCAGTCACTAAGAGTATTTAGATTATATTTAGTAATAGGTGACACACTTTATCAGATTACATTTGTTTAATTAAATTACATCAATTATTCTCATTTGATATACTAAAGTATTGCATTAAATTAAATTTCTTAACTAAATTCCTATCAACATATTCATCATCAATATATTCCTATCTTCATTCCAAAGAGATTCCTGTCTGTGATCAACCTTTAATATCCTGATGAATTTTGCTTGCATTCTTTTTTTAATTTTTGTCACTAGTGAAATTGTTCTATAATTCCCTTTGCTTTGCTCCTTGTGATTAGTTATTGGCATCACTTTTGCTGACTTTATAAGATGAATAGAAATGTTTCCATAGCCTAAAAATATTTAACACAACTGGAATTGTATGCTTCTTTAGTTATATATTATAGTTATATATTTTAAAACCTCAAACCCTGAGAGTATGTTGGGAAGAAACTATTTTTAAAAATGGTTCAATCAGGGGCTTTTCAAGATGGCAGAGGAATTGGAGACTTTAGTTTTGTCTGGTCACAGGAATTCAGCTGGATAGCTATCAAATCATTCTGAACACCTGTGAACTCAACTGGAGATTGATAAAAAGAATTGCTGCAACTCTACAAATAGAAAAGCGACCACTTTCTGCAAGCATGACAAGATGGAAAAACTCACCTCAAAAAAGTACTGACTGCCAGGGACCTAATCAGTATGGATATAAGTAAGATGTCAGAACTAGAGTTCAGAATCATGATTATAAAGATACTAGCTGGGGTTGAAAAAAGCATAGAAGACACTAAAGAGTCCCTTTCTGGAGAAATAAAAGACCTAAAATCTAATCAAATCAAAATTAAAAAGGCTATTAATGAAATACAATCAAAATGGAGGATCTGACTGCTAGAATAAATGAGGCAGAAGAGAGAATTAGTGATATAGAAGACAAAATGATGGAGAATGAAGAATCTGAGAAAAAGAGATAAACAATTACTTAATCACAAAGGAAGAATTTGAGAGGTAAGTGATACCATAAAGAAAAACAATATTAGAATAATTGGGATCCCAGAAGAAGAAGGAGGGGCAGAAGGATATTGGAGCAAATTATAGTGGAAAACTTCCCTAATTTGGGGAAGGAAGCACATATTAAAATCCAGGAGGCACAGAGAACCTACCTCAAAATCACTAAAAATAAGTCAACACTCCAACACATAAGAGTGAACCTTGCAAATCTCAGAGACAAAGAGAAAATCCTGAAAGCAGTTCGGGACAAGAGGTGCGTAACCTACAAGGGTAGAAACATTAGACTTGCAGCAGGCCTATCCACAACACCTGGCAGGCCAGAAAGGACTGGCATGATATATTCAAGGTGCTAAATGAGAAAAATATGCAGCCAAGAACACTATATCCAGCAAAGCTGTCATTCAAATTAGAAGGAAAGATGAAAAGCTTACAGGACAAACAGAAACTAAAAGAAATTGTGATCATTAAACCACCCTGGCAAGAAATATTAAAGGGGATCCTTTAAGCAAAGAGAGAACCCAAAAGGAATAGAGGCTAGAAAGGAACGGAGACAATATATAGAAACAGTGACTTTACAGGCAATACAATGGCACTAAATTCCTATCTTTCAGTAGTTACTCTGTATGTAAATGGACTAAGTGCCCCAATCAAAAGACACAATGTATGAGAATGGATAAAAAAGCAAGACCCATGGATATGTTTTCTGCAAGATATTCATTTTAGACCCAAAGACAACTCCAGACTGAAAGTGAGGGGGTGGGAAACAATTTATCATGTTAATGGACATCAAAAGAAAGCTGGGTGGCAATTTTTATATCAGACAAATTAGATTTTAAGCCAAAGATTAATAAGAGATGAGGAAGGACACTCTATCATAAGTAAAGGGTCTATCCAACAAGAAGATATAACAATTGTAAATATTTATGCCCCTAACATGGGAGCAGTGAATTTTATAAACCAATTAATAACAAAATAAAAAAACACGTTGATAATAATACAATAATAGTAGGGAACTTTAACACCCCACTCACTGCAATAGACAGATCATCTAAGCAGAAAATCAACAAGGAAACAAGGGCTTTGAATGACACACTGGACTGGATGGACTTCACAGATATATACAGACCATTCCATCCCAAAGCAACAGAATACATATTCTTCCCCAGTGCTCATGGAACTTTCTCCAGAATAGATCACATACTGGGTCACAAATCAGGTCTCAACTGATACCAGAAGATTGAGATTACTCCCTGTAGAGTTTCAGACCACAATGCTTTGAAACTTGAACTCAATCACAAGCGGAAATTTAGAAGGAATTCAAATACTTAGAGGTTAAAGAGTTAAAGAGCATCCTACTAAAGAATGAATGGGTGAAACAGGAAATTAAAGAAGAATTTAAAAATTTCATGGAAACAAATGAAAATGAAAACATATCTGTTCAAAATCTTTGGGATGCATCAAAGGCAGTCCTAACAGGGAGGTACATAACAATATAAGCATTTCTCAAGAAACAAAAAAGGTCTCAAATACACAAGCTAACCTTACACCTAAAGGAGCTGGAGAAAGAACAGCAAATAAAACCTAAACCAAGCAGGAAAAGAGAAATAATAAAGGATAGAGTAGCAATCAATGAACTAGAAACCAAAAGAACAGTAGAACAGATCAATGAAACTAGAAGATGGTTCTTTGAAAGAATTAGTACGCTTGATAAACCCCTAGCCAGATTTATCAAAAAGAAAGACCCAAATTAATAAAATCATGAATGAAAGAGGAGAGATCTCAACCAACACCAAGGAAATACAAACAATTTTGAGAACATATTATGATCAAGTATATGACAACAAATTAGGCAATCTGGAAGAAATGAATGCATTCCTAGAAACTTATAAAATACCAAAACTGAAATAGGAAGAAATAGAAAACCTGAACGGACCCATAATCAATAAGGAAATTGAAGCAGTAATCAAAAATCTCCCAACAAACAAGAGTCCAAGGCCGGATGGCTGCCCAGGGGAATTCTACGAAACACTTAAAGAAGAACTAATACCTATTCTTCTGAAGCTGTCTCAAAAAAATAAATGGAAGGAAAACTTACAAACTTTTTTATGAGGCCAGCATTCCCTTGATCCCAAAACCAAAGACCCCATCAAAAAGGAAAATTACAGACCAATATCACTGATGAACTTGGATGCAAAATTTCTCGGCCAACATACTACCCAGTAGGATCCAACAGTACATTAAAAGGATTATTCACCACTATCAAGGGGGATTTATTCCTGGGCTGCACGTGTGGTTCAATATTCGCAAATCAATCAATGTGATACAATGTGATACATTAATAAAAGAAAGGATAAGAACCATGTAATTTTTTCAATAGATGCAGAAAAAGCATTTGACAAAGTACAGCATCCATTCTTGATTAAACCTCTTCACAGTGTAAGGATAGAGGGAACATACCTCCATATCATAAAAACCATCTATGAAAAGCCGACCGCAAATATCATTCTTAATGGGGAAAAACTGAGAGCTTTTCCCCTGAGGACAGGGATGTCTACTCTCACCACTGTTTTTCAACATAGTACTAGAAGTCTTAGCCTCAGCAATTAGACACAACAACAAAAAGGCATCCGAATCAACGAAGAAGTCAAACTCTCACTCTTTGCAGATGACATGATACTCTATGTAGAAAACCCAAGGGACTCCACCCCAAAATTGCTAGAACTCCTTCAATAGTTCAGCAAAGTTGCAGGATATAAAATCAATGCACAGAAATCCTTTGCATTTCTATACACTGACAATGAGACAGAAGAAAGAAAAATTAAGGATTCAATCCCATTTATAGTTGCACCAAAACCCATAAGATACCTAGAAATAAACTTAACCAAAGAGGCAAAAGATCTGTACTCAAAAAACTATAGAATGCTCATGAAAGAAATTGAGGAAGACACAGAGAAATGGAAAAATGTTCCAAGCTCATGGATTAGAAGAACAAATATTGATAAAATGTCCATGCTACCTAGAGCAATCTGTACATTCAATGCAATCCCTATCAAAATTACATCAACTTTTTTTTTTTCACAGAGCTGGAACAAATAATCCTAAAATTTGTATGGAATCAGAAAAAAACCCTGGATAGCTAAAAAAATATTGAAAAAGAAAACCAAAGCTGGTAGCATCACAATTCTGGACTTCAAGCTCTATTACAAAGTTGTAGTCGTGAAGACGGTATCATACTGGCACAAAAATAAACACGTAGATCAATAGAACAGAATAGAGAACCCATTGTGGACCCTCAACTCTATGGTCAACTAATCTTCAACAAAGCAGGAAAGAATATCCAATGGAAAAAGACAGTCTCTGCAAAAAAATGGCATTGGGAAAATTGGATTGCCACATGCAGAAGAATGAAATTGGACCATTTTCCTGCACCATAGACAAAAATAGACTCAAAATGGATGAAAGACCTAAATGTGAAACAGGAATCCATCACAATCTTAGAGGAGAACACAGGCAGCAACCTCTTCGACCTCAGCCGCAGCAACTTCTTCCTAGACACATTGCCAAAGGCCAGGGAAGCAAGGGCAAAAATGAACTATTGGGATTTCATCAAGATAAAAAGCTTTTGCACAGCAAAGGAAACAGTCAACAAAACCAAAAGACAACCGACAGAATGGGAGAAGATATTTGCAAATGACATATCAGATAAAGGGCTAGTTTCCAAAATCTATAAAGAACTTACCAAATTCAATACCCAAAGAACAAATGATCCAATCAAGAAATGGGCAGAAGAAATACACACCCAAAGAATACATACAAATGGCCAACAGACACATGAAAAAATGCTCAATATCATTCAGCATCAGGGAAATACAAACCCAAACTACAATGAGATACCACCTTACACCAGTTAGAATGGCCAAAATTAACAAGACAGGAAAAAGCAAGTGTTGGCAAGGATGCAGAGAAAGGGGAACATTCTTATGCTGTTGGTGGGAATGCAAGCTGGTGCAGCCACTTTGGAAAACAGTACAGAGGTTCCTCAAAAAGTTAAAAATAGAGCTACACTATGACCCAGCAATTACACTACTAGGGATTTACCCCAAAGATACAGATGTACTGATCCAGAGGGGCCCCTGCACCCCAATGTATACAGCAGCAAAGTCCACAAGAGCCAAACCATGGAAAGAGCCAAGATACCCTTCAACAGATTCATGGATAAAGAAGATGTGGTATATATACATATATATATATATATACACACACACACACACAACAGAATACTACTTAGCCATCAACAAAAGAAATCCTGCCACTTGCAACGACATGGATGGAACTAAAGGGTATTATGCTAGAGAAATAAGTCAATCAGAGAAAGACAGTTATCATATGCTCTCACTCATATTTTGAATTTAAGAGACAAAACAGGATTATAGGGGAAGGGTGGAAGAAATAAAACAAGACACAATCAGAGAGGGAGACAAACCATAAGAGACTCTTAATCATAGGAAACAAACAGGGTTGCTGGAGGGGAGGGTAGTGGGGGGATAGGATAGCTGGTGATAGACATTAAGGAGGGCATGTGATGTAATGAGCATTGGGTGTTATATACGACTGATGAATCACTGAACTCTACCTCTGAAACTAATAATACACTATATGTTAATTAACTGAATTTAAATGAAAAATGTTTCAATCAGTACCATGGTTATTTTTATTTAATTTTTTTCTTTATTTCAGTTTGGATATTTATATTTCCTTGGATTTTTTTAGTGAAATCCAGATTATCAAATTTATTAGCAAAAATTCTACATTAAAGTGATGAATCACTGATTTCTACTCCTGAAACTAATATTACACAACATGTTAACTAACTGTAATTTTACTAAAAACTTGAAACTACAAAAAAAATCTACCTTAATTTAAAATCAAAGCTACAATCATTCCTTCTATCTTTGTTGTCTCCCCATTTCTTTCCCTTTTTTCTTCCTCCTGGTTCTGCTTCCATTTCTGCTTTCTCTCTCATTGTCTTTTTCCCTCTTTCTATTTTGCTTAATAATGCATCAGTTAAGTCTGTGTATTATCTCTTAGCCAAAACTCTTTGGGTCCACATATTGAATATTCATTTTTTGTTGTCTCATATTAATTGTAATCATATTTTATTATTTATTTATTTTTAAAGTTTTTAAAATTTATTTTAGACAGAGAGAGATCAATGGGGGGGGAGTAGAGGGAGAGGGAGAGAATCTCAAGGAGACTCTGTGCTGAGTGCAGAGCCCAATATGGGGCTCCATCTCACAACTCCAAGATCAGAGCCAAAACCAAGAGTAAAACATTACCCGACTGTACCACCTAGGTGCTGCCATATTTGATTTTTTTTAAAAAATATTTAATTTATGGAAGAATTTTGTGTGTTTAAATATTCTCACGGGTTTTCATATTTGTTTTATCCTTGTCTGAAAATGTCTAAACTATTTATGCTGATTGAAATATACCTACAATATAGAGACTTTTCATTTTCTAGTTTACTTTGGGAGCACTCTTGAAAATTTTTCCAGAAAATCTGAACAAAACACTTTTATTTGTAGAGTTCAACATTCTGTTCGTATAGTACAATATTCACTATGAAAATACTTATTCAGTCTTAATAATTATATTATTGAAACTTGGTCTTTTTTCTCTTAATTTTTCAAATACTGAGAGTGATGAGTTAAAGAAATAGAATACAAGTGTATATTTACCAATTTTGTTTCCAGTCCTAACAGCTTTTGCTTCATATTTTAATATTATATTCTTAGTTTATATAATATTAAACTCAATATGCAGTACTTTGAATTTTATCTTGTTGGATGTTAATATCACAAACCACGTATTTTTTGGTACTTTCTCCTAAATGATTGCCTATCTTGAAAATATCTCTGTCCTTACTCCTTTAAACTAGCAGTGCTTTGATATGCCACTAGGGTTTGTGCAGGTTTTTTCTTTTCTCTAGAAACCTTATTCTTACAGTCCTCACTTGCTTCACTCTTACTCATCTTGCATCTTTCACTTTCAGTGTTTCCCTTTGTTTAATCCACCTGCTAAAAGCATTCACAATACTGTTCCTCTCTTTCATAAACCATTAAATGTGTAATTTAAAAATTTTTCTCTGTCATTTTGTGAATAGTGTTTTTATTTTTTCCTCAACTAGATTATAAACTCTATTAACAGAGAGTTTGGGCCCCGGGAATCTGTGTATTATATCACTGAATGCAATGTCTGACACATGTTAGGCACTCAGTCAGTACTCACTGAGCAAATGAATGGAGATATGATGAAACATATATCTAGTTACATTTTTTTATATAAACCAGGAAAAAACAAGGTAAATCTAATCATGGCTCAGCCTTTCCTGAACCTACAGAAGAAAATTTAATCTCCTCTGCATTGTGTACAAAAAACTTTCTTGATCTACTCATGGAAAAAATCTCTGGCCTCAGCTTCTATCAGTTTTGTTCTTCAAATATACTCAATTATTTAAATTTCTCTGAATAGAGTAGTTCCCCCTTATTCAGAGAATATGTTCCAAGACCCCCAGTGGATGTCTGAAGCTGCTTATAGTACTACACTCCATATATGTTGTTTTTTTCTTATACACACATATCTATGATAAAATTTAATTTATAAATTAAATTACAGTACAAGGTTGACAATAGTCACTAATAATAAAATAATTATAATAATATACTGTAATAAAAGTTATGTGAATATGGTCTCTCATTGTACCGTACTCACCTTTCTTCTTGTGATGATGTGAGATGATAAAATGCCTATGTGATGAAATGAAGTGAATGACATAGGCACTGTGACTACTATTGACATTCTGATGAAACTTAAAGAGCAGGATCATCTACTTCCAGATCGAGGTTAACTGCTGATTACTGAGGTCTGTGTCCTCTCCTTGCAAATAGACCTATCATTTTCATATTCATTTCAAGAACACTGTAGACAACAAGAACAGCACCACAAAATGTCCTGAAGGGATGAATGTTATTTTACAAAAATTTATTTTTAAAATGTTTAGCAGGTTTTGAAACTGGATGACTTGGGCCTTCAGCCTCCAAGTAGGAGTGCTGGAGTATAGTCTTGGCTTTGCTACATTCATGGGTGGGGGAGATTCAGCTTAAAAAAAGTGATTATGCTTTAATATGGTTAAAATATTCGGGGAATATTTAGATGTGTATAAGATTTTACATCAATTACATTTTCTTTTGACATATTATTTTGCTGTGAAAACACAGAATTTGGGCAACTTTGATTTAGTAATGGAGGTAGACATTTCTCTGAGAATATTTCTAATTGGTATTTTTTTCTTTATTTCTATCTCAATATTTTAACTCTATTGATTTAATTTCTATATAGTATGTAATATACCTATTGTCCAGAAACAATTTACTATGAATCATTATTGTGCATTGAACTAACCAAGATATATTTGGATATATGTCATTCTGTCTGGTTTAAAAAGTGAAAACATATATTACTTAAAAATAAACTACATCTGTGTTCAAATCCTTTATTAAAAGAACTCTTCTTGCTCAGGATATTGCATATTATGTAGGAATATTACATATTGTGATTACCAAGAATTTTTAAAATATAATTTTTTCAGTTAGCAACTTTTAACTATACTATCTTAAATAGTTTTAACTACCAATGTTTGTTCTAAAGATGTATTTTAATAACATAACCTAAATATCCCCTTCTTTCCAGTGATGCATAAAATGTTCTTTGTTTATTAACAAAATCTTTATTCCTAAGAATTGGCAATTTCAAGAAATGAAAAGAGCATTATTAACTAGTACAGCATTTTACTGTTTTGTTAATTCAAAGTAGTTTTTTTGAATTCACCATCACCACTTTTATGTACATGTTCTATCCTAGAGATTGTGACCTCTTTAATAGTTATTTATATTATTATGCAACTGAAGCTCTCTTTACTCATTTTTCTTTCTCTCCTCTTTCCTTTAACATGCTGCAGTAGCTAACATATTATGGAGAGAAGAAGGTACTAAATTCCATGATTTTTATATTGTGATTATTTTGCTTAATTTTTAATGGATTTATTGACTATCAATTTTAATAATTACCTTATTCATTTTTATGTTGACTAAATATTTTTGTTTTATTATAAATAGGTATTCTTTTGTAAACCTGATACCATTAGAAATATTTATTACTCTTTATCAGTTTGATTTATTATTGATATATAACCATATATATGATATATAACCATATATATGATATATAACCATATAAATGAAGTACATTATAATATATTGAAATGCTTTTAAGAATTTAAAATTAAGTCAAAGAAATAAAAGCAAACTTAAACATAACTTCCGTATAAACCCTGATTTAGATTAGAAAAAAATTATAAAAACCATTGCCTTATCAAGGGAATGTAATAAATTATTTAAGAAAGTGGTTTGTAAATTTGAAAGATCTAGATTCAAATCTGGTCTCCACAGCTCTATAACCAAAGGCCTCTTTATGTCCCAATTTTCTTATCTGAAAAATAAGGATAGTTGTTTATAATCAGTAGGGCTACTACCAGTTCCTTAAATATAGGCTACACTCTATAAACAGCGTCCACTTCCATTTATTATTGTTATTATTATTATTATTTTTATTCGTAAAGACTGGGAAGAATGTGTTTGACCAGGTACTCACGTGCTTTAGTTAAATTTTTAGGAGCAAAATGCAATAAGTCATCATTATAGTTCTGGTAAACAATGACCAAAATGTTGCCTCCTAATCCATTCTAGACAAACTTTCTCCTCCCTGATTATAGTTTCCCATATGAACTGGAGTCACTGCCACCTGTGAGGGCCTTGTCTCATAAGCTTCAAGTAATTTGCGAATTGAAGCATCTCAGTTTTGTTCTCAATGATGAGGCACACCACCATTTTTCCCCCTTGATATTTGTTGCTTCTGAAATCTTTTGTATAGGCTTCTTCAAGGTCTGGTTTACTAAAGAGATTCTGGTGTGACTATGTCTTCTCATTTTATTCCACTTAAGATATTTCACATTTGAACATACAAATGTAGTCATTACTAAAACTAACATTAATATATCTATTAAACAACATTTCTTTATATCTCTTCCCTCTTGAGATTAAACAAATATATCTCTGGGCATTTTAAAAATTGATTTCATGTTATCATCATAATAGAAAGAACAAAACCTAAGTAGTCAGAGATCAGGTAGCACAGTTCTGGCTTTGCTGGTTAATTGCTGGTAAAAACGGGATGTGTTATTTTACCTTTCTGAGCCAGATTTTTCTAACACATTGCTTGAAATACAGTTGACACTTTCCTTATAAAATTGTGATATGTATATGTCCTTAAAGTATGTAAAATAACATTTTCTTATAATTTGACTAGCAACCATGAACATTATTATAATTTTAATATGTAATAATAATATCATATTCTTCAGACTACTTTTAATGTGGTTGTTTTTTTTAGATTTTATTTATTTATTTGACAGAGAGAGACAGTGAGAGAGGGAACACAAGCAGGCGGAGTGGGAGAGGGAGAAGCAGGCTTCCCGCAGAGCAGGGAGCCTGATGCGGGGCTCCATCCCAGAACCCCAGGATCATGACCTGAGCCGAAGGCAGACGCTTAACGACTGAGCCACCCAGGCGCCCCTCTTCAGGCTACTTTTAAAAATATGAGACCTCCAGATTAATTAAAATCACCCTGATATTCATTATATGAAACCATTTTTATCTATATAAAATGTTCTTCTGTTAGGTTTTTTAACATGTATGCTCTCAATAATTATTCTCCATCAATCAATGATTTGCTTACTCTTCATAACTTTGTTTGACAGAGAATATGTCCTTGAGAAATAAGTTATTTAGTATATTTTGCAGATAGTTTTAAGACATATATAATAAATACCTTTGGGTAAAGTTTTTATTTTTTGGGGGGGTAAAGTTTTTAAATCTTTTATTTCATGTGCAATTGTCATCAGGGTCCTTTGTTGTTTCTTAGAATAAACAAGATTTAACATAATAGACTTGAGAAAACAATATGCCTGATTTAAATTCATAAGAATCTGTAAATTATTTTTTACAATGCCACAGTTATTGGCAAGGCATTACAATTAGAAATGATTGCATGTAATAATAGTAGTGGTGGCCAGAGATAATAGACCACCTTGAGGAATCACCGAATCCTAACAGTGTATACAATTATTTCATAAAAAGTAATTAAAATAATAGCTAACTAAAACTTCCAAAAACTTTTTTTACCTTTATTTTTAAAGGATAGAATAATAACAAATACGAACTACATAATTCCAAGATCTATTCTCATTTCCACCATAGTAATGTTTTCTCTTTGCATGCTTGCCTCTTTACCATGGCCAAGAGAAAT
This sequence comes from Eumetopias jubatus, assembly GCF_037043125.1. NCBI lineage: Eukaryota > Metazoa > Chordata > Mammalia > Carnivora > Otariidae > Eumetopias > Eumetopias jubatus. The sequence continues at coordinate 66,835,658 of NW_028274808.1, forward strand.
TTATCCCAGAGAGAACCAACTGGGAAATTCCAATTTCAGGCATTCAAAGATAAATATTGGAAAGATAGTTAAAAATGATAAACTTCTCATAATGTCATTGTACTTATAAGCAATTATTAAAACCATAAAATTTTGTTTAGCTGAAGAATTATTTTTTAAACATGAGCATCAGAATCTAGCTTAATCAGGACTTTGTAACCTAAATTGATTTTACTAATTTAATATGTATTATCTTCGGAATCTCATGGATATTTAAGCTTGAAACACAGAGTCCACTACTTCTCTGCGTTCTTCTTCCAGTTTTTTTCCAGTCATCATTGTGGTTTGCAGGAGTGCAGAAAGACATTGTTAAAAGAGGAAATATGTCACTCATTATTGACAAATATTTTAAAGAGCCTATTAAATGCAAAACACTTTGAAAATACTGGAAATATAAAGATAGGAATATTGTCCCTAAAGAAAATTTTGATCTAGTAAGTTAAAGTCTTAATCATTCTTATTGATAACTAATTTTACTATATGATTTGAAAATATACATTAGAAGATCCACTGTTTGGTTTCCTTCTACAATATTTTTTATGATCTTGTAATAAAATATAATCTAATAAAGTACATCTTAAAGTTTATTTAGTTGACAACAGTTTAGGAATATATTTTATGGTCTTAATAATACATGTTTTGATTTAGATAAGCACTAAAATAAAGAACTTTAAGCCATTTTACTCATTGATGAATTAATCTTAACTTGAACATGCTAAGTTCAAGTTCAAAGGAGAGATGTAAGGTGGTTCACTAATAGTATAGTATTTCCTAAATTTGTTATAACATGGAATTATTTTGATGAATATAGGATCAATATTGAATAAAGATTACTTCAGGAAAAACTGAATGGATATGACATCTAATGCTTTGAAAGCCAAACAAATAATTTCTATGTTTATAAAAATTGAATGTCCCTTCTATTCCTTGTAAATATTTATGAATCTATTCACATGAAAATATAGAAAAGATTCATGTAAATCACTATATTAGTCAAGCTCATTGACACCTACCAATAAAATGCAAATAGAAATTACAGGGAAATTTGGGGCGCCTGGGTGACTCAGTCGGTTAAGTGACTGCCTTTGGCTCAGGTCATGATCCTGGAGTCCCGCGATCGAGTCCCGCATCGGGCTCCCTGCTCAGCAAGGAGCCTGCTTCTTCCTCTAACTCTCCCCCGTTTCATGTACTATCTTTCTCTCTCTCATTCTCACTCTCTCAAAATAAATAAATAAATCTTAAAAAAAAAAAGAAATTACAGGGAAATCTTACAACAAAGATTATATGTTACACTGTAATCTGATTAGCTTTGTGACCTATAATGTCACGAAAGTGGGGGAAAGGGAATATGGCAAGCAGGTCAGTTTTTAAGTTCTTCAGCCTGAAATTACTCACATTTCACTGGCTAGACTATTATACTTGCAAGGGAGGTTGGGAAATACAGCCTAATATATACCACCTTTGTAAGTTCCATAAGCTTCTCAAATTTATTTTTAGAGAAAAGAAATGCTGAGATTCTCAGGACCAGATTACTGCTTCACGGTAATATTGATGAATTATTTAAAATGAAAAAATTTTCAGAGCGTTAAGGCTCCTGAATGCATTAAGCTTAGAAAGTCATAGCATTGTGGAGACGTAGAGACCATGCCTTCTAACAATCAGTACATGATGCCAATTAAATCGTGATCAAGTTCTCGGTATTTTCATTAGCCAGTCCACTATCGTTGCTTTAAATACTAACCTCAACCTAAACTTTTTAGTGTTTTATATTCTTTCATTAAAAAGGTTTTCAAATCAAAATTGTGATCTGATGACATATACCCATTTGCAGATATATGTGTATATACATACACATAAATATGTATATATATGCTAGATGTATACATACATACATTTATACACGTGGGTACATATATAATTAAATATATGACCCCAACTAACATTAATTATATAGCACAAATACTCTATTATAACCTTTGCTATGTTAATCGTTAAATGTGAAATTAATCATGCAGATTTGCACTCAGCTTTTTCAGCAGATCTTTGGAAGTTCAGGAAATGGTATACTGACTCAAATGGACTGATTTTATTTATTTACTTATTTATTTATTTAAGATTTTATTTATTTATTTGAGAGAGAGAGAATGAGAGATAGCACAAGAGGGAAGAGGGTCAGAGGGAGAAGCAGACTCCCTGCTGAGCAGGGAGCCCAGTGTGGGACTTGATCCCGGGACTCCAGGATCATGACCTGAGCCGAAGGCAGTCGCTTAACCAACTGAGCCACCCAGGCGCCCATCAAATGGACTGATTTTAGATAACATCACTCTGACCAGGCAAATAGCACCTAGTTGCTGGATTAATAGTGGCTGATAAAGAGCTTGATACAAACACTCACTTTCTAGCAAGAATGAAATAGTTTTATTTTAGTTGAACATAATATAAAGATCTTTTTGAGGTGCAGTGAAATGATGCTACTTTGTGTGTAAAAAAGTTTTTATCTCCAAAGACAAAGTTACAAAACATGGGAATATTCATGAACCAACAATCTTTCCCCGCTAAGTTATTCAAGATGAGAAACACAAAAGTGAAAAGAATAAAGTCAACTAATGAAGGACTTTATAACACTAAAACTTATTGAATTATCTTTCATTGGTTACCAAATCACTGCATCTCATGATTATAATTTGCTCTTGACCATAACTTAAATCCTAAAGCAATAGCAATTTAAATCAGGGGAAGACAAATATCACCACAAAATATCTTTCATTATTGACTATCTTTTGTTATTGTTGTCCATCCTGTAATTAGAAATTAACCACATTTTATCATTGATATAAATGATGTAATATATATGCTATATATAAGAAATAATATCATTATATTATCACGATATGCTGTTATTCATGAGCAGCAATCCTAAGGATTGAGACAGACATGTGCATTGCATCTATTTTTTTCTCAGCCCATTTCACTTATTTAAAGGTGCAGTATTGATTAGAAAATCCTCTGGGAAATACTTCCCTCTTACAAGAATGGAAGTAATTCTTGCTTGTGTCCTTTCTCTGTAGAGAAAGAAAAGGCAAAAAGAAAACTCACAAGGAACAAACAAATTATGGATCACTTTCTGGAGCCACTGTACTCCATTAGATTAACAATCGACCCTGAAAAGACAAAGTACATGTGTCTATCTTCACTGGGGGATGAAAAAGAAACTAGAGGCTGCATATATTGCCGATCTTTACTGTGACGAGAGTGGTGAAGCTTTTAACTACAGCTAGGGACATTTGTAATATCCTGCAATACAATGCATGAATGAGGAGAGAACTGTAATTGAAACCTACATGGTTATTAAACTTTTTGGGACTCAGAACCACTTTGCATTCTTCAAAATTATTGAGAACTCAAAAGCTTTTGTTTATCTGGGTTATTCCTATCCACCAATATTTACCATATTAGAAATAAAACAGAGAAACATTAAAGATATTTTATTAATTTATTGAAAATAACCATAATAGATTCATTATAAGTACCCATAAATAACACAGTTTTAAGGCTATATTTAAAAAAATGAAGATACATTGTTTTTCATTTTGCAAATCTTGTTAATGTCTGACTGAATAGAAGATGCTGGATGCCTATATCTGCTTCTGCACTAAATAGTTGTGCTATCACTCATTACATCATATGTCATGTAGCCTGTCTAAAGGTACACTCTAAAACATTTGGAAGAATCTAATTTGTGAGAATGAGAGAGAAAAATGCAAATGACACCTTAGTATTATTACGAAAATAGTTTTGACTTTGCAGACCCCCTGAAAGGATTAACTATGAGAATTGCCTACTAGGAAATGCAGTTGATCTTTTATCAGGCTCATAGATTCATAGAATTTGATATCATAGAAAACTGAAATGTAGTAGTATATCTCACAGTATAGATTTGAGGAAAAAATGGAAACAGAAATCAAAATCTGGTTATATACCATTTCACCAATTTTTATTAATGTTTAAAGAGAAGAGATAATGTCTGCCATAAAAATAGTGACAGTACCATTTTTTGAAATTTTACTATGTGCCAGTCACTCTGCTAAATGTTTTACTTTCCCCAACAAATTTGATTCTTACAATAGCTGTATGACATAAGTATAATTATTATCTCCAAACTTGAGATGGGGAAATTATGACATAGACTGAATGACTTTCCTATGGTACAATAGTGAGGTGTAGAGCCATGATTGGCCTCTGAGCTGTTCAAAACCAGAGAATGGAGTTTATCTCTCTGTTACATTCTCCCATCCAAAAAAAAAAAAAAAAGTTTGGACATGGAAATTTAACAGCTGTAGTGAACATACACTAATACATTATTATTTTATTTAAATATTATTTTATTTAAATAAATAAATTTAAATTTATTTAAATTATTTTAAATATATATTAAATTAAATTAAGTATATATATTATATTTATATATTTAATATATAATTTATATTATAATTATATGTATAATATATAATATATATTATATATATATATAATATATAATATAATATGTAATATATAATAATAATAATATATAAGCACGCCTGGGTGGCTCAGTTGGTTAAGTGACTGCCTTTGGCTCAGGTCATGATCCTGGAGTTCTAGGATCAAGTCCCGCATCGGGTTCCCTGCTCAGCAGGGAGTCTGCTTTTCCCTCTAACCCTCCCTCCTCTCATGTGCTCTCTCTCTCTCTCATTCTCTCTCTCAAATAAATAAATAAAATCTTAAAAAATAATAATAATATATAAAATATATATAATAATAACATATAATATATACTTATATATATTATATATAATTATAAATAAATTAAATATATATTAAATAAAGCTAATGAATGCTCCAAATGAAAATCTGCTTATGCCTTTAATTTCTCACATCTTCATTATCAGGTACTTTATATTATTCTGTGCCCAGTGTAATCATAATAAATGTATATAGGTATAATATTATAGCAGTAAATTTAAAAAGAAACATCTGTATCATATATTCAGATAATGAGTTCTGCTGCTAAAACCTACAGAAAACTTGATTTAAAAAATTTCTCTAGCCAAGGGGTGCTTGGGTGGCTCAGTCAGTTAAGCTCAGAGTATGATCCCAGGGTCCTGACATCCAGCCCCCACACTGGGCTCCCTCCTCAGCGGGGAGTCTGCTTCTTCCTCTGCCCTTTCCCTTCCCCCTGTTCATGTTTGCTTTCTCTCTCTCAAATGGATAAATAAAATCTTTAAAAAAAAAATCTCCCTAGCCAAAAAAAAAAAAGGTAAACATACCTCTTGTGGTTAGCAAGAGGAGGAATTCATAGACGACTCTAAGGGTATACATAAAATTTTAATTCATAGCAGAATGATTAAAAGATACTTATTTTATAATTATTATTTTAGCTAATATATTTATATATGGTATTTTTTTGTCATTACTATTCATCAACATTGAAAAGCTATATTTCCACTGAAAACATTAAAGTTCAAAAACAAAGTAAACCTTGCATAATGAAATCTGTATTTCTTCAATAACCTGTAACTTGGAAAGTGGTTCATGCTTTATAAAAACGCTGAATGTGTAACTCATATAAAAAGTAAGAAAATAGACTTGAGATTTGAACAAGTGATTTGGATGGATTAACTGGGTTTTAGAGGAAAATACAGCTCAGAAATTTCATCAGTGCAACAATGCAGTGGAATCCCGCTGACTGTATTTTGTACAGATTATGGTAAATAACACAATGAAAGTGTCCATTTGCATAAGGGCAGAAATATTTCAGGAAACTTTGTAGTCTGGACCTACAGTATTTGTCAGCTTCAAACACATTCGAATTCCTGATTGGGGAGCAGAATTTTGCAGCTGCTGAAGGAAAGGAGAGGCATGTTCATTAAAAATTTTAGGAGCTTTGTAAAAAATCATCAAACATAGTATGTAACTGACACAGCTTAAAAATAGGTACCCCATTGCGATCTGGTCGTATTCCCAAGTTTCAACAACCAATACTGTTAAATTGATAGTCACTGACATGTAGTCCTATGTTAGCCTTGACATGGAAGCTTGCTGATAAGAATCGATTGTTTTTGAGTAAAAACTGACTTTTTAAGGTTTTATCTTTTGGGCATAGAACTTACATTCCTTTATGCAAGACTATAATTATAAATAAGAACTGACAACTACTAAATTTATTTTATGAAAAATATGACTTGAATTTAGTTTTTGTGACTTTCTATTGTTCAGGAATATTCCATCATAATGTAGTGCTCTCTGGAATTATAATACATAATTAACTAATAAAGATTGCATGTTTTAAAATATGAGTGCTATCAAATATTTATAAAACAATAAGATGTGTCAAAACAATCTGGAGTCACTTAAAATGCATAAGCATATTAGATAGAAATAATTTCATGTGCTAAAAGAAAATTATAGCCACTATGTATAAACACGAATAAAGTCATAATTATGCTTGAATACATTTTCCTCTAAATCATAAGAATAGATGGATATATGGCTTGACGGACAAAGTTGGAGACTTATTTTTTATTAACCAGGAACATATTTAATAAGAGTAAATATGGTTTAAGTTGAATAAACAAATATTTTTATGAATCAGTACACCTTTATCATGGTCCTCAGGCTTGACTTAATAAACCTTGCAGATATTATCAATCAAAATGAAAATGATGCTTGGGGAATTTGTGTATTTAAATAAAATCTTCCTTTTTATCAATATTTTTAGAATGTAAACCTTTTAAGCAGCAATGGTTTGGCTTTTCAAACTACCAAGATTTGAATATCATTACTTATCTTTTAAAGAACACATGCTCTCATTGAATGGTGTATGCTATATTTAGACTGAGTAAATATCATTGTACAAACCAGTACAGCTGGGCAAGGGAACGGGTGAGGACCAGAAAAGGAAAGGACTGTATGTGCTTAGGTCTGGCCATGTTGGAACAAAGCAGAAGCAGAGGAGACAAAGAGAACAGGAATATATGGAATATACAGATGCTCCCCAGGTGCAGGCATCAGTTAACCCCAACCGCATTCCAGCTGTCAAATTGTAGTGTCCTGCGCCCGTTTTGTGTGGTTTGATAAAGAAAGTGAGATGAATTGCTGAGATATCATACACCCAAATCTGTAGTGTGAACAAAATTAAAAGTATGATTTAAATCATTACTCAGATTTTTCTAAGACAGTAAATTCATACAAGTTTTAAAATATAGAAATAGATCCCAAACTTTGCCGGTATACAACTGAAATCAAAAGACCTCTATGGAGGATTACGTTTACAAAGGGTATTTTAGGAAAATATATATTCTCCAAAATCTGGAGGACTTGGTCTTTTTGTTTTTAATAGTCTTTATGTGAACTAAATTTCTACAAAGAATGAAATTCTATTTTCCCTAGGAAATTCTAATAAAAATATACAATAAATATAATTCTTCAAAAATATTTTTATTCTGTAATCAACACCTAAATTAAATGGGAGATGGTCTCAGACATAATCTATGTATCAAAGAGTTTATAAAATTCATTTTTTATCTGAAATATTTATTGAATTATGTTAAAGAAATCACTGAATTGCAGGTTAGGGAGAATAAAGTAGAATGTCTGCATAATATCAGAAAGTTGCTTTGGTGTACGGTAAAGCCTTCATGGTTTGCTTTATTAACATTACACAACTTTACAAATCGATCTCCTGCTGGTATTATGAGGAGCACTGAGTTTGGGTTGTAAAGTTTTCTGATAATTTTATTTTGAAATTTTGAATGTGTTTTTATTCCTAAGGTCTGGGAATTGGGAACATGTTCTATGTTTTTTATGAAGATGGAATCAAAGTGATACAACCCATAGAATGTGAATTTCAGAGGCACATTAAGCCTAGTGAAAAGCTCCTCGGATTTCAGGTAAGTATTTAAAAACTTCCTTTGCAGTTTTATGCTGCAGTTTTGTTAAGTAGAATTATATTTAGGAAACACAATGAAATCCATGCATATATAAGATATTTGGGGAGGAGAATATTAAAACTGTGATACTGGGTGTTATTCTATACCGGTTTAATATGTGAGGAGGAAAGATGGTATGTTCTGGATTCCTAATTACTTGTTGTAATTAAAATAAAGGCAATAGAAGTGAAATACATAGAATGAACACAGAGTAATAACTTTACTCCTTAATTTAGAATGTCTCACATTTTTGGAGGCAATGGTTACTTTAACAAAATGAAAGATAATAGCATGCAAATAATCTGATGGGAAATTGGGGTCTATTAGTTGCTTTATAAATATTGATTCCCTTTTATTTTTCATCTCATTTTTATGAGGTCTCAATGGAATGAATACTTTAGATTTATAGAGAAAAATATTAATTCTTTATTTATGTGTACCTTGCCCATCCCAGAAAGTTTTTTTTCTGTAAAATATTGGTACAGCATTCAGAAAGTAAAATAATATCTTAACAAAATAGGTATTGATTATATGTATTAGAGACTGTATTTTAATAAGATAACAATAAATTGTAATTATTTTAGATTGCCATAGCTATATGTATCTCTCCACATAAACATGTATACATCCAAAATATGTAATATTAAAGTAACTATGTTATTTATGTGTTCACACACAAGTTTGAACATGTACCAAACACCCAAAATAAAATAAGATATTGGTAGACCTCGTCATGGAACCTCTCTTGATATATAATATAAAAATAAAAATAAAAATAAGTAAAAAACACATTGATAGTTGCTCTCAAAAGTACAAATCTGACATTTCTTACTCTTTTTGCTTACTCTTTCATTAGAGTATTAAATTCTTTATGAATTTTTGTTTTATATAATATAGGAAAGCTAACTTATCCTTATATTTTCTTTCATTTTGCATTATGCATTCTTAGCATAAACTCATATATAGGATGAATATAAGATTTCCATAAGCTGTGATTTGGAAACTCTGATGCAGTAAATTAGTTCTTCATAACTATCCTTGCTTTGACACTCACTGTTTTTAGTGTTTCATTTTTAAGGTTGGCATGGCCATGAAATATGAGCAAAATAAATATTTAATGCCATTGTTTAGATTTTTTACTTTGAATTCCTATTTTCAGCCTAGCCAGTGTTGTTGTCATATATTGATATATGGAGACAACAATTTACACTTTAAAGCTATGCCCTAAAATAATAAGAAAAAAAATATATGGGTGAGATAAGATAGTCCAGCTTCCTTCCAGATATTTTATAGGAAAAGACGTCTTACTTTAAATAAAGGAAATAATTTAACTCAATATGTCTATGATTGTTTAAAAGAAATGAAACCATGTTAGGGTGCCTGGGTGGCTCAGTCAGTTAAGCATCCAACTCTTGTTTTCTGGTCAGGTCATGGTCTCATGGGTCATGAGATGGAGCCCCTTGTTGGGCTCCATGCTTAGCACGAAGTCTGCTTGAAGGTTCTCACCCTCTGCCCCTCCCAACACTGGTGTGCACGTGCACGTGATCACGCTCTCTTTCTCTCAAAAAAATAAATAAATCTTTAAAATAAAATAAAATAAATGAAACCATTTTTAATTTAAAAGTATTTCAGTTATAAGCTAAATTGCTAAATGGAATTATCATCTTTGCTAAGCTATAGTTTAACAAGTAAGACAACATTTTAAATTGCATATACTATTTTGTTTTGTTTTATAATCATATAACTAAGACCATTTTGAATAAGGTACATATGAGTGTGTAAATAAATAAATGCATATAAGAAAATATAAATATTTGCTTGTGATAAAACAAATCATGCAATTTTATACCACATTCATATTTTCATCAAAACATTATGGATGAAAAATCTGGGTTAACACACAGATATAGGAAATATAGCATCAAAATGATTTAAATCAAAGCAAAATAATTTTGCAGAGTATATATCTGAGTCCTATAGGACCAGCAGTTTTGTAGCTGACACAGATGTGTTGGTTATATCGCAGAATTTGAAACTTCGGTTATTAACACTAATAAGATAATCTGGGGAATCCATACTTTTCATTACAAAACTGTCACCTCATGAATTTGATTTGCAAATGTAAAGACAAAGAATTTTCTTTCTACATTACAAGTGGGCTATTCCAGAGTACCGGTTAATGGTTTAATGCAATTTGGTTCAATGCAAACCTTAAAGAATGTGCTTTTTTAGAACATGTCTTGATGGCTTCGGATGAGTTAATTTAACTATATAGGATCTAAAGCTTAAAAAGCAAGCAAAAACTTGATGTGACACTTTTGTGACATGTCTGGACAATAGGGATGTGAGTTTACTTACCTGAATTTCTCTTTTTAAAGCTTTTGAATACATAGACTTCCCCTAAAACAACTAAAGTTGAAACTACATAGGATTATGTTTATCTATCTTTCTCTATATATCTGGCTATATATAGTGAGAAATTACATACATATGTATATAAATTATATATAATTTTCTATAAATATTAAAAATTGAAGAAGTGAAAACCAACCCCATGATGACAGACTTCACTCATTTCCTTCAACCTGAGAACCCTTATCTGCAAGCATACATCAACAGTGAGTGTCAAAGCAAGGATAGTTATGAAGAACTAATTTATTGCATCAGATTTTCCAAATCACAGCCTATAGACATCTTATATTCATCCTATATATGAGTTTATGCTAAGAATTTATAATGCAAAATGAAAGAAAATATAAGGATAAGTTAGCTATCTATATTATATAAAACAAAAATTTACAAATATTTTAATACTCTAATGGAAGAGTAAGCAAAAAGAATAAGAAATGTCAGATTTGTACTTTTGAAAGCGACTATCAATGTGTTTTTTATTTTTTATTTTTATTTTTTTTAAAGATTTATTTATTTATTTTAGAGAGTGAGAGAGTATGAGTGGTGAGAGTGTCAGAGAGAGAGGGAGAGAATCTTCAACCACACTCCACACTGAGTGCAGAGCCTGACACAGGGCTGGATCTCATCACTCTGAGATGGTGACCTGAGCCAAAAAAAGAGTGGGCTGCTTAACTGACTGAGCCCCCAATGTGTGGTTTTTAAACTTATGGCCTTTATTTTGCTTTGGATGTTGACATTAAAGCACAAATACATTTCAGCTGACCAATATATTTTTTAAAGCATTGGGAATAATATTGAAAATTGTGACTTAGCTAAAACCATGTCCTGCTTATAATCTGTTAAATGCAGAATATAAAGACATTCAATGAATACAAAAAAAGAAAGGCAGATTTCCTATGTAATTAACATAGTCCATATACATGAAATAAAGAAATATATATGAATACAGCAAATAAACTTTATTTCGTATTGCTCTGTAATTTTATATTCCTAAATAATTATTTCTTATGCGAAGCTATTTTGTTTTCTGTTTAAACACAAGAGAGATGCCAATTTCAGAGAGTGTAAGCTATCTGGTGTTACATTTCTAGATTTACATTTCTAATTATAAAATAATGTCCTGAGGAAATTGTTGAGTATTATGTAAAGAGAAAACTTTTCTCCAGAGAAACAGAACAAATAGAATTAATAGCTGTATCTATATTTCACTCTCTCTGGCTATCATTATCTTTATCCCCATCTCCATCTATCTCTGTCTCTGTCTCTGTCTCTATCTCTATCTTTTTATTTCAAGAAATTGTCTCAGGTGATGGTGGGGGGGGCAAGTCTGAAACCCCTAGGGCAGGACAGCCAGCAGGAAATTCATGTAAGAGTGGTTGTGGTCTGGAGTCTGAAATGGACAGATGAGGCCGGTAGCGTGGAAACTCAGACACCAGCTGATATTGAAGCCTCGAGTCAGCAATCTGTAGGCAGACTGGAAACTCAAGCAGATTTCTGTGTGGAAGTCTTGAGGAAGAATTCCATCTTTGGGAAAACTCATTCTTATCTTAGGGCCTTCAGTCGATTGGATGAGACCCACTCACATTATGGAAGGTGATCTGTTTTGCTTAAAGAACAAGTGTGTTAATCACCTCTAAACAACTTTACCACAACATCTAGATTGGTGCTCGCCTAAACAACTGGGCACCATAGCCTATTCATAGCCCAGTTAACATAAAATTAACCATCACATCTTACTATCTCTTTTAGTCAAGGGCCTATTTAATTCATGTTTGCATTCCCGACATGTTGAGTACAGTGCCTTACACATGGCAGATAGTCAAACAACATTTGTTAAATGAATTTAATGAAAACTTCATTGCTTAGAGCCTTGGGCTATTCATTCTTTTATGCATTCTCGAAGTTTTAACCTGTATACGTCTAATTTCTTCCTCACCTTAATATTGTTCTTTACAATTCCCACCAAACAGTGCTCTTCTAATATGCTTGTGAAAAATGTTTCATAGAATAATTTATCCATGAACTTTTTAAGGGTATATATAACCTCATGGGTCTATTAATTCAGGATCACATAGTCAAAAAATACTGTGCAAATATGCTGTATAAGATAGTTTGGAGTTCTATAACAGAAAAAGAAAAGCTACTTCCTTGGGATTTTAGAAGATAAATCTCTTGAGTGAGAGTAGTAGAAGTGAGTCTTTTGGAGTTATTTCTTCCCATGAAAAGATTAAACATAAATATAATATTTTTCAAAGTCATTGTTGGTATTAAGAGAATGGCAATACAATTTCCAGTATAACTCATTAGTTAGTAACATTTAGATAAAAACTGAAATACTTAGCATATAGAATTTTACATCAAACATCTTGGAAGATGCTATTTGCTTGCTTTAAATAAAAATTCAATTTTGGTGCAATGTCAGATTACATCGGTTTCAGCTTTTGATAGTAAGTTGGTGAGGATTCATGCAACATGGTTTAGTTATACTTTCATCTCCTTTTTCTTTTCTTTTTTGTTATATAGCCTTAGTAGATAACACTCTTGCTTTATTTATCCTAGTTGTACCCACAATTTCATCTTGTCCCATACGGTATGAACTTTAAGCAAACAGAATTCTCTCCCAGACTTATGAATCCAGAATGCAAACTGAAATGGGTTAAAAAAAAACGATTAAATTGCAAGCTCAAGGATGATGGGCTTTTTCAAGATGGCTAACTTTTCCACTCCTCTGGTTTTCACCTATTTTGTCATCTTTAACTACCATTCTTCTAATTTTTAATACTTTTTAATTGCATTCCTTCTGTGTTTGCTTAGTAGAGCCCTAGCTGCTGTTCTTCACACACACCGTGGTGCTATTTATTCTTTCATGGGTACTAGAAGAGCTTAAATGAAAATCACACGTATCTTATCATGCATGGGTCTTATATTTGGAGACATGGAAGTTTTATTACTGGTTTTAATGGTAATTTAAATGGTGCTGAACTGCAGGGGAACATACTTTCTAGAGGAAGTCTGATGTGAATCGCCTCTAAAATGCCTGTTTTCTAGGTTTGGAATTCCCACGTATGAAAATTACTTTACTTTTATAAATAAATACTGCTAGTACTCTAGTAGAGTGGAGTTGGTCCTTAGGAACAGATTGTGTACAGTGTTCTGAATACTTAGATATCAAGAAATTGAAGCTGAAATTAGAAATAGGAAAAGACAACTGTGCACATTTCTTTCTCTTTTGGTGGTCTCCCTTACCTTAAGCACTGCAGCTTTCTGGGCATTTATCCGTTCCCTTACTTATCCCTCCACATTTCCCTTTTTAGCATTTCATTCTGTTTCTAATCCAATTACTACTTCTCCAAACTCTGTCCACAAAAATATTGGTTAAAACCCCAGCCCCTTTATATGGCACAGGCCATTCATTTCTGCATGAAGCCATTGAGCAAGCTTCTGAATTCAATGCCATGTTATATTTCAGAGAGGAATGTTTCCCCACTTACTCTTTTCTCAATGGGCCTCTATTCAAACATGGCTTATCTTAAAAAAAGTTTAGAATGATAAAGATTTAAGCTTTTGTCCCTTTGGTTTGGAGTGATGTCCTGCAAAGAGCTTCCTGAAGAGAGTAGTGTAAACTACACCTGTTAAGAGAAATAAATTTATGAAATTGGTCTTTGAAGCCCTAGACTGAAAGAGCCCTTCTAATTGTTGATTAAAAATCACACTGTTTTAAAATTCTCACATTGTGCTTCTATTAGTATGTAAGTCTAACGGCAAAACAACAGTGGGAAACATGTAAAATATGCAACAGTGTGTTAGAGGATTTGAAGAGCAGGTGATTTTATCTAAGAAAGCAGATTAAGTATTCCTCAAGGATTATTAATGAGAACCAGCCAAATTATTTAGATAATTATGACCAGAATGATGTATGTGTTTTGGCAACTTTTGCTGTCATTTTGAAACACTATTTTACATGAGAAATAAGGACTCACTATACACATACAAGTACATTCTATGCACTTCAGAAAGAAATGTGTTTATAGTAATTTAGATTTTCCAGTGGAAATTTCTTAAGGATATAAAATGGAAGAGTTTAACATAAAAATGATTCATACAAATGTCTTTACACATGAAAATTTTTAATCGAGATTTGTAAAATCACATAAATCCATTGTATAGATCTTAGACTACAGTTCTGGTTTAAGATTTAGTTTTACTCACAACAAAAGTACCTATTCCTTTTTTCAAAGTAATTTGCATGATAAAATAAAATAATGCAAAAAAGCATAGCAAAAAGTACTAGTTTCTTTCTACATGTCTCCTTATTCCCAGTCCCACTGTATGCAATCAATTAATCAATTACATTTACTCACTTTAAAGAGAATGCCCAGTAGTGATAGCTCTTGAATTATCAATTAGATATTTTCTGTTGGTGTTTCTTTATGGACAATAATAATTTTGTTTACACCGTTCCTAACTTTTCCTCTTTCTAAATATGTTGACAATTATGTAATTATTGTAATGCTTTTGAGGATTAGATTTATAATTTTAATGATTTATTTAAATCTTAGTCCTTATTTTTCTGGAAATTTCCTAAAATTTCTATGTAACTTTAATTTTCCAAGGTATTGCTTGATTTCTGATTGTTTACATTTTATATTTCAAACATAGTGGTCAAAATTACAATTTAACACCAAAGTCTAGTCATTTCTTTAATATCATTTTCATATTTCAAATAGGTCATAAATCTCAGTTTTGAACAACTTAAGAGGTGTTGTAGAAAGAAAAACAACACAGCAATTTAATGCCCTCAATTTTACTTTACTAAATGTTTGAATTGCTAAAAATTAAAAAAAATATTGCTGAAAGCATTTAAAATGACAACTTTGCACTTCTCCATATACTTCTTATATAATGATTTTATATGTTTCTCAGGTGAAAACTCGAGATACAACTATATAATAAGAATTAAAAAGAAAACACAACTTAAACTTTAAAATTATTGTTTATCTCTTAACTATTTAACCTACTGATTTATTACCCACTAAAACTCCTTTTTTTTGTATTTTAGTAATTTGTATTCAAAATTTTATTTAAGCATTTTTAAAGGACACATTATGGATTGTTCAGTAAATTAAAGGCAAAACCTAATGTTCATCTAGGACTTGCCAAACCACACAGTAATCATTCCATTCCCTTTTGAAATCTCATCTGTGTAGTGCTAAAGAAAATGGAACACGAGCCACTATCTAGTGGCACAACTACCAGCAGTATAAATTGCCCGAAATCACCACCAAAGTGTTTCTTGTTTCAGGAACTGGATCCTTTTACTGACTCCATCTTCAGTGTTCTTTCTTCCATCCCCAAAAACAGCTCAAGAGTCACTCCTACCTCACCTCGATTTTTAGATGAAGAATGTCCTCCCTATGATAAGGGCAGAAGAAAATGAGCTTAGCATATTTACAAATCCATACACTAGTATCATTTTTGTTGAAAAATAGTAACTTTTAATGACAAAGTCACAGGGATAAAAGGTGCGGCACAGGGGATACAGTCAATGGTATTGGAAGAGTGTTGTAGGTGATAGATGGGAGCTACGCCTGTGGTGAGCACAGCATAATGTAGGGACATTTCAAGTCACCACATTGTACACCTGATGCTAGTGTAACACTGTGTATCAACTGGACTTCAATTAAAAAGAAGTAACTCTTTAATGTGTAATGTTCAGCATACAGTTATCTACTAACAAAGTTTCCTAAAAATTTATTTTACTTACTGATAGCTCACTTTTGACATTATTTGGAAAACTTCAAGTTGGAATAAAATAATAGCAGATCTGATTAAATAATCTGTCCACTACATTTTAAGGGATTTGCACTGAACTAAATTGCAGGGCAGTTTTGGTGAATTTTCAATACGGTTTTCATGTTATTATTCAAGAATTTTTCCAAACCGGATAGTGTGGCAGAACTCCTATCTAATTCATCAGTAAGAAAGAGACAATACAAAATACAATTCTGTGGGCAATACAGTAAGTAAAGATTTAGTTTTAAAGAGAAAAGACAAAGAAAATGTACCTTTGGTTTGTATCTTCCTACCGATAAAGAAGGTAGGTATAGAACTAAATTGTTATTTTTTAATATAAAATTTATTTTTAACATTTGCAAAATATGCTTTAAAAATGGGCCTGTTTTCATGGTTTTTATTTAACTGCTACAAACATAACAAAACACATACGTGTATAAATTATTTGGTCATTATCTTTTCACTACACACCTGTAAGAAATAGACTGTAAGGTCATTTGCAATAATAATTAAACAATAAATAATATAAATCATGCTAAAATAAGTTTTAAAAGTATATTGATAGCAGGAAGGGAAGAATGAAAGGGGGGAAATCAGAGGGGGAGACGAACCATGAGAGACTATGGACTCTGAGAAACAAACTGAGGGTTCTAGAGGGGAGGGGGTGGGAGGATGGGTTAGCCTGGTGATGGGTATTAAAGAGGGCACATGCTGCATGGAGCACTGGGTGTTATACGCAAACAATGGATCATGGAACACTACATCAAAAACTAATGATGTAATGTATGGTGATTAACATAACATAATAAAAAAAAAAAAGTATATTGACCTAAAAGGTAAAGTGTAATGTTATTCAGTGAAGACATTCTGATGTGGAACAAATTCATGTGTGTGTTACAATAAGGTTTAAAAATAGAAATGCATGTAGTTATCTTATAAACAGCTTTATAATTTTTGAAGATAAATCTATCACCCTTCAGAATAATTTGTTTCAGTAAATAGTAGTCTTGCAAAAACTATTAAGCCTGTCTTCCACATAAGGCATTTCTGTGCTGGACAATATGGGAAGATGGAAGAACTCGATCAAAATGACATGTCACCATCTGCATCGTGAGATTATGTGCCACAGAAAAAAATTCAATTCCTAAATGATATTACACAGTATTTAACCAAATGTAGATACTCCAACAACTGTAAAATTAACTCAATTTATGCTTTGTCAACATTTCTTAAATAGTTACAAGACAAAGTAAGTTATTCACAGGAAGAGATTACATATGCATACCTGAAAAGGTAATCAATAAAACCTGTGTCGCTCTTCAACTAATGTCTCCAAAAAGAAAAATTAGTAAAATGTGCATTATCAAATCTCATGTATCACTACTAAAAAAAGAGACAGATGATCATTTTAAGAAGGAAAGAGGCATTATATTGTTTTTGATATTCCATCTCATTACAACTGTTCAATCCTTTTCCTTAAAAGTTTAACTTTCTTCTCTCTTTATCCTATGGACTTGTAATGATAAGAAATGATTTAATTTACTCCATTTTAATATGAGAATTTCAAAGCATCAAGGTAAATTAATCCAAAGAGAATCATTTACAATATCTTCTAAGAGCAAGCAATTGTATTTTGACAGATTTCATTTCTCTGTGCTCTGATCATATTACTTAAAGCAATTATAGATTTTGTAATAAATAATAGCTATGAAGTGGATAATCAGGAAGGCAAAGAAAATGGATTTCTGAGGTTGGACTGAAGTTAAAAAACTTAAGTTCAGTTTCGGGAGCCATGATTTAAAGCCACATTAACAAACTATCTTTAACATTTGAAGGACTTTTATGTAAAATTTAGGATAGAATGTATTGCTTCAAACAGAAGAACCAAATCGAATGATGGGAAGCTATGAAGGAGAGGTTTATGCTCTTTAGTCAAAATTCAAAAGTCTACCTTACAAAGAAGTCTCCCTCTTCTTGAAGTTAAAAAAAAAAAAAAAAAGACTAGGTATCCAGCTGTCAGAAAAATTGTACAGGGGAATGTGTACATTTGGCATTTAAACAAATGTTTTATTGATCTTTTTATTGATGAGTCTACTAATCAATAGTTGGAAGGACCATTTGAATAAGTATTTTCTGCTTCTACTTAAAGAAACTAAAGTATAGAACATATTTGAAAGAAGTAAGCCCCATCTCCCATGATATTCATTAGCATTCATAATGATGTCATGATTATAACGAGTTTTCCATTATTTTAAAGAAAAGTTTACATACTATTTATAGCTCAGCTTGGTTGCTCTCATTCATGCTTTCTGTCTTGTTTTTTGTCTTTTCTTTTCTTTTCTTTCTGCTCAGTTAACTTCATGTGTTATCTGATAAGGAGAAATTTCGTTAATCTTATTTTTTTCCCTCTAGCTAACCAACTTACTAATTGTGCTTTGTAAAACAGAGTCAGGAAAGACTATTATTGCCTCTATACAAATCAAGTCTTCATTATGTTAGGGAACAAAATTAAACACAACTAATTCTTTAGTTTCAACTATCCCCATTACTATTTAATTAAGTTATCTACCATGAACCAAATGGATCCATATAATTTACACTATCTGATATCCACCATAATTGTCCAATTTTTTAGTGCCTGATACTAACTTTTAATAACAACACCTTTTTGCCAAACTCTACTGGTTTTTCAACCTAACTTGACACGTTTGGTTTTGATATTTAATTTGGTTTCCCTATTATTCAAATTTATTCCTTTCCCAACAGATATTAAGTTCCTGCCCCAGGGATTCTCAGTGCCTACTGGTCCCCAGGCCAACCCTGAGACAGGATTTCAGCTCCTTTACAAGAACCAAGAGAACCAAGACACAAACCATCTAGTCCTACATTTACAAAAGCTCTACAGTTTTCTTCTCTTATATTCTGTAGACATTTGAAATTTAACCCTCTAAAAATTTAGTTTTTTAATTGCTATTCTTATCTAACATAATGTTTTTATAAATCGGGTAAAACATTTTCCATTTAAGCAGAGTAGAAGTAGTTCAGAGAGCTTTGGGTTTTTGTTTTTTCTCTTTTGAGAACTATTGACAAAATCCTAATTCAATCCCCTCAACTTCCAGATGAAATGAGAAAGGTCAGGTGATTTGTTCAATGTCACAGAACTACCAAATGATAGAGGGGGCAAAAAAAATTCTCTTGAATAATTCTCTCGCAACAATCATTTCGTACTTAAAGTAACTCTCTGAAACTCTTAAATATTCACAGTGAACTTCTCTCTAAAACATTATGAAAATTTGAAAAAAAATAGTAAAAATATGTAGACTATTATAGTTTCATGAAATATAACCCCCAGAAAATTTTCTATATGAAAATAACAGGTATGGAGCACCTGGGTGGCTCAGTTGGTTAAGTGTCTGCCTTCAGCTCAGGTCATGGTCTCGGGGTCCTGGGCGCGAGCCCTGCATTGAGCTTTCTGCTCAGTGGGGAGTCTGTTTCTCCCTTTCCCTCTGCCCCTCCACCCTGCTCATGCTCTCTCTCTCTCAAATAAATAAATACATAAAATCATTTAAAAAAGGAAATAACAAGTAACATTGATCCATTGACCTTTTCAAACCTGATTTTATTTAATGTGCATAATAATCCTATGTGATAGGTAATATTGTTATGCCACTAGGTAAATGAGGGTCAAAAGGAGTATTTACACAGCTAATGTGAGTGTAAAGCTGGACATGACCTCTAGGTCTGGTTGATCTCAAGGCCTGTTTTCATAACGTCTCTAATACCCTGTCTCTAAAGAAACTGGTTCTCAATTTATGACAATATAATGTTATCAGCTCCATTTTTATTGTAACACTAAAGCGCATAAAAACATTCTTATGTTAAAAGAAAGGATGAAAATTTCTGTAATGTGGTCTTTGTACTTTTGATATCCTAGAATCAGAATCATGCTATATGATGGTTTTCTAAGATAGGCCAATTTAAGGCAAATCACCTCCTGCTTTTCCATGACTACCTATGATTCGACTAATATGAGCTAGACTGTTTATATGCTTTAATAAATGAAATGGCAAAATAATTAGATAAATTGAATATATGTAATTGTAGAAAAAATCAGTTGTATTGCTCAGGTTATAAGCAGTAATCTCAATTAAAATTGAGAGTATTTCAACTTCATAGTCTTTCTTTTTCAAAAAATATGGTTCAACAGGGAGATAACCACTGATACTAAATTAATTGAACATAATTGTAAAATCTCATTTTTTTTTTTAATACTGCAAAGCAGGATCAGCAGAGTACACTGTATTTGGTTTATTCAAAAAAGCTTAAACCTTGATTACTTATATTTCTACACGGCTATGAAAAATATCCTAAGAATCTCAACCTAGACATTGCAATCCTGTATAAAAGAACCTTTGTTTCGTTTGTCTTGACTCATGATGAAATGAACAAAACCTCATTGAGAATAATTATTTGCATTCTATTGATAAAACGAACACTACTTTTTAAAGTGTTTCATTATTTACTTTTCTATATATCTCAGTAGACTCAGATTATGACAGTTTGGATTTTAAAAAGAGACAGAGGGACAGAAAAGAAAGCTCAAAATCAGTGCTTCTTAAGCTATTTAGGGGGGGATGAATCACTTTGGTTTTTGCTCAATCCATTTTTTTTTTTTTTTTTTACCCAGTAAGTATTTTTCTCCCAAGAAACCTTCCAGGCAAGTTTGACACCACCCAGACAGGTCTAAATACTATTCACAGAGATAAGTCTACTGACATAGCTATTATGGCAACATCAAATTGCTATATAAGGTTCTAAATGTTTATTTTCAACTTCTATACTATTCTCAGCTTGGTAACAAATGATATGCCAAGTGGCAGTTGTTCACACACAACATTTTGAAAATTCAGTTTTTCATGCTGGATGACATTGCTTGACTGAGGAATAGACACTTTTGACTTTTTTTTTTTTTTTTTTGCTATGGTAAGTGACATTTAAACAAGTATTTACTGAGGAAATATTGTACCTTCAGTATTGTGTTTAGACAATGTACAAATATGGGAAGAGCAAAGGCTAACATTTTAACTGAGGATGATAGTACAGGGTTATATGCCAAGTTATGTGGCACAAAATATAAGTGCTATAGAATTTCAGACAAGAAGAAAATCACCAAGACCCATAGTAGTTAGGGATGATTCACATAGGTATTGGAAATATGATGGCCAAGTGGAGATTGAAAAGAATTTGATTAATAAAATCTGTGGTGTGCTCTTTAGTAGCTGCGGAAAATCATTGATTTTTATGAAATGTTGGTGAGAATATTCTAGCTAGAAAAACACACTACTTGTTGGAGAACAATGAAGATCGCAGTTATACATTTTGAATAGATTTTTTAAATTTCTTTCTTTTCTTTTTTTTTTGCAAAGGCCCTCTACTCCTGCCAACTCTCAATTAATGCCAAAGGAGGGAACTATTGTGACAGTCTTAGGAACATGACTGGTAGAGAAGCAGAAAAATTAAACAATGCAGAACTGCTAAAATCAATTTATTTTCAATCATTACTGACCAGATCAGTAAGGGAACTATATCTACAATATATCTACGAATTTTCAAACTTAATTGCTACATTCTGATCAAAACATCAAACTGTTTTTATCTCAGTCTTTGACTCGATATACATTTCCAGTAATTCAGTACCTACCTAGGAGTGTCTATATACCACCCTTGGGTGAATCCACAATGCTGCCAAAATCAATGCCCAAACTGGGTGTATACATGTTAGATCACTTTATATATTACATACTTATTTCTGCCTTTTTTTAATAATACTAATACCAGTTTATTTTTCTTCACAGCTCTGTGTACTACTTAATGCATTTAGTAATCTAAATTATGCAAAAGATCAGATATTTACTTTTTTATATATCTTAGAGACCTCTAACCTATTTGTATTTAATTAGCTTGCCTTTTCAGTGCTTTTGTTTCCTATACTCCTAGGCCTGGCATTCCTTAGATTATTGTCTACTTCTAAACAAGATATTTTATATGTCAACTATACTTACATTCTATATATAGGCTTATACATAATTATAATGTTAATTTTACTCTGTTATTTTATTACTCAATAGTCTTTCTTTTATTGCATAGAATTCCTAGATTTTTAAAGTTTCCTAATATAAACCAAACCTTATCTATCTCTAGATAGATAATGTCTGTCTATATCATTTGTGTATCTCTCCCTCTCCATCATATATCTACCTATCATCTATCTATAATTTATTTATGTGTCTTCATGTATGTGTGTGTGTATTTCACCCTTTTTTATTTTCTATTTAGTTTTGAATCACCTTTAATAGGGTATGACTTTTTCTTTTTTTACTATTATGTCTAATTCAAATTGTTCATGTAAAAGATTTTTTTCTGTAAAGAGATTGATAGAGGATGGAAGGCCTGGTGATTGACAAGGCCACAGATTAATATCTTTATATCATCTGGGCGCCTGGGTGGCTCAGATGGTTAAGTGTCTGCCTTCGGCTCAGGTCACAATCCCAGAGTCCTGGGATCGAGTCCCACATCGGGCTCCCTGCTCCTTGGGAGCCTGCTTCTCCCTCTGCCTCTCTCTCTCTCTCTGTCTTTCATGAATAAATAAATAAAATCTTTAAAAAAAAATCTTTATATCATCTGACCATGATTACAATAAGTCAATAAGAATGAATGTACCCTTGGCTTGCCTGGGTGACTCAGTTGGTTAAGCGTCTGATATTTGATTTCCGCTCAGGTCATGATCTCCAGGTCGTGAGCTCGAGCCCTGCTTCAGGCTCTGTGCTGGGCATGGGGCCTGCTTAAGATTCTCTCTCTCCCCCTGCCCCTCCCCTGTCCCTCTCTAAAATAAATAAATAAATAAAAATGAATGCACTCTCAGAGGAATTTAATGTAAAAGAAATGGAGTAGAAAACCAAAGTGTGAGGCTTACCTTTCCTGAATCATAATTAAGGAATATAAGATAATGAAGCCACTATGACAGAATTTCACTAATAGGATTTAAATGATAGGGATATATCTAAGAATGGGATCAACAACATTTTATCCTGCAAAGTTTCAGATAGTAAATATCTTAGGCTTTGCAGGCCATATGATCTTTGTCTGCCATTATAGCATGAAAACAGAGACAATATTTAAATGAATGGATTTGGCTTTGTTCCAATAAACCTTTATGTAAATTTGAATCCCATATAATGTTTACATGTCACGAAGTAGTATTGTTTGTTTGTTTGTTTGTTTTTTCAACCATTAAAAAGTACAAAAAACATTCTCAGTTGTTGGGCCACATACCAGAATAGGAAATGGTATGAATTTGGCCTGGGGCCATTGTTTGCTGATCCTTGCCTTACAAGAATGAAAGACTATTTTAGGAAGAATCAATGTCTGAATTGACAAATGCATCAGAAATTATAAGCAACTTGAGAGCAGGCATTCTCGTATATTCATGGTTTTATTTCCAAATATAGTTTTGCACACTTTTACATAGTAAGTTCTTAATAAGTTCTTCCCAACAAGAAATAAAGACAAATGATTGGAAATGTCAAGGCCACTGGTGATCTTTCCTCTATTGAAAGAGAGGGGATGATGAAAGCCAGTTTGAAGTATGAACAATTTAGACTGAAAGGTCAGGAAATGGAAGTAAATTTCTAGACAGCTTGTTTAGTGTCTGAAGAGAATTAGATGGATGATTGGAAGGGAAAGAAGATAAAATCCAAGTAATTTTTTCTTATTCTTTACTTCTGAAATTATAAGGGAATGTTTGTTTTTGAATACCTGGAGACATAACTACAATGACAAATTATATAGGGCATATCTTTCTGAAGGCAAAGGACAGTGGACAAATCTATGATTAGAGAGAAGGTTGAGAGGAGGAGATAATGACAGAAACTTACTAAGTTGGATGCAAGGAAAATGGAGGTGCTTGTTACAAATAACATTTGTCCTCGCCATGAATGATGGAAGATGTGCTGAAAGGGGTACTATGAAGAAGAAGAGGAAAGAGAGATGGGAATTTGGAGATTTGAGGGAAGTTTTTTTTTTTTTTAAGATTTCATTTCTTTATTTGAGAGAGAGAGAGAGAGCGAGATCGAGTTGGGGGAAGGGCAGAGGGAGAGAATCTTCTCAAGGAGACTCCGCACTAAGCTTGAGCCCAACTTGGGAGCTCAGTCCCACGACCCGGAGATCATGACCTGAGTTGAAACCAAGAGTTGGAGGCTCAACAGACTGAGCCACCCAGGTGCCCTGGGAAATGTGTTTTTAATAGACAGTCAATACAATAAATAAAAATGGCAAAGTCTTGTAGAAGATGAATGCATATATCCATCTATTTAGCCTATTTATTTTCAGCAATCAGGTATCATCATTATTTTAATTGTTAAATCCAAACTTCGATCATCACTAGAAACATAATCCTTTTTGCCTTTAAAATTTAGAAGGGGATAATACATACACAGGATATATGTAATTCAATATGGAAATTACCTAAGGGGAAATAGACAATTTATAACTATGAACTAGAATTGCCTTTTTCTTATTTACTCTCACCCTTATTTGTTCTAATACCTTATTAATTCCTTTTACTCTAAATGGTGGTATACATTTCTATAAAAAGTGATTTAATTAAACTTCTTGATATAATTCCTGGCCATTTTCCTCATCAGTATGTATTAATTTTATTTTGCATCTTTGTTTTTTTTTTTGAGCTCTTCTTTTATCTTATTAAATGCCTAATGCATGTGAAAAACATTCCTCTAAAATCCCCATCCACAGAAATAAATATTAATCTGTGTGATCTGAAAAGATAAGAGTGCCGTTGTAAAATGGGACCTCATAGACTATAATCAGAAATAATGGCACAAAGTGAAGCAAAGAAAACTCAGGGTGGCTGTCAGGAAACTTTTAATGGCTTTGTAAAAATGATTGTGAGGCTGGTCAGGGACATCTTATAGAGACAGCATACAAATAGGAAATAATTCCCAGCAGAGCAGTTTATTTTACTGTTGAATAGTTTTGTAGCAAACAAAGGGGTGGAAATTGCTCCTGGTTCAGCAGTTGTTTTGCTGACAGGTCACTCACACTTCCTATTATTTTGGCAGATTTTGTTGGTAGCTTTTACACAACAGCCAAGAATTTATAAACAATTTCCCTGTGTCCAGAGCCTTTCATCAACCTTAGATCCTGCTTTTTTTTCCCCCACATCTTCATGCCTCTCAAGTACATATTTTATATAGTGCTAGATTCTCACAAAATAGGTTCTTGTCAAAGATATTTAATATGCTTCTGAAGAAATATGTTTGGCATAGAAAATAATGTTCCAGTGAATCGATGAGTGAAACTGTTGTGCACATGTGCTGAGGACAGAGTTTAGGTTTGTGCTGCCTGCTTGAGGGTGCTGTGGACATGACTCAGGATGACCCCACTGGGAATCATTTTAGAATGATTATGGTACATTCTATGTAATGCAGTTAATTTCATACCTCCAGAACTCCCAGAACCACACATTAGATGTTTGGTTTTCAATGTGTTCGGTTATGTTCTGCAAGCCTGGGAACCACCTGTACTGTTTAAAGGAAAACACTCTCATTTTATGTTCCCAGTGTTTTGACTGTACCTGGCAACTTCTGGACTGAATCTTAAAAATCAGTGGATACTCCAGGTTGTCCCTGAATTAGATCTGAAACTTGGAGAACAAAAACAGCAGACCAACCACACCCTGAGCTCTCGTTCCAAAGTGCTCTGGTTTTTACATTATTTTCTAAATTTTATGCAAACAGAAAAAACACCTACTATGTTCGTGTTCCCTCAAAAGGCGTTACTGTGGTATATCCATTTTGATTACTATATGTCAAATGTGGTTTATTTGCTGTCAATTGTACCTTTAAAAGAAATGCTTAGTGGAGTTGATTATGAAAACCTTGTTAATTGTGTTTCATGATTATTAAATACAAATGGTGAGTGGAATGTCTGCTAAAAAATGTTTTTATTTGAATTAGAGAAGGAGAATATTCTAATTTAAGAGTTACTAACTGGAGTACACAAATCAATAAATTAGGTATCAGTAATCAGTGATCATTACCTAAATCATAAAACAAATGAAACGCTAGAATCATTACACACATATTTTATATACAGCTCAACAAATCTCTCTTCTTAGTGTTTTTCTAACTATAAGTAACTTGAGAAAATTACAAAACAAAAAGGCCAGTGAATAAAAAAAATGCCTGAAACAAAAATAATGAACTAAATCACGTTTATTCCATTTGTGATGTGTCTACCAGCATAGATCACAAGGGCCTATATATCCCTTCAACCTTCATTTATTGACAAAATTCAGGAAAGGAGGAAATAGTAGGTATATATATATATATATATTTTGCCTCATTTATGGCCATCTAGCACAAACTATATAATATTCAAGCAGAAAACAGTTGAGGGTGAAGGAGAAGAAGAATAATCTGCTTGGGCAGATTAAAAGATTTTGTAAAATTTCACCTTGATACCAAACTGAAAAATAAAATAAACATTCTGAATGGCTACCATTTTATAATTTTTCTAAGCTTCTGATTCTCCACAAATTAGAAAACTTTCAATCATTTCCGGTGGATTTATCTGGTAACTTTTGAAAAGGTCAAGGACATGCCTTGGGGGCAGTCACTGATGTGATAAACTCTAAATATACTTTAGTATGACACTTAATGTCTGGCAAAGAAGCTTGAGATTAGAAGATTTAAGAGAAAACATTGTATTTATTATCTATTTCTAAAGTTACTGAGCTATGAACAGGTAGTAACATATGACAGGCTATATCCTATTAGAAGCAAGTAATTAAGAGCTTGCTGAAATTAATATCAGAGTTATTTACATTGATTTGTATGTACATTTAATGAGCTTAAATATACAATATGTATTGTTTTATTTGATTTAGGACACACACTAACTCTCTGTATGTGTATATTTAACATTTGATGCTGAAAGTAGTAAAGCATCAAACATTAATTTTGCTCCTAATATGCCATACCCATATTATAATTTATGATATTCACTTTCCCCCCTGTTTTCTAAATTATAGGATGAAGTCTGTCCCAAAGTTGAAGGAGATGAAGTTCAGAGGTGTGTGTGGGCCTCAGCTGTTAACGTCAAAGACAAGTTCATTTATGTTGCACAGCCAACTCTGGACAGAGTCCTTATCGTTGATGTGCAGTCCCAAAAAGTTGTTCAGGTATGAACAATTCCTGCTTTTGAAGGTGATTTGGAAAAAAAAAAATTACTTTTATGTAATTCTTTACCAGGTCACTTGTACATTGCCATCTGATTGTCATTGATAACTTGTTTCATTACTTGGGTAACTGGAAAATGTATGCATTTTCTGCAAACTTTCCTCTCATTTTGTTCCTTGAGCTTAATGAATTAAAAAATAATTTAATTTTTATAATTTTCAAAAATCAAATTCCATAAACACATCATAATACTAACATGACTAGTTCCACAAAAATCAACCTCAGATTTGCTTATTCTGTTTAGAGCCAGGAAAGTTCCAGTCAGAGGCTAATTATTCCTAGTAACTATTCCAGAAACAGTATTATGTCTTTCTTACTTGATTCTTATCAAAAGCCAAGATAATAGTAGACTTTGTTAGGTAATAGTAATTTAGTAGGTTTTACTGTAGTAGTAAAACAAGTAATATGTACATAGGTCAATGACAGAGAAAAAATCCTAATAAATACTGTTATGGTCATGGTTATAAAAAAACATTCTGGTTTGAGTCCCCAGATATTTCACTCACTGCTCTTTCCAAAGTTGTTTAATTTGGGCAATCTATTTGTACTCCATTGCACAACAACAAAGTGGTGGTACAGGATTTGCTTTTGGGCTGTCTGGCTATAGTAACTGGGCCCTTGACTCTTATTATGATCTCTTGCTTCTCAGCTCAGAGGAAACAAACTTAAAACAGCTTTATTAAATATGCATAATCCACTGAATGGGATTAATAATTATACATATCTCACAAAGTTGTATTTAGAATTAACTCAATTAATGCATATACAACATTTATAGCAGCTCTTGGCATATAGAAGTGCTTTACATCTACTTAGTGTCAAATTTTCTGAGAGACACTGGAAGCTAACCATTCTCTATATTTACCAAGACTTTTTTTGCATCAATATTGGTTTGAGATCGAATACTGAAGTAGCCCCTCTAATGATTCCTGATTAGAACCACAAAAAGTGGCAATAAGTTCAAAGTTAGGAATTTTCATTCTAAGAGTCCTTCACAGCTTCACATGATATCATCCAATCATCCATCTATCTATCCATCTACTCTATGTACATTTGTTGATTGTCTACTATGGATATGTTTGGTATTACAAATAAAAGAATGAAAAGTGTTTCTACTAAAAAACTCTGTTATCTCTAGTTTTACAAATTTACAGTGAGTAATTATTCTAATGGTTCAATTTCTAATAAGAGAGTGGCTGGTATAATTGTGAGGAAAAGGATCAATAACTGGTTCTACTAGATAACTTATCTAAGGCCTCCAGGGTTACATGGTTCTCATATATATCCAATCTGATGGTTCAGTATCTACCGTGAGAATATATATTTTTCTATATATCTCACCTCTTATTTCTTTGAAACTGCTGGACGTTGACCAGTTTAATTTTATCTTGATTTCAGCTGTAACATAGGCCATCAAATTATAGGCATTCAGTTTAGCATTATTTAGACTTTATAGCCAGCATGTTAATATTAAAACTACGTTTCAAAAATAATCAAATTGGCCTTTAAATTTAGTTTTCAAACTAGAAATCTACACTGAATCATTAGGTATTACCTACTAGATACTCAAAAGTGAGAAAAATCTAACATCACTTATCTTCATATCATTTCCATCTTCCGACAACAATGTACAATTTAAAATTAATACAAAATATTGATAATGAAAGGTTCACCAATGGTAAAAGTCACATAAATTATATTATTTTTCAAAGTGCCTATAATTGGTATGAAATACCAGGAGAATGTAAAAGATAATATATAATGCTAAAATATTTAAAAAATCATATTATGATATATTCATGATGATGGAGTTTTCTTAGACAAGAATCTAACATTTACTTTTTTATGGGCTAGAAAATTGGGCCTCAATCCAAATGAGTTCTCCTTATGATATTGTTATTAAAATAATAATAATGTTTTATTATTTCTTCTAGTCACTAACTGTTCAAAGATAATCATTATGAATATTTATGCCACCATAAATAAACATTGCCTGATTTTGAATATTACATCAGTGGAAATATATAGCATTCACTATTTATATCTGGCTACTTTGCTCTACATTGTAATTGTAAGATCATTTTGTTTAAATGTAGCCATAGTGTTATTCTTTCTTCTTTTGCTGGAGAGAAATCGATTATAGTTAATTATCATTATTTGTTGATTCTGCATTTGAAAATTCACCTAAATTCATTTCGGGCCATAAAATCAATACTCATGGAGCTTTTGTGGTCACACAAGGACATGAACAGAGTGGTTAAAAATTTGTCCCTTAACATATACATTTCTAGCTAAGGTTGAGTAAGAAGAGACTCTGCTTTCTTGTGTCAGTTTTTAGACTGTAAACAAGTGTTCTTTTCATGGTCTATTTAGTACCACGTGTTTTGCATTTTTGTGCTTTTGCTGACAATTTTGCTGCTTAAAATGGCTCCAAAGCACAGTGTCGAAATGCCTGTACAAGAGGCTGTGATGTGCCTAATGGTAAGTTTTGTTCACCCATGAGTCCTAGTGCTGTTTGGCCACCAGTTCAATGATAATTAATGAACAATATATATTAAATAAAGTGTCTTTGAACAGAAACACATATGAAACAAAGTTATCTATTGATCACTTGAGGAAAATCTTGTGACCAGAGGCTCATAGGAACCTAAGTATGTATTTCCCATAGGAGCAATGGGTCAGTATTCAGAAATTCAGTGTTAGTGGTTACTTTATGGAAACAACTACTACTAACAATGAGAATCAAATGCGTTTTAATACACAGACATTATTTATCCATTAACAGTAGAAAACATAAATTCCAGAAAGGAGATAATATAAAAGAAAGGGGGTGAAGTTAATATTTAGGTCAAAATGAGTGATAAGAAGTGAGAATGTACTATAGTATAATAAAAAATATTACATATTATATTTATTATATAATTTATAAAATAAAATGTAGCAAACCTTCAGATTTAGAAAGGACAATGAAACCTAAATGGAAAAAAAAATTAAATATCTCAGATGATGGTAAAATGGCAGATGAATTACTATGAGAACAACAGCAACTTTCTCAATAGCAATGATGGACACCAAATGAAAGTGAAACATTGCTAAACAGCTTAGTGGAAATAAAATATATTCTAATATTCTAATATGATCAGTGTAAAAATAATTTTGAAACCACAACATTACTTATTGTGTCAGATACACAAAAACGTAGATATTATCATCAACATAAATTGAAACCGAACTGAAACTGAAAATTATTTGCTTCAGGAATAAGGAAAACTAACTGATCAATAAGTTTGATGTGATAGTGAGCAAGTAAATTGGTAAATATATGATCTATTAAAATATGAATTCTCAGTAATAATTAGGATATTCTCTTAGTTTAAGATTGAAATGTTTAGGGACTTCTGGGTGGCTCAGTCAGTTAAGCATCTGCCTTCAGCTCAGGCCATGATCCCAGGGTCCTGGGATCGAGCCCCATGTCAGGCTCTGCTCAGTGGGAAGCCTGCTTCTCCCTCTCCCTCTCCTGCTCCCCCTGCTTGTGCTCTCTCACTCTCTGTCAAATAAATAAATAAAATCTTTAGAAAAAATAAAAATAATTAAAAAATAAAAACTTTATTATAAAAAGATTGAAATCTTTAAGAGTGAAAACACAAGACAAAAATAGTAACACAAGTGTTTTAAGTTCTGTACAATAATATGTAAACAGAGAAAGGGATGATTTATTTGTTTTTTTTTGTTTTTTTTTAAGATTTTATTTATTTATTTGAGAGAGAATGAGATAGAGAGAGAGAGAGCATGATATAGGGGAGGGTCAGAGGGACAAGCAGACTCCCTGGTGAGCAGGGAGCCTGATGCAGGACTCGATCCTGGGACTCCAGGATCATGACCTGAGCCGAAGGCAGTCGCTTAACCAACTGAGCCACCCAGGAGACGCAGGGATGATTTATTTGAAATATTTTAAGATTTCTTGCACTATTTTGGAATGGGAATAACTGATTAATCAAAAATATGTTAGGTATGCTTATTAATGTTAAAGAATCTGTCTTGAAATACTGTGCCTGGCTATGATAAAATAAAATTCAATGAACAACTTACAAATAAATACAATGGGGGAAGAAGAAATAAGAAAGACAAATAATAAGAATGGAAAACCCGAAACAAATAGAAACAAATTTAAACAAAATGGTAGAATAAAACCAATACATCCATTTTTTTTGAGGAGCCTGCATACTGTTTTCTACAGTACATAAGTTTCTTTTTTCTTCACATCTTCTTCAACACTTGTTGTTTCTTGTCTTTTGATTTTAGCCATTCTAAGGTGCTATCTCAGAAAACAGTATTGAGATTCCTCAAAAAATTAAAAATAGAAATACCATATGATCTAATAATTCCACTAGTGGGTATCTACCCAGGAAAAGGGAAGCACTAACCGACAAAGGTAATATATTTATTGCAGCATTGCAACTGAAGTGTCCATTGATAGATGAATGAATAAGGATGTTGTGATACATAATTTAATATTACACAGCCATAAGAAAAGGATAATATCGTGCCATTTGAGATAATATGGATGGACCTAGAGAGTATTATGCTAAGTGAAATAAGTCAGACCGAGGGAGACAAATGTACTATATGATTCCAGTCATAAGTGGAATCTAAAAAAAAAAAAAAGAATAAACAAACAAAAAGCAGAATCAAACTATAAATACAGAGAACAAACTGATAGTAGCCAGAGCAGAGGTAAGTGGGGTGTTGGGCAAAATGGGTGAAGGGGAAGAAGGAGATACAAGCCTCCAGTTATAAATGAGTAAGTGACAGGGATAAAAAGCAGAGCATAAGGAATATAGGCAGTGATACAGTAATAGTAATGTAATGGGACAGATGGCAACTATACTTATAGTGAACATAGCATAATGTATAAACTTGTCAAATCACTGATTTGTTCACCTGAAACTTATGTAACATTGTGTGTCAGCTATATATAAATATTAAAAAATAAAATAGCAATAAAAAAAACAAAGTATGTTCACAATTACAATAACTGAGGATGGACTAATGTAATTAACTGAAAGACAAAAAGAAACCTGTTGGACTGAATAATGGAAATCTAGCCATATGCACATTATGAGATCCACCCCCTAAAAAAAGATAAAAGAAAAAGTGACATTTAAGGACAGTACAGATAATGCAGGAATTATAATAACAACAAAACAATAAAGCTGATTTAGCTATATTGACATCAGATTTTAAAATTAACTTTAAGGTACAAAGCATTGAGTTGAAGCAAGTTGCTTGATAATGATAAAATGTTTACTTTATTAAGAAAATATAAGACTAAAAACATATATGATTGCTTACAATTTTACAAGGTGATTATTACCAAACTACTAGTAGAGATTGACATAGGATCAAAGTGAGAAGAACTTGATACTTCTACACATGATAAATCAACAAAATTAATAGTATATGTGAATTGAACAACACTGTTGCTATGCTTGAATTAACAGATGTGTGTGTTAGCCTTTGCATCCAGCAAAGATTATATCTATATCATCTATATCTATATTTATATCTAAAAAGATAAAATGTTTAGTGAAAATATATATATATGTGTGTGTGTGTGTGAACACATATATAATATATATATATATATATATATAAAATCATCTCTGTCTATACGTATCATCACTAAACATTTTATCATATCTTATCTTAGTCCATTAGGGCCACTATAACAAAATAGCAGACTGTGTAGCTTATAAACAACAGAAATTTATTTCTCACAGTTCTGAGTCTGGAAAGTCTAAGATCAAGGTGTCAGCATGTTGTGATCTGGTGAGGGTCCTCTTGCTGGTTCATAGTTGGTGCCATCTCACTGTGTCCTCACACAGTAGAAGGGGTGAGGAATCTCAGAAGGATCTTTCTTTATAAAAGCACTAATTCATTCATGAGGGTTCCATCTTCATGACCTAATCACTTCTCAGACCACACTTCCTGATACCATCTTTGAGGGTTAGGATTTCAGAATATGAATTCTGTGGGGGACACAAACACTCAGACCATAGCATTTCATGCATTTGAAGCATTTCACTAAATGCTTCATTTAGTGAAAATGAACACATGATAGACTATAAATTAAGTCACAAGAAATAGTAATGAAAATTATTTCATACCAATTCTCTGACACAATGTTAAGCTATTAATAGCACTGATGTAAATGTAAAATATCAATATCAATATCAAGTAATATTGACAATCATGATTAAATATGTTAAATCCAAATAAGGCTGTATTTTCAGGGAATTTTGCTCCTTAATTAAAAAAAATCAGCAGTAGATTAATTTAACCAGATAATTTTAGAATTTAGCTGAAGAAAATCAGAATCTGAATGAAAGAAGGAAAACATAAAGATACATATATAAAGACACAAAGGAATTAATATATAAAAGGTAAAACTTAAGTTATTCAAAAAAGACTCCTCAAAAGGAAATTGGGAATTTTTGCAAAAAACAAGGACAAAAGTCATGATTAACACTATTAGAGTTGAGTAAAAGAATATATAACCACACTTCTAGCACAGAGTAAAAGAAACTAAGAAAGTATTAAGGTAAAAGTCATGGTAGTGGATTTTAAAAACAAAATGGGAAAGAACAAATTAAAGGGAAAATATGTTTATATCATGTAACCCAAATAAGAATAAAAAAGGAATCTTGATTTGAGAGGTCTAAAACAAGTCAACAAAAAAATACTCTGTCCTAGATGGGTTTAGAGGGGAATGCCGACTTGGTGGCTGATTTCCTGCTTTACTCACTCTACCTGCTCTCGGTAGAGCCCCTGTATATTTTCAGACTTTCTGTTACCAAAGACAAATATTGAGCTTCTCTCCATGCATCTTGCCCCACACCACCATTTATCACCCTTATTGCCTCACTTCCTACAGCTCCCTTCTGTTTGGAGAACAGTGGGAACCAAGAACAATGTACCAGATACGTTCCTATTGTAGGAAGAATGTGAGAACTTAAACCTTGCCGCAAAAAAGGCAGAGGCAATGAATGTCATGGGGCTGCTCGCGCAGCTCTGGTGAGATGTGTGATGGTGCTGAAGATTATCCTTCTGTCAATGAAAAGAAATGGTTTCGAATTATAGGGGCTATGGAATACTTCGCTGGAAAGAAGGGAAGTGAAAGAGCAGCTGCTACGATTTGGGCCATTCTGCAACAAGATGTTCTATAGATAAGCAGAGATCACCATTGTTTATAAAATGAAAATTTCCATACTGGGTATAGTCAGTCTCGTACTCTTTCTGATGGGAATACTAGTTCTTGAAACCTACTGTTGACTGTAAATATCAACCTAAAATTTTAGATCTATACCACAAAAGACTGTCATTTTAGAAAACTAAAATTTTCTAGGTTTAAATTTGTCTAAGTTTTCACTTTCAAAACCATGTATAATTTCAGTCTGTGAGCTCATTAGATAATAAGTTCCATACGTCTACTACCTGCAGGGTGAAAGAACACTGCCATATATTTGTCTTAACGTTACCTTAGGGTATGTACATTTTAGTCCTCAAAAGTATGTTAAAGGTGAATTATAAATATCCTAGTGGTTCTATTTTCATACTTGAAAATACTTCATTTCTTAATATTATAAATTCCCTCAAGATTTTCCCAATTTTAAAACAGCATGATAGATTTTTCAGACTTAGACATTGAACCCTCTGTTTTATAAATTAATAATCCAAGGAGTTCAAGTTTTGAAATTAAAGAAAGAACACTTCTAGATACTTAAAAGACTACATTGAAACAACAACAACAACTTTGTGATTTAAAGCTGTGTTTATCTCCAAGGACAGGGCACACTCAAAGTCAACTGCCAAGTACAAAGTTAATTTTGTAAAAAGTTAAGCATCTTTTCTCAACTTGACCACTTTTCTCAACTGAGGCTAGGTTTGAACTCAGTCTTTTTTTTTTTTTTTTTGCATCCAAGTGAAATTATACTTCCTGATTGTGTGCTGTAGGCATTTTTTTTTAATTTCAAACCTGAGTTTATTATACAGAAACAGCTAAGAATATTAACTATAACAGAAATTTAGTTAATCTTGGGACTCCTGGGTGGCTCAGTCATTAAGCGTCTGCCTTCGGCTCAGGTCTTGATCCTGGGGTCCTGGGATCGAGCCCCTCATTGGGCTCCCTGCTCAGCGGGAAGCCTGTTTCTCCTTCTCCCACTCCCCCTGCTTGTGTTCCCTCTCTCACTGTGTCTCTCTCTGTGAAATAAATAAAATTAAAAAAAAAAAGAAATTTAGTTAGTCTTCTCTCAAACATGATAGAAAATGCCATGGAATTTTCTCTGGTGTGGATACAGAAATGAAACAGTGAAGTCCAAAGTCAATCTTGAAAAAAAGAAAAGAGACAAAAAAAAAGGACACTATTCTTATTTAACTTTAATCTTTCAAGCTTTCTTTTTCAATCTAGTTAAAGTGTTTTATACAGACCTTATCTAAGAAATCATATTTCTGACTTTTTCTTTTGCATGCAAATACATGCAGAATACGTGCAAAAGATTGTGTGGATTGGTAGTAAATGTGTATTTAGGATTAAAAATTAAAAAAATTTGGAACAGCTTTGTTACATTTTATTATTAAAATGACCAATATTTCCTTGACAACACAAGCTTTTATAAAATTCATGATAAAATATTACTATTAGAGTGTATTTGTTTTCAGTGGATGCAACAGTATCATTTTTATCTGCAGCTTAAAAAGTAAAAGGTCATAGTTTTTTAATGGAATCAGTAAGGTTGCTGTTGCTTAACCATCAAATGTGTATTGCCTTTCTTACTGTAGAATTTTTGTCAGAGGGGCAGGCAGGTGATATTTGGCTGTATTAAAGACTGGCTAGTAAACAACTGACCTCATTTTGTCTTCCGTGGAGGAAAATCAGGTTCTGCTTGGATGCCAAAGTGGCTTGTGACACCTCTGGAGTATTCTTAAGTGTCATCAGCAGTCTCCTCTAGCCATTAGCACATTATCTTGAGAATCGACATCATTAGTTTAAATTAGGTTCACTTAATTAGCCAGCTGGTACTCTCCTTGTCAGGTTGATAAACAAGCTGTGCTTCACTGTTCCTTCATGTCAAGACCAAACCCCAAGTTTTGTGTATCTGTGTTGCTATTACCAGTATTTCCCCCTCATAAAATAGGCCATTTTTGTAGAAGCTGAGGCAACTGGTCCATGATCAGGATAGCGTATACTTTAAATTTTTATATTTGTCTCACCTCCTCAAGGAGTACTGATAAATTTGTGGAACACTGAGTATGTTGGGATTATGAAGGAGTTAAGGTTTGTAGATCGACAAAGAGGAAAAAAAAAACCCTTATAATGTAAGTAAATTATATGCTTAAGCAATGTTTTAAAATATTAAAGCAAAAATATTTTACTGATATCTTTATAAAGCTACAAATAAGACCTTTTTATTATTACATTATATAGTGTATTTTCAACATTTTAATGGACTAGAACAAGTTAATTCAACATGATAATATAACACTCTGAAAATGGTACTTATACGGGAAATTAAGAAATGGATTTTCAGACCTGAATATGTAGATCACTACTATTAATTACAATAACAATACACTGTAATTTGAAAGATATTTCTGAAAATGTTTAAAAGATCGATTCATTTTTGAAAGTAAGATTGTGGCTTAATTATCTGAATATCACCAGGCCAAGCAAATGCCACTGTGTACAGAAAACCATAGTGTTTATGAAATGGGAGAAAAATTTCTGACCTATAGTATCAGAACCTTTAATTTAAACAAAATTTTACAGAATCATTCAATAGATCTAAACTGATTCCCTTTGTTCTATTATGGCCGGGATTTGAATCACCTGCTACAAGTAAATCTCATTTCCTTAGGCTTCTCAAGGCAAAGTCTGAAAACAATTTCCTAGCAAAATAATATAAGTAGTTAAATATAAACTTATGCAAAGTAATAAATGAGCAATCATGTAGGTTAATTCTGAGGTGGAAGATGAACCTATATGGAATGTTTTCTTACAATCACATATTCTTGAATGTTGTTATTCAACTTATATCATTTCTTCTTGATAAATGGCTGGTAGGTGTAGGAAAAAAAAAAAAAAAACTATAGACACTGGCGGTCTCCAAAGTGGAATGAAAGATGCTGAGTTGTGATAAAGGAATGAATGCTAGGATGTCATTTATATGTCTTTTTATCTTTAAAAAAATCATATTATATTTTAAAAATATTTAATATATGGGCCAATGTGGGAAGCCTACAGTCATCTGTATGTTGAATAGTGATGTAATGCACAGTGGACAGGAGGACACCTAGACGAAAGTTGGAGTTTTACAATAAGAAGGGATCAATATTGGTACTTTAGTTCATTTTTATCTTTACAAAGGAGATAACAATACTGCACACCTCAGCACAAAAGTTGTTATGAAGATTAAATTAAAATAATTTGTATTTGGAAAACATTAAAAAAAAACTCCTCTGTTCATAATAAGTATGGTACAGAGTGTAATTGTCTTTCTTAAAATAATAATGATGATTTTAATAAGTTTTGGAACACTGTTTAATTTTGTAATTTGCTTTTCCTAATGATGTAGATTTAGAGTCCCATTAATTGTATGTTGAATGTTGCTATTTACAAGGTATTGTTCTAAGTGCATAGGTTATTTTATTGACTTAAAGAGGAAAAAAGCTGCTTTCTTGGAACTTAGAATCTGTTGGATGAAGATGGACAAAAAAAAAATAGGAATACTAAAAGTGCAAATTATATAATATGTGGTTAGGTAGTAAGTGCTTTGGAAAAGGTAAAATTGTGGTGTAAGACCAGGTGGGATTGGGGAAGCTAAGGTTGAGGGGATGTGCACCAAGTGAAGGCTGGTTACAGTATTAAGCAGGGTGATCAGACCGGCCTCACTGAAAAGGTGAGTTCTGAGCAGTGAACGTGTTGAGGAAGCAGACACTGGACTATCTAGGGGAAGACCATTCAGGGGAAAAGCCCTCCGAAAGGTGTGTGGCTGGCATGCTGGATGAACAGTAGGAGGCCCAGAGCATTCCACTGGAGTAGTAGGTGAAGGGGCCAGAGAAAGAAGACGGAAAGGGCAGGTCAGCTAGGGCCTGGTAGTCATTCGAAGGACTTCTGGCTTTACTTTGAGGGAAATGAGAAAACACTGTAGTGCTTTGAGCAGATTAGTATTATGATCTGTCTAATGCTTACAAAAAAAAAAAAAAATCATCCTAACAAATCTGTTGAGAAAGGTGGTGAGTATATATAAAGGTAGAAGTTAGAAACCATGTAATGAGATTTGAGAGGATAGAGACTCTGTTCTCAGTGGGTATCAGGGGAGGTTCGGCCCAGGGCAGTATTTAGAAGTCGGATAGAATCCTGTTTCCTGAGAATGTGAGGCATGGGAGAAAGAAGGCAGTCAAGGATAAGAGAATCTTTACAATCCCTTTCATAAAATGTGGAGAAACTTTTAAACCATTTTATAATACAGAGGCTTACAGGTTTAATTGTGGCAAGAAAAATAATATTTTAAGTATCAAATATAGTGTCTTTCTCTTTTACAAAAGCTAATGGTCTAAACTTACTCATCATCTAAAGTGATTTCCACGGTATACTAGCAGGTATTTTGTGAAATCCAATAACATACAATTTATTCCTTTCAAAAGTTGACAATATAAGTAGGAAAATATCTGTTTTTTTGGCTAAAAATTGGGTATGGCAAGATTATCCTGAAGATGGTTGTTTGGAAATATTTCTGTCTTTTTAGATGATCTTGTTGCTGAAAACCATGTAAATGTCCCCTCTGTAAAATGTGTTGTATCTGCACCTGAAAAGTTGCAAATAGATATTTTTTCCCCTAAGAGTTAAATATTTTCCAAATAAAGTATGTCAGATGTATTTTTCTTCATTTTGATCTGCGTATCTTTTTCACTTCTGGTGAGCTATTATAACCAAACAGCAAAATATATTGAATTTAATATTAAGCCTTTGAAATGCTGAGAGACAAAAATGTTCGAATATTTTGGAGACCACTGAGCAGATAGGTTTCCAAAATCTGAAGCTTTTTTGAAAACTGACATTTTTCTCTTTCAAATACATATATCTTAATTATTTGAAAGCAGTTATTATGCTTTTTGACATCTTCTGGAACATATTCTCATAAATTAACTTTAAAAAATAGTCTCTGTCTTCCCATTTATAAAGATATTCATACTTAAAGGCTCAATCAAAGCATCACCTCTCACCCTTATCCTTCATCGTGCTTTGTACTTCTTCCTCTGCACTTTCAGGGCATTTGGTCCTTATTTTTATTTTGTGATAGGCATCTAGTTATTTTAAGTTCTTTCACCCTCTAGCCTATAATTCTTTAAGGACAAAGACTGTGTTTATTTACTTTCTCTTCTAAGTCTCAGATTCTTCATTTGCTAAATAAGGGTACTGGGTACTTTATCTCTAGCTTTAAAACACTATGATGCTAATTGTCATGAAAATACCTCTAGTTCAGTTAGCTTTTCTGACAGTCATAGTAGTATTTCCATGGCACACCATGGAAAAGCTTAGTAACTTCCCAAGGTATTATTATTATTCTTTTCACTTAAGTGAGGACACTAAAATTTGCAGTCGGCTTCAGAATGCCTGCTCATAAGCATGGTGTATACTGCTTATGCAGATGATACTGCATATATTTGGGCCCGTGGATTTCCTTACACCTTCCAAAAGAGAAAAAGCCCAAAGAATGTTTCTTAAACATGAGGCAACAATAGGAGGGCAACATATCCACACATTGTCAGATATTAAACTATCAACTAGGAAGGATGATGGTTCATGTTCAGAGAGGCTGTACATTTGGGATAAACAGACTATCAAATCCCAGCTCTGTTGATCACCTGCTGGATGATTACTGGTAAGACTGAGTCTCCATTTCTTGTCTGTTTTATGTAGATATTAACCCATGGACTGTGGTATGCCCCTTAGGAAAGGGATCAGTGGAAGAAAAGAACCTTATGAGAGCTGGCAAGCTGGAAATTTTCATTTAAATTGTTCTTTAATATTTAAAGTTATCTAAAGATCTTTGCTCTTTGTGTAACTGTCTCTTAACAATTGAATAACAATGAGGTCTTTGATACTATTGCTTTTGTATTGAACTATTTTATCTTTAACATCTTAAAGACCTAAAGATTATTTCCTTTTAAGCTCATGCAAAATAGGGTAACTGTTATAATCACACACAGATCAAGTTTTACATATAAAG
The DNA here is from genome assembly GCF_037043125.1 of Eumetopias jubatus. NCBI lineage: Eukaryota > Metazoa > Chordata > Mammalia > Carnivora > Otariidae > Eumetopias > Eumetopias jubatus. Next base: position 66,876,476 of record NW_028274808.1, read on the forward strand.
GGGAAAATATGAAAAATCAAAGGAATTTTATTGCTTTGTTATTAGTGTAATGATTAATGATGGCACTTTTGCTATATACATATTGAAATTATTGTTGAGTACATGAAGAATTTAAATGAAACATCTGGCATTCACGGGATTACAATTAACAAAATACCAGACTATTTCTTAAGCAATAAAGCTATTTAATTATCCCAAATAACCTCATCTAGAGACAGTTACTCTAGGTTTGTGCAACAACTCAAGGTTGTTATGGAGAATTCAGTCTTCTTTCATTTTTCTCCTGCCAAACCTTCAAGGTGTTGTGTGGCGTTTCCTTCTTAAGCTTATTGTTTCATGGCCTCAAAATGACTCTGGAAATTAAGGCTTAATGTTCTTTTTTTTTTAAGATTTTATTTATTTATTTGACAGAGAGAGAGATAGCGAGAGCAGGAACACAAGCAGGGGGAGTGGGAGAAGGAGAAGCAGGCTTCCTGCTGAGCGGGGAGCCGGATGTGAGGATCATGAACTGAACCAAAGGCAGACACTTAATGACTGAGCCACCCAGGTGCCCCAAGGCTTAATGTTCTTATATGATAGCCTTCCAAGCAGGAAAAAAGTGTGGTGCAATATCATTCTCAAAAATCATTCAGTGTATTAATCCTTACCAGGTATAAACGAGATTAGGTCATGTGACCACAGGAGCCTCTAAAGAGGCTGGGAAACTTGGCATTTGTGAAAGTGGAATAGGCTTAAATCTCTGATGCTTGCCAAGTGGGCTACTTTCCCTGAGAACATTGGTGGCCACCTGATCCCAAAACAACATAATGGCTCTGTGAGCCAGGAAGAAAGTCATGGGGGGGCAGAAATCAGAGGGGGAGATGAACCATGAGAGATGATGGACTCTGAAAAACAAGCTGAGGGTTCTAGAGGGGAGGGGGGTGGGGGGATGGGTTAGCCTGGTGATGGGTATTAAAGAGGGCACGTTCTGCGTGGAGCACTGGGTGTTATGCACAAGCAATGAATCATGGAACACTACATCAAAAACTAATGATGTAATTTATGGTGATTAACATAACAATAAAAAATTTAAGAAAAGAAAAAAATTAACGATGTAATGTATGGTGATTAACATAACATAATAATAATAAAATTAATTAATTAATTAATTTAAAAAAGAAAGTCATGAGGACACTAATACAGAAATGTTTAAGTAGGGCTTTTCAGAAATCAAATAATTCAGTAATCCAAGAATATTTAGAATTTTAAATAGATAAAATTCAGGGCAAGGTTTTAGAAAATAAATAGTAAGACTAAATTGCCAACATGTTAGCTAAAATATGAATCTTCACATGTTCAACCACAACTGTAATATACCTTTAACCAACCCACGGAGAAGATTGCATTATGAAGTAGGACTTGGGAAATTCTCTAAGGATATTCAACAGAGCTTCGGAAAGAAATGCTTTCAATATTGAATAAAGGTTGTTTTATTGAATACAATTTGTTTTATGTTATAAAATTAGAAAAATATACATAAGAAACTACTACAGGAAATTACTTGAAAAACGTATTAGCTTGAAATATAAATAGCTTGAAATTAAGGTGAGTGAAAAAACTTCCAGGCAGCGATTTGTTTTCTGGAAGTTTTGTTTTAAGTAAATGCTAAATATTATAAATATTGGCAGAAAAACACATTTACCATATTAAGGATGGTTAGAAAATGCTTCTACTTCTTTTGGTGATTTTAGATTTCTCGTTAAGGAAACTAAATTAGGTAATCTGTCATTAGGGTTACCACGGTTTATCATATGTAGGTATTTTGGTATTATAGATGGCCAAATTCCATGCCCAACATTAGAATGAAAAAAAACTAATAGTATAAACATAGTTCTCACCTGTGTTCAACAATTGAATAAAATACACATATTAATCATTTATATATCTTAAGTTTCTAAATAGCTTCTCCATGACATCCAATTTGCATAGGTAATGAAGGAACATAAGACTATATAAAATTGTACAAAAACATGCTTGGGTAAAGTATCATATTCCCAAATTAAACAAATAAAGATTTAGAAAAACCAGAAAATTGGCAACATAAATTTTTAATCTGACATCTAAACTCATGTTCTCTCATAATTTCTGGCATAGTTTTAAACTAATATTTCAGTCTGAAAACATTTTTTTTTCAACTCCCATTTATTACAGGCAGTAAGCACAGACCCTGTACCAGTTAAATTACACTACGACAAATCACATGATCAGGTCTGGGTGTTGAGCTGGGGTACCCCGGAAAAGACTTCTCCAACACTGCAGGTAAGCACATTTCGAGAAAACAGTGATATTTAAACCTTTAGATATCTCATTGGATATTTATTACTATGTAAGAATGATCTTTTTCCATCTGAGGACTATACTTTAATCACATCTAGATCTGCACAGAAAAGGGGGAACAAGTTAAAACTCAAGTACTTGTTTGGATGGAAAATAATGCAGGTTATACTTCTCAAAGGTTAGATTTGTATGCAAAAAGAAAAATCAATGATGACAAAACCGATGCCATTAGGGAAAAACAGTCATAATTTACCTTTCAACAATTACCTGCCTCCCGTCAGTTTTCATGGGAATTTTCTTGTTTCAATCTCTCTTTTCATAATGGGGCATGTAAGCTAGAGACCAAGAGAGTTCGACAGTGTCAAGGCAGATCTCCATTTTTCTCCAAAACAGATAGTATGTTCTTAGCACAGGCTCATTTCTAATTGGGGAATAAGTGGTATAGTCTTTGTGGAATTTGCTTATGTTTTAAAGTTGTTTATATAGATCTTGACAGAGGAAAAATACATATTTTGATGATATCTCTCTGACACAGTTTCAATTGTTGGAGTTAAAAGTTTAACAGAAAACTGAGAGGGAATGAGAAGGAATATTTGGCCCTAAAAATGTGTTTTATCTATTTCTCAAACTACCTCGTGATTATAGCACTGCCATGAACATTCCTTTCCTTACAAATCATTAACCTTTGTCGTTTCCAGTAAGCCGATTGAGTGCCATGTTTTTAATTTTAATCAGTTCCCACTGGGAATACCTAAATATTGTCAATACCCTAAATATTTCTAAAGCATTTTTAGTTTTGCAATATTTCACTTACAAAAGACAGGTCTATTGAAATGAAATCTTTTAAAGGAACTATTAGAATGACGTTTCCTTTTATATTTCATTGGAAATACGTGTCATTTGAAACATTACCATATAATAGTATTCTAGTTATCTATTGTGGCAAATCAAATCGCCCCAAAATCTGATGTGTTAAACAGAATTAAAGAATGACTTACTACCCATAGTTCTGTGGTTCGGCAATCTGGACAGTTTGTGGGCCTAACTGGGGAACACTCAGAAGGCCGCACTCCTCTGATTGCAGTAGCTGGATGTTTCAAAATAGCCTCACCCCCACGTCTGCTATGTGTCAGTGGTGAATAGCTGGGTGGCTTGTGTCTCCTGCATGTGCCTGCTCATCCTTTAGACTGGCATCTCAGCATGGTGGTTCCAGGGTATAAGACAGTGGAAGTTGCGAGGCTAATTAAGATCTAGGCACTAGAATTCACATTAAATCACTCCCACCACAACTTCTTGATCAAAGCAAGTAACACTGTCTGCCTAGATTCAAGAGGGTGAAATAACAGAGCTCATCTTTTGATGGAAAGAGTACAGTCTTCATTGTGGACAGTTGTTTGACTGACCTGTCACAGTATGGTAATATTGTCTAGTTATTTGATATTTTGTACTTAAATCTTGACAAGATAAGAACAGGTCAATATGTATGATTTTTTTTAAATCACTCTTATGAATTATTTTTAATTCTATTACCTTTAAAATAAAATAAAACAGGGGCGCCTGGGTGGCTCAGATGGTTAAGCGTCTGCCTTCGGCTCAGGTCATGATCCCAGGGTCCTGGGATCGAGTCCCGCATCGGGCTCCCTGCTCCTTGGGAGCCTGCTTCTCCCTCTGCTTCTCTCTCTCTCTCTCCCTCTCTCTCTCTGTCTCTCATGAATAAATAAATAAAATCTTTAAAAAAAAATAAAATAAAATAAAACAGCTTATAAAAGTTAAAAAAGATATTTTTTTCTTTTAAAGCTGTATGAATTTTCAATATATTGTATTCTTTGGAACTGAATCTTTCCCTTCCCCTTTGGTACTTGCTGCTTTGATAGATTAATAATTTTCTCTTGCAAACCTTCCATAAAGCACAATTGGGCACACTCCTTTAATATCATACAGAAAGGGTAAAAAAGGCTTTGAAAAAGTGTTAAGTTACTTCCTACACATTATTCAGCCATTTAAAAATGGGTTCTTTTTCTCTGAATGTCCAGTAAAAAAGTATGCTTTTAAGATTTAATGAATTTTTTAAATATTTGCTGGGTGGAGGGAAAGGTAAGTCTCACACCTGAAAGTGTAAAATAAAACGTAAAGATTGAGGAGTATTCTTAAAATACTACATACAGGAAGATTTATTTGCATACAGTAACATTTATACACATGTACATACACATATAGATGTGACAGATGAGATAAGATAATACATAGATAGTTATATAGACAGGCTGACAGGGAACGCAGGGTCTCTGGATCAGAGAGCAGACCATTTCTTACTCAGAAGCATGCTAGTGCTTACACCCCAGCCCCCATCCTAGGGGTGATGTGGTGAGAGACTAATGTTACCCTCTTTGCATAGCACAGTTGCACTAACAGGAGAAGGACCCTGGAATCATGTATCTCAGAGTTATTTTTAGACTGTTGACACATCAGTGCACCCTCTTCCATGACAGAGATTATTACTCTGGAATGCAAATTTTATCAGGTCGGTACCCTGGAATGTCAGTAAGGCTCAAAGGAGTTAAGTCTCTACCTCTCTCAGGAGCAATACCCCACCTTTAGCTTCCAAGGCATTTTTGCTATGCCATCATCCTTTCCCCAACTTTGCTAGAGCCCTTTGCTCAGAAAGAACCTGACTTAGCAGAAATGTAGAATAGTCATGGATAATTGTCTCCCAACAAGATTATCAGGAAACATCTGCAAAGGAAATGGAATTTAAGATTTGTTTGAAAAGAGGAACAGGCTTTCCATTGGCAAAATTGAATTCACTGAACCAAAAACATGGGCAAGGTCCCATTTTGGCTAGGGTGTCCCTGTGCCATGTTGAAAGTTCAGACTAGAACTAGAGACATTGATGCTAGGTTGTGATGGTTAGTTAGGCAGTAACTTTTTGCCCTAATGCAGTATATCTTATAACAGTGTCCACTGAAACCTTGAAGGTGCAAAAGCATTTTATCAAGGATCTGAAAGTCCTATGTATACTTCTACTTTGTGTTTTCATTTTGACTATAATCCAATCTATACATCTTTGTCAATTATGGAAGCAAAATATATTATTTTCTGTGATATTTATAATTAATTAATAAAAACCCATAAACTGTCATGTTAGGTATATAAGACAGTGATTTTCCAATTAGTGTTCTCTGATGAATTCTCAAAGATTTATTATAGTTATTTTTTTTCCTTTTTAAAAGGCATCTATGCCTTATGAAAATTTAAGAAATGCTGTTGTAAAAGTCATTAGACTGTCATCTGCACAGTTTTACAATCCATATGTAATGTCTTTTCAAACGCACAATAATTAGAGATGAAATGTCCCCAAGAAACAACTTGGAATAAAGTCTTTTACATCTTGCTGTTGGCCAGGAAGTAGGCCCCAGCCAGATGGGGTGACAATGGGAGGTGGCAGCTGTGGGTTTGTGGAAGGCATCACACATGGAGGAACCAGCAGCAGGATGCCATTAGGAATGAACCAAGAATTGTCGCAAGATCGGGCCTATTGATTAAGGTGCATCAGAGATCAATCTGTGTGTCCTTGCAGTTAGTCAGCTCTGTCCTGAATCTGGCAATCCACCACTTCCTGTTTAACTGCAGCAGTGAGAAGGATCTAGAACCATCAGGGAACAAAATCCGGACTGAGAAGAGCTAGGGAAGTGGTATTGTATTTTTTACAACCTAGGACTATGCCAAACACAAATGACATGCTTAGTTAATATACCTTCATTGGCATAAAACAGTTTTGCATCAGTAAGGTTGGGATACATTATAGTGTTTGAATATTAAATTACATGATGACTATAAATTACTGAGAACACATAATGGCATATAACAGGCTCTCAGTAAATATTATTACTGTTGCCATCAGTCTCAGTATTATTATTAATTTCAAATACATGTACCTGCATTTCAGAGCTTTGCACCTCTATACAAACTAAGGGGAAGAAAATTCAAAGAGTTCCTTTCCCATTACTTCTAACCTTTATTAAAATCTTGTAGACATTATTATAAATGACTAAAATCCATTGAAAATTTCCTCACTGACATTCATTAATAGAATAGGTATGTTATCTTTATTATCAAAGACTTTGGTTCTCTCTTCCTCTGGGCACACGATAGGCTCCTTTTGGTTAGGTGGAGCCATATGATTAGTTCTAGCAAATGTGGTCTGTTGTAAATGGAAACATTCAAGGTAGTTGGCTGCTCGTTCAGCATGGGATACTAAGTGAAACAGTAGATACCCCACTAAAACCCTCTGGGAAAGTCATGGGTGTGAAATGAAATCTTAATTTCCCAAGGCTCTAAGACTTTAATATATTTTTTTCTATTTTGTTTTGTTTTGTTTTTTAACCACAACATAACTGAGTCTATCCTGTTATAATAACAACAAGCTATTTTCCTTGGAAAGGCAATTTCCAGGGGAACTCAGTGAAAGTATACTTATATGAGTGAAGAAAAATTAGCCATTCAGGAAAAAACAAAACAAAACAAACAAACAAAAAAACACAAAGTGCTACTTACTTCTGTCATAAAACCAAAGAAAAAGACTCTGTTTTGAGGAAGGAAATTTATTTAACTTAAGGGAGTCAGTCGATTATTTAGGAAGTTTAAAATGGTGGTCCTATGTAGAAAGGATTTAAAAGGGGAGAAATAAAGGCAGCGGGTGCTTTAAAAGGCTAACACAGAACAATGGTTGACCAGCAGGTTGACCACTGGAAAAAATGGGGAGCTGTGAAAAATCTGAAAAAAGAACTGATAGAATTGGTGCATAAGGGGATACACGGAATAAAAGAATTTAAATGTAGTGATCTTTTCTTTAATGGACTATAAAGATTTAAAAACCAATTCATGATGAATAATAAGAAGAAATGTCTTTGATTAAAACTTACTTAAATCTGGGGCACCTGGGTGACTCAGTTTGGTTAAGCATCCAACTCTTGATTTTAGCTCAGGTCAACTTCTCTGAGATGGAGCCCACGTTGGGCTCCATGCTCAGCGGGGAGTCTGCTCAAGATTTTCTCTATCTCTCTCTCTCTCTCTCTCTCTCCCTCTCCCCCACCCCTCACTCTCTCCTCTCTAAAAAAAATAAATAAAAATAACTTACTTAAATCTGTTACTTTCAATTTATAGGAGAAAAAATAAATATAATTTCATCAATTCTAAAGTTGCTAAGAGCTAAAATATTTCATATGATTTGTTTTGGAGTTTTCAGTTTTGTTTCCAGCTCTGTTCTATATTAGAAGTTTTTTGTTTTATCAGTTGCACCTCCACAAAGCTGAAGAAAGAAAGAAAGAAAGAAAGAAAGAAAGAAAGAAAGAAAGAAAGAAAGAAAGAAAGAAAGAAAGAAAGAAAGAAAGAAAAAGAAAAAGGAGCAAGAAAGCTAATGATCTCGGGGTGCCTGAGTGGCTCAGTTGGTTAAGCAGCTGCCTTCGGCTCAGGTCGTGAATCTCGAGTCCTGGGATCGAGTCCCGCATTGGGCTCCCTGCTCAGCAGGGAGTCTGCTTCTCCCTCTGACCCTCCCCTCTCATGCTCTCTCTATCTCATTCTCTCTCTCAAATAAATAAAATCTTTAAAAAATGAAAAAAGAAAGCTAAGGATCTCTTTTCCACCATATGTACACTTGCTATAATTTTCTTCATTATAGCAAGGTTAATGCTTTTATAATACAGAAGTTGTTTCTGCCTATTTTATTATTTAAGCAGAATTATTCAAGGCAAATCTTTCTCTATTTTTTCTTTGTAAAAACAAATTTCTATGTTGAAAATAAGCAAATAATTACAAAAGTCCGATTTGCTTAATGATATATTAATTTTGAGGATGGCAAAGACTCAAACAGCTACTGATTTGTTTCATCTCTAAATAAAATTAATGCTGGTACTATTAAGGGAATGCACTGCCAAGGTCTAACAGTGATACGCTCTGTTTAGGTAATCACCCTGGCCAGTGGGAATGTGCCACACCACACTATTCACACCCAGCCAGTGGGAAAGCAGTTTGACCGGGTGGATGATTTTTTTATTCCTACTACAACACTCATCATCACCCACATAAGGTAAGTGCTAAATGAGTGATCAACTTTTAGATTTCTCTCTAATTTTGATAGGAAGCCATGGGAAGTCATAAAAAGTAAAACACGTATCTGTTATGCAATGGGTACACACACAATTGCACGTAATTTACCTTGTTTCATCGGCTTGATGAAACTTTTATTTATCAACATTAGTAATGAATTTCCCATCATGTATTTCTTCTTATGCCTCATAAAGAAGTAAATTTTTAAAAGATAAGTTGCATTTTTAAGTCAATTTTTAAGGTTGATATTTTTGCAAAATGCTAACATTTGAACTCAGCATGATGAAAGAACCACTCTCATAGAAATCCATTCAATATATTACAATGACATTCTTTTATCATTTTTGCCCACATAGAAATTAATATAAAACTGTGCTGGAAGCATATAGTAAGTTGAAATGAAATGTTTCAGGCCTACACTTTGAGGAAACGCGTTGATGTGTTCTATCCTTGGATGTATTTATAAGAGGTGCAAAGGTAATCACTTCTAATGACATCACTCCAAAGTTCCATAGAAGTGGTTTAAATGCTTAAAAGAGGGAGACTGAATATATCACAATTCCAAGTACTATGTATTTTGATAATGTACTGAAAAACTTTTAAAGTATTACTTAGCAACGTTAGGGAATTTGAACCAAACTAATATTTTGTTCTGCTGCTCAAGTCAATTATGTTGAGGGAGAAGTGCTCTAGATATGTTAGATGAGTCATTATTTGATATTTGTTTCTCTTGTGTTAAATTGGAAATTATCTAAGAGTTGGAGTTGTAAGAACTCTGAGAGAGAGTGGAATTCAACTTCCAAAAGTAAAAAAGGGAGAGTAATAAATCGGAATCGTGGCTCATAGTCAGACACTACCTAGAAACTGTTATTTGCATAGCCAAGTATGTTTTCAAAGAGGTTAGTATATTTTTCAAGCAAATGACTGTTACTTTCAGAATGTCTTTTATGTGCTCAGCAATAAAGTGATTGAAAAACATAATGTCCTATTACAATTATTACATGCTTTTTATGGAAAATAAGTAGAACTTTCTGAAAATACATCATATTTTTAAGTATTTGTGTCCAATAATTTTTACATCTGACTGTAAGTGCTATAATAGTTCAGACACAAAAGAAATCAGCATATGAACCAAAAATGGTAGCAATTGAGATGGTGCCTAAAAAATGTATGTTTTTATACTTACTCAATAAGGATACAAGTTATTTAATTGAAAATGAGTACAATAATTAATTCCTTTGTTATTTTCAAGTTGTTGATAAATTATTACTAATCAATAATTTACTATGTAACACTTGCTTATATTTACCCCATTCTCTTATTATGCATTACTGTATTTAATACACTATTATCAACTTTGTTTTTTGTTTTTTGTTTTTTTCAAATGCACTAGTAATGGGATTATTTGGGGCAAATTTCCTGTGTCTATAATACTAATATGGTTCATAGTGTATGGTTTGGGCTATTTCTTTTCCCCTGCAACTAGTAAATTATATCATTGTGGTAAAGTAGCTACCAAGTCAAGAGTTTAACTTTGTCTAAAAGCAGCAAGTGCTGTGTGTAATTCTGGGTTTGTATCTATAATTGGTATACAAGATTACATTGCACGATTATAGAATTACTATACATACAGTCAGAACATAATATCTCTTTAGGGTCAAAATGATTACTGCATAGCTAGAATTGGAGCTAGTAATTAGAAGAATATCTAAATAATGTGAACACATATAAGGCAAAATTTTATTTTAGTTATTTATCTATATTATGAAAAACACTGAAGAGTATGCTTGAGGATATTTTTAAACATCTTTTTCCTTTTAGGGATGGATAGTGAAATGCAGCGTTGTTTTGCCATACTTATAAAGCATACTAAATTAAATTATAGCAATCCTACTTGCATAGCTTGCATATAGAGTCCCATTTTCATGAATGTGAATGATGGTCAAATTTTCTACTGTACTTCAAAGTAATTATTCCTATTACTAAGGAAAAAATGAGAGTAAAATTAGCATGCACTTCCAAAATCAAAACATTAAATGTAAGCTATTTTTAACATAATAAGAATTTTTTTCTACATCAGGAAAATCTGAGGGATAGATATCATCTTTTCTCCTACCAATTTCATGTAACATATTTTTCTAACCAAATTTGGCATGTGTTTAAAAATGTGTTGCAGAGATTGATCTTTTTGTAACTTGTGTTTTTCAGAATTTGAGACTATTTTCTGACTGCTGTGCTTGGTATATATTTCCAGGCCAGGCAGAAGGTCTGACACATAATAAGTGTTTAATTAATGAGTTTCCTTCCTCTGAACCTTCACCACATTAATCTACTTTTCTCTCAGATTGCTATACCCTCACTTCAAATAATCTATATCTCCAATGTCTGAAAAGCTCCTGGACAAGTGTCAGGATTTTATATCTGAAGTGTCTAAAAACTGGTAGTCTCTTAATTCATGTTTCTCACAGGGATGGAAATACAGAAGAAAGTACTACACTATTTCCTAAACCAGGAATTGGATTGGAATAGGATTGAGGGAATTATGTAACATTAAGGGAACTGTATTTCTTATGTACTGAATTTCTCAGCATCTAACATGATATCAGAGATGCAACAAGTACTGCATTAAGTGCACATGAATTATGTGGAAGCAGTAAATACAAGTAATAAGTATTTAATCTCCTGTCACACTGATCTAAGCCTGAAGGTCCCAGCAATACCATTTGCCATTGGTCAATTGTGAATTTAACCAGTTTACTTCATTTCTTTCCAAGGACTGGAATGAAATAATGTTCAAACATTCAGGTGCAGGGTGCCTGGGTAGCTCAGTCGGTTAAGCATCTGCTTTCGGCTCAGATCATGATCCCAGGGTCCTGGGATCAAGTCCCAACTCAGGCTCCCTGCTGAGTGGGGAGTCTGCTTCTCCCTCTACCTCTGCCCCTCCCCTGCTTGTGCTCTCTCTCTCTTTCTCTGTCAAATAAACAAATAAAATCTCTTAAAAAATAAATATTAAGTTTCCCATAATCATTGTTGTTCACACTACTCATAATCCACAGTTTCAGGGGCTCTCCTGCAAACAGTGACAATTTTGCTAAAAGCCTCTATTTTTCCCTGCTTGGCTTCTTCTCATTTTTTTTCCACTTTTTTTTTTCCTTTTTCAACGCCTCTAATTCTCAGGCTTGTTTAATCTAGTCTGTAAGGTAAATCAAGACTGAGACATTTAAGAGAACCAAAATTATTTTATACATCTATATTAAAAAATAAACTTGTAGCTTAAAAAATAATCAATCTTCACAAAATTTGGGAAGTTGTTCACTTTATAGGACAGCTTAAAATTCTCAGCATTTTAAAAATTTTTGGGTCCTAATTTATGTTCCCCCTTTTTAATTGAAATATAGTTGACATACAATGCTATATTAATTTCAATTGTACAACATAGTGATTTGACAATTCTGTACATTCTGCAGTGCTTGCCATGGTAAGTATAGTTACCATCTGTCACCATACATAAGCACCACAACATTATTGCCTATATTTCCTGTTGGACTTCTTAATCCTCTTCGCCTATTTCACCCATCCCCCCTTCATCTCTTCCCCCCGCAACCATGTTTGCTCTTTGTATTTATGATTCCATTTTTGTTTGTTCATTTTTTTTGCTTTTTAGATTCCACATATCATTTGATGTTTATCCTTGTCTTTGTCTTATTTATTTCACTTAGCATAGTAGCCTCTAGGTCCATCCAAGTTGTCATAAAAGACTTCATTTGTTTTTATGGCTGAGTAATATTCCATCGTGTGTGTGTGTGTGTGTGTGTGTGTGTGTGTGTGTGTACATGTGCTTCACATCTTTATCCATTTTGAATGGCCTGAGGAATTTTAATTTCAGAAAACTCATTTCCATTTAAAAAATATCTGAGAAGGAAGGCCTGATTCTATGCACTCATTCAGTTCCTCAGCGAATTCCTTCCGACTCCTTCAGAGACACAGCGTAGGCCACGTACAGTTATTCCTATTTTCAGTACATGTGTTGCCTAAGCGAGCACAATGTACAGTTATTGCTATTTTATCCTGTAGAGTGAGACTTTATTAGTAAAAAATCCCCTTTTGGTTTTATGTATTCCTTCCTTCTCCATAGGAATCAGAAGAGAACCTGAGCCCTAGGCTGGGGATACACCAGACACACGGATGCCATGCTACCTTAGATTGAAATCAAAATGGTCTTTAACCTGTTGAGTTCTGGTTACTGGACTCAGCTTGTGTCCCTGCCTTACACTCTCTTGAATATGAGTGCTTACCAGGGGATAATAAGCAACTCTAGACCAGCACGCAGCCGTTCTTTAAGATATGCATATTGAGCCTCAACTGTGAATTCAGTTTGGTTTAATGAAACCAAACTTCTGGAAGAGAAGAGAAGAGGTATTATAACCCTGTCTCCCCAAAGTTCCAACTACCTACTCCGCTTCTGAAAGGGATTGATTAAATACTTATTGATGAAAAATTTGTTTTTAAAAGGTTGTTAAAATTCTAGAATATATATTTTTAACATTGAGTGTGAGTTGGTTAATATCCACTTCCCAACTGTTTAGGGAAAACTTAAATTACTTGATAGTTAATAACACAGATGATATTCTGATGTTTATCGAAATATATTGATTTAAATCACTCTACAATTATATGGGGTATTTTTTTGTTTTTAAAGTAAGAATAAGAAATTATACCTTACATTCTGTTAATCTTCATAAAGACAGTTCCACTGAATATTTAATAAGTGATGTACTTTTCATATTAGTGATTCATTGCGCATTTCAGTTAACTGGCAATGTATATTAACTAGACACTCATTTTTCAGAATTTCAGTTAATAGAGAATTTTCTTTAAAAAATCTTAAACTCCAGCAGTAATTAATTAATCATAAATCATAGTCTAAAGTTGAAGAGATTATGCAGTGCAAAATAATGTGTTTTGTAATGACATAAGAAATATAAATTTTTTATATGAGGAATTTCAATTTGGATTTCTATCTTCTATATACAAATATATCCAGAGAGGAAAAATTGAAAGAGGCTATTAAAAATGAAAATGCATGTGTAATTCTCAGAAGAATCAATTATGTCTACTTAATGTACAAAAATTGAAATAATAATTTGTTTTCTTTTTTAAGCACAAGTGCTCTACAAATGTAAAGCAAAATGTTTCGTTATTGTACTCCTAACTTGTATCCAAAGTGCTAAGTTATTATAATATCATTACATGCAAACAGATATATTTGAAAGATATTAGAGTTCTACTACTCTTAAGTTTTTTATGATATGGCTAATGCATGGGGGACTCAGTGATTTTGTATCAGTTTTCTTTAATTAGCTAGAGATTAAAAAGTAATTTCAAAGCAATTTCTTTTTTTTCAGAAAAATTGTTGTATTACAATGGTTGTATTATCTTCAAAGCAAGTAAATATCATAAAGAATGGATATTTACATAATTGATTGCGTTTCATTTTTTGTACTATTCTGGAGAGAAAAAATCTAAATGTCAATTTCTTGTTGTGATATATGTAAAGATTACAACTTGCTGTGCAAGTGCTACTGTAATTAGCATAGGAAATGAAAACCACAGGTTTGGCCATGATTTATCACATTATCATATGCTTACTTTTAAAATATTTCCTTGTAAAAATTAGAGGGGTGAGGAGAATTGAGAAAATGAGAGGAGAAGCTAATGAGATGGCAGGTATTCAAGCAATGAATGACAAAGCATTTCCATGGGACCCTCCCCCCCGAAAATACTTCAATAATTCTTCCAAAGAATGATTTATTTTTGGTAGTGGGATGATGAAAGGGAGAACTACTTACGGGCCAGCGTGATTGAGAGCAAGGAAACTTGATAAAGCTTTGTGCAAGATACCGGGAAGGCGAGAAAGTACAAGCTGTGACAAATGCAAAAATTAGCAGAAGTCTTTCCGAGAGCCTTTGACTTGTCATGAATAAAATTAGTTGGAAGATAAGGAAGAGGGTAACAACTAGATATTTTCACCTACATTACAAAGGCACAGCTAACATTCAGGTTCTTTAGGGCTCTAAGAAATTCTTTAAATTTTCACTGACTAAAATAATACCTTTTATACAATTTAAAATAGATGCCACATGAAGAAAAATATGTTTTATAGCTGACCCTTTTAACATCTACAAATCATGTGTCTTGCATCTCTTGTCCTCTCTGAAGTTGACTGCAACTACAGACAAGTTTAATTCCATCTAGTTCACCTGGCACAGAGGAAAACTTTTAGTAAATACAAGAAGGAAGTTATTTCTGATTTATGTGCTACTTCAGAAGTAGTCCTATGATAGAAAGGGAAGATAGCAACTTCAATGATGCTATTTAAGATGCTTTGAAAGGCTTGGCTACCCTTGACATCACCCCCAACACCACCATTTGATAATATTGCCTGGAATTTCAAACTACTCCTGTTTCTTTGGGTTATATTTCTCTAGAAATCTACCTTTAAAGTGCTCCTATTTCTTGAAAAGAAAATGGAAGAGCAGTTGGGAAATTTGACATCTTTTTTATTGGCATTTTTCTTTATGGGTTGATTATGTAGTGTCTTAAAAAATTAACATTTGAACTTGGGAGGATGTGTGTGTGTGTGCGTGTGTGTGTGTGTGTGTGTGTATTTCAATCTATGATTACATGATAAGTAATAAGATGAATAGAGTATGTATAGTAGAGAACTTGAAAGCAACAAGCACTTGTGTAAAAACTGAGAATGCCAGTTCCCACATTTTTCTCCTCCTCTGGACTTGACCTACTAAACAAAACAAACAAACAAACAAACAAAGAGTGTTCCAAAGTTTCCTTGTAACACTCCTCCCTTCCCTACCACATACCCCAAGATGGTGTCAGTGTCGAATAATTATCTCAAATTGGGTAATTGAGGAATTCTATGGAAAGTGGACCATCTTGTTACTCTTCAGTTTTGGTGGGATGGAAAGGCACTGTTTTAAGACCCTCAAAGGTCGAATGAGTGAGACGAGTGTAATGTAAGAGGGTTGCAGTCAAATGTGGGATTAAGGGGCTCAGGGCTTATCCTGTTTCAGATGGGTCATAATTCCTACACAGCCAATGGCTATGGCTCTACTGTAAGAGATGAAGAAAACTGAAATAACAAGTAGCGGGCACCATTCTGGGAGTCTGTAGAGAGGTCTATAGCACTCCTTTTCTGTTATAAATTACAGCAAGGAAATGATTAAGAAGGGATTGTGTTTGATTTATGTTTCCTTGAAGCTTCTCCAAGGGAAAAATAAACATTCTGCGAAAGTGAGAGTTAAAGTAAAGTATATCATTCTTCCTCATATTTTATCAAATCTGTTAAAGCAAAATTATATATATGGCTAGCCATTTATCAAGACAACTCTACCCTTGTGACTTGATTCATGTACAGGCCAGGTATATGGAGACACAATTTTAACAGTAAAATTGTCTGGGTACACTGAAACCCTGGCACATCAGAAATTGAAAATATCAGTTGTTCAATCCTTTTTAGGAAAATATAATCTCAGGATGATAAGCAACAACTAAAATTGTTTTGAAAAAATGGTTCTTAAAGATCTCACAAAATCCCAGCTCAATGAGGTTCTTCTATTTTTTTCTTTACTCCATTCATCCTTATATGCTAATTCCCCCCACAAAGAAATAAACTAACAAGCTATAAGGATTCTAGATAAACCAGGAGTGGGAGCTCTTTCTGTCTGTATTCTCACACATAGTGATTATCTGAGACATTTATGAACCCTGAAACTATGATCTTCTCCTGGTGTCTCTGAGGTCCTTCACTGCCCTCTCCTCTCCACACAAACACAAACTAGATCATCAGGGCCTGCAGTATCTTGGGATTTTTACACTCCCAGAGCCTAGTGCACTATTTTGAAAAACAGAAGATATTCATAAGTTGCTTATTAAACACAGTACATACGTATATGTTTGTGAGTGTGTATGCATATATATATACAGATCATTGTTGGCAAACCTTCCAGCCTTCTTACATGGGTGCACAACTTCTTCTACATAAGCATTTGATAACTTTTTTCATCTTATTTTTAAAGAAGTAAACACACTATACCCTTCAATTTGGATCTGTAGTGCTAATCTTTTTCATTTTGGTTGCTGGATTCGCTTTTTTACTTTCCACCTTCTTTAGCATATTAGTGTAGCTAACACATTGAGTATAAAATGCTTAGAGAACGATTGAGTGCTTGCAGCCGACGCGTGTGCGCGCGCGCGCGTGCGCACGCACGCACCTGTATGTATGTGTAGTCAGTTTGTTAACTTCGTTATTTCTTGAGTTAGAGAACACTGTCTGCATCACTGCCTCGTCTCTGCCCTATATTAACAGGTCTCTGAACTATCTGAGTCCTGTAAAAAAAGAATCTAGTGTCCAAAGTGGATGAATGAAGGCCAGTACCTCTTTGGGCAGAATATACGCTTAGCCAGATTAGTAGCCCATATTAGCTATGTAATCTTTTTTTTTTTTTTTTTTTATGGGGAAATGAGGTTGGGTTTAAAGAGCAAACTGTATTTAAAATATGAGGATCTCATTAAAAGGCAAAGTTTTATACAGGTGTTATTAGTAGACTCCAAGCTCTAGGATTTAATAAAGCCCCTAAATAGATTCATTCTATGGCATTTTTTACTAAAGAAATCAATGAAGCACTAATAACATGTAATCTAGAAACACTCTACATTGCAAATCTGCCTCTTGAGTTTTATTATGCAAAGAAAAAACAGCTCTTGCTTCTCCCAGAGGTCCTTATGCTAACTCATCAAAGTGTTCAGTAAAACATAGGGCAGTCCATTTGACAGGACCCAGGATTCTTCTTAGGAGACAGCTGTGGGGTATACACAGCAAATTTGTATGTTGTTGTTTTCCTTTGTCACAGATGATTTTGAGTTTTGCTGGAAATGGTAAATCAAACTTATTTTACCTTAAATGAGTAAATGGTATGGTTGCATAGATTACTTCGCTTTCTTTGCTTGGTAGCAAAAACAAACTCAGGTAACAATTAAGGTTAATAAAGAAAAATACCAAAGTTAAAATGCAATGCAATACATCAAGAGAGGGGCAGAGCTCATCCTGAGAACCTAAGTAATTTCTTATGTGAATTTAATATGCACCCTGCATGACCTATTTCATACATACATTTAATAGATTATAGTATTTTGAATCAAGCATATAAAGCATTAACTAGTTCTCATAAAATGTGTATACAAAAGAATAATGTATATTGGGGTTTCTAATTCTTTCTTTTTTAAGATTTTATTTATTTATTTGAGAGAGAGAGAATGAGAGATAGAGAGCATGAGAGGGAAGAGAGTCAGAGGGAGATGCAGACTCCCTGCTGAGCAGGGAGCCCGATGTGGGACTCGATCGCTGGACTCCAGGATCATGACCTGAGCCGAAGGCAGTCGCTTAACCAACTGAGCCACCCAGGCACCCTCTGATTCTTTCTATCTGAAGTGGCTATATTATTATTCTGTTGAAAGAAGGTGATATATTTGACCGTAATGTCTTATTTTGTGAATTCATTATTTTTTTGATGAAATGTTTTATTAAAATGCTAAAACTTTACATACACATATCATAACATAACAAAAACTATTTTTTGAATGAAAGACTCCTACTGTGGCTCAATAAAGCAATACAGTTGAAAATAAATAATTTTATCTTTGAGAATTGTGTAAATTCAATAGAACTGTAAGTTAATAGAACATTTTTTGAAATTTTCTGTGAATGTGACTAAATACTTATATATATATATATATATATGCACATCACTTCTCACTTTTGTTTAATTACAAAAACAGTTAATTTAAATGTAAAATTAGTGGTAGTAGTGGGGGTTATCTTTAGATGCACAACATGGTGATATTGATATTCTCTCTGTTTACAGTGATTTGAGACTGTAAAAATTATTCATTGTGAATCCACCCAAGTTGATATTTTGTACCATTTTTTAAAAATTTTTATTTATTTATTTAGAGGCAGAGAGACAGAGAGAGAGCGCACGCCTGCACGAGAAAGTGGGGGGAGGGGCAGAGGGGCAGAGAAAGAGAGAGAGAGAGAGAGAGAGAGAGAGAGAAAATCCCAAGCAGACTCCATGTTGAGAGTGGAACCTGAGCCGGGGCTCAATCTCATCACCCTGAGATCATGACCTGAGCCAAAATCAAGAGTTGGATGCTTAACTGACTGAGCCACCCAGGTGACCCTGTAACATTTTAATTTAGTTGTAAATCTGTGGATGTGGCCTCACTATGGCTATCCATGTAGGAAAAAAGAATTAGCCAATCAAATATATTTACACAAATGCATTCCTTTTATTCATTTAGATTAACAATCACTTGTTCTGTAGCAGTGTTCTATCTCTTGCATCTCCTTGTGAAAAAGAAACCCTACAGTGAAATTTCGGGTTTTAAAGTTCTTTGGTTTTAAAGATTTGGTTCAAGCAAAAATGAAATACAAGACAGATGTCAGAGAGCCTTTAAAATGTACTATAACAGAAAAACCCACCGAATTTGTAGATATATGGAGAAATTGCATATTAGGTCTCTTCTGTTATCGATCATGAGTAGAAATACTCAACATAACCACATGAATAGATTAAGAACATTAGGCAACAAATATCCAAACTGCCAGGGTTTTATCCTTTGGTGTATACACTAGTGCTTTGTAGGATACATAAACCTCACAAAATGAATTGAAATAGATAGCTTCAGGGGAAGTAAAAATGACGGTTGCCTTAGGTGACTTTTAAAACTGCTAGCTGGGTTAGTTATGGTTAAAATCTCTGTATTGGTTTAGACTGAGATTAGCTGAATTTTTCTATACTACAGGAACTTTTCCTTTTTTACCTTCCCATTTTTCTTTTATTTGGGGGGAGGGATATGAATATTTATAGATTTTTTTCTTATATTGACAACTGATTTTCAAGGAAAATAGTATGAAATTACAATAATTCATTTTTTGGTCATAATGTAGAAGCTTATTTTTATGCATATGTAATTTGAATGCATAAATATAGTTTTTAGTTCTTTGAAACAAAAGGAAATCAGGGTTTGCATGTGCTATGAAAGTAGCAGCTGATTCATGTAAACCTAGAAAATCCTAAAATAACCTAGATTTTCTCCTCATAATGTAAATCAAGATTATTCATCAATTTTGAGTGGTAGGAAACATTTTTATGTTTTTAATTATAAAGTAGACATTGTTTAAATTCTGCTTAAAAACCTAGCTGTACAAATTGAAAAATGATAGAATATTTGGAACATCTGAAGAATTTTATTAAAAGGCTTGACAAAACTCATTTAATTAATTAATACCTGAAAATAATTTGAAAACAGATTATTAGTTTATATAGGAAGATGATTTAAGAAATACTTTTAATAGATCATAGGTACATATATCTTTATGTTGACTAAACATGCTTTCCTAATTCCTTATATACAGTCTTTTTTTTTTTTCATTTAAAAACATATTTATGAAGAAGAAAACTTGCCTCTAGGGAGAGGCCCAGGATGGGTTTGGAGGGCAGGGCTAGGGGGAGAGGGTTGGAGGGAGCTTTGCTTTCTACTTTATATCCTTTTGTGTCAATTTAACTTAGTATAATATGTATGTATTACTTATTCAAATAGATATGCATTGATTCATCACATTTTTATAAATCAAAACATAGAAAGTTTTACAAAAAAATGGTAATGAGTAGTGACATCAAAATATACTAAATAGGGCACCTGGGTGGCTCAGTAGGTTAAGTGACTCTTGATTTTGGCACAGGTCATGATCTCAGTTGTGAGAACGACCTCTGCATGGACATGGAGGCTGCTTAAGATTCTCTCTCCCTCTGCCCCTCCCCTTCTCTAAAATACATACACACACACACACACACACACACACATAAACACACACACACACTGAATAATCAAAGATCCATCATCCAAGCAAAAACTAACATTCTAATTTTTTAAAAATTATGAGTAGACATGAACACAGAATAAAGCAAAACATAAATTGTGCAAGAATACTTGATACATATTGTTGTCTAGCATTCCATTAAATAATAATGATGTTCATACTAATAACAGTTCATACTTATCTTACACTTAGTAGGTACCAGACACTGGCCTAAAACCTGTTCTTTTTTTAAAAATGTTTATTTTGTAATTTAGCAGATTTGGGAGAGAAAGAGCGAGCATGCATGTGAGCTGGGGGGAGGGAGGGGGGAGAGGGAGAGAATCTTTTTGTTTTTTTTAAGATTTTATTTATTTATTTGACAGAGAGAGTGAGCACAAGCAGAGGGAACAGCAGAGGGAGAGGGAGAAGCAAGCTCCCTGCTGAGCAGAGAGCCCGCTCCATCCCAGGACAGAAATCATGACCTGAGCTGAAGGCAGATGCTTAACCATCTGAGCCACCCAGGCACCCCAAGACAGAGAATCTTTTTTTTTTTAATAATTTTATTGTTATGTTAATCACCATACATCATTAGTTTTTAATGTAGTGTTCCATGATTCATTGTTTGTGCATAAAACCCAGTGCTCCACGCGGAATGTGCCCTCTTTAATACCCATCACCAGGCTAACCCATCCCCCCACCCCCCTCTCCTCTAGAACCCTCAGCTTGTTTTTCAGAGTCCATCGTCTCTAATGGTTCATCTCCCCCTCCGACTTACTCCCCTTCATTCTTCCCCTCCTGCTATCTTCTTCTTTTTTTTTTCGTAACATATATTGCATTATTTGTTTCAGAAGTACAGATCCGTGATTCATCAGTCTTGTACAATTCACAGTGCTCACCATAGGACATACCCTCCCCAATGTCTATCACGCAGCCACCCAATCCATCCCACCCCCCACCACTCCAGCAAACCTCAGTTTGTTTCCTGAGATTAAGAATTCCTCATATCAGTGAGGTCATATGATACATGTCTTTCTCTGATTGACTTATTTCACTCAGCAGAACCCCCTCGAGTTCCATCCACATTGTTGGAAATCGCAACATCTCATTTCTTTTTATGGCTGCATAATATTCCATTGTGTATATATACCACATCTCATTATCCATTCAACTGTTGATGGACATCTTGGCTCTTTCCACAGTTGGGCTATTGTGGACATTGCTGCTATAAACATCGGGGTACACGTACCCTTTCAGATCCCTACATTTGTATCTTTGTGGTAAATATCCAGTAGTGCAATTCCTGGATCGTATGGTAGCTCTATTTTCAACTGTTTGAGGAACCTCCATACTGTTTTCCAGAGTGGTTGCACCAGCTTGCATTCCCACCAACAGTGTAGGAGGGTTCCCCTTTCTCCACATCCCCGCCAACATCTGTCGTTTCCTGACTTGTTAATATTAGCCATTCTGACTGGTGTGAGGTGGTATCTCATTGAGGTTTGGATTTGGATTTCCCTGATGCTGAGCGATGTTGAGCACTTTTTCATGTGTCTGTGGGCCATTTGGATGTCTTCTTTGGAAAAATGTCTGTTCATGTCTTCTGCCCATTTCTTGATTGGATCATTTGTTCTTTGGGTGTTGAGTTTGATAAGTTCTTTATAGATTTTGGATACTAGCACTTTATCTGATGTCATTTGCAAATATTTTCTCCCATTCTGTCGGTTGTCTTTGCTTTTGTTGACTATTTCTTTTGCTGTGCAAAAGCTTTCTATCTTGATGAAATCCCAATAGTCCATTTTTGCCCTTGCTTCCCTTGCCTTTGGCAATGTTTCTAGGAAGAAGTTGCTGTGGCTGAGGTCAAAGAGGTTGCTGCCTGTGTTCTTCTTTAGGATTTTGATGGACTCCTGTCACATGTTTAGGTCTTTCAATCATTTGGAGTCTATTTTTGTGTGTGGTGTAAGGAAATGGTCCAGTTTCATTCTTCTGTATGTGGCTGTCCAATTTTCCCAACATCATTTGTTGAAGAGACTGTCTTTTTGCCATTGGACATTCTTTCCTGCCTTGTCAAAGATGAGTTGACCGTAGAGTTGAGGGTCCATTTCTGGGCTCACGATTCTGTTCCACTGATGTATGTGTCTGTTTTTGTGCCAGTACCATATTGTCTTGATGATGACAGCTTTGTAATAGAGCTGGAAGTCCGGAATTGTGATGCCGCCAGCTTTGCTTTTCTTTTTCAAGATTCCTCTGGCTATTTGGGTTCTCTTCTGGTTCCATACAAATTTTAGGATTATTTGTTCCATTTCTTAGAAAAAGGTGGATGGTATTTTGATGGGGATTGCATAGAATGTGTACATTGCTCTAGGTAGCACTGACATTTTCACAATGTTTGTTCATCCAATCCATGAGCATGGAACGTTTTTCCATTTCTTTGTGTCTTCTTAAATTTCTTTCATGAGTATTTTATAGTTTTCTGAGTACAGATCCTTTGCCTCTTTGGTTAAATTTATTCCTAGGTATCTTATGGTTTTGGGTGCAATTGTAAATGGGATGGACTCCTTGATTTGTCTCTCTTCTGTCTTGTTGTTTGTGTAAAGGAATGTCACTGATTTCTGTGCATTGATTTTATATCCTGCTACTTGACTGAATTCCTGTATGAGTTCTAGCAGTTTTGGGGTGGAGTCTTTTGGGTTTTCCACATACAGTATCATATCATTTGCAAAGAGTGAGAGTTTGACTTCCTCTTTGCCAATGTGGATGCCTTTAATTTCTTTTTGTTGTCTGATTGCTGTGGCTAGGACTTCTAATACTATGTTGAATAGCAGTGGTGAGAGTGGACATCCCTGCCACGTTCCTGACCTTAGGGGAAAAGCTCTCAGCTTTTCCCCATTGAGAATGATATTCGCTGTTCTTTTTTCATAGATGACTTTTATGATATTGAGGTATGTACCCTCTATGCCTATACTCTGAAGAGTTTTGATCAAGAAAGGATGCTGTACTTTGTCAAATGCTTTTTCTGCATCTAATGAGAGGATCATACGATTCTTGTTCTTTCTTTTGTTAATGTATTGTATCACGCTGATTGATTTGCGGATGTTGAACCAGCCTTGCAGCCCAGGGATAAATCCTACTTGGTCATGGTGAATAATCCTTTTAAGGTACTGTTGGATCCTACTGGCTAGTGTTTTGGTGAGAATTTTTGCATCCATGTTCATCAAGGATATTGGTCTGTAATTCTCCTTTTTGATGGGGTCTTTGTTGGTTTTGGGATCAAGGTAATGGTGGCCTCATAAAATGAGTTTGGAAGTTTTCCTTCCTTTTCTATTTTTTGGAACAGTTTCAGGAGAATAAGTATTAATTCTTGTTTAAATGTCTGATAGAATTCCCCTGGGAAGCCATCTGGCCCTGGGCTTTTGTTTCTAGGGAGATTTTTGATGACTGCTTCAATTTCCTTAGTGGTTATAGGTCTGTTCAGGTTTCCTATTTCTTCCTGCTTCAATTTTGGTAGTTGATACATCTCTAGGAATGCACCCATTTCTTCCAGGTTATCAATTTCCTGGCATAGAGTTGCTCATAATATGTTCTTATAATTGTTTGTATTTCTTTGGTGTTGGTTGTGATCTCTCCTCTTTCATTCATGATTTTGTTGATTTGGGTCATTTCTCTTTTCTTTTGGATAAGTCTGGCCAGGGGTTTATCAATCTTGTTAATTATTTCCAAGAACCAGCTCCTAGTTTTGTTGATCTGTTCTCCTGTTCTTTTGGTTTGTATTTCATTGATTTCTGCTCTGATCTTTATTATTTCTCTTCTCCTGCTGGGTTTAGGCTTTATTTGCTGTTCTTTCTCCAGCTCCTTTAGGTGTAGGGTTAGGTTGTGTATTTGAGACCTTTCTTGTTTCTTGAGAAAGGCTTGTATTGCTATACACTTTCCTCTCAGGACTGCCTTTGCTGTATCCCAAAGATTTTGAACAGTTGTATTTTCATTTTCATTGGTTTCCATGAATTTTTTTAATTCTTCTTTAATTTCCTGGTTGACCCATTCATTCTTTAGTAGGATGCTCTTTAGCCTCCATGTATTTGAGTTCTTTCCGACTTTCCTCTTGTGATTGAGTTCTAGTTTCAAAGCATTGTGGTCTGAAAATATGCAGGGAATAATCCCAATCTTTTGGTACCGGTTGAGACCTGTTTTGTGACCTAGGATGTGATCGATTCTGGAGAATTTTCCATGGGCACTAGAGAAGAATATGTATTCCGTTGCTTTGGGATGGAATGTTCTGAATATGTCTATGAAGTGCATTTGGTCCAGTGTTTCATTTAAAGTCTTTAGTTCCTTGTTGATCTTTTGCTTAGATGATCTGTCCATTTCAGTGAGGGGGGAGTTAAAGTCCCCCACTATTATTGTATTGTTGTCAATGTGTTTCTTTGCTTTTGTTATTAATTGCCTTATATAATTGGCTGCTCCCACATTAGGGGCATAGATATTTACAATTGTTAGATCTTCTTGTTGGATAGATCCTTTAAGTAGGATATAGTGTCCTTCTTCATCTCTAATTACAGTCT
Organism: Eumetopias jubatus; assembly: GCF_037043125.1. Taxonomy (NCBI): domain Eukaryota; kingdom Metazoa; phylum Chordata; class Mammalia; order Carnivora; family Otariidae; genus Eumetopias; species Eumetopias jubatus. Next base: position 66,901,388 of record NW_028274808.1, read on the forward strand.
TTGTTTTAAAATCTAATTTGTCTGATATAAGGATTGCCACCCCAGCTTTCTTTTGGTGTCCGTTAGCATGGTAAATGGTTTTCCACCCCCTCACTTTCAATCTGAGGGTGTCTTTGGGTCTAAAATGAGTCTCTTGCAGACAGCATATTGATGGGACTTGTTTTTTAATCCAATCTGATAGCCTGTGTCTTTTGATTGGGGCATTTAGCCCATTTACATTCAGGGTAACTATTGAAAGGTATGAATTTAGTGCCATTGTAGTGCCTGTAAGGTGACTGTTACTGTACATTGTCTGTGTTCCTTTCTGATCTATGCTGCTTTTAGGCTCTCTTTTTGCTTAGAGGACCTCTTTCAATATTTCTTGTAGGGCTGTTTTTGTGTTTGGAAATTCCTTTAGTTTTTGTTTGTTCTGGAGGCTTTTTATCTCTCCTTCTATTTTCAATGATAGCCTAGCTGGATATTGTATTCTTGGCTGCATATTTTTCTCATTTAATGCTCTGAAGATCTCATGCCAGTCCTTTCTGGCCTGCCAGGTCTCTTTGGATAGGTCTGTTGCCAATCTAATGTTTCTACCATTGTAGGTTACATATGTCTTCTCCCGAGCTGCTTTCAGGATTTTCTCTTTGTCTCTGAGACTCGTAGGTTTTACTATTAGATGTCAGGGTGTTAACCTATTTTTATTGATTTTGAGAGGGGTTCTCTGTGCCTCCTGGATTTTGATGCCTGTTTCCTTCCCCACATTAGGGGAGTTCTCCACTATAATTTGCTCCAATATAACTTCTGCCCCTCTCTCTCTTTCTTCTTCTTCTTGGATCCCAATTATTCTAATGTTTCATCTATCGTATCACTTATCTCTCAAATTCTGCCCTCGTTATCCTGTAGTTGTTTATCTCTCTTTTTCTCAGCCTCTTTTTTTTTCCATCATTTGGTCTTCCTCATCGCTGATTCTTTCTTCTGCCTCATTTATCCTAGCAGTTAGTGCCCCCATTTTTGATTGAACCTCATTAATAGCCTTTTTGATTTCGACTTGGTTAGATTTTAGTTCTTTTATTTCTCCAGAAAGGGTTTCTCTAATAACTTCCACACTTTTTCAAGCCCAGCTAGTGTCTTTAAAGTCATGATTCTCAACTCTAGGTCCGACATCGTACTAATGTCCGTATTGAGTAGGTTCCTGGCAGACGGTACTACCTCTTGTTCTTTTTGCTGAGGTGATTTTTTTCGTCTTGTCATTTTGTCCAGAGGAGAACAGATGAATGAGAGAACAGAGTGCTCACAGGTTAACAATGTCTCCAGCAAATATACTCTGTACAAATCAGAAAAGACCTGAACCCAGGGGACAAGAAAGGGAAAGAAAGAAGAGGAAAGAAAAAAGAAAAAGATAAAGATAAAAACAAACATAAACAGAACAAAACAAAACAAAAAAAACAGAATATGATTAAATATGATCAGGCTAGTGCATAGATCAGTGCCACACACTAGCTTTTGCGCATATTTTGGTCTGTTAGAAGAATGTGCCTGATAAAATTTTAAAGGAAGAAAGACTTATAAATGTACAAAATAAGTGTTGATACAATGAAGGGATGGAAGATGATTGTAAAGATGAAAATTATAAAAGATTTCATAAAAGGAATTGATAAGATAAGAAGTTGTTTTTAAAAAGAAAGAAGATTTAAAAAGAAAAAGAGAAAAGAAAAAAAAGGGAGAGAATGTGATCAGGCAGGAGACTAGAACAAAGCCATACACTAGTGATTTAGGGTATATTTTGATCTGTTAAAAGAAATTGTATCTCAAAATTTTAAAGGGAGAACAACTTATATATATATGCCAAAAATAAGGGTAACTACTATGAAGGGATAAAAATATGACTCTAAAAATGAAAAATAAAAAATGTTTTTTTTAAAAAAGGGATTGATGTTTGAAAAAGGGAAAAAGAAAAATTAAAAAAAAAACAGTTAAAAAATTAACTTTGAAAAACTAATGAATTATGCTAAAAAAGCCATGAATTCTATGTGCAGTATTCCCCTAGCGCTGGAGTTCTCCCATTCTCCTTGATCGGTAAACTTGGTCTTGGCTTGCTAGCTGTTCGTGCTGATCTTCTGGGGGAGGGGCCTGTTGCCATGGTTCCCAAATGTCTTTGCCAGAGGCAGAATTGCCCCGCCCTTGTGAGTCCGGGCTAAGCAAGCTGTTCGGGTTTGCTCTCAGGAGCTTTTGTTCCCTGCAAGCCCTGGAGGACCAGGGTGAAAATGGTGGTCTCCCAATCTCTGCCTGGAGGAGCTGAGAACTCGGGGCCCTGCTCCTCAGTGCGCCCCCAAAGAAAAGCAGTCACTCCCATCTCCCCGGTCTCCGGCCGCACTCCGTGCTCACCCGGCCTGTGATCGAGCATTTCTATCTCTGGCACCCGACCCCGTGTGGAGTCTCCAAACCCAGCAGATCCCTGCGGTGCGCTCCCGCGCCGCTCCTCCCAAGGGGAGTCTCCCCGGCTCTGCCGCTTGTTGGGTCCCTGCTGGAGGAGCAGTGGCCCGACTGGGCCACGGATCACAGTTTATGGCAACCCCGAGGTGAGAGCCAGCGCCTTGGCTCTGTCTCTGCAGCCGGCTTCCCTGCTCCGATACCTGGGAGCTCTGCCGCACTCAGGCACCCCGGTCTTTCTGTGACCCCGAGGGTCCTGAGACCACACTGTCCCGCGAGGGTTCCACCCCCCGCTTAGCCACTGGAGCAAGCGATGTCCCTCAGCGGAGCCGACTTCTAAAAGTTCTGATTTTGTGCTCCGCGGCTCTATCACTTGTGGGAAGCGGGAGATGGAGGCCCCCTCCCCCGCCATCTATCCTCCCAAATATCGCCTCGGATTCACTTCTCCGCACATCCTACCTTACAGGAAGTGGTCGCTTTTCTGTTCAGAGTGTTGTTACTATTCTTATCTTCGATCTCCTGTTGAGTTCGTAGGTGTTCAGAATGGTTTGATCCCTATTCAGCTGAATTCTGAGACCAAACGAAATCCAGGTCTCCTATTCCTCTGCCATCTTGCTCGCCCCCCCCCCCTTATATACAGTCCTAATTTGTTTGGTAATTTTTGACATCAAAAACCCCTACTTACATCTAAATTATTATTCACATTGGGATATAATGGAATCCAATTCAGAGATTTTGTTGGAAGCAGATGACTTTTGTAAAAATAGAATTAAAGTGGAATAGAAATTATTTAGCAACAGTCTTCTGAGATATACATTTTTTTGATTACTTAATATTTTATGTTTTGTGAATTAAGAGATATACTTCATGGCTATCATCGTTATTAGAGGCTTTATGAAAAGAGAGGTCATATTAACTTATCTGTTATGTTTTTCATTTCCTTAATCCAATCTGTGCCCTGCCAACATCAAAGATATATTAATAATTTTTTTGCTACTTTTACCACTTACTTAATTTCAGCTTAATCCATTTACCATCTTTAAAAATTTTTAAATACATGAAAACACTTTTGGACAACCATAATATGTGGGCTTACAGAAAGCAGATAAATTATATTTAAGCTTCCAATTCATGAAGTCATTATTAAAATTTCAAATTCATCAGGGAAATATTTTTCTTTATTGTATTTATACAAGTGAAATACACAATAACATTACATTTAAATGTAAGTTGTTAATGTAAATAATTTAAAGAGTCACTTTTTTATTATGATAAACTCATAATGATTTCCTAAAAGTTATGCACAGGGATAAATCATGAATTTGAATTTTAGCAGGAAATAGAGGAATGAAAATGTTAAGGAAAAGAGGACCAGTATATGAGAAATTTATTAGAAGTGCAGGAAAAAGACTACCACATATTCATATTGTCTAACAGTTCCATGATCCATGAGTAATTTCCAGCTTTCCTCTGGTCCTATGTATAATAGTTACTTAAAGCAGTTCCCTATAATTTTATTTTAATATAGAAGCAAAGCCTGATTTTCTGAACTTAGGTCTGATTTTACTGTATCGTTTATATAGCCTCCAGTTGTATTGCTTGGTTATAGTTTTTGTTCTTATTACTATGATTATTATATAATATGTTAAGAGTAATGAGGAAACATTGAGCACTTACTCTATGCCAGAGAGTGAGCTCAGAGGTTTTATGCACTGCCTCATTTAAAACTAGCAGCTACATAAATTTTTATCCCTATTCTACATATGGTGAATCACTTAACTAATAAGCGTTGGAACCAGCTATAAACTCAGTTGTGTCTAAATTCAGTTTCTTAGCACTCAATACATTTTAGTGTTCAAGTCCTTTTCTCACTTTTAGGGTAAAACCTAATGACTGATATCCTCTACAAATTATTTCACATTTACCTTTAACACATTCCCTCTCACTTTTCTGTTACCTCTGCTACAACAAAACTCGCCTCCTTACAACAAACCTACACCATATTTCCTCACCTATCTGCATTAATTTGCAGAATGCCCTGTTTCTTCATTGTCTGCCTAACAAACCCTTCGGGGCTTATCTCAAAGCCACCTTTTATAAAATTTGTTATAATTTCCCTGATTGGAATCCCCTTGGCATTCTGAATTTTTATTATTTCTCATTTGTGTTGAGACTCACACAGACCTACATTGGAAAGTAGCTCTTCAGATCCTTTGGGGCCTTTAGCACAGTATTTAATTGTGCTTAGATCAGTTTGATTTTCCTCTTCCACAAGTAAATGATTTCAGAAGGGATAGAGGAAAAATATGATGTGGTGTCTACAGTCCCTACAGACTCTACGGTAATTTTTTTGCTGTCTGCTCATGTCTAACTTCATAATGTCTATTTATTAATCTGCTCCTTTCCACTCTCATGACACAGACCTAAGCTGAGCTCCCTTATGGCCCACCTTGCTAATCTAATGAGCTCTTCACTTTTTCTCCATACTTCTTGTTTTCTCCATACTTCAGCTCACTAAACAGAGAACCACTACATTCCTCTTTTGAATTCCTAGCTTTGGTGATACAGTTTTGCATTGGAAAGAAAAAAAAAACTTTAAAATATTTCCTACTGCATATAGGTTGAAGTCAAGCTACACTGAACCCACTTCCTAAGTGTGTGATCCGCACACACACTAGGGTCCAGCCAGTGTGAACCTGAGTAGCTCCTATACTCCCCTGTTTCCACTTAACCCTTCAGTTTGTCTAAAGTGCTTTTTATGATTCTGATTTAGATCCTCTTAATTTTTGTCAATCTCCTGGCCAAACTCAAATGCACTCTGCTTCATGCAAATTTTTCAATTCCTCTGTCATTTTTGATAGCACTCTCCTCAGAATTTACTTCTTGTTAAAGGCATCAACCAATTGTTAGTTTTTTTTTTAATTTTTTATTGTTGTGTTAATCACCATATATTACATCATTAGTTTTTGGTGCAGTGTTCCATGATTCATTGTTTGTTCATAACACCCAGTGCTCCATGCAGAACGTGCCCTCCTCAATACCCATCACCAGGCTAACCCATCCCCCTACCCCTCTCCCCTCTAGAACCCTCAGTTTGTTTTTCAGAGTCCATCATCTCTCATGGTTCGTCACCCCCTCTGACATACTCCCCTTTTCTTCCTCTCCTGTTATCTTGTTTATTTCATTTATTCATCAATACAGCTGAACTGTTCACACGGCAGACACTGTTCTAGATTCCAATAGGAACTTGAATACAGATTTTGTCTTACTTTCCTATAGTGCAATATGAGCATCACAGCAGTTAATAAAAATTAAAAGATATATATATATTTTAGATTTTATTTATTATTTGAGAGAGAGAGAGAGCACAAGTGTGGGGAGGGGCAGAGGGAGAGGGAGGGAGAATCTCAAACAGACACAAGGCTGAGCACAGAGCCTGACACAGGGCTCGATCTTGCGACCCTGAGATCATGATCAAAGTCAAGAACTGGGTGCTTAACCAACTAAGACACTCAGATGCCCTAAATATATTTTTTAAAGGAACTCACTTTGGAACGGTAAGAATATAGATTCAAATTCAGATGTTACCACTTACTACAGTGTGATTTCAAGCAAATTAAACTTTATAAAGGACATTTTAAAAAATTGCTAGGGATATGTGTCTCATCCAGAAACGTTGCTTATTTCAAGGATTTGTTTATCTTTAATTCACTGGAATAGTTTTGTTAGCTTATTCCTTCCCCAGCTCCCCACTCCCTCTCACCTACAGCTTTACACAGTTTATGTCCATACTCAGGTCAATTGACACCTACTTTCAAAATATTAGTGTTCTTTCTTTTTCTCTTCCTTAGAGCAGCTGTGGGACCCTATGTTGAAGTCTTTATGTAAATAAAATAAATGCCATACTACCCAGGTTAATTAAATGGAGATGAGTGGGGATGGTGGGAGGTGAAATCCTGACCCACTCACCTTCACTTTCATTTCTTCCCTGCTTCTCTATGCAGACTCCAATGACGTGTAATTTTTTAAAAATCTTTTAAATAAACTCTTATCAAGGCAAATGTTTTTTATAATTGTCTGCTAGGGGTTCACCTGCCCTCTTATTAAGTCCACGTCTTTTGCCTGCGTTGCTTCACTTACTAACTAAAGAGGAAGAACACCTGACAGAGGCATTGACAAATAAGTCCCCAATTTCTCTCTGGCCACAATAATTAGTGTAGACATGGTATGTAACCCACTCCGAACTCATATGTTATAATGAACACTTTTATTCTGGAACTTTCTGGAAAGAGACTTTGTTTTTTTGTGTAGACTGATCTAGGAGATCTAGAGCTACAGCAGTTACTTTCACACCATGTGAAGCCTAGACCGGAAATCAAGATAGAAGATTGGAGAGCCAATACACTAAGAAAAAATAGGATCTATATTACATTACTATAGACCAAATTTGAGCTATGCTTGAGCTGGTTCTAGAATTTCCATCTGTATGAATCCCCATATTCTTTTTGGTTTAAAAAGTTTGGATTGCATATCCTATTATTTACACATGAAGGAATCTAAGATTAGGTTTCCTTATGTCTAAAATACGCATATTACCCACCTCACACTAGTTTAGGTTGACTGCAGGATCTTCTGCAATTCCTGGCACACAATAGGTGATTAACAAATGCTATTATCCTATTCCCTTGGGTTGATGAATTTCTTGTCTATAGCAGTTATACCAATTAACACTCAGTAAATATTTGTTAAAAATAGTGCGCTTAGGGGAGCCTGGGTGGCTCAGTCGGTTGAGCATTTATTTGACTCTTGGCTTCAGCTCAGGTGGTGATCTTAGAGGGTCATGGGATCGTGCCCCATATGGGGCTCCACTCTCAGGGCAGAGCCTGCTAGAGACTCTCCCTTCTTCTCAACCCCTCCTCCCTAAAATAAATAAAGAAATCTTTTCAAAAAATGTAGCACACTTAGTAATGTTTCTCTGATTATCTGTCTGGCATGGTGACTCTGCATAAAAGAAAAAAGGGCAATGAATCAAGACAAGTCTCAGTTGTATCTTACTGACAACTTCTCCATGGCTTTAGTGCTGTGGAGACAAGGAGTTGCCGTTTATCAACCACTTGTGTAACTCCATAAGAAGATGGCTCAGTTTGAAGATATTTGGATAACTCGAGGCAGCTCAAGAGTAACACTGAAACTATAGGGTTTTACCTGTAGAGGTTTTCTCAGAGTCCCTTAAATTACAGGTTATAGACAGGACCATTTGTTTATTCAGTCTGGGTATCTACCTCTATGGCTTGCACAAATCCACATTTTCTCTAAGTGCTAAGAAGAGAAAATTCACTAAGACTTTCCTCAAAGGGAAGCTTGTTATTTCATTTAGGATTTGCCTGAAACTTGTGATTGAACAAAACCTGAACCCTGGAATATTACAATTTTCCTAAGGTTTAAAGAATTTATTTTTCCCCCTCTCTCAGATGGATTTCATTATAAATATCCTAGAATGTTTGTTTGAAATTTATGTCTTTCATGAAATTCTGAAAATGTTCTAGAGTTGTTTACTCAGTGATTTTTTTTTTTTTCTGGTTCAAAGCAATGTGTATTGGAGTGGATATTTCGGTCGGTGTCTCAGTTTTAATTTAGTCTCAACCTAGTTTATAACAATGTTGAATAATTGGTAAGGTTTATAAGTAAGTTAGAACCCTACCTACCTGATGGCTATTATTTCTCCAAAGAGTGTAATTCTTTTTTAAAATTGAATTTATCAAATTGCAACACTACAAAGATGAATATCATCTGCAGTTGATGTTCAGTTTATTTATTAAATACCTTATTAAACTCAGGAAGCTTTGGGTTTTTTTGTTCTTTTTAATTTGGAGTTTTAATATCGGTGCTATAGAGAAAGCAATTCATACTCTTTTGCAAACAAGATTGAAGAAGTTCAAAACCAAGGATTATTATTATTTTTTTTTTTTTTTGGCAATCATGAGGACTAATGATTCACATAACTCCAGTGCATAGCTGTATTGAGTACCTTATCTGTGGTGGGAAATATTTCGAGTAAAAACATCCTGTAATAAAGATGACATGGAAGAATTATGAATAAATACTTGTTAAATGGAATACTGGAGAATTCTTTTAAGTGTCAATATCAGGGTAATCAAATGATAAATCTTCATGCTCATTCCCTGAAGAGTATCATGCAGATAAATGTTTGAACACTCTCAAGTTTATTACTCCGTTTACTAGAAATATCAGTACATACTCAAAATGAATTAATAAAGAATCACTCACAGTTATTTCTACTGTGTCCAATATGTGCCACTATAAACGTCCATCTTATAGTATAATTCATTAAACCCTTTGAAGTAAAACATCATTAGTGATTGAAGTCAGAGCCATGATAGAGACCTTCATTTTCACAAAGGTGAAAGGAAAATGTGGTAAAAACAAGAATCTCTAGAATAAAAAATCATGGAGATGTACTATCTGGCAGGTTCAGAGGCACATCAGTATTTTGAACAGAACGAACAAACCACCAACATAGTAGATGTTCATTAGGAAACTCAGAATAGCGTAAGGAAAACAAGACAAAACCCCATTCTGTTGGAAAATGAGTTTGTCAGAGACTTTCTGTAGGTACAGCAGGAAAGAATATAAAATACTTCATCAACAGGTCCAGATATGTGAATACTCTCACTGTGTTAGCTGCAATAAATAGATGACAGATAGATGATAGATAGACAGATAGCAAGACAGATAGATGATTGATAGAGTGGAACAAAGGTCTGTATGTCAGTGAATCCCTTACATGTTCAGTGATGATATGTTTATTTTCAGTACTCCCTAGGAACATCATGTCTATTCTTTTTTTCTGCATAAGAAAAGAAAAATAAATAAAATCGAAAGTAGCCTTGTCATTGTGAGATGAACTGCAAAGTCATCTTATTTTCTCCATGACTCTAATAGCAGATGTTGTATTATTTGACATTATCTATTTTTGTCAGGACTTATAGCTTCTGAAAATGGCAATAATCCATCTTCAATCACTTATAGAAAATATGCCAGACCATAGCATCAATAAATGCCTCTCTCAGAGCCAGCTCGTTTTGGCCATTACTTGGAGAACTTTTCTGATAATCTTCAGATGCACTAAAGGATATCTTGATAACTTGTTACATGCACAACTTAATTTTTGACTAATACCAATTTAAACGTGTCAGTTGGTTCCAAATCACTCTGTATGTACATATATTTTAAACATACAGGTGGATACCAGGTGGTCATGCATTCCAGTTGGTTGGTGCCCGTGACCTATCAGTTGTCATATATTTTTAATATCACTTCAGAAATAACTGATGTTTATCAAATGCTTAATCTGTGAAAGTTTTTTTTTTATCTTGTGCATATTTTAGCCTATTATTAATCAGAACAACCATACTAATCCCCTTTCATGCATCAAGAAACAGACTCACAGAGAAACTAAATGCCTTACTCAATGTCATGTAAGTTTTTTTTTTTTTAAGATTTTATTTATTTATTCATGAGAGACAGAGAGAGAGAGAGAGAGAGGCAGAGGGAGAAGCAGGCTCCCAAGGAGCAGGGAGCCCGATGCGGGACTCGATCCCAGGACCCTGGGATCATGACCTGAGCCGAAGGCAGACGCTTAACCATCTGAGCCACCCAGGCGCCCTCAATGTCATGTAAGTTATTACATAGTGGATCTAGGAGACAAACCTGCATAGTCTGGAGGTTAGAGCGCTGCATTTGAGTGTTCTTAAACACTGTCCTCCTGAGAGCACCCAACTGACCCACTCCCCAAACATACATACACACACACTTACCCCCATTTAAAATGTCCCCTTTTGTTTGTTTTGTGGAGAGATTTTGTACAATCTACTGTTCAGTCAGATATATTTCTGAAATTTGTTTTGTGGGACGCTTTTTGAGAAATGTTCATTGTTAATGCACAAACAATGGCATACCATGTTATAAGACATTGAATCAATTAAATTGTATTGATTACAATGTGTGTTTTATAATAATTGGGTAGTGCTATGTTCTGGTGTTTTCAATGCTTAAAAATTCCTTCCAGTAGAAAACAAGGAAGCTCATTCCTTATTTTAGTCATCATCTAAGAACTTCCTGCATAGCTGCCAGTGTGTTAAATACTCCAAAAATAGTCTTCATACTCACTATCCAAATAGTTCTGGGATAAGCTTTAGAAAGGATACAATATATACTTCAATTTCAAGTATGAGAGACAGGAATTACTATAAAATAGATTTTCATTTCTGATCTATTATATCAGGGTAGATTGCTTGTCTCTTCCAAAACATTGCTCCATATATGAGAAATACTCTGTAAAAATATTTAAGCTTCTGGAATATCATAGTTCATTACATTAGAGTCATCAGTTTAATTTACTTTTGAACCCTTGTCCAGTAATGATATACCTTAATTGAATTCAGTTATCTTTTGTTCATTTAGATTTATGAATTATAGCGCTGGAAAATAATTCCTGGTGTTCTTTAGACTTTTATAATTTTTTTTTAATGGGACATTGGAAAAATACCGTTTTGTAGCCATATAAGATGATAATTGGGCAGCCAATTTTTAAAAAAATCATCGGCAAGAGATAAAAGGGTAATTAAAAAGCAACATAGGAAAGATTTTATATAAAATACTTTTATTTATATAAAATACACCATCAATACATCCAGTACAATAAGCTGCTCACTTATTTCTAAGTAGCAGTTGTTATTTTCTCCCTGGTACATTGTGAACATAAAAGAAAGAAAAAAGCAACTAAGTATAGACTTTGGCCCACTTAAAGATAAATGTGAAAAACCTCAAACAGACAGATGGGGCTCATAGGCAGAGAATCACTTCAGATGCCTCAACATCATCTTATTTTTATAGACAGCTATTTGAGTTAAATTTCCTTACATCCACAGACTGTTAAAAGCATTTTTCTTCACCCTCCTTGCCTTTAATGAAACTCCATTCTCCTTCTTGGAGGCTATTTTTGCACATATGCCTGAGTATTCTTACACTAAACAGCCTTGATGTGTGTGGGGCTGAGAGCCTGAGTTGTTTGCCTCTGCCATTTTTGCCCACAGGGTCATCTACAGATCATTAGTCCTTCATCACTATGAGAAAAAGACACATGGTCCACTTTAGAAATGTACAATTCTTCATCTCAGTTGTATCACTTTCACCTCTTCTTATTTATTGCTACCTAACAGCATCTAAGCCTCCCCTTAGCAACAATTTCTTATTAAAAACCTCAGTGGGTAACTTCCTCTCCTTGTCATGCCCTGCCACGGGACTTCTGCATCAGTGTGGACTGCTCACCCCCCATCCAGCTCACTTCATGCTTTCACAAGATTAACCAGTGCTATTGATTCTCATATTGCAAGTCCTTGCTTCAAACGTGCCAGTGGTACCCGTTATCTTTACAAGAAATACCAGAATATTTTCCTTGGGATTAAAGACATTTGTGACCTAGAGTTTTCAAATTTTATTCATCCTCACCATCGGCTACTTCTTAATATTTATATTGGGCTTCAGACAAACTGCTCTCAGTGCCTCGATTATGGCAGGCTCTCTTATGCTGCAATGTCTCTACACCTCATCTCGTCTGTGGAAACTATTCCAGCCCCTGAAAAAACAATTTGTTTACATAGTTGTCCTCCCCATGAGAATAAGGTCCCTAGTAACAGAATCATAATTATTGTATCATTATCCCTAACATATAGCTCATTGCCTGGCACATGAATGCTCAGTAAGGGAATGATTAAATATAATTAGTAGAAGCTACTTGTACAGACTTCAGAAATCTTCCTCTGTAATCTTGAAACTACTTGGGGAAAGACTTTACTTGTCTCTATCTCAATAAGAGTTATAATTCTTATTATTCTTAGTGAAGAAAATGTCTCAATTTTTTGATGGATTTAATCTAACCATCTGCAGATAAATATAGGCATAGATGGAGGAGTTTGATACAGAAATCATTAACACATATGTTTTCATCAAGTTCTTCATAACCTAGTAAAATAGTTTAATATATAACATAGTTTAATGCATTATGGTAAGTACTATCATGGAGGTAGTGTCAAGACCTTTCTAATAGAAGGGAAGGACACAATCATTTCAGACAGGTCAGAGAAGAGCCAGTAGTACTGATATGTACAGTCCATTTTAAGGAAATAAAGCAAAGCTTGGAACCTGAAAATGCTAGCACCTAGTTTGCACATTAGCTCACCCCTTCGTAAACATTTAGGAATATCTGTTTATTAAATTAGGCAAGTGGGTGGCAATAGCCAAAATCCCCTCAAAGAGTTGGAAGAATCTAGGAGGGTTTATAGATCCCTTGAGAATCAAAGGAATAAACAGAAGGGACTTGTCCAGATCTTTATTCTGTCTCCAGAGTTATCATCAATGGTTACATCCTTTTACGGAGGACTGGTGGTCTGGCAAAATTATTCTTCCAACTGAGAGCATTCTGTTGTATCTTCTGCATGAAGTGCTGACCAATCCAGACATGTTCTTAAATCTTTGACTTCATTAAAAAATAAGTGTCTTTTTGCTTGCATCTGATGGAGAATTTCTATCAATCATTGTTACTCTGAGACAGCTACAAAAAGTTGCCTAGCTTGTCATACTAAACAAGGGGAAAAACATGAGGAAATTTATTACAGGTAGAGGAAATACCATGAAATTAAAAAAAATTAAAAATAGCATGCTTACTTTTATAATCAGAAAAAATACACTTAAAAACCGGTTTCGATTCCTCTGGGGAAGTCCTATTGTTTCTGTATGGTAGAAGCATAAAGTGTTGCATTCACTGACCAGTTTGAATAGCTTTTTTGAGAGTTGCCAAGGAACAGTCTAGTTTTGACTGTTTACTATGAGGACTGAACTTCTGGTTTAATAATAATTTATTACTTCTATTGAAATTTTGTCACATTCGTGACATGGCTTATTGTAATTAGACATTATTTTTACATATCATCTATCTACATGCACGTGTCTTATTCTGGGTCTTTTGTAAAGCAGCCACCAAGCAGAAATTTATTGTACCTGTCTGATCCTGAGTGAAGAAGGATGAAAAGAAAGGACGTGAGTCTGGGTGAAACATCCTAGACTGCCAGAGTCTGCGGAAGGTTGAACAGTGCTGTTGGAAGTCCTAAAGCCAAAATCCCCATTCAGAGAAGCCTCCCATCTAGTAGGAATGGGGCCTGATTCCCTATTAGTACAATCCTCAAGCATTGGCTCAGAGCAGCCTCTGCAAAACATGGTCAGGTCACAAATAGAGCTATAGATTTCCAAGCATGGCAGCTGAGACCCTCAGTCAGTTAGGGTCCCCACAGGAGAAGAACTGATGATCTTATTTTCATGGCTGGTGCAGCATGAGACATGGATCCTACAGAAATCAATAGCCAGCAAGAGCTAAATAAAATTAGTTGCATTAAGTTAAATTAAAAGTAACAATAAAAATGAAGGGGCTATCTTTCTAAGGAAGCATATTGAGATCTGGGCAAAATTTTAAAGTTAACTTCTACTCTTGAACATTTAGTATCCAATTGAGGAGTTGACTAATTTCCAGCTAATCTCTATTTTGTGTATTAGTGATACTTGGTTTTCTCTTGTAGCTAATGCATTATCTGTATTTTAATCTCAACAACAGATGTAGACTTTTAAATCTATTGTCGGAATCTTTGACATAATTTATATTTAACATGATCTTTGCTAGAGAATGTAAGTCCTTTCAAAAATCATTTTATGTTGAATTCTCTGAGACAGTTGGCAAATATTTTAAGTGCAGTTAGAGACCATTAGGTAACTAGGTAAATTTTATATGAAATTATTTTCAAGTCACTCATAGCTAGAGATCAAAGAAAGTATGGTTGTTTTGCTCCTCTTGATAAGTAAAATAAAAAATTACCTTCTTCTATTGAAAGATTTGTGCCCTCAAGCTTGGAAAGGGAAAGGGACATGTGGTAGAAGTAAACTTGGAATAATTCCTGTACTAAAAATGCCCACCTTCATATACCTGCCTACAAGTTTCTGTCTTTTGTTTAAAAGTCACATCAAATTCTGTCTATTAGTTTTAAAGATTTTTTTCCAGATGTTTTCAATACCATTCTGTAGCTTTGTCTATATTACTCTGTCCATTTCCTGTGGTCTCACAGCTGATTATGATTGCAGCTACTGTAGCATTTATCATACTGTATTTTATATCAGAGAATTTTATCTTTGCATTTTAGAGATTAAACTTCTGGGGTTTAATAGAATTTGTTAAATGGTTCACTTACTGCAGTACCTAACTGACAATGGTTGTTAAATATTACTTGGGTAGAATTACTATATATGTATGTTAATTGAATTTAGTAAATTTAATATCCACATACAGTAAAGAATATGTAGACACAAAAATGTTTATAAGCTACACAAGAAAATATTATGCAAATAGTATAGACTGAGATACTACCTGGAAGATGGTAGATTTTTTCCTTAAGTATTTTTTTCTGTCACTTTCTTTTGGTTTAGAATTTTCAATCACTCCTAAATAATGAATCTTTCTTATTCTCTATGCATTAATTTAAATAAATATGTGTATATATATATGCATATACTTATATATATATATATACACACACACACACACACATCTATATCTATATCTATAGACTTTTTTGTCTTTTAAGCTCTACTCATGACCATCTCACTCCTGAGAAGGGAATAGAATAGAATTTAAGAACACAGGATCTAATCCAAGCTCTTCAGTAACTGAGCTGTGTGACTTCAGGTATATCCTTTAATCTCACTGGGTTTCAAAATTTTCATATGTAAAATGAAAGGATTGAACCAAATCATCTTTAAAGTCCCTCCGGTTCCAAAGCAAACTCCAAGGTCTTAAGATTGCCTCAGACCAGAACATCTGGCTCTCTGCTGTTCTTCTCTCTAATGCCTTGTGATACTGTATAAGAACTACAAAGCATTAATCATTCTCTCAAAGGACGCAGACATTCTTTGGAATAGGAACTTCCTGGGAAATTAATACCTATTAAAATGCAATACATAATTATTCAAATATCAATGATATCTCTAGCACAGTAGAACTCACCATATTGTCATTAGAGCCTTAACAACAAATAAATCCTTGCTAGGCTCAACTTATTCCTGTGACAGTCCACACACCCCAGAATCTTTGGATTGGTATTTGACATACCTTAATGTAGTTAATACATAATTATGGAAGACTTGAACAAGATAACAACATTTTATGATATAAAAATCGTTTTCCTTCCTAGCTATAGTTTCTCTCTAGCTTCAGTGTCTGCCTCTAAAAAAACTTCCAACATTATACAATCATTTTATCTTTTAAATTTCTTAAAATTGAAGCTCATTTGCAGAGTGTGTATCTGCAAAGATTCAAAGTCATGTTCTGCTACTTTTTGACTTAATGTCCAATCTCTACACTTAGAGACTGGGTATTTACAAAATCTTATCACCATACTGAGTCTTAGAGAAAGAAACAAGAAAGAAGATTTTATATATATAATATATGAAAAAAGAGATAAAATGGGAAAACAATACAATACAAAGAAAAACCAATATTTTTTTTTTAATTTAGATAAGGAAGAAGAAAGAGGTATGAGCTTTTCTTTAAATAAAGGAAAATGCAAGTCTTCTACAGATACTACTTAGGAAATTTTCTCCTTGCCCCTCAAAAACTAAAAACTTATGCAGGATAGACTATTTGCCTTCAGGACGTTATATCATTACATACCATCCCCTATATCCCAGTAAACAATCAGTAACTATTTTGATTAAATTAACACTATTTCCAATAACAAAATAATTATATTAAAACTACTTTAAGAATTACTCTTACTGCATGGGTAATCCGGGCAATCTTTCAACATCACCATAAGCATTATCTCCTCTCCACCCTCCATCTGATGATAAACCATATAAAATACTAGAAATGATCAAGCCCTGTCCACTGCTTCAGGTCACCTTCAAGTTGACTTTGGTCCAACTGATGATGTGTCCATGCTCAGGACTAAGGCATCATATCTGGTGACGAGGGTCTTTTCATCTTGGCCTTTCCCTGTCCAATTACCCCAAGGATAGGAAGTCCATTTCAGTGATGTCTTAGTCTTGGTAAATTCATGCTAATAGTGGGGCACCTGGGTGGCTCAGTCAGTTGAGTGTCCAACTCTTGATTTCAGTTCAGGTCATGATCTCAGGGATCAACCCCAGCGTTGTGCTCCATACTTAGTGGGGAGTCTGCTTGAGGAGTCTTTCTCCCTCTCCCTCTCCCTCTGCCACTTGCCCTGCTCTCTTTCTGTCTCCCTAAAATAAATAAATCTTCAAAAGAAATTGAAGCTAATAGAGAATGAAAAATATAGTAGAAAGAATACTGCTACTTCAAACACAGTAGATATAAAAATCCAAAAGTATAAGGCCAATGAAAGCAATGGAGAGGATTATTCACATTACGGAAAGACTCAATTAATTGTTTCTTAAGGTACACAGCATTTCTGAGATAAATCATGATATATTTTACTAGAAATTATTCTTTACATCATTTTTCAGGAGAATATTTTCAGGAAGTACTTAAAGAACACAATATTTTATTTCATACTGAATTCAAATCTAAACTCTGTTTATTTATTTATTTATTTTTTACTAGCCCAGACATGATCTTGGAAAGAATTCTCCATATGAGGGAAGTGGTGATTGCCCCATATGCCTTTGAAATCTGTTTCATGTAAAGAAATGGAGTTTTGAGCCTCATCAAATTTTAAACCCAAAGAAGTACTTGACATACTGTAGTGAAAAAAAGTTATAGCCCCTCATTATTAATTCACAGATCAGCTGTTCAGGCAAAATTGTTTCTGAATTTATAGCAAACTAAAAGGAGCATAAAAATTATTTCTTCCTTGTGGTCTCCATAAACAGCTTTAACAAGGACTAGGTAATAAGCGCAATATAAATGCCTTTCCAAATAGATAAGCGAAGCTGTTATCGGATTGTCATCTGCTGTAAATGTGTTTTCAGGCCATAGGTCCTTTCCAAGAGAGTACTGTGATTTCTTTCACCCTCTCCTTTTCTAAGAAAGAAGTGTGTTGCATTACAGTTTGATTTATTTTTGAAAAAATAAAATACATTCCCTAGGGCATTTTGAAGAGTACCATTTAGACATCCTGTAAGGAACGCTCAAATCACGTCCTTTCTTTGTTTTTGTTTTTTTTTGTTGTTGTTTTTTGGTTACATAGTCAACCAGGGGAAATCAAGGGAAGGCGGTATAGGCAGTCCTAAGGCGCAGTCTAAATGCTCAGATTCTCTCAGCTGGGCTGCTCCCTCCACGCTTAAGTACCTACGCACTTTTATGTTCACCCCCTTGGATTCCTCGCTTTACTTTCTGTGGGATAATTCCAAACTTAACTAATTTCAGGATTAGCCCAGGCGATCTAAATAAGAAAATTGGTTCCGGACTCCTAATAAAATTCTCATTAGCTCAGGAGGTAAAACTAGTTTTCCTGTTCAGAAACTCATGCACTGAGCTCATTAGAGCAGCGATCTCAGTAATAGTAGACCCTCTTCGTTATTTTGTACCAGGCAGTCTATTAGGTATTTTATGTAGAACATTTACAGTGTTCTCAATAACCTTTCAAATGAGGACTTTGTAGATATTAATAGAGAATGACATGTGGAAATCATATAATGCCAACCAAAAAGCTGCCTGCTGAACAGAGCCTTACTAAGTAGTTCTTGGATTCAATCACAGAATTCAGGGTTTAGACTCTTATTTCAAGGCCTAGAGACTCTTCGAACTACACAGGGATGACCAGAGTCTCAGCAACTGACTCTACCCCACTAACATACATAAAAGGTCAAGGAAGAGATTAAAATGTAAATTTATTGACAATAAGAATTGTAGCAGGGTACGTTTGTGAAAAGACTATATACTGAAAAAACAAAAGTGCTCTCAATCAAGGCAAGTATTTTAGGTAGAGGCAACTGAGTGCAAAGTTCCTGAACAGAAATCCTGCAGCATGTTTGAGGAGCAGCGTGGAGACCTCTACAGTTCCAGAGGTAGGAGATGAATTTGGAGGCAAACAGCCAGTTACATATTACTCTGAGTGTGATAGAAGCCACTACAGGTTTTGATCAAAGATTAGATGGAATCTGATTTTCACTGGGAAAGTGTGCAGTTGTGGAGATTATGTTCTAAGAGGACAGGTGTCCAAGAGCAGCACCTTCAGGACAGTGAATCCTCAAGGACATGGTCCCAAGAATTGATCAGTATTCAGGAAATCTCTTTCTCTTAAGAGTATCTTCTTTTTTGTTTTCTGCTGTTTTCCCTGCTTTTCCCCACTGAATTTTTATAAACTTCTAGATTTGGAGGTGCCTGGGTGGCTCAGTCAGTTAAGCATCTAACTCTTGATTTTGGCTCAGGTCATGATCCCAGGGTCCTGGGATTGAGCCCCATGTAGGGCTCCCTGCTCAGTGGAGAGTTTGCTTCTCCCTCTCCCTCTGCCCCTCTCCCTGCGTGTACTCTCTCTTTCTCTCTCTCTCAAATAAATAAAGTCTTTAAACAATTAAAAAAATAAACTTCTAGATTTAAAGTATGCTATGAAAAAATGGATATGTTATGGTTAAAAATTATTTTTGCTTCATATGTATAGGTAAATATATATGATTGAGACAGAAGAACAGAGCAGGTTGAAAAAAGAGCTAAGAGGCCACAAAGTGTGAAAAATATGTCTAGCGCTAGAACAGAAATGTGTCTTTAATGTCATTGGTAATAAGCAGCCACTAATGCTTTTCAGCCTACTCTTCTTTTGAAGGATTTTGTGTATACTGTAGGTTATCCTGGAAGCTCTACATGAAGTAGATTGAAATGTGATTGAGAACGTGTTTGAGAGAAGTTTAGGGAGCTATCACAGGAATAATGCATGAGATAACGAGTGTCTTTTGTGTAAAGCTCTGGGTTAGAGACTAAGAGTACACACATATGGTAGCACAAGATTTCCCTCTCAGGGGGCTTAGAAACAGAATGAAATAGATACCTCTGCTTTACACATTTCAGTTGTGTGAAGCAAGGCAGCTTATACTTGCTGTTTTAGACTATGTTGCTTATTTTGTTCCCTGTATTTGAAATGTGTTCTCCCCCTCCTTCATTTGACCACCATTTTCAACATTTACTTTATTTCCTCTAGTAAGGCATTCATAACGTCTATCAGTTTGTGTAAATTTCTCATTTTCTAATGGAATTTAATGTCTAACTATAACACTTAATACATTGTATTAATTTGTGTATTCATTAGTGTCTGTTTAAATATTCACTGAACAAACATATATGGGAGTATGTGCAAGGTACCATTTTGTTTGTGTTACATGAATTAATTCAGTCCTCACAAAACCCTTATAAATAGATGTTATTGCTAGTCTCATCTTACAGGTCAAAAAAACTAGATCACTAAGGGCTACATAGTCATTATGGGATGGTGGGATTTGAAGCTAGAAAGCCTAGTGTCTGGGCTCACATTATTAATCCTAGACTATATACTCCTCAGGAACAGTGACTGTTCCACATTCTGTAATGTATTTCTAGTACCCAGGTCACTTTCTGAATGGGACATCATGAGAAGAGGGGATCAAAAAGTTGGGAGGGTGCCTGGGTGGTTCAGTTGTTTGGACATCCAACTCTTAATCTCAGCTCAGGTCTTGATCTCAGGGTCGTGAGTTCAAGCCCTGTGTTGAGTAAACACAGGTGTGGAGCCTACTTAAAAAAAAAAAAAAGTTGAAAAATGATGAAGTATATTAGACAAATTAATAACTATAAATTAGCTGGAGTATAGGATGGCATTATTAAAAATTAGTAGGAAATAAGGAACACATTACTTTCTGAATGGCTTTGATTATAAGAGAGAGAGAGAAAAGCCCTCTGTATGACCATTACTTTCTGAATGGCTTTGATTATAAGAGAGAGAGAAAACCCCTTTGTATGACCATTAAGAGTTGTGGATTTTTGAACAAAATTTGCTAGAGTTAAAACAAACCAACAAATCTACTAGATATGTTGCTTCAAAATTAGGCTACTGTTGAAATTTAAAATGACAATATTTCTGTTTGTTGAAATAGACCACATATAAAGAGATGCTGTCCAATGCACAGATTTTAGTATAATGTACTGAGTATTGAAAGTTAGCATGGGATTCCTCTGGGAAATGGGCAATTTACACAGACCAGAAAGGATACCAATGTTGGGTATGATTTCATGCAGAATATTTTTTTTAAAACTTGCAGAAATTAATTTAGACGTGCTAGAGAATCCACACTTTGTGTGTAACTAAAGCTATGACATGGTGAGAGAACAAGAAATGATTTCAATCATATTTAAAATAAAATGACCATGGGCACCTGGGTCGCTCTGTCGCTTAAGTGTCTGCCTTCAGCTCAGGTCATGATCCCAGGGTCTTGGGATGGGGCCCCACGTTGGGCTCCCTGCTCAGGGGTGAGACTGCTTCTCCATCTGCTCCTTCTCCTGCTTGTGCTCTCTCTTTCTCTCTCAAATAAATAAAAATCTTTAAAAAAATAAAAAAAAATACACGTTCTGCATGGAGCAATGTATGGTGATTAACATAACATAATAAAAAAAGAAAAAAGAAAATAAAATGACCAAATAGTGAGGGAATAAAATCCTCAGTAGGAACAAACAGAAGAAGCTTGTGTGAAATATAACAATTTAAACAGTGTTAGTTGCACCAATAAATTAAAAGAGTTAAATGAAAGGTCACTGGCTCTGTCAATTCTCTAAACCAAATTGTTTATTCTAATTAGCCATGACAACTGGAAAATATCCTTAATCTTTCTTTTTTTTTTTTAAAGATTTTATTTATTTATTTGACAGAGAGAGACACAGCGAGAGAGGGAACACAAGCAGGGGGAGTGGGAGAGGGAGAAGCAGGCTTCCCGCTGAGCAGGGAGCCCGACGTGGGACTCGATCCCGGGACCCTGGGATCATGACCTGAGCCGAAGGCAGACGCTTAATGACTGAGCCACCCAGGCGCCCTATCCTTAATCTTTCATAGTCATCAGAAGAAAAGAGCAGGATTCAATGACCCATGTCTCAGATGAACCTTTTACATTTTCTCTTGGAAGAATAATAATACAATTATGTATTACACTAGATCATTGTACTTTAGGGAAAATCATTTGTTATTCCATATTTTAATGTCGATGGCTTGTTATTGAAAAGCTCATCAATAAAAAAAGATATAGAATCAGGCTTAATGTAAGCATAAGCTCATATGCTTGAATGTGCTAAACAGAAATATTTCTCCATATGGTGTTTTTAGTATCCGAGCACCAAGTTCTCTGGATAAAGAAATGATCTGTGCAGGTCACCTATAACTCACCCACCCATTGTAGATGTAAATTAAAGAATAACATCAAAGCAAATTAGCAGCTGTTGTTCTGAAACGCTAGATAGTTAACCCTCATAATGCAACATGTATCTTTTTGAGTAGGTAAAAGGTGAGAAATTATTTTAAAGCCAAGGTAGCTAAGTGAACCTCAAAAGAGAGCAGACAAGGAAACCTGCTGTGGAGAAAAAATTCAGAGCTCTTAAATATACTTATCTTCCCTGTTCAGGGCAATGATCTAAATTCTTGAAAAGAAACTGGTGACTTATTTTTGCATTATTTGTAGTTTTAATATATGTTCTCGGTATTTTGCAATTATCACTAATGATAATAGCTGTAATTACTAAGCGCCTACAATATATCAGATTTTGTACATGTATTTTCTCTAATATTCACTGGTTTGCATTGTTAAAGTATATAACAAAGAGAACCAAAGCTGAAATAAAGTAACTTATTCAAAATTACACAAAAACAGTACTCAAATTCACATGACTCCAAAACACACCTTTTCACTATATAATCATCAGGAACTTGACTGGAATATTGTTCCACATTAGAACTAAAATCAATATTTAAAGGAAGGAAATAATAGGTCTGAATTATTTTTCAATATTATTTTCAATATTATTTTTCAATCATATTTTTCCACATGCAGAAAAATGTTCAGTTAATATTCTGGGATTGTTTCTTTCTTTCTTTCTTTCTTTCTTTCTTTCTTTCTTTCTTTCTTTCTTTCTCTTTTTCTTTCTTTCTTTCTTCCTTCCTTTCTTTCTTTCTTTCTTTCTTTCTTTCTTTCTTTCTTTCTTTCTTTCTTTCTTCCTTCCTTCCTTCCTTCCTTCCTTCCTTCCTTCCTTCCTTCCTTCCTTCCTTTCTTTCTTTCTTTCTTTCTTTCTTTCTTTCTTTCTTTCTTTCTTTCCTTCCTTCTTCTCTTTCTTTCTTTCTTTCTTTCTTTCTTTCTTTCTTTCTTTCTTTCTTTCTTTCTTTCTTTCTTTCTTTCTTTCTGTTTCTTTCTTTCTTCTTCCTTTCATATTTGACCAGGGTGCCCGGGTGAGTTTTGGAGGCTTGTGTTTTTTTGGAATTTATCCATGTTATCTAATTTATCTATGTTATCTAATTTGTTGACCTATAATTGTTCATAGTATTCTCTTTTAATCATTTTTAGTCCTGTAAACTCAGTAGTAACATCCCACTTTCATTACTGATTTAGATTTTGATTCTTTTCTTTTTGTCAGTTTACTAAAATATTTGTCACTTTTTATACTTTTCAAAGAATCAACTTTTTTGTTGTTAAATATTATTTTGTTGAACAATAAAATGTTGTTTTCATATTCTCTATATCTCCACCTCTCATTACTATTATTTCCTTCTGTTGGTTTTAGATTTAGTTTGCTCTTTCTTTTTTAGTTCTTAAAGTGCAATGTTTGGTACCATTTTGAGATCTTTCTTTGAAATCAAAAATTTCAGATAAGATACTGTAAAAAAATGCAAGAAAATAATCCACTTCTGACACATTTCAGAGTCAGTAAACTAGATCATATATTCTGCAATAATTAGTAGGTCTTTTTTAAATATTTTATTTATTTATTTGACAGAGAGAGACACATTGAGAGAGGGAACACAAGCAGGGGGAGTGGGAGAGGGAGAAGCAGGCTTCCCATGGAGCAGGGAGCCTGATGTGGGGCTCGATCCCAGGACCCTGGGATCATGACCTGAGCCGAAGGCAGACGCTTAACGACTGAGCCACCCAGGTGCCCCAATTAGTAGGTCTTTAAATTTTTAAAAACTTCCTCAAATTTGTTGACTTCTCAAGATTTCTTCTTGTTTTTCATACAAAAATAAATTGTGTCAGTTTTGTGAAAACAGCAAGAAAACCTACTTCTCATTAAGCTCAAAAACCAGGAAATTCTATAGAAAGAATTAACAGTAGTACTTTTTATGATGTTGAAGTGTTTAGAGCTGTTGTCACATTGATTCAATATTTTGATTGCCATTTACATTTGTTAATTATTAATACTCCTGGGAAGTACAAATTATGATTTTGATTTTGTACCTGAAACGGTGTATTGGATGGCATAAGGGGAATTTGATTCTACATCATCAGAAGTCGCTAAAGGAAGTATTGACTGTTAAGAAGCAATAATCAGATTAGGCTCAGTCCAAGAATCTAACATAGAAGAGGGAATGTGCGGTATACACAAAGCCAACACAAGGAGAAAAAGGAAGCTAGGAATAGAGCCAAACAGAGCTCCCAATCTTTTCTTCCCAGAAACAAATCTTACTAAATCTATCGCTCAAAACAAAAAAGTTAAATAATCCATAGATGCTAGGAATACATTCAGAAAACAACAAACACAATGTGACATTGTCTCCAAATGTATTGCTCAGTTCCTAATATTTTAAGTGCTATAAGATAAATCTCAGCTATGTAGATTATTCAAGGGAGGAGTCAGTCTAAGAGCCAAATAATTATATTATTGGTAATACAGATTATTAGTGATAATTCAGGCTATTGTTTAAAACAATAATTTTCATTTGAAATGCTTCTTTTTTTTGCCCAAAATGTCCTAAATTTTTGTTTTTGTTGAAATATTGTGTTGTATATGTTTCACTTCCCTTTCTGTCAGGCTGTCATCAGCAATGTTAGCTATACCCAGCTCCTTTCAGGAATAGCTCCTTTGTGCTTTTTACCTACTTTTAATTGACTGATGGTTATATAGAGATATGAAAAAGTTACTTTTGAAAGTCCTAGGATTGATTGAAAAGTAAGAGAAAATCAAAATTATAATAAATTGAAATACAATGTAGTAAAATCAGAAAAAAATATGTCATTATTGAACTCAAATTAATTGGCGTTAGTTAAGTTTTCTAAAAAGGCAGCAACATTCTAGTTATATGTACATTGCCTCCTGTGTAGGAATTTTATGACTTAAAACACTGATATTCTTACAACTAATTTATTCTTTTAGTATTCTGAGAAGTAACTAGTATAATCACCATTGTACACATGGAAATAAAATCAACAAAATTATAGTTCTAGGGCAGACTTACAACATAAGTATCAGGCACACTGTGGTTTTTCTTTTTTTTATTTTAAAGATTTTTATTTATTTATTTGACAGAGAGAGACACAGCGAGAGAGGGAACACAAGCAGGGGGAGTGGGAGAGGGAGAAGCAGACTCCCTGATGGGCAAGGAACCTGACGTAGGACTCAATCCCAGGACCCTGGGATCATGACCTGAGCTGAAGGCAGACACTTAACTGACTGAGCCACCCAGGCGCCCCCACACTGTGGTTTTTCTATTTCTACTTTCTTCCTCATAAAACTTCACTACATGTTTCTCTGTAGCATCATTGTGCCAATTAAAAGAAATCATCAGGGAAAGGCTGCTAAAGTTAATAAGATTAAATGTTCAAGCAGAATTGATGAAGGAGTTATACAAATTCAACTACTTCAGACCTGTTTGTCCTCACTTCTCTAGGATGTATGCTTGGTTCAATCTCTGAAATAAATATGTCTTTTCAGAGATTTGCAATAAAATCACATTCAATTTTAAAATTCTGATGTTCAGTCACCAAATTACACATAATAGATTTAAAAATGAAAAACCTTCCAGTATTATTGAAATGAAAGTAAAGATAATTATCAAAGGTACTATTTTGAATATAGAAGTTGTAAAAAGCATATAGTTATGCCAGGTTGAATTTCAAAGTAGATTTTCAAAGACAGAATAGTTTAGAGAAATATAAAAAATAACCCCTGATTAACATTGTGGAATGATGTCTTGAGAGGAGAATGCTTTCCTGTTTCCAATTTTTCCATTCAATTGTTTTCTGCTTTATCTTCTGTTAAGATCACAGCTACAAGCATTTTCTTCAGGCAAACTTTTAGTTTCGTTCTACCATGCAAATTCTTTGTTAATATTATGGATCATAACATCTCCCATTGATCTTCTGATATTCAGCTACTATGTCATTATTTATACTATGAATTTATTGTTCCATTATCTCCTTGTGTGATTCAGTACAGGTATTCTTTGCATTTGAACATGTTTTTCATTTAATTTAACATCAAAACATACTCTGGTATTTGCAAAATTTATTTCACTATGTCTGTATTTCTTTGCAGATAAGTCTTCACATAGATGAATTTTTAGTGAAGCATGAAGCACAGTCTATTATTATTTTAATTCCAGTGTAGTTGACATACAGTGTTATATTAGTTTCAAGTGTACAATAGAGTGATCCAACAGTTCCGTATATTACTCAGCACTCACCAAAATTAGTGTACTCTTAATCCTCATCACCCATTTCACCTATCACCCACCCACCTCCCCGCTGGTAACCATCTGTTTGTTCTCTGTAGTTAAGAGTCCATTTTTTGGTTTGTCTCTTTTTGTTTCTTTGTTCATTTGTTTTGTTTCTTAAATTCCACATATAAGTGAAATCGTGTTTGTCTTTCTCTGACTGACTTTGCTTAGCATTATACTCTCTAGATCCATTCATGTTGTTGCAAATGACAGGATTTCATTCTTCTTTATGTCTGAATCATATTCCATTGTATATATATATACCACATCTTCTTTATCCATTCATCTGTCGATGGGCACTTGTGTTGCTTCCATAGTTTGGTTATTGTACATAATACTTCAATAAACACAGGAGTGCATGTAGCCCTTCAAATTCATGTTTTATGTATTCTTTGGGTAAATTCCTGGTAGGGCAATTACTGAACTGTAGAGTAGTTCTATTTTTAACTTTGTGAGGAACCTCCATACTGTCTTCCACAGTGACTGCCCAAGTTTGCATTCCTATCAACAGTGTAAGAGGGTTCCTTTTTCTCCACATCCTCACCAACACTTGTTGTTTCTTGAGATTTTAGCCATTCTGACACGTGTGAGTTGATATTTCATTGTAGTTTTGCTTTGCACTTCCCTGATGATGGCAAGGGATGCTGAACATCTTTTCATGTGTCTGTTGGCCATCTGGATGTCTTCTTTGGAGAGATGTCTGTTCATATCTTCTGCCCATTTTTAATTGGATTATTTGGTTTTTTTTGCTGTTGAGTTGTATAAGTTCTTTATATGTTTTGGATAATAACCTTTTACCAGATAAGTCATTTGCAAACATCTTGTCCAATTCAGTAGGTTGTCTTTTAGTTTTGTTGGTTGTTGCCTTTGTTGTACAGAAACTTTCTATTTTGACGTAGTCGCAAAAGTTTATTTTTGCTTTTGTTTCTCTTGCCTCAAGAGACATATCTAGAAAGATATTGCTATTGCCTATGTCAGAGAAGTTACTGTCTGTGCTCTCTTCTAGGATTTCTATAGTTTCAGGGCTCACATTTAGGTCCTTGGTGCATTTTGTGTTTATTTCTGTGTATGGTGTAAGAAAGTGGTCCATTTCATTCTTTTGCATGTAGCTGTCCAGTCTTCCCAACACAATTTGTTGAAGAAACTCTCTTTTTCCCATTGGATATTCTTGCCTTTTTGTTGAGGATTAATTAACTATATATAATGGTGAGTTTGTGGTCTGTACTTTGTTTAGACACTTAGTAAATGCATATTCAAGAATGAAATAATGAGCAATTATCATGAGGACTACCTGAGCTTTTTATCCAGACTTCATACATATTGTTTTATTTCTATTAATATATAGAAATATATATTTCTTATTACAAAAATAAACTATGCTCATTGAACAAAGATTGCAAACTTAAAAAAATGAGTTTAATTCAGTTTCTCAACTTGGGCATGTTATCTTCAGTGCATTCATGGGCTTTGTTTATTTTATTTTAATGGTTTAATCATAGCATTCATATAATATTGTGCTCTTTTCATATAAATTTTACTGAATAGATATTAATCCTAAATTAGTGTTTTATATCTTGAACGTGTGTGTATTCTATTGCATTAAGTGTCTGCATCACCATTTACTTATTCACTTATGTACGGGCTTTTGGGTTGTTTGCACATCTTTCCTACTATACATTATAATATTGTGAATATATTTATACATAAAGGTTTATTCATATTTATTATTATTCTCTCAGGATAGTCAATTGGAAAGTGAATTATTGCTAAAAAGTGTAGAAATATGTGAAAGATCCTTGATTCTAATTATTATTTTCTACATGCAAGTTACACTGTTAATAACAATACTAGTGGCAATTTCACTGAACACTTTAACATTATATATTCCTAATTTGTGAAATGAACATGATATCTCACTGCTCTAACTTTATTTAGTTGAAAAATAATGGGGCTGCATGTCTTCTGTATACATTTTGATGCATATATGCTCTATTGAAACCATAAAGAAATTTAATATAGTAATAAGCACAAGTCTCCTTTTATAAGCACCCAGCACTTTTCTTTTTAGAAGACTAGACATATTGTTGAGTAACCTTCCAGTCCATTTCTTCTAGCAATTATATATAAATGCATTAAAATATATAGTATTCTTTTAAATCTGGTATGTACTTCTTTAAAAATTAACTGTTTTGGAGATACCACTATATCATTACTAATAACCTATCATTTTTATAGCTGCAGTATGAGATTTCATTTGGTGGATGCTTCATAGTGTATTTAAGCATTCCTCTACTGTTTGGCATTTAAATTACTTCTGAATTTCCTTATTGCAACTAGTGCTGCAGTGAATATCCTTGCACATGCTACTTTGTGGTCATTTATGAGCATTTATTAAGAGGAGATGCTGAGAGGAGTCATTGTTTCATTAAAGCAGAGTCATATTTTAAGAGGTAATACCAAATTATTCTCCAAAAAGCCTAAAATAACTATGCTTCCACCAATAGTATGTGAGAGAACAAATTTGATCACATCCTTACCAATGCTGGATTTAAACACACTTTATTGTTGTTACCAACAGATTGGTAAAAACAGATATCATGTTCTTTTTGGTTTTAACTTAATTCACCTAATTGTTTATGAAGTTTTGAATGTTTTGATGTAAAAGGCCATTAATTCTCCCCTCGTGTGAGGAATAGCTATTTGCTTGTTATTTTTTTTTTAATATTTTGCTTTTTCTGATTTTAGTGATTCATCACGCAGTCAATATTGACTTTTTCTGTTATATTTTGCTCATTTTATAGAATGCATTAACCATTGTTCATTCATTTTAAAAATGTAGTCACCTTTATCAAGCTTCACTTCTAGACTTCTAGAATGTGGGATCTTGCTTAAAAAGGTATCATCTTCAATATTTAAATATTTGATGCTTTTAATGATGTTATAATACTGTTGTTTAATACTGATCTTTTAATATTATTATATTATCATAATTTCAAAGCTTTCATCTCTCTAGATATTATTTTGTGTAAAAAATGAGTTATACATACATTTTTCTTATGAGATAGCTGACTACCTCAAAATATTATATAGCTTATATCTTCTCTACAGATTTGAAAAATTATCTTTATTATATTTTTAACTTTCACATATCACATGAGTCAGCTTCTGAAATTTTTATTCTATTCCACTAATATTTTTATATATTGCTGAAACACCACTAGATCAGACCAGTTTTGAAATGTGTATTTTAAAAATAAGAGGGATATGCTAGCCACTGCAATGATAAAAATGAAGACAAGTGGGTTAGAAATTGCAAAAGAGAGGTGAAATATACATCTTTAAAAATGATATGATTGAATATAAATAACACTAGAATATCGGCTAAAAACCTATTAGGAAAATAAGATAATTCAAAATGTTAAGGGACAAAAAAGCAATGTTCAGAAAATAATAACTTTAAACATGCTAACAAAAAACAATCAGAAGATATAATGGAAAAAAGAATCCATTAATATTAGCAAGTAAAAGGTAAAATATCTATAAATATACCCAAGAAGAAATTAATTTTTCTTGGTAAAACGATTAAAAATGAATCAAATAAGTAGAAATATATATCATATTATTTTTAAAATATTAAAACTTAGTTAATATATAAATATAATAAACCCCCTCAAATGTATCAATATTCTAAAATTAGATAAGCTGATTCTAAAATGTGAGATAAAAGTACTAATTGTGTTCTAACTTGATAAACTGAAAAGTTTATGGAACACTACACACACAAAACAATAGCCAATAAATTCTGAGAAAAAAAATTGTTAGATTCATTTTCCTGGATATTTATACATATTATATAGGCTCAATGAATAAAATAGTGCAAAATGTATCTGTGAGGAAAGAGAAAGACTGATGAAAGAAATAGAACATTCGGGCATAGGGGCACCTGGGTGGCTCAGTCATTAAGCCACTGCCTTTGGCTCAGGTCATGTTCCCAGGGTCCTGGGATGGAGCCCCACATTGGGCTCCCTGCTCAGCGGGAAGCCTGCTTCTCCCTCTCCCCCTCCCCCTGCTTGTGTTTCCTCTCTCACTGTGTCTCTCTCTCTGTCAAAAAATTAAATAAAATCTTTTTTTTTTAAAAAAAAAAGAACATTAGGGCATAGACTAAATGTCAAGTGACATCCCAAGTCAGTGGGGAGTGATGTACTATCTAATAAAATAGGTGCTAATAGTTACCTATCTTAAGAATAATAATTAAAAAAAAACAATTGAACCATTACCTTATATGATAGATTGTTATAATAATGATCTCCAATGAATCCTGTCTCCCAATACCAATGCCTTTGGGTAGTCCCCTTGCACTCTGACCATGTGCATGTGATTTCTTTATGTCCATGGAACATAAGCAAACATGAGTCAAGCAGAGAATTGACAAGAGCTTTCCCTGTCAGAACGTTGCAGTCACCTTTGAAGGAAGTCTTGTGAGCGTTCTTGAGGAGAGAAAACCACATGGAGAGAGAAAGGCTCACCCATCCCAGGTTTCCTTGCTGAACTCAGCCACCAACCAACCCACGAGCTTAATGAAGCCACATGAGTACACATATTAAGGAAGGTGATTAAGTAAAATATGGCAGATAATACTATAGATTTCCAATGAATAACTATAAAGCAATATATAAATATGTGCAGAGCAACCTGACTATCTTTAAAATGTAGTGCTGAAAGAAAAAAAGACACAATATGAGATATTGTCATTTGTATGAATGAAGAATGCAAACAAAACAAAACAAAAAAATGCTTCCCTTTCCCTTACTCTTGCATACCTGAGAACACACACAGATTAATAAAAGTGAAAGAAAATTACCAAATCCAGATAAATTTCTAAAGATATATTAGAAACCCCTAGTCTGTTAAGTAATAATTACTCACGAAGCTTTGCTCTTACCTGAAGAAAATGTAAAAGTAATGGGAAAATAATAAAACAACCACTGGTATTAATCATGGGCATAACCTTAACCACATGATTTCTAACTTAGTTTTGCTAATTTTTTTTATTATGTTATGTTAATCACCATACATTACATCATTAGTTTTTGATATATTGACATATTTTGATTTGACATATTGAATCCATGTTTCATGTTTGTGCATAACACCCAGTGCTCCATGCAGAATGTGCCCTCTTTAATACCCATCACCAGACTAACCCATCCCCTCACCCCCTCCCCTCTAGAACCCTCAGTTTGTTTCTCAGTCCATAGTCTCTCATGGTTTGTCTCCCCTGCTGATTGCTTTTTAATTTTTTTATTTTATTATTATGTTATGTTAATCACCATACATTACATCATTAGTTTTTGATGTAGTGTTCCATGATTCATTGTTTGCATATAACACCCAGTGCTCCATGCAGTATGTGCCCTCTTTAATACCCATCACCAGGCTAACCCATCCCCCCACCCCCTCCCCTCTAGAACCCTCAGTTTGTTTCTCAGAGTCCATAGTCTCTCATGGTTCGCCTCCCCATCTGATTTCTTCCCCTTCATTTTTCCCTTCCTACTGTCTTCTTTTTTTTTTTTAACATATAATGTATTATTTGTTTCAGAGGTACAGGTCTGTGATTCAACAGTCTTATTAACAAAAGACCATGGACTGGGTGGTTTAAACAATGGAAGTTTCTCACAGTTCTAGAGGTTGGGAAGTCAGAGATCAGGGTGCCAACATGTTTGGGTTCTGGTGAGAGCCCTTTTCCTGGTTTACACCTGATAGCTGTCTTAAGCTGTGTCCTCCCATGGCAGAGAGAGAGAGAGAGATCATATCTTCGCGTCTTCTCTCAAGAGCACCATTCCCATTCAGAAGGGCTCTACACTCATGATCTAATTTCCTTCCCAAATTTCCATCTCCAAATAACATCACATTGGGAATTAGGCCTTCAACATAAGAATTTGAGGTGTGGGGGAGACACAATTCAGTCATAGGGTTCCACCCCTGGTCCTTCAAAATTCATATCTTTCCTACATGAAGAAAGCATTCATTCTAGCTCAGTAGCCCCAAAGGTCTTAACTTGTTCCAGCATCAATTCTAAAGTCTAAAGTCCAAAGTCTTATCTAAATGTCATCTAAATTAGATATGGGAAAGACTCAGGTTTGATTCACACAGAGGCAAAATTCCTCTCTAGCTGTGAACCTATGAAATCAAATATGTTATGTGCTTCCAAAATAAAATGGTGGGTCAGGCAGAGGATACACATCCTATTTCAAAAGGGAGAAATAAGAGAGGAGGAAGTGGTGATGAGTCCCAAACAAGTCTAAAATCTAGCAAAGCAAACTCCATGAGACTTTAAGTCTTGAGAATAATCCTCATTGACTTAATGTTCTGACTTCAGGCCCCACTGTAGTGGTGGTCCTGCCCCCGCAGCTCTGCACGGTGAAGGTTTCATTTCCAAGGCTCTGGGTAATGTCCCAGCCCTTTTCAAACTGAGACAGTCACCCTAATGATCCTGAATCAACTTTGGAGTCATTTTTCCTTTATCTTGAAGAATAATGCACGTTCACAGATAAAGAGCTGTGTAGTCTTATCCTATAAAATTCAAGAAGTCCAACAACCTTCCTTCATTTCAGCCTGTCTCCATCTCCTTCAGTTCAAACTGGCAGTGTCCCTTCTGGGTAGCTGATTAGTTCTGTGGTTCACAACATGCTAATATCCTTATCACATGGCTGGTCTTCCACACCGTTAATGTTCTTTTCTGAATATGCATTCCCATTTTGTGTGTGTGTGTGTGTGTATTATAGACAGGCCAAGATTTTTCCAAATCTTTATGTTCTGGGTCCTTTTGCTTAACAATTCCTCCTTCAATCTATTTCTTTCTGCTTCCACTTTACTATAAGCAATCAGGAAGAACCAAATCACTTCTTCAACACTTTCCTTATAAATCTCAGCTGAATATCCAATTTCATCATTCTCAAGTTCTACTTTCCACAAAACACTAGAACACTAACACAGTTTAACTAAATTCTCTGTTGCTTTATAGTAAGGAAATGTCTTTCCTCCAGTTTCTAATAATATATCCCCCATTGCCATCTGAGACCTCATCAGAATGGCCTTTACCAGCCATATTTCTACATTCTGTTCATGATTGTTAACGTATTCTCTAAGAAGATAAAGGCTTCCTCTCCAGCTCTCCTCTTTCATTTCTGAGCTCTCACCAGGATGGCCTTTATCGGCCCTAACTCAGCAATAATGGATTTTTCTAGCATGCACCTCAAAACGCCTCAAGCCTCTGTGCCTTACCCAGTTGCAAAGCCTCATCCACACTTTTAGAAATTTGTTGTAGCAGCACCTCATTTCTAGTACCAATGATGTTTTAGTCAGTTTGGGGTGCTTTAACAAAATATCACAGACAGGATGGCTTAAACAACAGAAATGTATTTATCACACTTCTGGAAGCTAGGAAGTCAGAGATCAGGATGTCAACATGTTTAGGTTCTGGAGAGAGCCCTCTTTCTAGTTTGCAGACTGACATCATCTTGCTCTGTCCTCAAATGGCAAAGAGAGAGAGAGAGAGAGAGATCATCGCTCTTATGTCTCTTCTTTTAAGGCACTTATCTAATCCATGAAGGCTCACCTTCATAACCTAATTTCTTCCCAAAGGCCCCACCTCCAAACACCATTATAATGGGGATTAGAACTTCAACACATGAATTTGGTGGGGGCGGGCAGGGACACAAACATTTAGTACATAACAATTGCTAAAAATATTTTATCAGTAACTAAAGGTAAGAGACATTTTCTAAAACTTTACCAGAAGTAAGAAAATGCTATCAAAAGAGGCATTTATTTCAGGGGGAAAAAAATCAAGAATGCCTTCTCCCAGCTTGGAAAGTTACACAATTTTTCTTTATCAATTGTCAATGATCCCAATTAGGAACTAAACATAAATGTCACAACCCTCACTCTATGTAGCTCTGTATATACACTAGAATTCAGTTTTTCAAGACTCTTTGGCCAAGGAAATCTGTGGATGCTGTCTGGCATTTCTATACCCAGGTATACACTCCACCCTTCTCTACCTGCTTTCTATCCCAGAAGGCTGGCTAATATGGCTTCTGGTTGGTTAGGCCAATGAAAAGCCTGACTGGAGATTGCACGAAGAAGGAGCATGAGACCAGAGTGTATATTCCCCCCCTACCTTCCCACCCTCAATTCCCCCACTCCCCCTCCATGTCTGCTATTTTGTAGGTGACCAGCTGTTTCTTTAGATCAGAGGTGACAGAACATCACAAGACACACCTCTCCACATAACTCCCTCCTACCCAGATAGAACAGTGACAACAGCCTCATTGATACTCTTCCCATATTACTGCACTATCCCTTGTGACCAATTTCTGTTTTACTGTAAACAGTCTCTTTATTGCACCCTCCTTGACTTACTCTAATTGAAATTTATTCCTTTCCTTCTGGGATCCAGACTAATATAAACTCTCTCTTCACATGGAAGCCTAGCATAACCGAAATGTAAATTAGTAGCTGAAACAGGGACATAGCTACACCCATCCCTTCTCTCATCTTTGAAGAGGCTCCCTAAACACTTTTTGAAAGTCAG
Source organism: Eumetopias jubatus (assembly GCF_037043125.1). Taxonomy (NCBI): domain Eukaryota; kingdom Metazoa; phylum Chordata; class Mammalia; order Carnivora; family Otariidae; genus Eumetopias; species Eumetopias jubatus. The sequence continues at coordinate 66,936,143 of NW_028274808.1, forward strand.
GGTACCCAATTATAAGCACCCCACTGCTTGACTATAATTACCTTAAGGATAGGAGCCATGTATTTCCTCTCTATTTCCTTCATAAGGTTGTACAAAGTGTACTGAACATAGCAGCTTGCGAATAATACTGAATCTGATCACATGGTGTCTAGAACCCAACTCATGACAGACCTAGTTCCTTACTGAATTTTTTTTCACCCATCATTTCTGTCTTGCAGGTATGCAATGGACATTTTGGGAGTGGTTTTTTGATTCACAGATTTTGGTCTTGCCTTGTTTTACCTTCCTTTTGTATTTCTACCTTTGTGCTCACAAATTATTTCCCATTCTTCTAATTACTATCTCCATTTCCACGATTTCATCCCTGCTCCATTTGTCAACTCCTGCATAAAACACACCCAAATCAGAAAAAATGGGTAAGATTTAAGGGGCTCCTATTTTCAGATTTTCATGTGTTTTTCCAAAACCAAGTTAAGAAGAGCAACCAATCTTTTAAAATGCCATCTGAAAGCATAGTTGTCAGGTTGTTTTTTTTTTTTTTTTTTTCCCTCTAAGCTTTTAAGCTCTTCAAAAAAAGGTGGAGGACTTTGGTTTTTGAAATATGGTCTGCAGTATATATGGTGTGCACAGAATTCTTAATAAATATGTTTTTTTTCTGTATGTCCTGGCCACTAGAAGTGCTATACCTTTAATACTGTATTAATTCTGTCAAACAATTAGACATCCTGTATATCCTATAATGAAATTATGCATTTATGTTTCAATTTCACCTAGAAGAATCAAACAGCCTACAGATCCGAACAATAGGATACCAGAGAAGGAGGAAAACAGAAAATTTAGTATTCAGAAACACATTCTATCTTTTAAAGAAAAAATTTCTAAAACTGAAAGTAGGGGAAGTAATGTTAAAATCTTTAATATAGAATTTCTATAATATACTTATAAAAGACAAGTAGGAGGTATCCTGTGGCTCATTTTAGCTTTTCCAAACTACATTTTGAAAACAGAAAACTTCAAAGTAGTATCATCTCTCAAACACATCTAAGCATTAGGTCTATTCAGAAACTGTCCTTGCTCTGGTTGTAAATCTTTACTAAATGTGTCAATTCTATTTCTCTGTGCCTCCCATCTCCCAATATGAATGTGACCACTGTTTATGAACAGGTATGTTTTACTGAGCTATTTATGTGAAGTTCAGAGAAAAACTAAATCCTCTGATACTTGTGTAAGAACAGCATTCAATCTTTTCTTACAAGGGTCAGTCTGGGATAATAGAAAACAACTAACTATAAAGGAATTCATAAACTAGTAAATGATGGCTTGTGTTAGATTTATGCTTTGCGTCCATGAAAACCCTCTGTCAGCTGTAACACAATGCAAGATGTCATTTCAACAGCACATTCTATGTGTGAGTTTATATATTAATTATATGGTGAGGAGGTTATAATTTTAGTTTCTTTTCTGTTAAGCATCTCTTACCTTCCAACTGGAAAAACAAATACTTATAATCCAGTTAGAAAAACAAGGTCTTAATAATCTTGCCCACTATTATTATGAAGCACTAAGTACTTGATCATAAGTTTGGGATGTTGATTTTCACAAGTAAAATTCCAATACAACTAATCCCTAGAGATGTTGAAGTTACTCTGTTCTGGAATTTTATTTCAAAAAACATAGTTTCTATTATTGAGACATCACAAAAGTTTTGGAAAATGCTTTTGTTTTATTTTGTTTTACTTATTTATTTTTTATTATGTTATGTTAATCACCATACATTACATCATTAGTTTTTGATGTAGTGTTCCATGATTCATTGTTGGTGTATAACACCCAGTGCTCCATGCAGAACGTGCCCTCTTTAATACCCATCACCAGGCTAACTCATCCCCCCCACCCCCTCCCCTCCAGAACCCTCAGTTTGTTTCTCAGAGTCCATAGTCTCTCATGGTTCATCTCCCCATCCAGTTACAGCAATGCTGTTTTTATTACAGGTTAGAGTGTCTGACTAATCCCATGTTCAAACACACCCAATCTGTGGGGGGAGTAGCTCAGTGGTAGAGCATCTGACGGCAAATACACCCAGTCTACACTTACTACTTCCCACTTGCATCCACTGATATACATGAAATGCTTGTTTTAAAATTTGGGGAGGTGTAGAAGAGAGGGTGTGAGCAAAGAGATCATGTAGGGATGGAGAGGGAGCCTCAGGGACACTTCCCAGCTGGTAGTATGGGGGCTGATCTCAGTGGTTAAATACTGAAAGTCATCAGTAAAGACAGCTGTTCAGGTGAGAATCTATGAAGACTCTGGGGAAGGGTGGTACTATATTAAGACTCAGGAGATAAAATAATTGTTATTCTGCAAATATTATGAGGTTCTTTCATTCCCAGCTTTGGAGTATTAACACTCTTGGCATTGACCTTAGCTTTAATACAGGTTATTAATTGCCATTATGGGATTCCTTCAGTAGCATCTCAGAAAGCAGAGTCTGGATGGAATAACATGGCAGATGCTATGAGGTGACAATAACTGGGGAATTGCTCTGTAAGAATCTCTGTGACCAGACCTATTTGGGAACTGAGCAAGAGATATGGGGAAATCAACCATTAGTCAGATGCAAGAAATGCAGCCTGGTCTTATGGGTTATGGAAGTCTTTGCGCAGCTCTTTATTAGACTTCATGGTATTTCAACCATGTTTCTCTCTAAATACCTGTTCTTTCCTCCTCTTTGCCAAATAACTTCCTTTGCAAGTCTCTTGAATCGCCATGATATAAACTGTGACTGCAATTCTCCATGTCTTTAGATATCCATGTCCTAAAGTCTGCCTCAAAATTTTCTGTTACTTTTACTGAAAATTCTTGAGTAAGGCAGGTATCTATTTCAAATCCCATCATCTGTGCAGAGGTCCAAATCACCCAGCACACCATGGCTCACTGCCCCATGCCCTCAGTGAGAACTGAAATGGCACCTCTAAAGAAGATGGAGTGAGCTAGACTGCCTTCATTCCTAACAATGTGAGAGATTTGGTGATTGGGTAAGGGGTGTACCCCCCGTAGATCCTGATGGCAGAAGTGAAAGCAAAATAAAAATGTAAATTTCCATTACAAGTGTGATATCTGCTGCATTCACAAGGGGAAAAGTCCTGCCACATTTGAGTAACATGATGTGCTTATTTAAAAAACTAGGAATAGTGGCTATACAGAAAAATTGATAATTTGTTTTTTGTTCTTCCCATTTACGAATTGTAATAATCTGCTGTCCCCTAGGAAATATCATATTGGATTCATAATGGGAAAATGATGTTCCTTAAGGTATAAAGCATAAGCAAGGTCTGTTTATTGAGAATTAACTGTTTGCCTGGTAACAAACACACATTTAACTTCTATCCTCCAAGCAAGGTAGTGCTTTTGTTCTCTTCCTTCTAACAAAGGAATTGAAAGTCATGGAAGTCAAGGACTTTACATAAGGTCACCTATTATATTGAAAAACGGGATCATGAAACTAAATCGGCCTAGGTTGAAAACCTTTACTTCATAAACAACTTCCCTTGTGTGAATCACTTCAGGACCTCACTTTGTACTGCTTAAAGTACAAAAGCAGTAATTAAAGTTGAACATCTTAAAAACTTCCATAATGAACTAAATCGATTACACTTCAGAAAAATAAAATAATTTGTGAATGAAAAACATTGCTCTGATTCTCCTCAACAAATCCAACAACAAATCCACACAATACCATATGGAGAGGTCACACTTTCCTACCTTATTAATTTCCTAGTAAAAGAAGTGATTCCAAGAGTAAGTTTTAACTCTCATTTCTTACAGTCTGCAACTTCCTATACATATTCTGACAAATACTAGACAAACTATGTTAGGCCTAGTCCGGGGCAGGATTTTATTATACTAAGGAAGCATGAAAGTTGAGAGCCTCGTAAATATTAATCACAGACTAATGAACAGTGGGAGATTTTTGAATATCAATCTGTACTGGGGGAAATTTTGAATTAGAGACACTACTTCCTACCCAATAAATCAGTAGTGAAAAATTGAAGGCATTCTCGTGCATCTGCTTATGTAGCTAGATCTCTAGTCCTAAAGGAGCACGCAGCATGGATGCCAAAATAGATGTGATTTTATCGCCCCACATGGAGCTTTTGCATTTTTAACCAGACCCTTTCTTAAAATTTTAATTACCTTCAAAAGAGGCTCGATTGTATTACAGAAAACTTGAGTGCATTCTTTAGTATTAGAGTTAAAATAGTTCATGAGTATTTAGAGTTTGTCACATTCTTCTTCATTAGCATTCAAAAAACATTGCCCAAAGGGACTGGAAGACTCAAGGTTAAGAGAGGAGCTGAAATGCCAAAACTTGATTGGCTTATTGCTTTTATTAAATGTGCATATTTCTGCTTTTGTCTCTGGGAACATGTACAATGCATAACATAAAAAGACAGTATCTTCCATCATTTTTCAAAATTTCATAAATAATACCAGATACAGTCATATACACACTTACATATCTTTAATGATTGTCCATTAATAGAAAAATATCCCTTTACAGTAATTAGAGTTAATTATTTATTAAGACAAGTATGAGAGTGGATAGTGATATTTAGGATTTTATGATATTTTTGAAGTTGACAAAAAATAATGGAACTCAGTTTTTGGTTTGAGGGTTTTGTTTTGTTTTTTTTGTATGCTTTAATATTCAGATAGTATTTAAAACCTATGCTAGGCATTAATATTTTAATAGAAACACTTATATGAATGCTTCTTCATACTATTATAATCAAAGCAAAAATTTTATCCTAAATAAGTATGATGGGAGCTGCGTTTACTGAAATTACACAAACACAGGTATTAAGGACACCGGAAAAGAGAAAAACCGAGGAAATAAGCCAGAAATGGAGAATGTCATTCTGAAATACACCAGAAATATTATTTTCAAAATGATTACTTTATTCTGTCTCATGTAAATAGAAAAAGCAATAATTACTAAGTTAAGTAATAGTATAACAGGATGCTATAATTAAGCATTAATCACTAAGTTTTCCATTTTTATTACTAAAGTTCCTAGACTCATTGAAAGCAGGGAGAGTTATGTTGATCTACAATATATTCCCAGTGCCTCAATAAATATTTATTTGTTCAATAAATATTTAAAACCTTTCTTTAAAAGAGTAGGTATACATTGTAGTTTTTCTTTTGTATAGTTGTAATCTCTCTAAATACAACAAATAAATAGTCTCTTCACAAATGTTCAAAGATAGCTAAAATTATAACATGGTTTCCCAACTATGTGTAATATAATAACATAGAAGTTACAACTTTACATCTATTTCAGGAAAATATTTGTGCTGATGCACCTGCTGCCTTCCACAGTTACAACACAAAGACTGATTTTTTGAGAACATTCATCTTATCTTTTCTATAATATTAAAGATGAGTTTATTTTTTGGGCTTGCTATATGCTTATATTTGAAATTTTAAGGAGCTGTTACCCTGAATGCACTATATTTATGTATTATGTGTGGAAATGGTCATTTTTTACATAAATACAATTTTGTGTAAGAATTAATACATTGAAAATGAATTGCACAGGTGACAATAACATAATTGGCTCTCTTCAGAGTTTTTGTTTTACTGTGCCACAAGTCATCTTATTTTTATTTTTTTTCATTTATGAGCACATTCAATATAACAATAGACTCCTTTTTTTAAATATATATTCATGGAGCCTTTGAAAACACTAGGTTGTGTTTTAATCGATACTATTAACAAAAACAAAAGTAAGAGTCCTTCAAAATTTTATTGGCCAGTATCCATTTTGGATATAATTTTGTGTACTAGTTTCCATCTCATTTTATCTTATCTAACTTACTTATTTTTGCTAAGAGCCCACTGGTGTTATAAGTCATAGTTTCTAAATATATTTATACTTGCCACAGGGACTTATAATAATTTGCAGCTAGTATTCAGGACAAATGCTTTGAAAAGCACAGAAGTAATTAAAGAGACCACCAAAACAAATAAGAAATATTTACTTTTAAAATAACTTTAACAGGGGCGCCTGGGTGGCTCAGTCGTTAAATATCTGCCTTCAGCTCAGGTCATGATCCCAGGGTCCTGGGATCGAGCCCCGCATTGGGCTCCCTACTCAGCTGGAAGCCTGCTTCTCCCTGTCCCACTCCCCCTGCTTGTGTTCCTTCTCTCGCTTTGTCTCTCTCTCTCTGTCAAGTAAATAAATAAAATCTTTAAAAAAATAAAATAAAATAACTTTAACAGAAAACATCATAAATCTTTAAGGTTCATTGTTGTTCAATATAAGATAACCAATATAATGCACTAAAAATGATAATATAAGCATGGCAAGGTTGAAAAATGTAACGTCTATGTAAAACTTGTAATAAAATAAGTGTTAAAATCATAAAAGTAGTTAATCAAGGTAATCTTAAAATTTAATAAATAGAAGTTTAATAGTTCCATACAAAAAAACTCCAAAACAAACAAGCAAACAAAAGAAACAACTGCATTTATTAAGGTAGTCCTAAAAGACAGATTAAAATGAGAAAGATGTGGTTAATTTTCTAAGTAGCAATGAGTGTCAGACTTTTCTGATGGTCATAAGACAAAATAAGAAGTAAATGAAACAAGTAAAATAGATATATATTCAAGTCTTTTGTTGTTGTTGTTGACGTTAGTAGCAGTAAACCAAGCTTATTCAATATCAGAAGGATTCGAGACATACAAAATAATGTTTACATTTTTATGTATGGTAAAAGTAAAATCTGTTGTTCCAGTTACCTAGATGTATTGCTTTTAATTATTTTGTTTTCTACACCATGAGTTACAATTGTTGGCTGTAATGTAAGAATGACCTAGAGAAAGGAGAAGAAAGGAGCACAATTTAAGGTTTAATCCAAAATGATGATGACACAAATTGCAGCATAGCCTGACAATTAAGGCCTAGATTAGTGACGGCCTTTTCCACCTGCCCACAATACGTTTTCATATGGGAACCACTCTATAGTTTCCTGTCTAACTTTGGTTTTCATCTTTTCAGGTTTGGATTTATTCTTCATAAAGATGAAGCTGCACTACAAAAAATTGATCTTGAAACCATGTCATACATCAAGACGATTAACTTGATGGACTATAAGTGCATTCCTCAGTCATTGGCATACACACACTTGGGAGGATATTACTTCATTGGCTGCAAACCTGACAGCACTGGGGCAATTCCACCACAGCTCATGGTGGATGGTGTAACCGACTCGGTCATTGGATTCAATAGTGATGTGACAGGCACTCCATATGTCTCTCCAGATGGACACTATCTTGTCAGCATTAATGATGTGAAAGGCCTTGTAAGGGTCCAGTACATTACCATCCGAGGAGAAATCCAGGAGGCTTTTGATATTCACACAAATCTGCACATATCTGATCTGGCATTTCAGCCATCCTTTACTGAAGCCCACCAATACAACATCTATGGTAGCTCAAGCACACAGACCGATGTGCTCTTTGTGGAGCTCTCCTCTGGGAAGGTTAAGATGATAAAGAGTCTTAAGGAACCACTCAAGGCAGAAGAATGGCCTTGGAACCAGAAGAACAGGCAAATCCAGGACAGTGGCTTGTTTGGTCAATACCTGATGACACCTTCCAAGGATTCTCTCTTTATACTAGATGGACGACTCAATAAGTTAAACTGTGAGATCACTGAAGTTGAGAAAGGAAATACAGTCATTTGGGTTGGGGATGCCTAGGAGCCCTATTAGATAATTATTGAATGAAGAGTTTTCCAGTACATTGCACTTAATCCATTGTTTAAATTTACAGCTTAACTTTTCAAGATTATACCCTAGTCGAGCACAAGTTATTTGGTTGGCCCAAATAAAATAGATTTTTTTTTGCAAAGATACACACAATTAGTAATATTGGTTGATTAGAAATATTTAACACAACATTAATTAAGAAACTACATCAATCACAGGAATCAAATCTATAATGCATTTTAAGCCAATAAAATAGAAATTTAAATACATAAAAAATAACTGCAGGGAATTTCAGAAGACTTTAAGCACCATTTCATTTTGGGGGTGGCTTATCTCTTATTTTTTCCTCTGTCTTTTGGTATGCTTAAACTAGAAATAAAAAAGTGTTGTGGAACTTTAAAATTCTTACTTCAAAATATTCTGTCCCATCCACTGTTTATAATCTTTTGTGCCTTGAAGGGAATGTCACAAGAGGAAAAGGTACGCTACGCGCTGCATACTGAACACCCTCATAACTCTAAATCTTTTGTCATTAGAAAAGTTTAACATCTCTTGCACCAAATCCTGTCTTTAGCATTGGTTTAAACCTCAAAGAAATGTCATTTGAAGGCATAAGTTGGCCCTAGGTTGTATACAGGTGACAAACTCTATTTGATACTTAACTGTATGGTTTGCAGCATGCTATGGAAAATGGGGAGGAAGGGAGGAAAATAATTATGGAAAAATGTTTGCAATGTATTCTCTACTCATTTTGCTTTTAATCGTTGGAGTGCATTGTATTTTTAATGCAAGTTTGTCTCAGATGTCAGCTGCTTACAAATGTTTATTATTAGCAGAACAAATTTCTTTCTTTTCATGTAGTCCAGTGTTGAATCAGCAGGAACATTCAGTTTTAAAAAAAAGAAATATCATTCGTGTCTGCTTAGAGTAAACCACATATAGGGAAATTAACACCAGAGAGAAAATACTGGCTAGAGAACTGATGAGTATTAGTTGTTTAGGAGAATTAGTAGCAGAAACTGGGAATAAGGGATAACTCCACAGTGGTGAGTTAAGACATACTTTACTCTTGCCTTGGCAATTTAAATATAACACATCAAAGAACTTCATTTCTTAAGAACTTTCCTAAATGACTTCTGTTCAACTCCTCCATAATCCTTAAATGACCCTCTCATTAACTGTGTGCTGTGGTTTGAAACCTAACTAATTCTCTTATTTGAGACACTGTATAGAAGTAAAAATTACTGCTTCTTTTTTTTAAAGGGCAAATAAAAGGCTAGTAGAATTGGATTAAAACTAGAGAGTTGGTTTATTGAAATAAGCAGATAATTATCTAGGCTTAAAGTAATAACTTACATGTTTGGAGAATCTTTTTACTTATTTTTTTTAATTGTTGCTAAAAATGCTAATGGGCTGTTGAAATGACCTCCATTTACTGAAGGTAATCCAAGAAGGTCTTTTTTAAATACAAATTTTACTCAAGTTTAAATTGTATAAAACTGCTTAGAAACCTGAAATTTTATAGTGTGTAATATCTTATGTATATATAGCATCCTGAGCTGTGTGATACAGTAGATTTCTTCTTAGCTTAAGGAAACATTATTGGAGGTAGATTTAATAAACAACAAAAATCAGCTTATGTTTCTACTTAACCTGCTTTCCTTTTTAGCAGTTTTCTCCCTTGTGACCATGAACCACATAAAGTGTCTAATGATTTAATGTAAGTCCGTCTCATACATCCTTCTTTGGTAGCTTACACCATATGGATGCTCTGTCTGTAGACACTGCTTGATAAAAGGAGAATAAACCTCTTAAATTTTAACCCTTGAGAGTCCAGTCAATGTTTTAACGTGCATACTGATGTTTGGTTTTGTCTTTCCTCCCAGTTCTTCCAACATAGTCTGGTGTTCTGCATTATTTTGAAAGTTGATCTGATGGGGTAAAGGCCAAGTCAAGTGAGATCAATCAAGGAAAGGCATTTTGTTTGTCTTTTTATATAAACTATAAATTGTATTGCAAATAATGATCTCATCAATAATGTGGGTATGTGTAAAAACTGAAAGTTTAGAAAAACCAGGATGGGGCACCTGGGTGGCTCAGTTGGTAAGGGTCTGACCGGCTCAAGTCATGATCTCAGGGTCCTGGGATCAAGCCCTGCCTAGGACTCCATATTCAGCAGGGATTCTGCTTCTCTCTCTCCCTCTGCCCCTTCCTCTGCCTCTCCCTGCTTGTACTCTTTCTCTTTCTGTGTCTTAAATAAAATCTTAAAAAAAAAGAAGAAGAAAAGAAAAACCAGGATGAAATTATGAGGTAACTGCAAAAAACAAAAACAAACAAACAAAAAAACTTCTAACATCAAATAGTAGATTTGTTATAAGCAGGGACAAGAGTGAAACAATAGTGAGGCAAGGCATTGGAATGAGAAAAGGTCTTAATACAAGACAATTAAATCAAAAGTATATATTATGAAACAGGGCATATTAAGGAACCAGACATGAAATGCAACTGAATAAATATGAGACGTAATAAACGAGACAAACATGAGCAGTCTCATATAAGACATCATTGATAGACATAGGAAAACCATGAAGGAGAAACAGATTTGGGTCAGATAATAAGAATTTAGATAAAAGACAAATTAAATGAAAATATTGGGCAATGGAATACACTCCCAGAGAAGCGTCATCACGTGTGGCAAACCAACAGCCTTCTGTTTAATTGTATCTATGTAAAGTTGAAATACTTTTTAAAAAGTGCAATTTAGACTTTATCACTTTTCAGACGCCCACTCAAAACTTCTTCACGGGATTTTCTTTTGAGAAATAAGTTAATTTGACTGGATTTTACATTCACTAGTGAAGATTTTACAGGATGAAACAATATGATCATAGCTGACATCATATTATGTAAATTTTAAGGTGAAAAAATTTTAAGAATACTGCTATCATGGAAATCAATACAAGATGAAAATGGACAACCCAATGTCACCACCTTAAAAAGCCATCAGAGCTACTTCTAATGTCACTTGTTCATCTATCTACCATTTATGTGTTCCTGTATGAATGGAAAAAGAGAACAAAAATAACACCTCATCAAAAGCCGATCTTCACTTTCCTTCCAAAACCCCTCTAATATCATTTACTTCTCCTGGGAAATTTCATACACAGAAATGTATTCTGAAAGTCATGAAGTAGAAGTTCTTGTTTGCAGTCTTAAGTCATGGTAACTTTTCCCATCTTCCCAGAAGACTAAGTCTTACCAGACCATCTGAGCATGTTTTTATTTGTTTGTCTGTTTGTTGCATTTAATAAATTATCTAGTCCTTTTAGTAATTGGAAAAGCACTTAGCTTTTCAATAATATTTATCAGCAAAATGTACCTGTCTCAGTGGTATTTAATGAATACACCACAGCTATTTTACAGTGATTTACAGGCACACTTGATGAATCAGAAAAGTTTTAATTGTTCTTTTATTCTAGAGTTTAGTAATGATAAAATTCTCAATGTTTGGAGATTCGTGTTTAGATACATGATTAAATTTTGTATGTAGTATAATTTGGCTGAAATTGAGAAAGAACATACTAAACTACCAAACATATTCTGTTTTGGTATTTGATAAATGTTTTGAAGACTGTCTGCAAATACACATTTCACCACTTTTTTTTTTTAAGATTTTATTTATTTTTCAACAGAGAGAGAGAGAGACAGTGAGAGAGGGAACACAAGCAGGGGGAATGGGAGAGGGAGAAGCAGGCTTCCCGCAGAGCAGGGAGCCGGATGTGGGACTCGATCCCAGGACCCTAAGATCATGACCTGAGCTGAAGGCAGACACTTAACGACTGAGCCACCCAGGCACCCACATTTCACCACTTTTAAAAGAATCAAAATTGTTTTAGTATCAAAAGAATATACTATTACTTCAATTAAAAATGACTGTTATTCATGTGTATAAATTATTTTTGCACTTCCAAAGAAAATCACAATGTTCTTTTAAACCTGGATCTAAATACTTGTCCAGTGTTACAAAGTCCAAGAGAAAAGTCTCATGATAATCAAGATAGGGACTCAATATACATGAAAACATATAGCTATTAGAAATAAATCATCCCTGAATTACTTTACTGTGCCTCAGCTTACCCACCTACTTTCAAACGAGTTTTGCTCCTAATTCAAGTGCTGTACTATGGTCAGAATAATTAGCAAAGAATAGCAAAGCATTCAACATTTGAGCTTGTGAATATAATTCATGACTTTCTCTACATCAATAAATGTCCTTTTGATACATTAATTGTTCTTGAGGGAAATAATATAAATAGAGCAAAAGTAAATATACAGATTAAATATATTATATTAGCATATAGCATATTAATTTTGAATAATTTTAAAAAAATTGATTATTGACAGAAATATTATATGATTTCATTTTGGTGCAACTGTGCCATGTGCCATGGGGTTTTACAAATTGCAGCAACTAGACAGCTCACTGTGTGTGTGTGTGTGTGTGTGTGTGTGTGTGTGTGTGTTCATTGGGCATATGCAAAAATGGAAGCATATCTGGAAATACTGGAGAATTAAATTTTAATATCCAGACATATCCCATTTTAGAAGGTCTGTTAGATCTAGAAGGATAAGATTGATTGTCAAAGTATTTAAAAATATATACTACATAGAAGTAAGGAATATCAAAGAAACAAAATAGTAATGGGACTTGATTCTGGAGCCTCTATTAGAGCAAGTAAATTAAGAATATATATGTATAGGATCTGAATAATGTAATATTAATGTTTAACAAATGAATATCTGTGTGTGTATATACACACACATATATATACATTTATATGCACATATACATATCACTTCCTTGATATTTTTTCAAAACTACTAGTATGTTTTAAAATCAATTAAAAACACAAATTTAATAAAGAAAATAATATATTTCATTCTTTTTTATGGCTGAGTAATATTGTGTGTGTGTGTGTGTGTGTGTGTGTGTGTGTGTGTACACACACCACTTCTTTATCCATTCATCAGCTGATGGACACTTGGGCTGTTTCCATAATTTGGCTATTGTAGATAATGCTGCTACAAATATCAGGGTGCATGTATCCTTTTGAATTAGTATTTTTGTATTCTTTGGGTAAATACATAATAGTGCTGGATCATAGGGTAGTTCTATTTTTAACTTTCTGAGGAACCTCCATACTCTTTTCCAGAATGGCTGCACCAGTTTGCATTCCCACCAACAATGCAAGAGGATTCCCCTTTCTTCACATCCTCATCAATACCTGTTGTTTCTTGTGTTGTTGATTTGAGCCATTCTGACAGATATGAGGTGATAATCTAATTGTAGCTTTGATTTGCATTTCCCTGATGATCAGTGATGTTTAGCATCTTTTTACGTGTCTGTTAGCCATCTGTATGTCTTCTTTGGAAAATGTCTATTCACATCTTCTGCCCATTATTTAATTGGATAAGCTAGAGATTATTATACTAAGTGAAATAAGTCAGAGACAAATACCATATGATTTCACTCATGGGTTGAATTTAAGAAACAAAACAAATAAGTAAAGGGAAAAAAAGAGAGAAATTGAGAGAGAGAAACCAAGAAACAGACTCTTAATGATAGAGAACAAACGTGGTTACCGGAGGGGAAATAGGTGGGGGAATGGGTTAAATCAGGGATGGGGATTAAGGAGTGCACTTGTAATGAGCACTCCGTGTTGTATGGAAGTTTTGAGTCGCTACATTGTACACCTGAAACTAATATAACACTGTATGTTAACTAACTGGAATTTAAATAAAAACTTAAAAAAAATAAAATAGTACACAAAACATCCTCAATCCATTTGAAAAAAGAGAGAGAGAGAGAGAAATAACCATTTTGCCATCACTTAAGAGGTTATAAGTCAGAGTCCATAGAAAGACTACTCCTGACTTGGCATTTTACACATGTTGTTTCTTCCATCTATGATACACATTCTCCAGATATCCTCGAGAACAATTTCTTTACTTTCTTCAGATGGTTGTTTACTAGTGAGATTTCCTGACTATTCTATTTAAAATTTGAAATCATGTTCCAAAATATGCTCATCTACCTTTACTGATACGCAACTGCATAATTGTATCAGCACCTAACATGCTATATAATTTATTGTGTATTTATTTACTATCTGTATAACCCCGTCCAACACATACACATGATGCAACCAAATGAGAGCAGGTCCGTATTAGGCAGTCAATAAACATATGTGAGACAATTGAATTGTTATTTTAATTGGACTCAAACTAATTTTGGTCTCCATAGAATATGTGTTTAACTTTTTGAGAATCTCAAATCATTATGGTAAAAATGTATGCCTTGAATGTTATTAAACTGTGGTAATTAACTGTAGCAAAATTCAGGCAACTGTTTTCTATTTAATATTCTTTAATTCTCTGAAGTATTAGAGCTAATAGACATAATGAACATTTGGATAGATGATGTCTTTTAAACATTTGCCATCTCAAATGTAATTGCTTATGTAAACATGATGTTTTTTTATGTTAAAGATTAATCCCTTTCATGTATTATTAAGCTCTAAATTAATATATATCATCTTTTAGTTATTTATAGAGCCAGATTGTCCTTTATATATTAGCCTTGCCACAAGAAGCATGCTTACATAAAATAAATAAATGATTCTGCTTCTATGGTATCTTAAAGAAATATCAGTATATTGGGGGATGATGATTATATTTCTGTTTCAAGATTAACTTATGGGGAGCCTGGATGGCTCAGTCAGTTAAGTGCCTGCCTTCCACTTCGGTCATGATCTCAGGGTCCTGGGATCGAGCCCCATGTCCGGCTCTCTGCTCAGAAGGGAGTCTGCTTCTCCCTCTCACTCTCCCTCTGTGCTTTCCCTCTCTCTGTCTCTCTCAAATAAATAAATAAAATCTTAAAAAAAGATTAACTTAAGAAATCAAAATTATGCCACTCCTTGTTGGAAGCAACTACAATTTTATTTACACTTTATTGTTTGAGGAATTTATACTTTCTGCAACATCCAACCTGGTATGATTTGCCTCTAATTGCTCTTACTCATGTATTGTGCATAAAACTTATACCTCCTTCCATTGTTAGCTCAGTGTTTAGTTTTGTTAATATTATTAGTTATGATTATCTGAACAATTACCATCCAGAAAGATCATATTAATTAAAGAAAATTATAGTTAAAAAATAAGTAAATGCACATATTATATTTGAAATGCTAAAGTATGTTATTTATAAATTATATGTTTGAATTCTCTTAGAATATGTCCAGACAAAATTAAAGAGAATTTTGGACAAGGGAATTAAATCAGTAGTCCCAATATTATATTTATCTAAAATATTTACCATTTTTAAATCTTAGATTTCTTTCTATAAAACCCACTATTATTATATATTCTTTTAACTTGTAAAACCAAGTCAAGATATGCTTAATAGTCTAAGTCTAGGAGAAATTCATATAATTCAGAGGATTATGGAAGGTGCATAGAATTCATATATTCAGTAAGGTATGAAGGAAAGTCAGCTATAGACCTAAGGTAAGCAAATTTAAGTGCAGAAGTTAATAATACTATATTATAAAAGTTTTTAAAATAGCATTATTAGTAATAGTGTAAGGTATTAATTTTACTCATAAAAGTTCCAGGTTACAGTATAAGGAGTCCTGCCACATTGTTTGTATTAAGCCTGTAATCCCAGTGGTATTGGTAGAAACTCTAATAATTTCTGCTGGGTTTTGGAGTATATTCATGTTATATTTTGCCAGAAAAAGTTATTTAATTAATTTAAATAATGTTTCTTGTTTACCACTGGCTGAAACTAAACACTTGACCATGTTGGACAAAGTTACTATATGACTTAAATTATGCATTGTGAAATGGATATTACCTAACATGTTGAACCAAAATCTGGATGTTCATAACACCCCACTCATAGGGCAGAAAATCTACCCCAGTCTAGGCAAACTGAAAACCCTGGCTTTGCTAGACTTTGCCTGAACTTACTTGCAATTTGAAGTTTCAGGAAAAGAGGGAATTCAAAAAGACCAAAGACTACAATACCAGCATAGTGTCACCCAGGGAAAATTGAGTCACTGTTCTCACTCCCAATTCCAGAGCAGTAACGAGATATTTTGCACAGGAAGAGAAGCAGACCATAAGAATAGATAGCTCCAAAATTGTACTCAAAAGAATTGACGTTATTTGAAACAGAATGTGAAGAAATTGAGCTTGAAGATCTCTCTTACAATCAATAAAGATTTTGATTATAAATAACTCAGTGGAGATTGGTAGCTCCACTTAAAATTTACAAGGTACATTGTATGCCAACTAATTTTTGAGAAAGAATTAGAGTTTCCTCAAAATATTAAAACAAAACTACAATATGATCAAGCAATTCCACTTCTGGGTATTTATCAAAGAGAAGGAAATCACCATCTTGAAGAGAGTACACTGCAGCATTATTTACAGCAGACAAGGTATGGAAAAACCTTAAGTGTCCATTAGTGGATGAATGGATGAAGAAACTCTGATACACACATACACACACACACGCAATGGAATAATAGGGGAATTACTGGATCATAAAAAGAAGAAAACACGGTTATTTGTCACAACATGGATGGACTGGATCATTATGCTAAGTGAAATAAGTCAGAGTAAAACGCTATGATTTCACATATATGTAGAATACAAACAAAGCTGAATTCATAGAAGCAGAGAGTATATAGTTATTGCCAGGTCCTTGCATGGGGGGATGGGGTAAAATGAGGAGATGTTGATCAAAGGGTACGAACTTCCAGTTATGAAAGGAATAAATTCCAAGGATCTAATGTCCAACATGGTGACTATAGTTAAAAATCCTGTACTGTATACTTGAACATTCTATGAGAGTAGATCTTAAATGTTCTTACCATAGCAGCAACAACAAAAAATGGTAATTATATGAGGTGTGGGATGTGTTACCTAATCTTATTGTGATAAATATTTTATAAGTATAGGTATATGAACTCATTACATTGCACACCTTAAACTTACACAATGTAATATGTCAATTATATCTCAATAAAGTTGCAAAAACAAACAAACAAACAAGACAGAAATATGGTCAGTAAGCCCATGAAAAGCTACTGACTACTCATCAACTATCAGAGAAATGCTATTAAAAACCACAGTGAGATTCCAGTTCACACCAACTAGAATATTAAAAAAGAGAAAAGGACATCTGTCAGGGTGGATGTGAAGAAATTAGAACTGACTTATACTGCTGGTGGGAATAGAAAATGTTACAGACAGTTTGGAAAACAGGCTGAAAATAAAGTATTTTATTGAAGTATTGATCACAGAATCACCAAATGACTCAAGGATTCCACTTCTAGATTTATATCCAAATAACCTAAAACATAGGTCCACACAAAATCATATACATGATTGTCCATTGCATTATTACTCTAACCAAAATGTGGAAACACTCAAATGTCTAGCACCTAGTGAATGGATAATTTTCATAGGGTATATCCCAAGTAATTAAATATAATTCATAAAAGAATGAATATTGCTACATGCTTTAACATGGATGAATCTTGAAAACATTATGCAAATTAAGTGATGTTGGCCATAAAAGACCATATCTTGAATAATTTCATTCATATGAAATTTCCAAAATGCAAATCTATGGAGATAGAAAAGCACATTAGTGGTTGGTGGGGGTGGACAGTGGGAGGGACTTAGAAGGAGTGACTGCTAATGGGCATCGACTTTCTTTAGGGTGATAAAAACATTCTGCAGTTATGATGGTAATTGCACAACTCCATGATATACTAAAACTATTGATTTATACACTTGAATGACTGAATTTATGGCATTTGATTATATCTCACTAAAGCTGTTACATAAAAAATTCAAAATATGATGGAGATAAAAGGAGAAATATTCGTATAACAAGATTTCTTAGGAGAAAATTCCAAGAAATCTTCAAAAAGTTTTCTAAAATTGATAAATGAAATCAGTATGGTCATGGAATATAAGATCAATACACATAAATCAATTGCATTTTTATGTATTTACAGTGAACAACTGGAGACTGAAATTAAAGATGCAACACCATGTACAACTGCTCCAGAGAAAATGAAATATTAGGTATAAATCTAACAACACATGTATAGGATCTATATGACAAAAATAAAATATTGAAGAAAAGAGTCAAAGAAGTTATAAATACTACAAGAGGCATATTATTTTTATTGATTGGAAGATTCAACATAGTAAAGATGTCAATTCTCCTTACTTGATACACAGATTTAATGCAGTTATCAAACTCTCAGTAATTTTTTGTAGCTATAGACAAACTTATTCTAAAATTTTTATAAATATTCCTTAAGACATACAAAAAATTAAAAAAAAATAAAGTAAGAGGAACCATTTTTTCTAGTATGAAGGCTTATTCTATATTTAGAATAATCAAGACAATGTGGTACCGTTGGAGGGAATGACAGAGATAAATGTAACAGAATACAGAAACTAGAAATAATTTTTGATAAAGGGGCAAAACAATTTAATTTAGGAGGATAATCTTTTCAACAAGTGGTGCTAGAGCATCTGGACAACTATTGGTAAAAAAATGAACCTCTGACACTTTATATAGAATTAACTCAAATGGATAATGGATTACGTATGAAACATAATACTACAAAACTTTAAAAAAATAAGAGCAAGTATTTGGGGCCTAAGACTAGGCAAAACATCTTACACTTAACACCAAAATCATGATCCATAAAAGGAAAAATTGATAAACTGAAACCATTGAAATTTAAAACCTTGCTCTGTTAAAAACTTTAAGATGAAAAAATAAAGTACTCACTGGGAAAAAATATTTGCAAATCCTAAATCTGAAAAGGACTCATATGCATAATGTGTAAAGAATTCTTAAAACTCAATGTTAGTAAAACAAACAATACCATTAGAAAATGAGGAAAAGATGTGAACAGATATTTCACAGAAGAGGATAAACAGCTGATAAATAAGCAAATGGAAAGATCTTCCACATCATTAGCTTTTACAAAAATACAGATGAAAATCACAACATCACTACATAGCTATCGTAATGGCTAAATTAAAAAACAGCAATAACCCCCAACGCTGGTGAGAAAGTGTCAATGATGGGTAAATCATACACTGCTTGTTTGAATGAAAAATGAAGAGTAATCTGAAACAAGAGTTTGACAGTTTATTTTAAAACTAAAAATGATCTTAATAAATTACCTAAAAATTGCAGTGTTGGGCCTTTATTCCAGAGATACATGCAGAAACTTGAACATAAATGGTCTCACCAGCTTTATTTATAATGTCCCAAAACAGGAAACTTCTTTATTTTTTTTTAAAGATTTTCTTTATTTATTCATGAGAGACAGAGGGAGAGAGAGAGAGAGAGAAGCAGGCTCCCAAGGAGCAGGAAGCCCGATGCGGGACTCGATCCCAGGACCCTGGGATCATGACCTGAGCCGAAGGCAGATGCTTAACCATCTGAGCCACCCAGGCGCCCCAGGAAACTTCTTTAATGTTCTTCAGTGGGTGAACAGTTTAACAAACTGTGGAACTTCCATATCATGGCATATTCCTCAGCAATAAAAACAATCAAACAACTGATATACACAAGAACTTGAATGACCTTCAGGAAAATAATGCTGAATAGAAAAAGGCAATCATAAAAGAACATATATAACATAATTTCATTTGTGTATAAACATTTGTTAAATGACATAATTATAGGGATAGGGATGGATACTGATTGTCATGGTGGGGAGTGTGATAAAATGGACTTGGCGATAACCTAAGGGAGTCATGTGATGGTATAGTTAAGTATCCTCATGGATGGTGGTTACATAAGATACACATGGATAAAATTACATAGAGCTACATACATATGCGCATACACATACACACTATTGCATATATAACTGTTGAAATCTAAACAAACTGCAGTTTGAATCAAGGTGATTTCCTGGCTTTTATATTTTACTATAGTATGCAAGATGTTAAAATTGGTAGAGGCTGGGTGGAGAGTACACAGGACCTTACTGTGTATATGTTTTTGAAACTTCCTGTGAATCTGTAATTATTTCAAAGTATTTTTTTTAAGATTTTATTTATCTATTTGACAGAGACAGCGAGAGCAGGAACACAAGCAGTGGGAGAGGGAGAAGCAGGCTTCCACGGAGCCCGGAGCCCGATGCGGGGCTCGATCCCAGGACCCTGGGATCATGACCTGAGCCAAAGGCAGACGCTTAACCCACTGAGCCACCCAGGCGCCCCAAAGTGAGGTATTTTTTTTTTTTAAAGTTGAGTTTTTATGGGCGCCTGAGTGGCTCAGTGGGTTAAGGGTCTGCCTTTGGCTCAGGTCATGATCCCAGGGTCCTCGGATCGAGCCCCATATCAAGCTACCTGCTTAGTGGAGAGCCTGCTTCTCCCTCTCCCTCTGCTGCATCCCCTGCTTGTGTGCTCTTTCTCTCCCCGTGTCAAATAAATAAATAAAATCTTTAAAAAAACAGTTGAATTTTTATTGAAATACAGTACTAAATTTATATGAATGTCAATCTTTAAGGATGTGGTAAATAAACTATATATTTGCTGGTTATGAAAACTTTGGTTTATAATCCAGTCCTACAAATTCTTATTTTGTGATGTATCCCGGGGAGTGTCACTATGAAGTATCACTATGTTCCTGAAGAAACAGAAACAAAGGCAGGAAGGTGCTGTGATATTTATATTTTTTAAACCATATTTTTAAATGAAATTCTGTGTGGGAAGCCAAATATGTTAAGTAGAAGGAATTTATTAAGTTAAATATTTAATTTGATGTGAATTGTAACCATCAGCAAACAATCTTTAGAACTATGACATCCTAAAGAACATTCTGCACTAATGGAAAAATTCTATATATTCACGGTCCAATATGTAGCCACTAGCCATCTATGGTGGATAGCATAACTGAGGAACACAATTTTTAATTTAATTTAATTTAATTTAATTCAATTTAATTTAATTATTTTAAAGTTCAGTTTCAACTGCATGTGGCTAGTGCCTACCGTATTTGATAGAACCAGGCCTTCAAAGTTCTAGTTTAAAAATTGTAGTAGAAACAATCCTTTTAATGTAGCACATAGTATATATCGCTTCTAATTTACAGTGTTTTTTTTCCTACCACTTATCTGTGTAATCCTTATTGGGCCATAATCTCTTTGGAATTGTTTATTTATCTTTGAAATGAAAGAATTAGACCACTTTAAGTTCCCTTGTCTCCACATCTATCTCACGTCCCCCTGTCTCTGTTTTATTTAAAATATTGACTCTGCCTATACTGCCTGGTACACCATTTCCCCCAGTCTCCGTTGGCTCATATAAATGACACTTTTCAATACAAATCAGATCATAGCCCAAGGGACTAGAGAACAAGGCTCTCTCATCATGTGGAAGCTGAGCTCTGTTAGAAGTGGTGCTTTTCTAAACCAACTGAATCATAGAGGTGTAAATGTGCTTTCTCTCACTGAGCCACCATCTCCTGAGAGGCTGACAGGCGGTGGGTGGCAACAAGCTGTCTGACAAGACAGATTTGCAGTGCATACCTCAAGTGATACGATTATAGAAAAGAAAACATTAAAAAAATCAAATTAGTGTCAAGGCTGTGGTTCTTTCAAGCTAGAGGAGGAATTGCCTAAAGTTAGCTATTTTACAGGAGACTTAACAAAGTAGCAATACTGGGAATCTTGGCTTGCAGAGATTAGAACAGGCTTTATTTGATCTGGCAGGACGTCTGCTTACCGAGAAAATTCCTTGGGATTTAGTTCAATTAAATTAATAAATGCATGCTGACTCTGAATCAGATACTGTGTACTACCAGGGAACAAATATAAATGAGATGCTATCACCATCCATAGAAGTTTTCAAACCAGAGAGGAATAAACAACCAAATAAATATTTTGAGACTGTTATTTGGCAGCTTTTTAACTTTATCAATGCGATCATTTGCATTTGTGTTCTGCAGCACTGCTGGTTTGGGCACGTGCGAACAAGGTGCTCTATGAGCAGGTGGTTATGTTTTATATAAAAACATAGCTTTCCCCCAAATGGTAAATATTTACTCTAGGAACAAATGGACATCGTCTATATTAGCAGCCTGACTTCTCGTAGAGGAGTGCACCGCGTCCTTAGCTACATCAATCTTCTAACCTTAAATGCTGCTTTTTCTGTGCTGCTTTTGTTCTTTTGTTTATCCATTTAGGAAATATTTATCAAGTACCAATTATTGCTAGTCTCTGCTCTAGGTGCTGGTTATACAGGAACAAAAAAGGGAGAGACTTTCTTTTTCTTTCTTTCTTTCTCTTCCTTCCTTCCTTCCTTCCTTCCTTCCTTCCTTCCTTCCTTCCTTCCTTCCTTCCTTCTTTTTCTTTCTTTCTTTCTTTCTTTCTTTCTTTCTTTCTTTCTTTCTTTCTTTCTTTCTTTCTTTCTTTCTTTCTTTCTTTCTTTCTTTCTTTCTTTCTTTCTTTCTTTCTTTCTTTCTTTCTTTCTTTCTTTCTTTCTCCCTTTCTTTTAGAAAGAGAGAGAAAGAGAACACACCCGTGCATGGGTGGGGAAGAGGGGCAGAGGGAGAGAAAGAATCTTAAGCAGGCTCTACACCCAGCATGAAGCCTGACATGGGGCTTCATCCCACAACCCTAAGATCATGACCAGAGCCAAAATCAAGAGTTGGATGCTTAACTAACTGAGACACCCAGGTGACCCCCAAAATGTAAAAACCTTTCTTGAAGGGGGCTTGTCTAGTGGGGGTGAAGCAGGGAACTAGGAGGACAAAATTCTTCTAACTCTTTGAGTTCTTTCCCCATGTCTTCTGCTATTCACGGTGGCTTCAAATCCCATTTCTATTTTCTATGCGTTATTATTTATCCCTTTCCAGATGATTCTATCATTTCTCCATTTTAATCACTGTAGCTCTCAATCAGTGTACAGGAGTCCCTGGGGAAAAGCTATAAATCAGAAAAACACCTATACACAAACATACCGACTCAGTTAAAACATTGAAGAGGCATGAAGTTTCATAAAACTAACCCGGAAACTTTAATCCATAGCCTACCAATGTCCTTTTTATCGAGTTTGGCATGCTGCCCTCAATGCAACTTAGAGTCAGTGGGTATCTTTTAAGTGCAAATGTCTTACCCTAGTTCAAGAAAATCACTAAACAATAGTATGACTTTCCACCCTACACTCAATTTTAACAAATCACAGCACAAATGAGTCGCAACAAATAATGTGATCAGATATGAGAGATTCAAAAATTTTATGTTTAACAAATTTATTTAAACATGTTGAGTGCTAAACATAGGCCATGTGATTGCCTAATGGATTGTTAGCCAGACTCTCAGAGACATTTAAGTGCGATGTGACTCTTGTTCTAACTCCCTGAGTTCAAGAACACATTTGGATAGGGCTTTGTTCGCTTCAGAAGCTACAGATGACAAACGAAGAGTGCATTCAAGCCTTCCCTCACTCTGTAACCAAATGGGACAGAGCACCTCCCTGATGCTCATGAGGTATGTAGTGTGCTTCAGATCTTGCTATGTACTACGGTAGCTCTCTACCCTTATACATATAAGGCTGAATTTTCATAGGATGTGCCTCTCCCTCATATTATTATTTCCCAGAACAGATGAGGATTTTTAAGTTTTAAGAAATTTATACCACTACCACTTATGAAAAATGGTGCTTCTCTCTGTCACTGATTTACTTAAGTATGCACTGACTTACTTAAGTATGGTTTAGATGATTTGTCATGGAAACCATAGA
Source organism: Eumetopias jubatus (assembly GCF_037043125.1). Lineage (NCBI taxonomy): Eukaryota > Metazoa > Chordata > Mammalia > Carnivora > Otariidae > Eumetopias > Eumetopias jubatus. The sequence goes on from NW_028274808.1 coordinate 66,959,779, forward strand.
CTGTTAGGGTAAGTCTCAGTGGAAAGGTACCAGGGTGATAAAGGGAGTGGAGTTTGGGAAGAACATATAATGTTTGACTGATTAAATGTATCTCCTGTGACTTAGACATTAAGATATATGATGGCAAGGAGAATTCTCAGTAGAGTATGAAGACATAGCTCTTAGAGGTCTGCCTCATTACATTACATTAGAATTTTTAAAAGAAAAAAAATTATTGCATTTCCCTAGTTATCGTTAACTGCTCCACAGAAGATTGAGGCAATAGGGTTTGCACAAATACCATGGAGGAGACTCCTGAGCCCTGGTGAATTATGCCATTAGTTTTAAACATGGACACTAGAGGCTGCCTGTAACCTGGGACAGGTGTGGGGCTGCAATGATGAACAAGGCAAAAATGAAAGAGGAGGTTAAACATGTCTAGTACAATCTCTGTTCTGAGGGACACAGCATAGCACAGTGGGGTGGGAATCATAACCAAATGCTAAAACCTTGCTGATGGATGGAGTGCTGCTTTTCTCTCAGGTTGAAGAGGACATGCTTAGTAGAAACCTCTGATTTCACTAAAGCTGAAAGTAGTGGGAAATTTGCAACAATATTGGCTCTAAGAAAGACCTTAGGGTATATGATTTCTAATTAAAGAAATGGTATATGTAAAATATTTGGGTACAAGACCAATAGCAAACTCTTACATAACTCTTTATAGGCACTCTATTACATGCTTTAAATATTTTAACCGTTTTAATGCTCATGATAACTCTATGAAGTAGGTACTTTTAAAACTCACTTTGTTGGGCGCCTGGGTGGCTCAGTTGGTTAAGCGACTGCCTTCAGCTCAGGTCATGATCCTGGAGTCCCAGGATCGAGTCCCACATCGGGCTCCCTGCTCAGCGGGGAGTCTGCTTCTCCCTCTGACCCTCTTCCCTCTCGTGTTCTCTATCTCTCATTCTCTCTCTCTCAAATAAATAAATAAAATCTTAAAAAAAAATAAAATAAAATAAAATAAAAAAAAAATAAAACTCACTTTGCTGAGGAAAACAAAGCACAGAAAGATGAAGTCACTTGGGCAAAGTCATGCAGCTAATAAGAGGTGGAGCTAGACTATGAATCCAGGATGTTTGGCTCCAGAGTCCATGCTTTTAGTCACTGGAGTAGAGGAAGTTTGGCTAAATTCAGGACAATCGTATGCTGTTATTGATCTCGTTCATGCTGGCTTTTATCATTCTATTATAAAATACAGTCAGGAAGAGTTTACATTTACTTGGGAAAAAATTCAACACACTCTTAATGTGTTATCCTAGCAAAAGGTGAATTCTACTTTAATGATATTAACACTGCATGAAGAAGTATAATCTGTCACGACATATCTTGGTAACCACCACCTGTACCCTTATAAATTGCACTGATGATATAATGTACAAATCAGTAAAGAAATGATTTCTCAATCCGAGAAGCCACATGACATATTAAGATGAGCAGCTCAAGAAGAAAGGAAAAAAAAAAAAAAACAGCTTAAAAAACAGTTATTTCTGAGTCTGTCCTGAGGCGCAAAGGTGTGAAATTATTTGGACTTTGGTGAGACCATAAAAAGGATGTTTCTGAAGAAGTTAATAAAACTTCCTAATCACTCTGCGATATTCAAAGTATCAGCTACTAAGACTCATAGAGACTGGAGCTTCTGGAAAAACATATCAGAAGTTACTCTGTAGCTTCCTATAGAAGCTATCCTTTACTCCCTTTCTTTGAAAGACAGTTATTAGTTGACGCTTGACCCTGGTTGAGACTAGTTTCATCACTAAAGAATATCAAACTCTGGAAATTGGTCCCAATACTGTACTGGGGGATATCAAAATTGTGTAAACAAGAAGGCTCTTGCTCAACAGAGGTGATTTTTACATAGAAAAAGTGTATGCAATAAAATATAAAAGAGCACAGGAGGAATCCAAAGTTTCCAAGTAAGTGTGGGGGATACCTTCTCGGCCGCCATCATCCATTATCTTTCGTCATGTCTGTGTTCTGGGAGGATGACTCAGATGGACTCAATCACTGGACTCCCTAGTCCTCTGGTATTCACCATGGGAACCAGAATACCATATAGAAGACCGTAAATGTAAAAATGAAACAAATAATACAGTATAGGTTAACTAACTTGAATTTAAATAATAAAAAAAGAATAAGGAATTCAAGGCCAAAACAAACAAACAACAAACAAACAAACAAACACCCAGGATACTTATTTGCCTGGCTCCCTATCTACCACATCACCATGGTATGGTTGCATTACTGTTAAAGGACATGGCTTGAGTCAGAAAGGCTGCTCCATTCGGCTCTTTCAGTTTCCAGTCACTGCTCCGCCACCTTGCTACTTCATGCCCAGTGGGGTGTCCCTGATGGTACTATATTTAGAGTAGGGCACCATCCTTTCTTGCTATTTCTAATCCCTTCCCACACTTTTTAATGTGCAAACTTTCCTCTAACTATAACAAGACTATATGTTTCTGTCAGGGCATTGACTTATATGGGAAGGGAATTAGAAAAGGCCTAAGGAAAGTAGAAACTCAAGATGAGATTTTTTGTTTGGTTTCTCATTTCAATGAGACCAATACGATTCTTGAATGGTACTGGATGACTGCATAAAACTAGTTGATTTTATTATTAGCAAGTGTTTTTACTCACATTACCAAAGACAATAAAATGTTCAAGAAAAGAAATCCTGTTTATCTCACCGTGGTTCACAATTTAGCTATATATACTAAATCATTGATATGTTGATTGGAGAAGCATGATTCCAATAAATCTATTTAGTGTTTTTGTTTTATTGTTTGTTGGCACAGATTTTTTTTATAGTTTTACTTTTTTTTTTTTTAAATATAGTTCTTCCTTTCTTCCTTCATCATCAAGAATTGTTGGTAGCCCTGAGCTTGCCCTACTTTGCTCAAGATCTTTCCCTCTCCTTCAGTCTAGTGCTTAACGACCTACTATTTTGACAAATGACTCTGCTAAACTTAGTCATAAAACAAGGGCATCCAAAAGCCCCCAAATTCTAAAAATAGTAACATTTTAAAGCCCCTATGTAATAAGTTGAATTTGGTCACCTAAACATCTCAAATCCTAATCCCTAAAATTTATAAATGTTAACTGACTTGGAAAAGTGTCCTTGAAGATGCAATTAGTGAAGAATATTGAGATGAGGAAATTGCTCTGGATTGTCTGGGTGGGCCCTAAATGTCATCACAATGTTCTTATAAAATAGAAGCAGAAGAAGGTTTCACACAGAGGATACAAAAGAGGTGATGTGAGGATAAAGGCAGAGATTGAAGGCATATGGCCACAAGGCCAGGAATGCTAGAGCAACAATAGAAGACGGAAGAGACAAGAAATAGGTTGTTCCTTAGAGCTCCCAGAGAGAATGTGGACCTATCAAATTAAAGATTTCTGGTTTTCCGAATAATGTTTAGAGCAGGCTTGAGTAAAACTTTGAAATAATGAATTGAGATGATCATAAAGCGGGGCAACACTTCATAATACTTTAAGATTAAGTAATAGGCATCCCTATCCTGGATGAAGCATAAAATTCCCAGTTTGCCAAGGTCACAAAGTGAGAATATGACTGACCTAGTATTTGACCTCTGGTGCCCATCACTCTTGAATAAAATACACTGGACTTTGGTATGATAAGTAGACATAATCACAAATGGTAATACAAACTTTTTGTTTGTTTGTTTTTGGAATGAGTTATCCCTTTCCAATAATTTTAAAGCATGGGTGTTCTTTTTTAAATTTGTGTTGGCAATATTTCTTGTACAAATTATATCACGTGTTTTTTTGCCATTGAAATCTAGCAGTACATAGCTCGAACTATTTTCATTATGCCTTTGTTTTCTGTTTCCAGCTTAGTACAGTAAAGTATTAGTTTTGCAAATAATCAGTAATGAAACCTACATGTTTTATTTACTCATTTATCCCACATTTATTTATTGGTTCTTACATCCATAGCGCTGTACTTGTTTTCATTCAGGGAGCATAGCAATAAATTAGAGCCTCTGCTTTCTAGTAGTTGACAACCTTGGTGTTGGGAAACAGAAGAGACACACTTAATACTAAGAAAAAATACCCTGAGTGCTATAATAGCTATGTAAACAAATTCTGCCAGGGACAGAGAAGGGATAGTGATTAAAGGGCTTATAATTGAACAGTACCCTGTAGATTTCTTGGCACTGTCACATGCACCAGTTTATTTAATCCTTACAACTCAATGAGGTAGTTAATGCATATATTATTTTTAATACTTAACAAGGGAAGAAAACATTAAGTGCCCAAAGTATCGAGACTCCAATGGAACCAGCTGGAATCTCAAAATAAAGGATTTGTTTCTACTTTTACATTACCTATTTAAGTTTACCTTTGAAATCTAAATTGAAACCCACAGAATACTAGTCTTATTTCAATTTAGAATATGAGTAGTAAAATATAGTAAGCTTTGCTAGGAGGATACTTACAAATAACAACACCAAAAATGATGCAAGGCAACCATTTAATCCAGAAAGTATCAGAAAGCACCACGTGCATGGCATTGTTTTAACTGCTTTGTGTAGTTTTGAGAAGAAAAAAAATGAACAGGAGATATCCAGAATGATAGAAAAAATCTTTTCTGAATAGCTTCAACACGTGCCTGCCAGAAGGCAAGGAGCTAGATCAGATAATCTCCCAGGATCCTGTTATTCCTTTCTCTCTAGTACCTAAGTCAAGCTCTTTAAGAATTTTTGGCATCAGGTACATAAATTCTTTGAGCCACTTGGGTACTGTTTTGAGCATGATACATGTGCACTGCAGGTGCTAATGGTTTTCTCTAAGTGCCTAATTCACTCTCAGGCAGGTACCTGCGTGCACAGAAGAACAGACTTACTCAGGTGGCTAAAACCTTTTAGATTCATTCTCACTAATGGAGGGACAATATGTAAAAGCCAAAAAACAAAACAAAACAAAACAAAAACAAAAACAAAAAAACAAAACAAACTAGGGGGGCTGGGTGGCTCAGTCGTTAAGTGTCTGCCTTCGGCTCAGGTCGTGATCCCAGGATCCTGGGATCAAGCCCCCCATCCTGCTCCCTGCTCAGCAGGAAGCCTGCTTCTCCCTCTCCCTCTGCCTGCAGCTCCCCCTGCTTGTACTCTGTTTCTCTCTCTCTCTCTGTCAATACATAAATAAAATCTCAAAAAAAATTTGTAAACCAGAAAATAATTAAAAACAAAACAAAACAAAAAAACAAAACAAACTAAAAGAAATATGTACAACATAATGATGGAAATGAAAGGACTAAATTATATTAACAAACAATTTACAATTTGTATTGTAGTCTAGAGTTTTTAAAAGTGGTGATGAAACAGTAAAAGTAAATGATTTTTGAAGTGAAAAAGAGGGAATGAATATTAAAACCTTGCATTTACTTTTAAAGTTATTTTACATATATCAACTCATTTGAGAGAAAGGAATTTATAATCCATCAAAAGAAAGAAAAAAGCTTTAAATAAATCATATGGAACTTTTAGAGAAACATCTTAACATAAAGGATAAATATTAAAGATTAAAATTCATAAATTTGAGGAGATATGGGAATGGTTTAAACAGAGACTTAGAGAAAAAGTTTTATTACAGGTCTTGTGAAATGAAACTTTTAAAGTGAAAGAGGGTCAGAAGAGTATGATAATGTTTGAAACTCAAACAGCTGGATTTGAACCCATAGGATATATGAAGTATGATCTTTAGAATATAAGATGGAGGATAAGGATGTTTTTATCTTGATCACAGATATATGTCAAGTGGCTCAGGCATATAACAAAGGGGGTTGTGATAAGAACTCTAGATCTTTACAAGAAATATTTTGTTGTAAGCAAGATGCATTAGGAAACATCAAATTCAGTGTTCCAAATGGAACAACCTAATGCGATGATGTTCTATTCATTAACAAAAGAAGTGTCAAGAAAAAAAGAAGATAATTACACATAGCATCACTGAAGCCCACTAGTGCACACAGTCGACATTTCCTTGCTGTCTTTCTAAAGGTGGTGTGTGCCACCTACTATGCTTCCCAGCTGCCTTATTAAAGCCTGTGGGTATACAAAAACAACAGCAGTTACCCCATGTTTGCCTGGCCTTGGTAGCCAAAGGGGCAGGTGTTCCTGAGCTTCAAAGTACTATAACAATCAGAAGGACAGTTCTTGGCAGATCAAACCCTTCAGGGCCCTGCACAGAGACTGAAACTCATCTCCAATTTTCCTCTGAAAAAGGCCTATTTACTTATCCTGGAGCTTTAGCTTGAGAAACAGGCTCCAAGTTTCACACATCTATAGGCTATTGAAGTGTTCCCAGGGAAGGTAAGGGAGACACCATTCTTGTGCATCCACTTGGCCTTGCTAAAACTCGATGAGAACTCCCAGAAAAGGGCTTATCTGGAGACCCGATTTTTGCCTAAGAGATATCTCCAGATTAAGAGATCTGGAGGCTACTAGGGTTTACTATTGTGGCTTCATAGGATTGTATATATTTGAATGCTTCAAAAGTTACTGCCTGAGGGTCTGACTTCCAATTAGCCTAAAACTTGATACAAAATGAGATTCTTCACCTTGGAACAGGGACAAGTCTTGGCACACCCTCAACAATGAAGACATATCAAGAATAAATCAGGCTGTTTAGACAAACACAAAGGTTTGAGAGAAAACAGTGAACTAGGACATGGGTGAACGAAAAGTTTCATCAACAAAATAAGGCCACCCCTTCAAGACTCAAGGAGGTAGCTGTTTTGCATAATACATATAAACAAACACAAAAAGTCAAGCAAAATGAGAAAAGAGAAAAATATGTTCCAAATGAGTGAATAAGACAAAAGCTCAGAAAAAGATCTTAATAATATGGAGGTAAGCAATCTACCTGATAAAAAATTTAAAGTCATGGTCGTAAATATGTTCACCAAACTGAGGAGAAGAATGGATGAATTTAATGAAAACTTCAACAGTGAGTTAGAAAATATAAGAAAGTACCACTAAAGAATACAAAAACTGAACTGAAAAATACACTGGAGGGGTTCAACAGCAGTCTAGATGAAACAGAAGAATGGATCAATGAGCTGGAGGACAAAGGATTTTGGAACTCACCCACAGCACCAAAAAGAAAAGAAAAGAAAAAGGTAAAGATAAAGATAATTTAAGAGACCCGAGAAAATATCAAGCAGAATAACTTTTGTATTTATAGGGGTCCCAGGAGAAGAGAGATAGAAAGGTACAGAAAATTTGTTTGAAGAAATAATGACTGACAACTTTACTAAGGTGGGGAAAGAACAGGTGTCCAAGTTCAGAATGCATGGGAAGTCACAAATAAAACGAACTCAAAGAGAGTCTCACTAATATACATTATAATTAAAACATGAAAATTTAAAAATAGAGAATCTTAAAAGGAGCAAGAGAAAAGTAACTTGTCATGTTCAAGAAAAATTCCATAAGGCTTTCAGCAGATTTTTCAGCAGTAACTTTGCAGTCCAGAAGGGAGTGGCATAGCATATTTAAAGTGCTGAGGGAAAAAAAAAAAAAAAAAACTGCCCACCAAGAATACTCTACCTGGTCACAATTGAAAGAGAGATAAAGAGATTTCCAGATAAGCAAAAGCCCAATCATCATCACTAACCTGGCCTTACAGGAAATATTAAAGGGATTTGTTGAAGCTGAAAGGAAATGACACTATTTAAAAACAAGAAAACATATGAATGTAAAAATCTCACATGGAAAGGTAAACATATAACATCTATACGTTAATTATACTTTAATAAAAAAGTAGTAACATTAAAACCACAATAATTAGTTAAATAATACATAAAATAAAAAGAAGTAAAATGAGGGGTGCCTGGGTGGCTCAGTCAGTTAAGACTCTTGATTTCGGCTCAGGTCATGATCTTAGGGTTGTGAGACTGAGCCCTGTGTCAGTCTCTGTGCTTGGTGTGAGCCTGCTTGAGATTCTTTCTTCCTCTCCTTCTATCCCCCACCTCTCAAAAAAAAAAAAAAGAGAGAGAGAGAGAGGCAAATTTTACATTAAAAACAAAATGGGAAGGTGAGTAATAATGTAAGGTTTTACAATGTATTTAAATTTAAGTCGCTATCAACCTAAAATAGACTGTTATGTATATAGGATTTTATACATGAACCTCATAGTAACCACAAAACAAAGACGTTTAGCAAATACAAAAAGGGATAAAAACATAACACTAAAGAAAAACATCATATCACAAAGAAAGAGAGAAAGAGAAAAAAGAAACAGAGTAACTACAGAAACAGCCAGAAAACAATGAACAAAATGGCAATAAGTACATACCTATCAATAATTACTTTAAATGTAAATGGACTAAATTCTCTAACCAAAAGACACAAGACTGAAACAAGAAGAAATGTAAAGTCTGAGTAGACTGAATACTAGTAAGGAGGTTGAATCAGTAATCACAAACTTCCTAACAAACAAAAGTCCTGGACACAAAAGCTTCACTGGTGAATTCTACCAAACATTGAAAAAAGATTTAATATCTATCCCTCTCAAATGCTTTCAAAAAATTGGAGAGACAAGAACACTTTCAAACTCATTTTATGAGAACAGCAGTCCTCTAATACCAAAACAAGACAAGAACAGTATAAAAACAAAAGCAAAAAATCACAGGTCAATATCCTTTATGAACACAGATGGAAAAATCCTCAACAAAATATTAGCAAATCAAATTCAGCAATAGATTCAAAGAATCATACACCATGATCAAGTGGGATTTATTTCATGGGTGCAAGGATGGCTCAATATCTGTAAACCAATCAGTGTGACACACTATGTTAACAAAATGAAAGATTAAAATTGCATGATCATTTCAAAAGATGCAGAAAAAGCATTTGACAAAAATCATCTACTTATAAAAACTCTCAACAAAGTGGGTGTAGAGAGAAGGTACTTCAACATAATAAAGGCCATATATGACAAACCTACAGCTAATATCATGCTCAATGGTAAAAAGCTGAAAGCTTTTTCTTTAAGATCGGGAACAAGACAAGGATGCCCATTCTTGACACTTTTATTCAACATAGTATTGAAAATGCTAGCCACAGCAATCAGGTAAGAAAAATCAATAAAAAGGCATACAGATTATAAAGAAAAAGGCAAAACTGTCACCATTTGCAGATGACATAATAATATACAGAAAACCCTATGGACTCTACGAAAAAAATTGCTAGCTAGAACTAGTAAATGAATTCAATAAAACTGCAGGATACAAAATTAATATACAAAAATCTGTTTTGTTTCTATAAATTAATAATGAGCTATCAAAAAGAAAAACTGAGAAAACAATCCCAATTACAATCGCATCAAAAAGAATGAAATACCTAGGAATCAATTTAACCAACGAGGAAAAAGACCTATACACTGAAAACTATAAGACATTGAAGAAAGAAATTGAAAAGGACCCTAATAGATGGAAAGATATTCTGTGCTTATGGATTGGAATAATTAATATTGTTAAAATGTCTATACTATCCGAAGCAATCTACAGATTCAGTGCAATCCCTATCAAAATTTTAATGGTAGTTTTTCTCGGAACTAGAACAAAGTATCCTAAAATTTGTATGGAACCATAAAAGACCCTGAATGGCCAAAGCAATCTTGAAAAATAAGAACAAAGTCCAAGATATTCCCAGAGTTCAAGCTATACTCCAAAACTCTAGCAATCAAAAGAGTATGGTATCGACATAAAACCAGACACATAGATCAATGGAACAGAATGCAGAGCCCAGAAATAAACCTGCACATATAGTTCCAATTAATTTTTGACTAAAGAGGCAAGAATATATAATGAGGAAAGTACAGCCTCTTCAGTAAATGGTGTTGGGAAAACTAGACAGTCACCTGTAAAAGACTGAAACTGGACCACTGTCTTACACCACACACAAAAACATTAACTTATAATGAATTAAAGCCAGGACCTAAAATCATAACAGTTCTAAAAGAAAAGGTATGCAGTAAACTCCTTCCCATTAACCTTACTGATGTTTTGGATTTGACTCCAAAGGCAAGGGCAACAAAAGCAAAGTAAGCAAATGGGACTACATCAAATTAAAAGCTTTTACACAGGAAAAACAAAAAAAGAAAGAAAGCAATCTACTGAATGGGAGAAGATATTTTCAAATGATATATTCACTAAGGGGTAAATATTCAAAATATATAAAGAATTTGTACAACTCAATCACAACAAAAATAAAAATAAAAAACTGATTAAAAAATGGGCAGTAGGGGCGTCTGGGTGGCTCAGATGGTTGGGTGTCCGCCTTCGGCTCAGGTCATGATCCCAGGGTCCCGGGATCGAGTCCCGCATCGGGCTCCCTGCTCCTTGGGAGCCTGCTTCTCCCTCTGCTTCTCTCTCTCTCTCTCTCTCTCCCTCTCTCTCTCTCCCTCTGTCTCTCATGAATAAATAAATAAATAAAATCTTAAAAAAAAATGGGCAGTGAATCTGAATAGGCATTTTCCCAAAGAAGACATATTTATAGTCAAAAGGCACATGAAAAGATGTTCAACATCCTTAATTGTCAGGGTAATGCAAATCAAAACTACAATGAGATATCATCTTACCCCTGTCAGAATAACTATTATGCAAAAGATAAAAAAAAAAAAGCAACTTTTGACAAGGATGTTGAGAAAAAGAAACCTTGGTACACTGTTTTTGGAAAACATTATTATAATTCCTCAAAAAATGAAAAAAAATAGAACTACCATAAGATCCAATAATTTTACCTTTGGGTATCTATCCAAAGAAAATGAAAACACTAATTTGAAAAGATATGTGCACTTCTATATTCATTGAAGCATCATTTACAATAGCCAAGATGTGGAAACTGCCTAAATGTTCATGATGGATAGACAGATAAAAAAGATATGATATATATACCCACACAATGGAATACTGTTTGGCCATAAAAAAGAATGTAATGTTGCCATTTACAACAATGTGGATGGACTTTCAGGGTATTATGTTATATGAGATAAGTCAAAAAAGAAAGACAAATATAGAATGATTTCAGTTACATGTGAAATCTAAAAAAACAAAACAAAACAAAACCCAGGCTCATAACTATAGAAAACAGATTGGTAGTTGCTAGTGGGTTGGCGGGTAGGTTACAAAATGGGTGAAGGGGATCAAAAAGTACAAATTTCTAGTTATAAAATAAATAAGTCCTGGGGATGCTATGTACAGTAGGAGGACTATAACTAATAACATTGTATGAATTTTGTATGGTGACATAAAGTACCTAGATTTAGGGAGATGATCATGTTACAATGCATACAAATGTAAAATCATTTGTTGTACACCTGAAATTAATATATTGCATGTCAATTATACTTCAATAAAAAGAAGCTAATTTTATACAAAGTTCTTAATGTTAATAGTGAAAATTAAAAATATATAACTTGTTTATTACAAATGTTTTGGGAGAAAGGGAAATTATCAAATCTGCATAATAATGAATAATTATTACATGAATGTTCTGAGCTCTCAGGAAAGAAATACCATTAATAGTGTAAAATATATTAAAGTTTGATCTTTAAGGAAAAATAACATATATTCTCTCTATATATTTGGGATTCATCAGGAAAAAAACAAAGAAAAAAATTCCTGTCCTTATGAGGCTCTCAGTTTAACAGGCAGAGAATGACATTTAATAATAAACATAATCACTAAATGGTATCTTATGGTTAGAAAATGATATGTTCTATTAAAGAAAAATAGAGCAGATAAAGACACCAATATTTGCAAATCAATCAGTGTGATACATCACGTTAATCAAAGAAAAGATAAGGAATATGTGATCATTTCAATAGAGCAAAAAACTCAACGCCCAAAAAATGAATAATCCAATTAAAAAATGAGCAGAAGACATAAACAGACATTTCTCCAAAGAAGACATCCAGATGGCCAACAGACACATGAAAAGATGCTGAACATCACTGGATCATCAGGGAAATGCAAATCAAAACTACAATGAGATATCATCTCACACCTGTCAGAATGGCTGAAATCAATAACACAAGAAAAAACAGGTGTTGGTGAGGATGTGGAGAAAGGAGAACTCTCTTGCACTGTTGGGGGGAATGCAACTTGGTGCAGCCACTCTTGAAAACAATATGGAGTTTCCTCAAAAAGTTTAAAATAGAGCCACCCTAAGATCCAGCAATTCTACTGCTAGGTAATTTACCCAAAGAATACAAAATACTGGTTTGAAGGGATACAAGCACCCTGATGTTTATAACAGCATTATTTATTATGTACAATAGCCAAATTATGAAAACAGCCCGTGTCCATCAACTGATGAATGGATAAAGATGAAGTCATATATATGTATGTATGTACATATGTATATATGTACACACACACACACAAAACATACAATGGAATATTACTCAGCTACAAAAAAAGAATGAAATCTTGCCATTTCCAACTGCTTGGATAGAGATAGAGAGTATTACACTAAGTGAAATAAGTCAGTCAGAGAAAGACAAATACCATATGATTTCCCTCATGTGGAATTTAAGAAACAAATAGCAAAGGCAGGGAAAAGAAAGAGAGAGGCAAACCACGAAACAGACCCTTAACTATAGAAAACAAGCTGATGTTCACCAGAAGGGAGGTGGGTAGGCAGATGGGTGAAATAGGTGATGGGATGAAGGAGTGCACTTGTAATGAGCATCAGGTATTGTATGAAAGTGCTGAATTACTATATTGTACACTTTAAATTAATATTACACTATATGTTAACTAACTAGAATTTAAATGAAAACTTAAAAAAAAGTAAAGCAGAGTAAGGAGGGTGGTGAATTCAGGGGTCGGGTGGAAGTGGTCACTTACTGGGTAAACAGGATTGACTTTGCAGAAAAAGTGGGATTTGAGCAACGACTTGAAAGAGATGAAATCTTTTCACAAATGAATGTCTTCCAAAAGTTTATCTCAAGCAAAGGGTATAGGTAGAACTAGTTTCTAACACAGGATTATACCTAGTGGATTTAGAAAGAATAAGGAGGCTCTGACTGGAATAAAGGAGATAATAGAATAAAAATTCAGAAAGCTAACAGAGGTCTGTATTAGTTTGGGCAGTTATAACAAAATACCATTGACTGGGTGGCTTAAACAACAGAAATTTATTTTCTCACAGTTCCATAGGGTGAAAGTCCAATATCAGGGCGCTAGCACTATTGAGTTCTGATGAGGGATTTCTTCCTGGCTTTCAAATGACCACCTTCTGTCTGTGTCTTCACATGGCAAAAAGAAGAATGAATTCACTGGCATCTCTCCTTATAAGGGCACTAATCCCATTATAAGAGTTCCACGCTCATGATGCCATCTAAATCTAACAATCTTTCAAAGGCCTCATTTTCAAATATCATCACACTGTAGTATAGGGATTCAACATATAACCTGTGGGAAGATACAATTCAACCCACAGCCAGGTCAGATCTTACAAGGCATTCTAGGTCACGGTAAGGTCTTTGGCTTTTACTTTGAGTGAAATGGAAAATTTTGTTTGGTTTTGGCCAGGGAAGAAGTAAGAATTAGGTCACATTTTACAGGACCACTGCAGCATCTGTTTGTTGTTGTTGTTCTTTGGTTGGTTGGTTTTTATGTTATGTTAGTCACCATACAGTACACCATTGTTTTTTGATGTAGCGTTCCATAATTCATTATTTGCATATAACACCCAGTGCTCATTATAACACATGCCCTCCTTAATACCCATCATTGGACTACCCCATCACCCTACCCCCTTCCTCTCTGAAACCCTCAGATTGTTTCCCAGAGTCCATAGTTTCTCATGATTTCCCCCCCTTCAGTTTTCCCTTTCTTCCCTTAATGTCCTCTGTGCTATTCCATATATGAGTGAAACCATATAATTGTCTTTCTCTGCTTGATTTATTTCACTTAGCATAATCCCCTCCAGTTCCATCCATGTCGACGCAAATGGTGGGTATTCATCCTTTCTGATGACTGAGTAATATTCCACTGTATATATGGACCACAACTTCTTTATCCATTCATCTGTTGAAGGGAATCTCAGCTCCTTCCACAGTTTGGCTATCGTAGACATTGTTGCTGTGAACATTGGGGTGCATGTGCCCTTTTTACTACATCTGTATCTTTGGGTAAATACCCAGTAGTGCAATTGCTGGGTCATAGGGTAGCTCTATTTTTAACTTTTTGAGGAACCTCCATACTGTTTTCCAAAGTGGCTGTACCAACTTGCCTTCCCACCAACAGTGTAAGAAGGTTCCCCTTTCTCCACATCCTATCCAACATTTGCTGTTCCCTGCCTTGTTAATTTTTGCCATTCTAATTGGTATAAGGTGGTATGTCCATGTGGTTTTGAGTTGAATTTCCCTGATGGCTAATGATATTGAACATTTTTTCATGTGTTTTTTGGCCATGTATATGTCTTCTTTGGAGAAGTGTCTATTCATGTCTTCTGCCCATTTTTTGACTTGATTATTTATTTTTGGGTGTGGGGTTTGAGAATTTCTTTATAGCTCTTGGATACCAGCCCTTTATCTGTAATGTCATTTGCGAATATCTTCTCCCATTCCATGGGTTGCCTTTTAGTTTTGTTGATTGTTTTCTTTTGAAGCATCTATTTTAAGAACAGATTGTAGAGAGCGCTAGAAAAACTTGAGACCTAGTGGTTATTATAGTAATTGAAACTTGACATGACAAAAGCTCAGATCAGAGTTAAGAGATTAAGAGGTGAAGAAACTGAGAGAAATGGCTAAAATCTAAATGATAACAGGATTTTCTGATGGATATGGTAGGCAAGAGAAAAAGTAACTTTAGGATTTTTCTAACTGGGCAACTGAGAGAATGAAGCTATCATGAAAATAAACTTGTAAGTTGCTAGCTTTTGCCCTATTTAAAACCATGAGATCAATGAGATCATCAAGAGATTATTTACAAATACAAAGAAAAAAATAGGACGAAGAATTAACACTAAGCAGTGTTGAGAGAAATAGAACGAGCCAGAAAAGTGAGTTAGTTGAAAAATAATGTAATATGGTATTCTGAACCATGTGAAGAATGCCTATCAATGGTATTAAATACATTAAATTTGACTCATATGCTATGTAAGATATTTTATTGAGAACTGATAATGTGGATGGTAAATGTGGATAGTATTGGTGATCTCAAGGAGGACAGTTTTTATGTAGAGGTGACAGAGAGTACTCAGGGACTTCAGGAGAAGGAGACAGAAACTAGACTGAGCAAAGGAGTACATCATGATATCATCAAGGAGAATGTGATTCTTGACAAGAGCTTTGAAATTAGCAATTAAGAGGAAAATGGAAAGAATGCCAGGTAGAGAGACTACTACAGGTGACGAACTGGTGAGAAAGATCAGGTCATATTTTCAAAGTTGTGAGAAATATGAGTTGGGTTCAGTGCAGTGTGAGGATGGCAGTAGAAAAGTTAGATGAAAGACAGCTAATTAGTTTGACTTTTATTGTAAATGAAATGTGAGACTTGCTGTAGAAGTATATTTCAGGTAGGGATATATTTATGCACACACACACACACAGAGGGAGATGTGGGGGAGAGAGATCTTCATTCTTTGCATCACTTCACCAACTTTGGACAAGTAAAATCTGAAAGGTAGATTGCAAAGTGGTCAAAAGTTGGGAATCAGAGACAGAAATATCAGAGTTCAACTCTTATCCTATTCTATAATCTTTTCTGCTCTAGACGTAATTAGAAAAATTGTGACTATTCCCTTCGACATTACAAAATAGTATCAATATCTGAAACCATGCTGGCTAATGTAGTATACTTACTTCAGGAAGTGTTTCATTAATCTCTATTGTATTATTTACTAAGTAATTTTACTGAATTTTTTAAACCAAAATGAAGTTAAATATTACTAGAAATACTGAAAGTCCATGGAAAGTAAATAAACTTTTTTACCGGCACATGAGAGTTATTTTTGAAGAAAAAAAGGTTTGATGAGCCTGAGAAAGTGATGTTGTAGCTATAAAACAATCAGACCTTATAAATAATTAAAGTATTTTAGCCAAATTAAATGTGTGTATGCGTGTGTATGTCTGTGTGTATTCAAGAGAATATACACTATCCTCACTGTATTATTTCAACTGAAACTTGTGAGAGTAACCCTGTTGGCCTCTTCACCTTAATTAGGTTGGAACTGAGTGGAGGAAAATTACGAAAAGACATCACAATGAAAATGTATCTTAGAGCCAAATGTATTCAAAAACAATTTTAAGAATAAAAATTGAAAATTAAAAGTAGATAAAATCATACTTTATTTAACCCATAACTTACAGTTATTATACTTACTATAATAAGCATTGATAATATAATTATTAATGAAGAATTTGTCTAAGAAACAAAATGTGTTCATTTGTCATTTAATCACATAGACGTGGTTTTGAGAACATCACAAAGACATATTCTATTCAGGGCTCTGTGAACTATGTGGGCACATAATACATCACAGATTTCCTCAAGCAGCACATTTTCTAATTGAGGGAGCAGCAGAAACAGGAGCTGACAATCTACAAGGCACACCTTCATATAACATAGTAATTGATATCTGTAAAAAAGAATAGTGTCGGATGGTGGAAGAAGTATGTTCATCGGGACTTAAATGACAAGATTTGAATAGGTAGAGCAGAGAAAACTGAACACTTCAGATCAGGAAAATCAAGGGAAATCTGGCCTGATTATTGACTAGGAAGGGTGGACCCATTAGGAAGGGCAGATTCACATAATAAAGAGCTTTGAAAAACTGGGTAACAGGTTTAGATTAAATGCAGCAGAAAAAGATGGAGTCAGATTACAGTGTGTGAAGGAATGACTTCGAAAACTTGCTGTGTTTTCCAGGCAATCTCTGCATTGTGGTTTGGAGCACAAACCAGAAAGTCCAAACAAGAAGGTACCTCCATGAAACCTTAAGAAAAAAATCTAAGCTCACTGTAACAGGGGTCATCTTGCAGCACGAAGTTGGAGAGACTGACAATTCTTAAATAAACACAATTTTTTGCCTCTACTTCCAAGTTCACAGTATATTGTTTTCTTACTGCCTCACCTCTAACAATGTTTATTTCACTTTGGTACAGCTTTTCCTATTTTGACTCTGCCTGTCTCAAGTTTTTATTCTCTGACTGTATGCTTTAGGGCAAAGACTATCAACTTTTCATTTTCCACAATGTTTGGTGTCCTGTATCCCAGTGACAAACTGAGAATAGAAGCTGAAGAAGTAAGTTAAATGAGAACTGAATTTCACCTTACTAAGCATCACAAATCATTACTTTTTACACATAGCAAAAACATTGTTTAATTCATTAATCTAAAAATATATTTTATTTGCTGTTATCAATAAAGTAGAAAGATATTGTTATTGGAAAATCTAATGCATACCCTGTAAAGAAAAGTAGAATGCAGTGTGAGAAAGCTCTTGAGAGACAGATTTCTAGCTGAATTTGGAGAGGGTGTATAACTAAAACAGATGGATGAAAAGAAAAAATAAAGAAAAAAAATAAAGATTTTCTTGAAACATGACGAGATCTGTGTAGGTTTATAATTTGTCATCCTTCCTCTCCTTAATGTATTGTGCATAACCATTAGCAGCACGTTTCAGTAGGACAGATTTAAACACAGTATGTTTTGCCA
Source organism: Eumetopias jubatus (assembly GCF_037043125.1). Lineage (NCBI taxonomy): Eukaryota > Metazoa > Chordata > Mammalia > Carnivora > Otariidae > Eumetopias > Eumetopias jubatus. The sequence goes on from NW_028274808.1 coordinate 66,977,507, forward strand.
CACAGAATGTGTTGCTACTTTTATGATTCCAAAATGTACTGTGCCCCCGGAACTGCAAATGTTGTCATATTAAAGCACTTGTTATTTGGATTTGCTGAAACAATAGGTTTTGCCAGAATTTGCTCTTTCTGAAAATGATTGCCTTTTAGGAGTTCTCACAAATAGATTTATTAGCTTTCACACTGAATAAACAACCAAGAACTTGCTATGCAGATTGGCCCCAGAAGCTGTTATGGAGGATATATTTCCAAATTTTATGGCAACATCCTTTACTTTTATGTTCTACCCTCTCTCGAATTGATAAATTGAGTTTTGTTTAAAAAATACAGGGAAACGCAACAGAATCAAGCAGGACATTTTCTTCTGTTTCTTATAAACCTAACTTTTGAGTTTCCTTGGTTTTAATGCAAACAAGCTTTTAGAGGAGCAAAAGTTTTCATGGTAAAGTTGCTAGAAATGAGGACTCAACAGGGATGGATTGAGGCGAATTTAGGAATTCGTAACAAACAAGAACATCAGTATCATTTAGGAAATGTGGTGTCCCTGTAACTTTCTCCTCCCACTGGGTTTCTTTTGTTTGTTTGTTTATTTGTATTTCTTTTGAGGGGGTTGGTTGCTGTTCTTAAGGAATTAGTAAGCATATAACAATTTTATGACTTGAGATAGCATGCTGCTCGGTCAATTAAAATATTAAATTTTGTGAAACAAAATGCATTAAATTATGGAGGAAACTTCAGACGTGTAAAGAAAGAAAGGGAAGAGGGAATAAGTGAAAGAGAGGGAATGAAAGAGAGAGAGGGGGAAAGAAAAAGAGAGATTTCTAGGACCACACTAATGGATTTTCAGAATGGAAAAGGAAAGGTATATTAACTTCAGAGATGATTACATTTCACACTAGATAAAAAGTGCAGGTATTGCAGTTATGAATGCATCTCATTGTGAGACTATTCATGTAAGTAGATTCCATACCTCTTTACACTTATATTTTTTTTGTAGAGTGGATGAGTAGTCAGATTACTCAGTGTGGGATGTTTTCTCTTGCATCCTGCCTGCCATGTTGTCTTGGCTGCCTGCTCCAAGGAATTCTCTTCTGAAATAGAAATAGAGTCCAAGAATCTCCAGGACTAGATATATATGGGCCTAGTGCGGTATGTTTTATATTTCTCTGCAACATGTTATTTTCCAAGGAAAATGTAGCACATTCAGATAACTATTCCCCATGTTTTTAGTAGAAAATATGTTTTAATTAAAACAAAAAAAAATTGCAATATCCTATGATTGGAACCCAATTGGCAAAGTTGAAGTTTTGTGATATATTTTCTCCAACCTCTGTGTCTCCACTATATTGAAAAATTATAAAAACATTTATTCTGAACTAGATATTTAGTCTTTTTGTCTCAGCTAGGCAGGGTCAGCACAGAAGATAAGGAGAAATGAAAACTGTCTTTAGTCTGAATCACTTGGGTCCCTCCCACCCACAGGAAAACTGGTTTAGCACAATAGACCTGAAATGTGTTCACCACATCTACTAGCAATGAACCCAGTGCTTTTCACTATCCCCAAATCAGCTTCCTGTAATATTTAAAATTCTGGTTATAACCAGTTTTTCATCATATATCCATATGCGAATCTAATAAAAGCTGCGCACCCTTGCCCTAGAAAAGGACAAACATGTACTTTTAACCTACACATTAACAAAAGATGCCAGGCCAAGGATCAGTTTAGATCTAGTTTAGAACTGACTCAGCCACTATACTCAGGCATTTGGCTTCTAGGATTCAACTCTATTACTCATAAGGAATAAGGATAACCAAGGTCAATTTGAATAAATTACAAAAAATACATCCAAAAAATAAATAGCAGTTTATATGGAAATCGGAGAAACCCAAAAGAGGAAAGAAAAGATCTGCCTAGTAATAATATAAATAGATGATAGATAGATAGATAGATAGATAGATAGATAGATAGATAGAGACATACATACATACATACATACATAAATACATACATACATACAGGGTGGGACCTGGTGTTGAGGGGAAGTGCTCAGTTTCCTGCTAAAGAACTAGAAAATTGTTCTTTACAGGATTAAGAAAATTTGTCTAAATGAAACAAACAATATAGCAACCTTACTTAATCTGCAGTTGTTTTCTACAAGTAGTATCAAAATTTTACATGCTGTTGGCATCTGCTTTCACATTGCTTCTAAGAACATATGGTAAGGGAGAAATTAAGGGTAGGGAGGTGAAAAGAGTGTTTCACACTTCCTTTTACCAGAGAGGCTCTCTTCTCCAGAAGTGTGAAACAGTTCCGCACAATTAATAAACCAAGTATGAGGGAGTGTCGCACAAGAAAGAATTGAGGCTGCTAAGCAAATCAAAAGTTTATTTGGTGTCTTTAGGGCGCCTGGGTGGCTCAGTTGGTTAAGCGACTGCCTTCGGGTCAGGTCATGATCCTGGAGTCCCAGGATCGAGTCCCACATCAGGTTCCCTGCTCAGCAGGGAGTCTGCTTCTCCCTCTGACCCTCCCCCCTCTCATGTGCTCTCTCTCTCTCTCTCTCATTCTCGCTCTCTCAGATAAATAAATAAAATCTTTAAAAAAAAAGTTTATTTGGTGTCTTTAGGAATTCAAATCCAGGAGACACAGATTCAGGGGGAACCTGAAATGGGCTCTGAGGGGTGAGGGGAAAGACACAGAGTTTAGAAAGGCAAACACTGCAAACTTATATATAAGTTGTTTTGAAAAGATTATGATTGGTGTAAGCAAAAATAACTAACTTTGGTCTATACTCTAATACAAGTTACTATGCTAGTTGCTAGGTTAGAGTTTAGTGAAATAAGCCTCATTCTGAGAACTGCAACAGGACGTGGCAATTTATGGTTGGCACAGTCTAAAAGTCCATGCTCCATCCATAAGACTAATGTCCCCAATGGCCTGTTGCCTCCATTGACATTCCTGACTTCATTTCAGATATTTCTGTTACAGGAGAAATTGATAAATTTGTACTCTCCATATTTTTGAGCAAACTATTTCTAGTTTATGGAAATTTCCCTTGCATGTCTTAGAATACTTTATTTTTTTCTCTGGTACATGTTTGTTCTGGCAATGGCATTCTAAGATGTTACAGGAATAAAAGCAGTAACAGTAGGTGACATTCATTTAACAATTGCCATGTGATGATGCCATTCTAAGCATTTTATATTTATTAACTCAACTTCACATAATCCTTGATTCAGATACTTTTAAAATCCCCAGTTTAGAGGTGAGGAAATAGATGTGTGGATTCTGAGTAGTTTATTCAAATCCCGGAACTAGTAAATGGCAAAGTCAATTCTGTTCAGCGTGGTTAATTCAGATGGTTCAGCTGGACTGGTTAAAACAGAAGGATCACTAGGCATGTGGAATCGCCATTCCCTCTCCAACACACACACACACACACACACACACACACACACACACACACACTCATATATATACCCTACTTGTATGAGTTAATATATTTTGGTAATGCCTAATTTTCTTTTGAATCTTGGGTATGAATTCAGATTCTAAAAAATGGGGTACAGTGGAATGGAAGGTTGTTGATGAGGAAAATGTAAATATTGGCATGAGATTTGGATTTCGATTGATGGAGAGTTGAAAAATATTGGCAGGTTTTGGGCACACATAGTGTTGGTTCAGAACCTGGGAGACCAAGAACCTCACAGATATGAGCGTAAAGGCAGGCTACCTCCCAATTCTAGAAGGTGTGGCCTTAGCACTGTCAGCTCTCAGAGCAGGCATGAACATATGATAGCTTTAAAGTTGAGCATTATTCTTGTCCAAGATGTAAGAAGTAGTTGTATTTGTTTATATCAATAATTATTTGAAAATGTTATAAAATGAATAATTTTATTTTCACCCCATAAGGGACCTACATTAAGAGATCTAACAATGCAAAGAAATGAGCCAGCAGAGTTTATGAATCAGGGGACTTGGCAGGAAAAATAGAAACCAAATTAAGTATTTGAAATGAAGGAATTTAACAGAGAATTGGTTATGCTGGTGCTGAATAAACTGAATGAGTAAAAAACAAAAACAGAGGGGCGCCTGGGTGGCTTAGTTGGTTAAGTGTCTGCCTTCGGCTCAGGTCATGATCCCAGGACCCTGGAATCAAGCCCCACATCAGGCTCCCTGCTGGGCAGGGAGTCTGCTTCTCCCTCCGACCCTCTTCCCTCTCGTGCTCTCTGTCTCTGTGTCTGTCTCTCTCAAATAAATAAATAAAATCTTTAAAAAAAAAAAAAGCAACACTGAGGTAAGCCAGGAATAGCTACAAGAAGAATCTATCACCCTTACATCTGGGGGAATAAGGAGGAAAGGTTGGGATTATCATAATACAGATTAGGAAGAATAGTCCCACAGAACACAAATGCAGTACTGGGAAGGGTTTCAATAATACTGGTGCGGGGAGAGCAAAAGGGACCTGGAGGCTAGAACCAATTGCTGTTCCTGAGGCGAAGTCCTGTGACTGAGGTGGGGGTGACATAAATAGCAAGCACAGGAAAGAAGGAAGACATTCTTCCCTTTGTTTACCTTGTAATTTCTTTATTGTGCTGCTCCCTATTGTCAGAATGCAACAAGAAGGCAGCTTGCTGATTTTCAAACTCAGCATCATAACATAGAGATTAACAAGGTGGACGTGATGCAATGAGGTCTATACCTTAATAGCCAGAAAAATATGCGAATAGATATTTAACCTGTTTGTGATCCAGGTTTCTCATTTCTGAGCTTCTGAATATAGTAGTATCTACCTTAAGGGGATGTTATAAAGACTAAGTAAGCATATATATATATATACAGATGTAGATAGATATCAATATAGATATATGCATATATATTATATATATAAAATACATATATATATTGGTATGTAGTAAGTGCTCAATAAATATTAGCTATTAAAATAAGTTTTATTTATAGAGTTCTCTAAAATACATGAAAGTGTGTGGGGGGTAAACAAGAAAGAGGAAAACTTAAAAAAAAAACTTGTAGAGAATGAATAGATCAGTATTAAAGTTCTAAGCAAACTCACAAATAACCTTGAACTGAAAATGCCTATAGTGTGGTAATCAGCCATCTTCCTTGCGTCTAAGTAGTAAGCAAAGCCAGAAGACAAATCAAATGTATGAAATCTGTTGAGTAAACATTTCTAAGATATCTAAGATATTACTCATTTCTGAGGATTCTGTTAAACTCAAGGAAGAGTGCTTACATAACATTCCTAGTCAAGTGACAACACACTGAATTGTGCCTCTGAAAATCTTGTTTATTGAAGTTTGAATGTGAGAACTGACATTATATGAAGAAAAAAATAGCATAGATAAAGATCTTACACTTAATCTCAACATCGTTCTCATGTCTCCAAGGTTTGTATTTATTTATTTTTTTAAAGATTTTATTTTATTTATTTGAGAGCGAGAGAGAGAGCACAAGAGGGGGTAGGGTCAGAGGGAGAAGTAGACTCCCCACTGAGCAGGGAGCCCGATGCAGGACTCGATCCCAGGACTCCAGGATCATGACCTGAGACGAAGGCAGTCGCTTAACCAACTGAGCCACCCAGGCGCCTCCAAGGTTCTTATTTAAAAAACAGTAAATTCTGGGTTAGCCTGGTGATGGGTATTAAAGAAGGCACGTTCTGCATGGAGCACTGGGTGTTATATGCAACAATGAATCATGGAACACTACATCAAAAACTAATGATGTAATGTATGGTGATTAACATAACATAAAAAAAACCCAGTAACTTCTTAACATTTATCATTGATCTAGATTGTGGAGAACAACAAAACAAAAGAGGACAATCTGTGCACTATCACATATATTTGGAGTGAACATGTGGGCTATAAACCACAATTTATGAGCAGATTAGTCAAGTAGTTGTATTAAACACATTAAGCCATATTTATTTCAAGTAGTTATTTAGTCCCTGGAACAAGCAGGGAGCAAACTGACATTTATTAAGCCTTATACTTTATATAAATTACTGTATTTAATTAGTGTTATTCCATTTCATAGATGAGCAAAGAATTTGAGAAACCTTCCCAACATAATTATTTTTAAGCAATAAAAAGTATTTATAACCGAAGTCAGTAATTCTACTAGTTTTCCATGTCTGTTAGTTCATATTTTACTATACTTTACATATCCTTAATCAATAAATATTAACTGAATGCTTATTAATTTTCTATGAATTAACACACTAAAAGACTGAAAAAATTAAGCTTCATTCCTTCTTTGGAAGACACATCTCTTTTTGGGAAGATATAACATATGACATAATTAGAAATAAGACAAATTTTAGTGGTGCCTGTGTGGCTCAGTCATTAAGCATCTGTCTTTGGCTCAGGTCATGATCCCAGGGTCCTGGGATCGAGCCCCGCATCCTGCTCCCTGCTCAGCGGGAAGCCTGCTTCTCCCTCTCCCACTACCCCTGCTTGTGTTCCCTCTTGCACAATCTCTCTCTCTGTCAAATAAATGAATAAAATCTTTTAAAAAAATAAAAAAAATAATAAAAACGCTTAATTAGTGTAGATAAGAATATATTGTATTATCAGACTATCTTAGATATTAGTTGTTACTAAAATATTTTAGTAAGTACTCTGAGTATGAAGAAGAATTTGGCTTAAAGTCTGAATAGCATTTTGGCATACACTAAGAAGAAAAGCTCTCCTTGAGTGTTTGCTAATTTGTCTACAATGAAATCTGTTGAGGTATGATCAGGGATCCTTGCCTTTAGTCTGATATAATTTCACAGGGTTTGTCATACAAACTGTTGAGACATGAGAGGGCTAGTGAATTACAGCCATGTTCCTTGCTTAAGTTCTGAACCAGTTGAGAGGTAGATGTTAAGACATAGAAATATCAGTTTAATTACCAATAGAAATGTTAAAAAATTGACTTCATAGTACTAAACTCCAGAGTAGACATATTTATTCACTTACTTACATACATGCTGACCACCAGGAGGAGTAGAAACTGCCCTTGTATAAGTTAAGGTTATAAAATAATGTCAGCAAAAATAGCAAAGTAAGAACATTCAAAAATTTTCTTCTCCATAAAGCAGTAAGAATACTGGCAAAAAAAAAAAAAAGACAGATTCACATCTAGGCATAACATAATCAAATTGCAGAAAACCAAAGACAAGTAGAAAACAGGAAAAGAGAAGTGATTTGTCATGTACAAGAAGAAATAGAAAATCTGAAAAGACATACAAATAAGGACATTAATTTAGTAATCAAAGATATTCGCACAAAGAAAAGCCCAGGTTAGATGATTTCACTGACAAATTCAATCAAATGTTTGAAGACTCAACACTAATTTTTTCATATTTTTTTTAAACAGAAGAGGTGAGAACACTTCTTAATTATTCTATGAGGCCATTATTACACTGAAACCAAAACCAGACAAAAATATCACAAGAAACGACAGGCCAATATCCCTTTTGAACATAGACACAAAAACACAAGACACAAGAAATTACTAGCAAATACTAGAATTTAGCAACATGTAAAACAATTACACACAGGGATTAAGTAGGATTAATCCAGGTAATGCAAGGTTAGTTCAATATCTGTTTTAGTTCTGGTTGCTATAACAAAATACCATAATCTAGGTAGATTAAACAATAGAAATTTATGTTTCCCAGTTTTGGAGGCTGCTAGTCCAAGGTTAGGATGCCATTATGATTGATTTCTGATAAGAGTCTTCTTGGATTGAAGACATGTGTTTTCTTGCTGTGCCCACCAATGGCAGAAAAACACTAACTAGCTTTCTGGTCTCTTTTTATAACGGGACTATTCTCATTCCTGAGGGCTCTAGTTTCAATCTCAATGACCTAAATGCTTCTCAGAGGTCCTACTTCCAAATATAATCACACTGGAATTAGGGTTTCCACATATGAATTTGGGGGTGGGTGGGTGGGAACAAGCATTCAGTCCATGGTAATATGAAAATCAATCAATGTAATGTACCATATTAATAGAATAAAGGACAAAGAAAAGATCATATCAAAAGATACTGGAAATATTTAACCAAATACAATACCCTTACATTTTAAAACACTTGACAAACTAGGAATAGAAGAGAACTTTCTCAACCTGATAAAGGCCATCTATGAAAAACCCACAGCTAACATCATATTTTATGCTAAAAGACTGAAAGCTTTCCTCAAAAGAGCAAGGACAAGACAAGGATGTCCACTTCTACTCAACTTTGTACAAGAGGATTTAGCCAGGGCAATTAGGTAGGGAGAATTCAGTAAAAGTCTTTAAAATTAGAAAGAAATTAATGAAACAATGTTTTTTCAAAGATGTGTTTTTATACATAGAAAATACTTAGGAACACAAACACACACACAACTATTAGAGTAATAACTTTTACTTAATGAATCAGCAAAGTTGTATAAAAGATCCACATACAAAAATTAATTGTATTTCTGAACTGTAACAGTGAACAATATAAAAACAAAACTTAGATAATTCAATTTGCAATTGCATCAAACAAACACTCATGAATAAATCTATCTAAAGACATGCAAAACTTGTACGCTGAAGAAAATTAAAAACCTAATAAATGACAAACATTTCATGTTCATGATATAGAAAACATAATATTGTTAAGATATCAACAATACACAAAAATTAGTCTACAGATTTCTCTTAATCCCTATAAAATTCCAGCTGTCATTTTACAGTTTGACTAGCTGATTCTAAAATTTATGTGGAAGTACAGTTGATCCAGAAAATTTAAAGCAATCTTGAAAAAGAAGAACAAGTTTAGAAGATCCACACTTTCTGTTTGCAAAATAAACTGCCAAGCCAATGTAACCAAGACATAAGGAGAGACATACAGATCGATGAACTATACTTTGGAATCCAGAAATTAAACTGCACATTTGCAGCCAATTAATTTTTTATAAGGGTGTCAAAGCAATTCAATTTGGAAAGAAAAGTCAAAAATAGTGCTGGGGAAACTAGATATCCACATGCAAAAGAATGAAGTTGGATCTCTAAGTCATACCATATACAAAAATTAACTCAAAATAGACAGAAATATAAATATAATAACTAAAGTTATTAAACTCTTAGAAGAAATTATAAGAATAAATCTTTGTGAGCTTGATTTAGAGAAAATCTTTTTAGGTATAACAACAAATGCACAACAAACAACAACAAAACAACACAGATAAATTAGACTTCATCAAAAATAAAGACTTCTGCACTTCAAAGAATCAAGAAAGTGAAAGTTTACTCATAGATTGGAAGAGAATATTTGCAATTCATATATTTGATAAGGGACTAGTATCTACAATGTTTAAAGAACTATTACAACTCAATAATAACAGATAAATTATGCAATTTACAAATGGGCAAAACAATTGAATAAACATTCCTGTATATAAGATATCCAAAGAGCCAATAAGTATATGAAAAAAGTGTTCAACATTATTAATCATTAGGGAAATAAAAGTTAAAACCACACTAAAATACCACTCCATACTCAATGGAATGGCTATAATGAAAAAGAGAGTCGATATCAAGAGTTGATGAGAATGTGGAGAAATTGGAACCCTCATATATTGGTGGTGAGAATTTAAAATGTTACAGCCACTTTGGAAAAGAGTTTGGCAGTTCCTTAAGGTGTAAACATAGAATTAACATATGATCCAGCAATTCCACTACTATGTATATGCCCAAGAGAATTGAAAACATGTCCACACAAAAACTTTTACATGAAGGTTCATAGCTGTGCTCTCCATAATTGTCAAAAAGTGAGAATAACTTAAATGTCCTTTACTGATTAATGGAGAAACAAAATGTGATATATCCATACAATGGAATATTCTTCAGCATAAAAAGGAATGAAGTACTGTTTAGTATTTCAACATAAATGAACCTTGAAAGCATTGTGAGAAGAGAAAAGAGCCAGACACAAAACACCACAAATTGCATGATTCCACTTATATGAAATGTCCAGAACACACAAATTCTGAGGAAAAAATAAAAAGGTATTTTAGTGGTTACCAGGGCCTGGCAGTGGGGATGGTGGAGAAAGAAGAAAGACTGCTAACAAATATGGGGTTTTTCTTTGAAGTAATGAACATGTTCTGTAATTTGATAGTGGTACTAGTTGCAGAGCATTGTAAATATAATAAAACCACTAAATTGTACACCTTAACTTTGTAAATATTATATGTGAATTCTATCTCAATATAAAATGGAATTAACACATAGTAATTCAGAGTAGAATGAGTTTCCTTCAAACACCTTCAAATAGCTATTTCCTAAAAGAAATGAAGGGTGATATGGTTGGGAGACACATATTAGTTTTGCTCCCAATTTTATGAAACAGATAATTCACTTTTTATTTATTTATTTATTTATTTATTTATTTATTTAAAGATTTTATTTGTTTATTTGACAGAGAGAGAGAGATAGTGAGAGCAGGAACACAAGCAGGGTGAGTGGGAGAGGGAGAAGCAGGCCTCCCGCCGAGCAGGGAGCCCGATGAGGGGCTCGATCCCAGGACCCTGGAATCATGACCTGAGCCGAAGGCAGACGCTCAACGACTGAGCCACCCAGGCACCCCAATAATTCACTTTTTATCATGTGAGGCAGAGTGAGATAGGGAGAAGAGAGACAAACAAGATGTTATTCTAGTGTAACCATTCTCCCTTTGAAAACATAAAGCCAGGGGAGAAAAAAACCCTTCCCATGCAAGCACATACTTTTATAGCATATATATATATATATATATATATATATATATGGGGAAAACAATTCATTTTGTACCTAATCTACTCCCAGGATTCTACTAAGTTAAAAAATATGAAAATGAAAAAAAGAAAAAGAAAACCACTGAAAATATTGTTTAGTGGTAGGAACCAGATTACAACCCCATCGAAAAACTCAAAACAGATGAAATATATAAAATACTTTTCAAGACATGGACATCAGGCAATGAATCCATGAAAAATAAGAAACAATTGAGGGAAGACTTGACGTCCTCAGTTTATGGGCAGAGTTCCAGTCCACATCACAGGTCTCAGGGCCCCAGAGGGAGGCTGAGAGTCTCCCTCAATTGAGAAGATGAACCTGAGAGATCCAAGAAGAAAAAGTAGATAGTTTTCACAGGACAGATGATCAGAAAAGGGAGAACTGCACAAAGAGATCCAGACAGAGATCTGCAGAAGATCTTCCTGAAGTCTTCAGATGAGTACTGCTCAGTGCATGTGTATAAGATCAAGTCAAGGCTGGAAAAGGAATCACCCAGATCAGAGGGTAGTATCCCCTGTCCTTAAACAGAACTAGAGGTAGATACTAGCCTCATCAGCCATAATAGAAAACCAAAAATTTCATAAGGCACAAAAACATTTGACTAATAGAAACATTTCAAATTTGATAAAATATAAAACCATAGTTCCAAGAAGATCAAAACCATAGTTCCAAGAAGTTCCAGGAAGAACAAAGAATCCCCAATACAAAAGACATGAACAAAACTGCACCAAGGCACATCCTCATTAATTGCTTAAGGAAAATCATAAAGAGAAAACACAAGAAAAAAAAAAAGACAATAGTTGCAGAGAAACATCTGCAACATCTTTTGTTTTTTGTTTTGTTCTTTTGTACAAAAAGAACAAGACTGTTAATCTTGTATTCTATATCCAGCAAAAATATCTTTTAATGTAGATAACATGTTTTAGACATACTAAATTGATTCACCAACAGCAGACTGCACTACAGGAAATGTTAAAGGAAATCCTGAAGGCAAAAGAAAAATCATATCAGATGGAAACTAGGTTTCAAATACAAATGAATGAAACAGTATATATATGTATATAAATATAAAAGATAATTCTATTAAAACTTAAATCTTATTAAGTGAATATTGACTACTTAGGGCAAAAAAAAGATATTTGTGGAGATTATAACATATGTGGAAGATAACATATTGACAACCATAACAAAAAGGACAGGGGAGGAGAAATGGAAACATGTGGTTATGAGATCCGTATACTGTGGCATAACAAAGCTTGAAGGTAGCAGGTGACGGATTAAAATGAATTCCATAAATTCTAAAGTGAACAGTAAACATGAACACAATAAGAGTTAAGCTAATAAGGCAACAAAGGAGATAAAATCACTAATCAGTAAAAATAATTCAAAGCAAGGCAGAAAAAAAGGGGGGAAATGCACCAAAAACAGATGGGACAAGTAGAAAATTAAAAAAAAAAATGCTAAATTTATACCTAGTTATATCAATAATCTTAAGACTGTAGTGATATTAAAACCCAAATTAAATGAACACTGGCTGACAATAAAGCAAGATGCAACTATATGTTCCCCACAAGAAGTCAACTTAAATATAAAGAAAAATAGGTTAAAAGTAAAAGGCTGGAAGAAGTTATATTAAGATAACATTAATCAAAAGAAACCTAAGGTGGCTATTAAAATAATAACTGAAAAATTAGAGTTTAGAACAAAGAATATTATCAGGTATGAAGAAAGTAATTTCATAATAAAAGTGAAAATGCACTAAAAAGATAAAACAATCCTAAATGTCTATATGCTTAATAAGAAAGCTTTAAGATACACTACTAAGCAAAAATTATAAAACTGAAAGTAGAAATAGTAAAATACTCAAATATAGTCAGAGATTTAGCATCCCCCTCTCAATAAATGATAGTAATTATTGGGATATAATAAAGATATAGAAGATGTGAACAGCACTATCAATCAAGTAGACCTACTTGACATTTATAGAAGACTCCACTAAACAACATACACATTCTTCTCAATTGCACAGGAAACATTTAAAAATAGACTACATTATAAGCCATTAAAAAATGTCCTTGTATTTATAAGAGTTAAAGTTATGCAGAGTGTGCTCCCTGAGTGCAACATATTTAAATTAGCAATTTATAACAAAGTCTATAAAAAATCCTCAAGTAGGTGGTAATAAATATCATGCTTCTACATAATCCATGGGTCAAAAGGGGCATCAATGTTATAATTAGAAAGTATTTTAAATTGAATAAAAACATAGTATATCTAAATGTATAGTATTCAGCTAAAATGGGACTTAGAGGGATAATTATACAGTAAATTTACTAAAATACTGCATTAGAAATAAAAACATTAGAAAAGAAGTCTCAGATCAGTTACCTCAGTTTCCAAACTAAGAAACTAGGAGGTGATGAGCAACTAATAAAGCAAAAGAAATGAGTTAATAAATATGAGGTAAATGGAATAATTAGACAACAACAAAACAAAAAAATGGAAGAACTACAATTAAGCCAAAAACTATCCCACTGGGGGAAAAATTAAATTGATTAACTTGAAGTCTGACTAATTGGAGAAAGAAGAGGGAAGACACAAATGACCAATATTAACAATTAGAGAGGAGACATCGATTTGCAAATTGTGTAAAGATTGAAAGGACAATAAGAAATTATTATGAACAGGGGCGCCTGGGTGGCTCAGTTGGCTAAGCGACTGCCTTCGGCTCAGGTCATGATCCTGGAGTCCAGGGATCGAGTCCCGCATTGGGCTCCCTGCTCAGCGGGGAGTCTGCTTCTCCCTCTGACCCTCTTCCCTCTCGTGCTCTCTATCTCTCATTCTCTCTCTCTCAAATAAATAAATAAAATCTTAAAAAAAAAAGAAATTATTATGAACAAATTTATACCAACATATTAAAAACTTAATATGGACATATTCTTTGAAAAACATAAACTACCAAAGTTCACAGAAGAAATGAGTTTACATCTATTAAGAAAGTAAAATTATAATTAAAAACTATCCACAAAGGAAATGCTACACCCTGATGGCTTCGTTGATAAATTCTAGCAAACATAGGAAGAAAAAAATAAAATAAAATTCTATATACACTCTTGCAGAAAACTGAAAAGAAATGAATAATTCTAAATTCATTTTTTCAGGTTACTGCATTGATTTCAAACTTAGGTAAACACATACCAGAAACAAAAATACAGATCAGTGTACAAATGGAGCTTATCTAAAGAATACAAAATTGCCCATTTCTTGATTGGATCATTTGTTCTTTGGGTGTTGAGTTTGATAAGTTCTTTATAGATTTTGGATACTAGCCCTTTATCTGATATGTCATTTGCAAATATCTTCTCCCATTCTGTCAGTTGTCTTTTGGTTTTGTGGACTGTTTCTTTTGCTGTGCAAAAGCTTTTTATCTTGATGAAGTCCCAATAGTTCATTTTTGCCCTTGCTTCCCTTGCCTTTGGCGATGTTTCTAGGAAGAAGTTGCTGTGGTTGAGGTCAAAGAGGTTGCTGTCTGTGTTCTTCTTTAGGATTTTGAAGGACTCCCATCTCACATTTAGTTCTTTTAACGATTTGGAGTCTATTTTTGTGTGTGGTGTAAGGAAATGGACCAGTTTCATTCTTCTGCATGTGGCTGTCCAATTTTCCCAACACCATTTGTTGAAGAGACTGTCTTTTTTCCATTGGACATTCTTTCCTGTTTGTCGAAGATAGAGTTGAGGGTCCATTTCTGGGCTCTCTATTCTGTTCCATTGATCTATGTGTCTGTAAAGACATGTATCATATGATCTCACTGATATGAAGAATTCTTTTTTTTTTTTTGTTTATTTGACAGAGAGAGAGACACAGCGAGAGAGGGAACATATGCAGGGGGAGTGGGAGAGGGAGAAGCAGGCTTCCAGCAGAGCAGGGAGCCTGATGTGGAGCTTGATCCCAGGGTCCTGGGATCATGACCTGAGCCAAAGGCAGATGCTTAATGAGTGAGCTACCCAGGCACCCCGATATGAAGAATTCTTAATCTCAGGAAACAAAGTGAGGGTTGCTGGAGTGGGGGTGGGGTGGGAGGGATGGGGTGGCTGGGTGATAGACATTGGGGACGGTATGTGCTATGGTGAACTGTGAATTGTGCAAGACTGTTGAATCACAGACCTGTACCTCTGAAACAAATAATACATTATATGTTTAAAAAAAAAAGAGGATAGTAGGAAGGGAAAAATGAAGAGGGAGAAATCGGAGGGGGAGACAAACAATGAGAGACTATGGACTCTGAGAGACAAACAGGGTTTTAGAGGGGAGGGGTGTGTGTGGATGGGTTAGCCTGGTGATGGGTATTAAAGAGGGCACGTTCTACATGGAGCACTGGGTGTTATATGCAAACAATGAATCATGGAACACTACATCAAAAATTAATGATGTAATGTATGGTGATTAACATAACATAAAAAATAAAAAAATAAAAAAATAAAGAATACAAAGTTGTTTTAACGTCTGAAAATCAATCAGTGAAATTCACCATATTAATAAAAAAGCTTGAATAGTTAAACTCTATGGTCATGTCAAAAGCTGAAGGAAAATCAATTTACAATATAAGGGAACTCTTGGGGGGCAGAGCAAGATGGCGGAGGAGTAGGAGACCTGGATTTCGTCTGGTCTCAGGAATTCAGCTGAATAGGGATCAAACCATTCTGAACACCTATGAACTCAACAGGAGATCGAAGAGAAGAATAGCAACAACTCTCTGAACAGAAAAGCGACCACTTACTGGAAGGTAGGACGTGCGGAGAAGTGAATCCGAGGCGATATTCGGGAGGATAGACGGCGGGGGAGGGGGCCTCCGTGGGCCGCTTCTGCCAAGAGATAGAGTCACGGAGCACAAAATCGGAAATTTTAGAAGTCGGCTCGCTGAGGGACGTTGCTCCAGTGGCTAAGCGGGGGGTGGAAACCTCGTGGGACAGTGTGGTCTCAGGACCCTCGGGGTCACAGAAAAAACGGGGGTGCCTGAGTGCAACAGAGCTCCCAGGTATCGGAGCAGGGAAGCTGGCTGCAGAGACGGAGCCGAGGCGCGGGCTCTCAGCTCGGGATTGCCATAAACTGTGATCCGTGGCCCAGTCGGGCCACTGCTCCTCCAGCAGGGACCCAACAAGCGGCAGAGACGGGGAGACTCCCCTTCCTCCCCCGGGAGGAGCAGCGCGGGAGCGCACCGCAGGGATCTGCTGGGTTTGGAGACTCCACACGGAGACTGGTGCCAGAGATAGAAAGGCTCGGTCACAGGCCGGGTGAGCACGGAGTGCGGCCGGAGACCGCGGAGACTGGAGTGACTGACTGCTTTTCTCTGGGTGCGCACTGAGGAGCGGGGGCCCAAGTTCTCCGCTCCTCCGGGCAGAGATTGGGAGGCTGCCATTTTCACTCTTGTTCTCCAAAGCCGTACAGAAGGCTTGCAGGGAACAAAAGCTCCCAAGAGCTAACCCAAACCGATTCCTAAGCCCAGACCAGCAAGGGCAGGGCAATTCCGCCTCGGGCAAAGACATTTGGGAACCACGGCAACAGGCCCCTCCCCCAGAAGATCAGCACGAACAGCCAGCAAGCCAAGAGCAAGTTTACCGATCAAGGAGAATGGGAGAACTCCAGCGCTAGGGGAATACTGCACATAGAATTCATGGCTTTTTTTACCATGATTCATTAGTTTTTTCAAAGTTAATTTTTTTAACTGTTTATTTTTTTTTATTTTTCTTTGTCCCTTTTTCAAACAACATCTTATCAATCCCTTTTTGAAAAAAAAATATTTTTCATTTTTAGAGTCATAATCTATCCCTTCATAGTAGCTACCCTTATTTTTGGCACATATATAAACGTTATTCTCTCTTGAAAATTTTGAGATACAGTTTCTTCTAACACATCAAAATATACCCTAAATCACTAGTGTATGGCTTTGTTCTAGTCTCCTGCCTGCTCACATTCTCTCACTTTTTTTTTTAAATCTTTGTCTTTCTTTTTTCAAACAACTTCTTATCTTATCAATTCCTTTTATAAAATCTTTTATACTTTTCATCTTTACAGTCATCTTCCATCCCTTCATTGTATAAACCTTTATTTTGTACATATATAAGTCTTTCTTCCTTTAAAATTTTAGGAGGCACTTTCTTCTAACAGACCAAAATACACACAAAGTCTGGTGTGTGGCACTGATCTATGCACTAGCCTGATCATATTTGATCATACTCTGTTGTTGTTTTTTTTGTTCTGTTTTTGATTGTTTTCATCTTTTTTTTTTCTCATTCTTTTTTTCTTTCTTCCCCTTTCTTTTCCCCTGATTTCAGGTCTTTTCTGATTTGTTTAGAGCTTGCTGGGGACGTTGTTAACCTGCTAGCATTTGTTCTCTCATTCATCTATTCTCCCCTGAACAAAATGACAAGACGAAAAAAATCACCTCAGCAAAAAGAACAAGAGGCAGTACCGTCTGCCAGGGACCTACTCAATATGGACAGTAGTACGATGTCAGACATAGAGTTCAGAATCATGATTTTAGAGATACTAGCTGAGCTTGAAAAAACCATGGAAGTTATTAGAGACACCCTTCCTGGAGAAATAAAAGAACTAAACACTAACCAGATCGAAATTAAAAAGGCTATTAATAAAGTGCAATAAAAAATGGGGGCACTAACTGCTAGGATAAATCAGGCAGAAGAGATTATCAGCTATATAAGACCAAATGATGGAAAATAAAGAGGCTGAGAAAAAAAGAGAGAAACAACTACAGGATCACGAGGGCAGAATTCAAGAGATAAGCGATACCATAAGATGAAACAACATTAGAATAATTGGGATCGGAGAAGAAGAAGAAAGAGAGAGAGGAGCAGAAGGTATATTAGAGCAAATAATAACAGAGAACTTCCCTAATGTGGAGAAGGAAACAGGCATCAAAATCCAGGAGGCACAGAGAACCCCTCTCAAAATGAATAAAAACAGGTCAACACCCCAACATCTAATAGTAAAACTTATGAGTCTCAGACACAAAGGGAAAATCCTGAAAGCAGCTCGGGAGAAGAGATATGTAATCTACAATGGTAGAAACATTAGATTGGCAACAGACCTATCCACAGAGACTTGGCAGGCCAGCAAGGACTGGCATGATATCTTCAGAGCACTAAACGAGAAAATATGCAGCCAAGAATACTATATCCAGCTAGGCTGTCACTGAAAATTGAATGAGAGATAAAAATCTTCCAGGACAAACAAAAACTAAAGGAATTTACAAACATGAAACCAGCCCTACAAGAAATATTGAAAGGGGTCCTCTAAGCAAAGAGAGGGCCTAAAAGCAGCATAGACCAGAAAGGAACACAGACAATATACAGTAACAGTCACTTTACAGGCAATACAATGGCACTAAATTCATATCTTTCAAAAGTTACCCTGAATGTAAATGGGCTAAATGCCCCAATCAAAACACACAGGCTAACAGATGGATTAAAAAACAAGACCCATCAATATGCTGTCTGCAAGAGACTCATTTTAGACCCCAAAACACCCCCACATTGAAAGTGAAGGGGTGGAAAACCATTTACCATGCTAATGGACACCACAAGAAAGCTAGGGTGGCAATCCTTATATCAGACAAATTAGATTTTAAAACAAAGACTGTAATCAGAGATGAGGAAGGACACTATATCCTACTTAAATGGTCTATCCAACAAGAAGATCTAACAATTGTAAATATCTATGCCCCTAATATGGGAGCAGCCAATTATATAAGGCAATTAATAACAAAAGCAAAGAAACACATTGACAACAATACAATAATAGTGGGGGACTTTAACACCCCCTCACTGAAATGGACAGATCATCTAAGCAAAAGTTCGACAAGGAAATAAAGACTTTAAATGAAACACTGGACCAAATGGACTTCACAGACATATTCGGAACATTCCATCCCATAGCAACGGAATACACATTCTTCTCTAGTGTCCATGGAACATTCTCCAGAATAGATCACATCCTAGGTCACAAATCAGGTCTCAACTGGTACCAAAAGAATGGAATTATTCCCTGCATATTTTCAGACCACAGTGCTTTGAAATTAGAACTCAATCACAAAAGGAAAGTTGGAAAGAACTCAAATACATGGAAGCTAAGGAGCATCCTACTAAAGAATGAATGGGTCAACCAGGAAATTAAAGAAGAATTAAAAAAATTCATGGAAACCAATGAAAATGAAAACACAACTGTTCAAAATCTTTGGGATACAGCAAGGCAGTCCTGAGAGGAAAGTATATAGCAATACAAGCCTTTCTCAAGAAACAAGAATGGTCTCAAATACACAACCTAACCCTACACCTAAAGGAGCTGGAGAAAGAACAGCAAATAAAGCCTAAACCCAGCAGAAGAGGAGAAATAATAAGGATCAGAGCACAAATCAATGAAATAGAAACCAAAAGAACAGTAGAACAGATCAACAAAACTAGGAACTGGTTCTTGGAAAGAATTAACAAGATTGATAAACCCCTGGCCAGACTTATCAAAAAGAAAAGAGAAATGACCCAAATCAACAAAATCATGAATGAAAGAGGAGAGATCACAACCAACACCAAAAACATACAATTATAAGAACATATTATGAGTAAATCTATGCTAGCAAATTAGATAACCTGGAAGAAATGGGTGCATTCCTAGAGATGTAAAACTACCAATGCTGAACCGGGAAGAAATAGAAAACCTGAACAGACCTATAACCACTAAGGAAATTGAAGCAGTCATCAAAAAATCTCCCAAGAAACAAAAGCCCAGGGCCAGATGGCTTCGCAGGGGAATTCTACCAAACATTTAAAGAAGAATTAACACCTAATCCCCTGAAACTGTTCTAAAAAATAGAAATGGAAGGAAAACTTCCAAACTCATTTTATGAGGCCACCATTACCTAGATCCCAAAACCAGACAAAGACCCCATCCAAAAGGAGAATTACAGACCAATATCCTTGATGAACATAGATGCAAAAATTCTCACCAAAATACTAGCCAATAGGATCCAACAGTACATTAAAAGGATTATTCACCATGACCAAGTGGGATTTATCCCTGGGCTGCAAGGCTGGTTCAACATCGGCAAATCAATCAACGTGATACAATACTTTAACAAAAGAAAGAAAAGAATCATATGATCCTCTCAATACATGCAGAAAAAGCATTTGACAAAGTAGAGCATCCTTTCTTGATCAAAACTCTTCAGAGTATAGGGATAGAGGGTACATACCTCAATATCATAAAAGCCATCTATGAAAAACCTACAGCGAGTATCATTCTCAATGGGGAAAAGCTGAGAGCTTTTTCCCTAAGGTCAGGAACACGGCAGGGATGTCCACTCTCACCACTGCTATTCAACATAGTATTAGAAGTCCTAGCCACAGCAATCAGACAACAAATAGAAATCAAAGGCATCCAAATTGGCAAAGAGGAAGTCAAACTCTCACTCTTTGCAGATGATATGATACTGTATGTGGAAAACCCAAAAGACTCCACCCCAAAACTGCTAGAACTCATACAGGAATTCAGTAAAGTGGCAGGATATAAAATCAATGCACAGAAATCAGTGGCATTCCTATACACCAACAACAAGACAGAAGAGAGACAAATTAAGGAGTTGATCCCATTCACAATTGCACCCAAAACCATAAGATACCTAGGAATAAATCTAACCAAAGAGGCAAAGGATCTGTACTCAGAAAACTATAAAATACTCATGAAAGAAATTGAGGAAGACACAAAGAAATGGAAAAACGTTCCATGCTCATGGATTGGAAGAACAAATATTGTGAAGATACCAATGTTATCTAGAGCAATCTACACATTCAATGCAATGCCTATCAAAATACCATCCACTTTTTTCAAAGAAATGGAACAAATAATTCTAAAATTTGTATGGAACCAGAAGAGACCCCGAATAGCCAGAGGAATATTGAAAAAGAAAAGCAAAGCTGGTGGCATCATAATTCCGGACTCCCAGTTCTATTACAAAGCTGTCATGATCAAGACAGTATGGTACTGGCACAAAAACAGACACGTAGATCAATGGAACAGAATAGAGAGCCCAGAAATGGACCCTCAACTCTATGGTCAACTCATCTTTGACAAAGCAGGAAAGAATGTCCAATGGAAAAAAGACAGTCTCTTGAACAAATGGTTTTGGGAAAATTGGACAGCCACATGCAGAAGAATGAAACTGGACCATTTCCTTACACCACACACACAAATAGACTCCAAATGGTTGAAAGACCTAAACGTGAGACAGGAGTCCATCAAAATCCTAAAGGAGAACACAGGCAGCAACTTCTTCCTAGAAACATCGCCAAAGGCAAGGGAAGCAAGGTCAAAATTGAACTATTGGGATTTCATCAAGATAGAAAGCTTTTGCACAGCAAAAGAAACAGTCAACAAAACCAAAAGACAACCAATAGAATGGGAGAAGATATTTGCAAATGACATATCTGATAAAGGGCTAGTATCCAAAATCTATAAAGAACTTATCAAACTCAACACCAAAGAACAAATGATCCAATCAAACAATGGGCAGAAGACATGAACAGACATTTTTCCAAAGAAGACATCCAATGGCCGATAGACACATGAAAAAGTGTTCAACATTGCTCAGCATCAGGGAAATCCAAATCAAAACCTCAATGAGATGCCACCTCACACCAGTCAGAATGGCTAAAATGAACAATCAGGAAACGACGGATGTTGGCGGGGATGCGGAGAAAGGGGAACCCTCCTACACTCTTGGTTGAGATGCAAGTTGGTGCTACCACTCTGGAAAACAGTATGGAGGTTCCTCAAACAGTTGAAAATAGAGCTACCATATGATCCAGCAATTGCACTACTGGGTATTTATCACAAAGATACAAACGTAGGGATCCGAAGGGGTACGTGCACCCTGATGTTTATAGCAGCAATGTCCACAATAGCCAAACTGTGGAAAGAGCCAAGATGTCCATCGACAGATGAATGGATAAAGAAGAAGTGGTATATATACACAATGGAATATTATGCAGCCATCAAAAGGAATGAGTTCTTGCCATTTGCAATGACGTGGATGGAACTGGAGGGTGTTATGCTGAGTGAAATAAGTCTATCAGAGAAAGACATGTATTATATGACCTCACTGCTATGAGGAATTCTTAATCTCAGGAAACAAACTGAGGGTTGCTGGAGTGGTGGGAGGGTGGGAGGAATGGGGTCGCTGGGTGATAGACACTGGGGAGGGTATGTGCTATGGCGAGTGCTGTGAATTGTGGAAGAACGTTGAATCACAGATCTGTACCTCTGAAACAAATAATACAATATATGTTAATAAAAAAGAAAAAGAAGAAGAAGATAGCAGGAGGGGAAGAATGAAGGGGAGAGTCAGAGGGGGAGACCAACCATGAGAGACGGTGGACTCTGAAATACAAACTGAGGGTTCTAGAGGGGAGGGGGTGGGGAGATGGGTTAGCGTGGTGATGGGTATTAAAGAGGGCACGTTCTGCGTGGAGAACTGGGTGTTACGCACAATGAATCATGGAACACTACCTCCAAAACTAATGATGTAATGTATGGTGATTAACATAACAATAAAAAATTAAAAAGAATAAGAGAACTCTTTCCACCTGATAAAGGGCATCAGTAAAAATCTACAGATATCATGCTGTAAAATAATGAAAGACCACATACTTTGTCTTAAGACCAGGAAAAAGAAAGGGTGTTTGCATTCTCCATTTTTATTTACCAATGTATTGGAGAGTCTTGTCAGTGCATTAAGGAATGACAAATGGCCAGGATTTCATCCATTTTGCCTATATAACGAAGCCACTGTAAAACCCTAAAAGGATGGATTTAGAGAACATCCGGATCGGTGAACAAACCTGTGGAGGAGCTGGCATGATGGCACACCTGGGGAGGGCATGGAAGCTTCACGCCCTTTCCCACACATTTTGTTCTGTGCATGTCTTCCATCTCACTGTTCTTGAGTTACATCCTTACATAATAAACTGATAAGCTAGTAAGTAAACAGTTTTCCTGAGTTCTGTGAGCTCCTCTAGCAAATTAATGAACCAGAATAGGGAGTCAGGGGGAACTCCCTTTAGAGTCGGCCAGTCGTAAACACAGGTGACAACTGGGATTGAGATTCATATCTGAAGCGGGGGCAGTTGAGGGACTGAGCCCTTAACCTGTGGGATCTGATGATAAATCCAGGTAGATGGTATCAGAATTGAGTTGAATTGCAGGACCCCCAGCTGGTGTCAGAGAATTGTTGGATGTATGGGAAAATTCACAGGTCTGGTTTCAGAAGAGACATATTGAGAGTAAAGGAGAAACAGAAGCATTTTCCTTTACACTCTGGTCAGGGATCAGAAGCCTAACAGAATGCTAGCAGCTTCCATTATAAGCTTCATCTCTTAATAATTGGTGACCAAATAAAGAGGTCCACTCAAAAGGAAGGCAAAGTAAAGACTGCCCCTTAGTAAAAGACAAGTTTCAATAAGGAAAATGTACCCAAGGATTGCAGAAAATGCAACCTAAGGATCTAAGCTTTCAAACCTAGAAAATGTTTGAACATTATTGAGAGAATAGTCACTGATAGAAACCGGAAGGTTAAGCAGGGACAGAATGGGCTTGGGTTAAGGGCATGGGAGCCTGTCAGGGGCAACAATGTCTGCTAAGCAAAAAGAATGCATGCTGGGGTGGAGTAATGCCCTAGTGGGACAGAACAAAAGAATCCAACACCATGGCAGCCCAGTGCAACAATAAATTCAGAAAAGATTAAAATCTGTATGCTATCATCAAATTAAAACAAAGAAGAGTAGTATAAATGATAGCAGATAGATAATAACTTTTCATTTCAAAAGCATTTTAGTAAATTATTATTGTAATTAAGTAATTTAAATCACATTAAATAGTGTATGACTATGTCCTTACCCAAATTTAATAATTCATATCTGATTGTTATTTTATATCAATTAAAACTCCTGACATGTTAATGATATGCTTGTAGTTTGAACTTTAAGAGTAAGTTATTTCTCTTTCTAGGAATGAAGTAGTAGACATTTGAGCTTGGGTGAACTTAATCAGCAAAGAAAGTACTTGTGCTAGAAGACGCAGAGGACCCTTGGCACAGCAGCAGCATAAAAATCTGAGAAAAAAGATGTTTTTATTAAGACATGGGGCACAACCATCCAGATAAAGGGTTAATATTGTTATTATAGTTTCATTAGTAAATGTGACATTTTTCTTGAACCAGCAATCAAAAGTACTTTTTAAATTATGTGAAGATTTTGTTTGACTTGTTCTTAAAGTGGAATATGTTTCTCAAAAATAAACCAAATAACATATAAGGTATTATATGTTTCAGGGGTACAGGTCTGTGATAACAACAACAAACTCTAGGTGAAATTCAGTCCTTGCTAGTTAAAGAGATAAAACGCATTCACACACACACACACACACACACATCCACATATACACTCTAACATACTCACAAACACATAACTAAGAGTCAAATATGCAAGTATAAACACAAATGCTTGTGCCTTTTCATGTCTTACCCCAAAGAAAAGGCACAGGCGTTTGTGGTTACGCATGCGTATTTGTTGTGTGTTTGCTGAAAAGCAAAACCGCAATGTTACTTACGGAAAACTGGATCACTACTGAAAATCTGTTTATAGAATATTGACATTCTTTTTGTATGAAAAAGCTACAGCATGCATGGAGTTTCATAGATGGAATGAAGTTCAAAGATTTATTATAGATTTGTTTTCAATATGTGTACAGTGGTTTAAATTTTTGATTAAGCAGCCTATTTAAAACAGCAGGAGGTCAAACATACAAAGAATGTTTCCTTTAAAAATGAAACAGAAGAAAAAGTATCTTGAGAGAGAGAATTATAATACTTTTAAGTACACATATTAATTCTTTCAGAGGCTTTTCAGCATAATATGTATTTGAACAGGGGCATAATGATGTGCTTGATGATATAATCTTTTATTTAAAGCCAATTGTACTGGTCAAATGTTACCACTAAAACTTTAAAGTTAATAATATTGTATTAATCCCTCCAGACACCTCATTCAATCCCTTTCATGGAAAAATATTTGTTTATAAGAGAATTTCTTATTTTAGCATACTTAAAAACTACATAAACAGTACATAAAATACATAAATTAGAAAAAATATATAACCTGTTTAGACAGTAAACAAAACATGATAAAATAGCTTCATATTATAGCTACATCAGAAAATATTGATTAGAATGAAAAACCATTAAGTCTGATTTAAAACAAGAACAGCTGTGGCAGACATGATGCTACTGGAACAAGTGTTACTAAATACAAAACTTCTTGCTCTTGCAATTTTTAATGTATGGGCAGAAAGTACTGCACATAAAGAAATATGACACTGGAATGCTCAAAACTCAAACAAAAGTGAAAATAAGGCAAATTTCCAAGTAGGAGAAAATGGCAGACTTTTAAAAGAATATTCTGAAGTCTAGTTCGGTTTATATTAATAAAACATTATTTATTGAATGTTTCCTAAGGGCCAGACAATGTGTGCAAAGCAAAAGAAAGGTGTTATTAACTACCATGAGTATAAATCTGCCTCCCGGTAACATACTACTGGGAAAGAAGTTCATTGTGACTATACTAAGGATAGTAACAAAAAAAGAGATTAGGGGATTTAAAAAAAAAGAAAATCCTAGAGGGTTTAAAGATTACATTTAGAAGGATCTGCAAGGCCTCTCGAAGGTGGGTATTAAGTTAGAAATTGTGAAGGGGCTGAGATTTTGCCTTACTTGCAAGTTAACAAGTGAGCCTGCCTCAGTATTATATACATACACCCGTAAAACATGAGAACCTACTGTCAGAGACAAAGACTAGCTACAAATGATGATGAAAGCAGCACCCAGAGCAATATCTTGTATTAGTTTCCTAATCTTAGATCCCCATATGGTGACACAGTGAGGGACAGATTCTATCTGCATATGTAGTGGGGTACGTTACAGGAGAGAAACTCAGAAATTAAGAAATGTTGATCTTACCTAGGGCTGCTAGTGACCTACCCACTCTCCCCTTAAATGAAGAAACAAACAAACAAACAAACAAAGCCTTATCTTTACTCTGGAGGATAAACAAATCTCTGGAGAAGAAAAGGATACTTTACTTGCCTGGAAAGATTCCTGAAAAAAAGTGTATATAATAAAGTTCTCTATGTTTATTATATTGGTCAGGAAACAAATGCCCTTTGACCCAGATGGAGACACTATTTGTAGCTTCCAGGGAAGAATTTACAGTATCTTTTGCTCAGAGAACCAAACCATGTGGGCATATGAAATATTCATGGAGTGTTATTTCCCCAAATAACAGCTGAATTGACTAGAAGAAAGGGGAAAGCATCTTTAGATGGAAGAGAACCTTTGATTCAAAATATCCTGTAATACAAGACTGGGCTCTATCTATTCAATTCATATTCTTCTGGTTTACTCAATTCAGGCTGCAAGTAGAGGGAAAGGAGAGGTAGATGGGATAGGACATTCAGGTGCAAGAAGAGGAGGAGAGTCCACACTTGTGCTGATGATTCTCTCTTGGCTTGATGGTTTTTGATGTCTTGGGCTTTCAGATTTGAAAACACTGAATGTAGGCTGCTGCTGGTAAAAATTCAGGTATAATTACTTAAATGTCTACTAGGTAATGTAAATGTCACCTTGCAGTTTTAGGAAACAGTAGGACTTAAGATATGCAATTAGAATCCTTCACTTGGGCATATAATTTGATATCCAGTAGTTATGAAGTTCTTGAAGCAAGAATTATATATATTCATCAAGGTCTATTAACATCACATTAAATTGGAGACTTGATTGATCAGAACAAGGTTGCTGCTTCTGGGTGGTGTAACATGTATTATAATCAATGCAGTCCATGAGTTCAGCGTAATTGCCATATTCTTTTGCTGCACAACGTGCTTCCTGAACCCAAAGAATACTGTGTCAGATAATTTTAAAAAACAAAGGTTAAGGGGTCATGGTGCTGACAGAAGCTCTGTGGAAAGGAGAGGCATGTTCTTATCTGGAATTTTTGTCTATGTCTCTGAGAGCACAGTAATGCTCCTTGGTGATAAGAGGGGTTCACTATAATGAACCGGATACCAGGTAGTCCTCTGGCATCATATTAAGAGCTCAGTTTTGGACTTTGCTCTTGGAAGATTATGCATTCATTCAAAAGCTCTGGCAGACAAAACAGACTCAGTGAGGGGAAGAATTTGTTATTAATCCCAGAGAAAGCCTCACCCCTGCACCAAAGTCATATGATAAGTCATCTTGTCTGTTATTACTGAGACTCTCCTCCACAGTGGATGTACTTTGATGATCATTCATATGTGGCACAAATATCTACACATTCTACCTAATCCAAGAAGTCCATCAGTGTACATTTTTCCACACATATTTGTCACCAACTTTTCAGTTGTGTTGCTTTCAAATTCTGTCCAATGAATTATTGAATCTACAGAAACTCATAAGAAATATCTATTTGATAATAGACACTGGAATTAATATTTAGGAAGTTCCTTCTTTAACTCAGTCACTGTGTTAGAACTTTTTTATACTATTATAGTTTATCCTCATAAATGGCGCAGGGGATACTATCATTTCCATTTTACAGAAGAGAAAATTGAGGCTCAAGATAATTAAATATCTTACTAAGGCCACAGTAGAATTACCAACAAAACATATACATTAAATATGTGCATTTTTTGGTATGTCTACCTCAATAAAGCTGAAAAAATGGTGTAGCCAGAATTTAAATTAAGTTCTGACTCCAACCATATTTATTTCCACTAAAACCAACTGCCTTTGAGTCAGTTGAAATTTAATTCATTGAACTTCCCTTGGTGTGTGCGTGTGTGTGCGCGTACATGTGCATGTGTTCTTACATGCGTAGGACTAGGACCTGTACACATTTTACACATTAATGACATGTAGTTTTGCCCCTGCTATCACTTTTTGGTTGGACTTTGTGTTAGGAAATGAGACAAAGCAAAACAAAACCTCTAATTCCTCTAATACTTTCAGATTCTTATTGGCTAGGGTAGATAAGTATTGAGGATCACCACATGTTAAGGCTCAAACTATTTAATAGCCTCTTCCTTGAGTCCTCAAAACTCTTCCCCATTAAGTCACGTTTTTCCAAATCAAGTAATTTGTTTAACTTAAGAGTACTTTAAAAACTGCTTTCTCGGGCGCCTGGGTGGCTCAGTTGTTTGAGCGACTGCCTTCGGCTCAGGTCATGATCCTGGAGTCCCGGGATCGAGTCCCGCATCGGGCTCCCTGCTCAGTGGGGGGTCTGCTTCTCCCTCTGGCCCTTCCCCCTCTCGTGCTCTCTCTCATTCTCGCTCTCAAATAAATAAATAAAATCTTTAAAATAAAAACTATTTTCTTTTCACTGTCTTTATTCTATCAGTTAATTATGATTTAAGCTATTATTGCTTTGCTATAATTTATTTACCTCAAAACTAAGTGTCAGCTTTCTTCTTTAGAAAATACAACTGTGAATAATGCATAGTGGCTTCCTTAAGTAGTTTGAAGTCTAAAACAGAAGATAAATGAACAAATCACTAATACAAAAAGGAATTATAAGTGCAGAGGCAAGGTTAAATACAAGTGGCTAGGTCTAAGAATATAAATGTCAAAAAGATCCAGCCAGTCTGTACGCTATTGACCTTTTTCACAGTCTCTTTAATTCACCATTGGATAACCTTATTTTTACTCACTTAGATAAATACTAATATATGTAGATATAGCACATGCTTTATATTATGCCAGGCAGGGGCAAACATCTATAGACTGAGTTTGTGCCCTCAATGAACTTACATTCTTACAGAGAAAGCTTTAGTAGTAATAAAGTACTCTGCAGCTTTTTTTTTTTTTTTTTTTTTTGCTTTTAGTGTATCTGCACTAAAAAAACATCTGGAGGAAAACATCTGGAGCTTAGATTTTGGAGACTATTAGTCCTTCTGCAAAATATACATATTAATTTTAGTACTACTCTAAAAATAATATTAACATCAGTGTTCTTCCAACTGAACCCTTATTGGAATCCCAGGAGATTTAATGAAGACTATTTCATATTATCACCTACTTAACTTCTTGGGACACTTTACCATTTGACTATTTGGTACTCCATGTAATTCCTGGAGGAAAATCCAGATTTCTCTTACCTCTAGTCACCTTCCTTCTAGCTTCTCTCTACCACTTGCCTTTACCTTCTTACCTGAAAAACTCCTGCTCGATACTATGGTATCAAATTGAACAACTCCTTGGCATAGCACAACCATCTGTAGCACATCAACCAAATCTTTGTCACTTCAGGTTTATAGTCTCACTCTTCTCACCTTGATCTTTTTTTTTTCTTTTTTTCCTCAGTAAGTGTAACTGGTTTGAGGTCACCATGCAATTTTCTGAAAAAACTATTTTCTAAATAATAAATAGTTTGGTGTTCTAATCTGACTCTCCATAAAAAAGCTTTCTGTCCTTAGCAAAGGAAATCTTATAATATCTTTGGAATACAATTCTAAAACAACAGGAGGAAGCGAATCATAACAGAGCCATTTGACATTTTACATCGTACTTCAACAAAATGGTGCTAGCATTCTCTCTCACACGCAAAACGGTAACTATGTAGAGGTGATAGGTATGCTAAGTAGCTTGATTGTGGCTATCTTTCTACAAGATATACATATATCAACACATCAAATTGTGCACCTTAAATATACATCATTTTCACATGTCCAAGATATTTCAATAAAGTTGTTAAAGTTTGAAAAAAGAACATTAAAATTTTTAAAAGAAAATTGTGTTAAACACTTTGAGAATAGAGACAAAGATTCTGTTTTGGTTAATCTATTTGTGGTTAAATGTATTCCAATTATGTTGGAATACTAGCCATCCTGTGATTACTGTTGGGTTTTTGACAGATCATATCTCCTCAACTTCAAGTTGCTACTACTCCCTATGGCCACTATTCTTTCGTATACAATTTCTTACAGGACTGAAAGACATTCTCCTATATTTTGCTCTTTTCCCTTCAAGATATATATTCTTCATATTTAAGATTCAGATTAAATCACTTCCTCATAAAACCTTATTTTATCTTTAGTTGATTTGGTCATGCAACTTGTATTTATGGGTCATCTCCTATGTGGTAAAGCATATGCTACATCTTGAAGTTATAAATACAAATAATAAAGACTATGCCCTAAAGGAGCAAGGAAACAGTAATCATAACACCATATGCTAATTTCAGTGACAGACTTAAAATGGGATAGGCATAGAAAAAAGAAAAAAAAAGGGGGGGTTTATTGTTCTTTCTCTATTGAAAGTATTTTAGTAACTTGTTTCAAATCTCCTAGTTTGCGTATGGCAAAAGCAATAACTTACTCATATTTTTATGCTCAACTTGACATAACTCTAGGCCACTAAATATATTTTTTTAAAAGGCAATGAAAATTATATCACTGGAAGTACTGAAAGAGTATCAGGATGACTTATAAGAAATATTTTAGAAAAGAATTTTCTCAAGAATAGAGTTTTAATCTAAGTGATTTCTCTGGTTCCTTGTGATTCTAACAATTCATGCTTCCATTTTCAGAATTACCTTTCCCCAGGAAATTTATTTTATTTGCCTACACTGATTGCTAACTTTGTTCACTTAGGGATAGCTTGTCAGATCTTAATAAACATTCTCACAGCTTATTAGTGTTTGGGGATTATCACAAACATGTAAAAGTCATTAGAGACTTTGCTTTTGAGATCTGCCACTATATTTTTGGCACTGGCTGACCAAATAAAGATTGAACACAGTCATTTTCTTTCATTAAAATGCTCCCCCAAAGATCACTGTAGGTCAGAAGTTTATCTATTGACAAGTTGCTAAATATGTTTAGATTTCAGTCATGTTTGATCTCATTTTTTTGTGTTATCAAGTACAAATTACAGAGGATGCTGTAGACTATCGACATGCTCAGCAGAAATGTATTTTATTCAGTGTGTTGTTTCTACATCTATCTTCTGCTACCACAGAAGCTCCTTGTATGGGTGTAACTCTTGCACAGTGTCTCAATGGGTAAACTTATAGAGAAGAAAAACAGTTACATAACTTATTCAATGTAGAACAATATGAATCCTCATCTATAGTAATATTGATACACATCATCTTATGAAAGATAAAACTAAATATGAAAATAAAAAGTAACTATAATTATAAAAATAATGAGTGTTATCCATAAATTGGAAGATTACCAAACAAACGTATGGAGAGTTACATTTGAAATAGACTTTAGAATTGCAAGGAATCTTTGTGATGATATTCTGTTTTATTCAGCTCCAGAATCTCTCACTGTCTCTTGACAAAGGAGACAGCAAAGAAGAAAGTTCACAACTGAATTACTCGACATAGTTAGCACTTGGACCTATGACTTTTGATTTCACATTGATTTTTCATTATATTAGACAGAATCAAAACTGAGAGAATACAACATTTAAGAACTATCAGTCTATAATTTAAATAACAAATAATAACTCCTATTTAAAAGAATAATGCATGTTTACAATATTAGTAAAGGAAATGTTATTAAGTGAATATTCAATAGTAGCTTATTAATATATAATAGAAATATTTAGACAGTGTTATAACTTCTGGTTTCAGCATCATTATAGAATATTATGCCATCTCAAAAATACAAAATTTATAGTTACAAAAATCATTGGACTATTGTTCTCAGTTTAACAGTCCATTTCTTTTTTAAGATTTTATTTATTTATTTGACAGAGAGAGACACAGCAAGAGAGGGAATACAAGCAGGGGGAGTGGGAGAGGGAGAAGCAGGTTTCCCGCCAAGCAGGGAGCCCAGTGCAGGGCTCGATCCCAGAACCTTGGGATCATGACCTGAGCCAAAGGCAGACGTTAGCGACTGAGCCATGCAGGCATCCCTAACAGTCATTTTTAAGTTCATAATATTGTTCAGGTTGTATAATTAAAAGACAGAGAGACCTGGAAACAAATTGATAATAAAAAATAAAAACACAATGATATTGGTATGTTTTCAAAGTAAGAAGTTTCAATTAATATGCTTCAAAGTGAAGTCAGATATGAACAAAGTAGAGAGTGTGAAAAACAGCTAACTTTTATTCTCAAGTTTAAAATCTTTAAACATTTATAATTTTCATATTTTATATTGGTTTCCAAAAATATAGTAGTACTTACTTCAGGAGTCTTGTAGTATCCTGCAATTGCACAGAAACAGTGTGAGTTTACATTCTATTATTTTGAAAAATTGGACTTGTCAGCAAAACAATGCAACTTATAGGCAACTCTACTGATGAGGTATAAATAAACAGTCCTCTACCTTTTATATAGAGATTTCTTGCCATTTATGAGGGATAGGTTATAGACATTTCTACAAAAGATAAAACTGAGAAATGTCATTAGTTAAGTACATGTTATATATGGAGTATCCCCAAACATAAAAATACAGCACTTACAAAAGCATATTTTGATGATAATAATGTATAATGATGCACACCAAAGCAGTAAATAAGTGATGAAATACTTTCAAGCCACATAAAATAAATAAATCTTAACAGTAAAACCTTTCCCCTGTGTTTGGAAAGAATAATCAAACAATAAGAGAGTCAGCACCGTTCTGCTGGAACTCTCTGAGAGTATTAATACAGCCACAACTCTTACATTATCTAAGACTTGTTCTACTTATACTATTAAATGGTTTCATAATGATATTAAATAGACCTGTACATATGACAAAATTGATTAACACATTTTACTTTCTTTAGTTAACGCTTGTGGTGCTATGCATGCATGGGCAGTTTCTTTCATGATATACAATATATACATGATATATAGTGAACAATTTCTCCATATTTTTTTAATCACTAGATTTCAGATCAAAGTAGACATGTTAGCATTTGCTGCAATGGAAACTATGATTTTCTCCTTTCCCTTAATGTTATTTAATATGAGCATTTTGTAAACATGCACATTGTGCCACTACTAAATTTCCTAAGTGTATCTGATCAGTGTCCTTGTTAATTTTAGTAAGTCTCTCACAAGATCTAAAAACTGCACTTCCATTAATGTGCCCTTAGATATTATATGTAAAAATAGATAAATCTGCATCACATTTTTTGTACATCATCTAGAGCTAGAATTCAAGGGATAGAGAACATGAAATGCCAGAATAAGAGAGAAAAGTGTGAACTCCAACACCAGTAAACTTCAGGTCTGTTAGTAGTAAACAGTGCTTACTGAGAGTGTTTAATGTCTCAAGTAGTACACAATGGCAAACAGAACTACATAGTTTCATATTGTTCATTTAAAAAATTTTCTGTTTGACTTTGGCATTTCCATGGAATTAAGGTCAGAGGAATAAGGAGTAGAGTATTATATTTAAAAACAAATCATCTTAGTTGTACCCATTTACAATGTTGATTTTGATGATGTCACAAATACTACGTTATGGGATCACATATTGTACAAGTTTTTATGTTAAGTTTTCTATGTCTTTGGTGTGCTCATTTTGGGTGCATAGTTATTTTCAATCAAGTTCAATTTTATGGTTTCAAAGAAATTTCAACGAAACCATAAATAATCCCATTTAGCCCTTCCACATTGCTAACACGTAATTCCACATGGTACATCTAAAACTTAAATTGTGGTCTTTACTTCAAAACCTGTTCCACTTCCCATTTTCTCTGACTCATGATTAAAAAGTCCTTGATTAACTACTTTTCACCCTGAACATATTTATCCATCAATCATGCATTTAATAACTTTGCCCTATTGATAATTCTTCCTTACAACTCTTGAATATTGCTGTTTCTCTTTTTACTCACTATCCTTACCTTAGTTCAGATGCACATTTTTCCACATGGAATTTTTAACATTCTCTTGTATCTTGAATTTATACTTAACCCATTTTAATTAAGAGGTTAAAGAGGTCTTCCCAAAGTATTAATCCACTATTGTTACTCTTCTGATTTTAACGTATAAATAGAGCCTTTCTGTCTTCAGAAAACATCACAACTCTTTAATATGGCAAAAAAAATTTTTGGTTATATTTACAGGCTTCTCCATCACTGTCTCCTCCTTCCTCTTCCCAATTAGCCTTGCCTAGATAACTCCTACTTCTTGATGTTTAACATTGATCATTTCTCTCTGAAGTCCTTCTATCATCTAGCACTTGTTCAAATTCTCTAGAATTTGTACTTCTCTAGAATTTAAACTTTCACAGTAGCATTTACCACATTCTATTATTATTTTTTATTTATATGAACTCCACTGGGCCCTAAGTTTCTTCAAGACAAAATTCTGTCTTACTCACTACTTTACGTCCAGTACTAGCCCAGTATCACACACAAAAACAATTCAAAACTGGGGTGCCTGGGTGGCTCAGTCATTAAGCGTCTGCCTTTGGCTCAGGTCATGATCCCAGGGTCCTGGGATCAAGCCCCGCGTTGGGCTCCCTGCTCCACAGGAAGCCTGTTTCTCCCTCTCCACTCCCCCTGCTTGTGTTCCCTCTCTCGCTGTGTCTCTCTCTGTCAAATAAATAAATAAAATCTTAAAAAAAAAATTCAAAACTATGTGCTTAATTGAGTGGATTAATTGGAGATGTTCTGTGAAATACCCTATACAAATATAATGAGAGGCAGTTTTGACATAATATATAATACAAAATGATTATATAAATATAGTTAATACAAAGTACATATGAAACAAAGTTTGATAGGTGTGGCAGTAACCTATGTGAACTAGCTAAAGTACAGCTGGAAGATTGTAAATAACCTTAAACATATATAAGAACACAGAACACATAGGTAAGAACATAGAATTCTAGTTCATTATTTATTGTGTGTTTATCTTAATTATGTATTTTATTTATATTAAATTAATTAATTTATTTCTCCTCAAATGAAGTCTAAAATTGGTGTTTCTAAAATAGATAATTCAAGGAGCAAGGCAGTCCCGTTTTTTTAGGCCCACTATCTTCAACATGTGATTTTCAAGGTTCTATGCATCTCAGTTAAACGGACAGAAAAGAGAAATTATGAAGAATGCACATGGGAAGATTTTAGAGGCCAGTCATATAAGTGGTCATATAAATTCTGTTTATATTATATTGGCTATATTGGCTATAATTCAATTAAGGAAATTAGCAAATACTCTAGCTGGTTCTCCAAGAAGAAGAAATGGGTTTAGTAAACATGATTCTCTCTCTGCCACAGTCAACCCATCTGGTCATAAAATACCAGATTCACTCACAGCCCCATATATAGCACAGAATCAATCCCTTTTCAAAGAAAATAAACAAAGATATTCAATTACTGGGCCCAACTTAAAGTTCAAGATCTCTAGACAATCCATTTGGTCTTGGTGAGTTCCTAATCATCTGATAACATATAAACCAAAAGACATCTTATCTGATTTTCACATTTCAATTTGTCCATAATAAAAATTATCATCTGGAAAAGTGGAGAATGGAAGGCAACTTGAAATCACTTTTCCAGAGAAATACTAAAATCTTACAGTCCAAGTATTGTTAAGATTACTTTGACTGTTGGAGAATCACCTTAATGAGACTCTCCTTAATTTTCTTCTTATATTATGTTCTTCATAATCGCTGGCTTTTTAAAACTTCTTTTCTTTCTTTTCTTTCTTTTCTTTCTTTCTTTCTTTCTTTCTTTCTTTCTTTCTTTCTTTCTTTCTTTCTTTCTTTCTTTCTTTCTTTCTTTCTTTCTTTCTTTCTTTCTTTCTTTCTTTCTTTCTTTCTTTCTTTCTTTCTTTCTTTCTTTCTTTCTTTCTTTCTTTCTTTCTTTCTTCTTTCTTCTTTCTTTCTTTTCTTCTTTCTTTCTTCTGGAGATGGGGAGAGGGGCAGAGGGAGGGGGAAAGAGAATCCCAAGCAGGCTCCATACCCAGTGTGAAGCCTGACATGGGGCTCAATTTTATGACCCTGAGATCATGACCCGAGCCGAAATCAATTCTTGGACCCTTAACCAATTGAGCCACCCAGGCTCCCCTCTTCTTTCTGACAGATTTTTCCTTGTTTGTTACTCTCCAAAGCTACATCTGCAGTGGATGTAACCTGGAGAAAATTACCTATTTGGTAATGTAGAGTTTTCACAATGTTCTTCCTACTTATGCAACACTGAACATCAAGGATCGATTCGAAGTTAAAAAAAAAAAAAGTCAAAGGGTTTTTTAAATTCCAGATTTGCTGTTTCGTTGACAAAACAATTCCCTCGAAATGTAGTAGATCTTGGATCTGTTTGCTTACAGGCATTTAAAATGTGCCAGTAAATTTACACAAAGTTCTCTTGGTGCATAATTCTTGGGTACACTTTATTTATCTGGTTTATTAATCTTATGCTCCTTTTCCCACTTAATTTTGGCCAATTTGAAGTAGACTGGAGGAAAAGATATAGATGTGTCAGTATTAGCTTGAATGATCTTTGTCTTTGGACTGGACGCTTGTTCAATTAGGAAGTATTATTGAATCTTTATTACTAAGCTTTTTCCAATATTGTATCTTTTTATGTGGGTCTAAAAGGGTTTGGTGGCTTTTCCAACCCCATAACTTTATTTCTATATTTTCTCTACTTATATCTATATCTGAAACCAGTCAATTCTTGCTTGATCTCATATCTTATAATAACTTGCTATAATACCTAGCTAAAAACTAAAAGCCAATCATAGCTAATATACAGTATATTTGTTTTAACTCCATTTTCCTGAAATCATGCTCAGTGAGCATATAGTGTATTTTGAAAATTTTTAACAGTTTTATAGGAAATAGTTTTACTGAACATTTTTCATTTATCTAACACAGAGCTTCAATTAACACAGCTTTACAATTTGCAGTATGTATATTTTTTTTACCACTTGTCATCCAACCACTAAACCAAATATTTTAGGTGCCTATAAAGGCCGCAATCCATTTCCAGTTACCACTTTTGGAATAAACTGATGTAATGCTAGTTGCTGTAATAAATATATGGACTCAAACATGAGTGAGATTTATTTATTATTTGGGTAAATTCCAAGACTAGTGTTCTTCACTAGTCTGTGTCTTCCTTCCTAGCAGTAATTTACAAATCAGGATTTCTTTTATCTTGAGTCTATGTTCTTTTCAACTCTTGGGCATTCATGCACAGTGGATCATGCCCAAAGAAGGAAAAAAAAAAAAAACATGGAGGATGCTGTACAGGAAGTTACATGGGTCAAGCCTAGAAATAGTGTCTGATACTTGTACTTACATTCTGTTGCTTAATCACACTGCATGACCATGTCTAACAACAATGTAATCTAGCTGTTTATCTAGGAAGAAGAATAAAGTTTTGTATGCATTTTCACATCGGCATGTAATTTGGTAAATGGATATGGTTTCAATCTTATTCGGAGAGGAATTTCTGCTTTTCTAACATACCATTTGTATAATACAAAAGCTTGCAAGTTTGGAAAGATGTTTTAGGTCATTGCATAAAGCTGTATTCTGAGGAGGAAACGGGCACCTAGGAAAATTTGAGGAAGTGATGATGGATATATAAATTACATTCTTAGCCAAGAAAGTGTGCCAGGAGAATCAACATACAGTTCTTTGAGAAATGAAAGTGAATGTTTAGGAAAAGCACAAAAAATAATCCTTCCAGATATGGTTTTATGTTAAAATATATCAATTGATCTGCATTTTTTTATTTTAGAAAAAATTTAAAGCATTAACTGGGAAAAAAAGAAACTTATTTTTGTACACAGTGAACACAATTCTGTATAGATTCACTATTGCATTATACATGCACCTGTTGTGTTGAGTCAAAGATGGAATGAGTGGTTCTGGACTTGAACTGAAATAAATGATTGATGAAAAGTGTGTGGATATTGTCATATAAATCATGTAAAACTTTAAACTTGTATTCATTATATACTTCTCCAAAATACAGAGGTGGCATAGCATGGGAGGTATTATTTTAAGGCATATTTTAAGGCAAAGACATTTAATTAAATTTATTTTTTTTCAAAATAGCATTCCTCTAGCAGTACATCTAGGTAATGTCATGACTGTGCACATTTAACAGGTACAGAAATATTTTTATGCTCTGAGGCTTTTCATTTACTATTATTACTACTCATTATTATTTTCAAATTATATCATCTAACAAAGATTTTTTAAATTAAAAAATGTAATGGCAAGCAATTGTATTTTCTGATTCTCAAAATAATGTATGAAGGGGAATAATTTTGGCTATAATTAATTTCAGGCTGCTCAAGGGAGTAAGAGAAAATTAGTTTGTGTTGTGAATATTCTTTTTCATACACATTGTATTTTAAATTCTTTTTCATCTAGGCACTTTTCATTAGAATAAATACAATTAGTGTGTAGTCATTGTTTTTAAAGTTTACATTTCCTTTAGAAACATTTGGAATTAAAGTATATTTTGAATTTAATTAGGAGGTAGAATGAACACTTTGCGATTATAATTGTTTCTCTTTCATATTTGTGGTAAAAAAAATGAGCAATTGTTGGTAACTTGTTTATTTCTATTTTGGATAGGCCAATTAAAGCAACATAGTCAACCATTTCCTGCTTTTGTGTTTTTAGACTTAGTTTTTATTGGCATTTGGAAAGAACATGACACTGAAAATTAAAGCCATAAATGAAGGCCCTATAGAGTTGAGAACACTTGAAAATAGCATAATAGATCAGAACTAGCTGAGAACAGAGGAAGGAAACTCTCCCTTAGAGGATCTTAAAATCAAACGAAAACAAATGCATAAACAAGATAAAGATAATGTGTTCGAAGTTACCTAAAGGATTATAGCATTGTTCTTGGAACAACCTGAGGAACTATGATAGTTTTTAAATGGGCATGTCATTTTGAAACCTGAAGACAAACAACTTTAGAGTTGAGTTTTGTCTGGTAGCCATCTTCCCCAAAGTTTATTCTTGATCTTAAAAAGAAAAATAGTAGAATAACCTCAAAGTTAGAAATCTGCCATAACGATTCCAATTTTGCTGGGCTAGTCACTAAAACCCTATTGACCTCAGAAGTGCTCTACTCTGTGATTTTAGCTTTCTTTTTAAAATTATGTAGTTTTTGCTACTTGCAGGCCTGCAGGCTTTTAGAAGTTCAGTATAACCGATGTTTTGTGGCATTCTTCAGAGTCCACAGCAATATGTCTTTTTCTTTCACGTTGGAAGTTTACATGGCTGATGCTAATTTCCTTTAGCAAAGTCTCTCTGTCGGCAGGATTCATCCTGGAATTGTTTAGAATGGTCATGTCAATATACAATTTTTATTCAACTGTGCTCTCAGGGCTCAAAAATTAAATGACATCATAGATGCCATATTAAATCTAATAGTTGTTTGAAATACTGCAAGATAAGTGAGGGAGCAAGAGGAGTATTTCGAAGTATAAAATTTCACTGTCAAATGATGCCCAGACCTCAACAGTCTAATAGTGATTATAATAGTATTAGATCCCTCCAATTTTCAATAATTTCTTCCTCTTTCCAGAAAGAGGATGAAGGAGGGATTGAAAGAAATAAGATTTATGTCCTCAGTTAAGTTTTTTTTTTCTTGATTCTTTGCATGTTGATGGACTACAGATCACATCTATTTAAAATAATTATATCATATTTTCATGTTTAACTATGTCCTAAAAACAAATTTTAAAGTATTTCATCTCTTGCTCTATATGGTTTTTATGTAGAATTCAAGGGGAAAAACAAAAGCAATAGGAAAACACAAACTTTACTAAAATTAAGAAAATAAAAGAATAAAAACATAGGCTCTGTAGATTTCACGTTTCAGTTGAAGTTCTATGAGTTATTCTACGACATAATTGGACAAAAATTACCCAGTGGAATTTTACTTAGTTTCATAAAAAAAAAGTATATTTTATTATAGTACTGAAGCATGGTTAGTATTAGAGTAGAAGGGTAAAAAAGTAATGGATTGAAAATAAAACTTGAATAACAGAACAGCCATGAAAAAAAGAGATGTGTACTGACTTTTTATCACAAACCAGTCAATTTAAAAACACATCTCTTGAGAGGAAGTCTTGGAATAGGAAAAAATATATATAAGTACATAAAATATACATGCAATATATAATGCTATTTCCTGAGAAACTTATTGGTGTAAATAAGATGGGCAGATTTGCACACTGAAACAATCTCTTTCAGACCAATATGCACATGCATGCAACTGGAAAATAAGACATTTGAAAATATTCAAAGTTACCCAAAGAAGATTTAAATACAGAGCAATACACAGAAATATTATAATGTGACAAGATGAACACTTCATTGTGGCAATATATTCTTGTTTCTCACTGTAATAGGTAGACTTGGATATATTATTTTATCTGTAGAAATTAAATTGAGTATTTGTGTTAGGTAGAGTAGTGCTTCCTCCAAAGAGATCCACATCCAATCTCCAGAACCTGTGAATATTAGATTTTGTGGCAAAAAAGAAGCAGGGTACAGATGGAATTAAGTTTTCTAATCAACTGACCTTAAAATAGAGAGCCCATTCTCCATTATCTGGATGAGCTCAATGTAATCGCAAGGGTCCTTAAAATGGAAAGGGAATTGGGGAAGAAAAAACAAGAAAGACTGCCACTGTGCTGGCTTTTAAGATAGAAAAATGGGCCACAAACCAAAAAATACAGGCTACCTCTAAAAGATGAAAAAACAAAGGATTGGGTTCTGCCCTGGAGCTTCTAGAAGCAATTCAACCCTGAGGACACCTTGACTCTAGTCCAGTGAGATCCATTTGGGGTTTCTACATGCCTGATTATAAAGTAATAAATTTGAATTGTTGAAGCCACTAAATTTGTGGTAATTTATTACATTCAGAAACTAATAAAGATTTGGATTGGTTTCTATCCAGAATTTTCAAAATCCTCATGCAAATATTTATGGCCATCCAGTTTAATTTTCTCTATAATATTATAATATCAGAAAAAATTAAAATGTTGACCTATTGCAGGTTTACAACCTATAAACTTTTAGTTAGCCTTTCTATTTATGTTTAGACGCTGAGGGTTAATATATATTTTCTTTTTTTTTTAAGATTTTATTTATTTATTTGACAGAGAGAGACAGTGAGAGAGGGAACACAAGAAAGGGGAGCTGGAGAGGGAGAAGCAAGCTCCCTGCTCAGCAGGGGGCCTGATGTGGGGCTCCATCCCAGGACGCTGGGATCATGACCTGAGCTGAAGGCAGACACTCAAGGATTGAGCCACCCAAGCACCCCTATATATTTTCTTTTTTACATAAAGATCACCATTCTAGGTGAAATTACATGAAATTTTAGACTTTATCAAGAATTGTAACTTATTTACATGTAACAAGCACTTGTATATTCCAGCTGTTGTTCTAAACATGCATGCCACAACTCATGTAATTCTCACAATTCTCTAAGTTTATTTACTCTTCTCTTTCTTAAAAGAGGATCCTACATGGGGTGCCCGGGTGGCTCAGTCATTAAGCGACTGCCTTCAGCTCAGGTCATGATCCCAGGGTCCTGGGATCGAGCTCCGCATTGGGCTCCCTCCTACGTGGGAAGCCTGCTTCTCCCTCTTGTGTTCCCTCTCTCGCTATTTCTCTCTGTCAAATAAATAAAATCTTTTAAAAAAATAAATAAAAATAAAAAAGGATCCTACAGTATAGTGCCAGCAACTTAACCAAAGTCATTCACTTAAAAAAAAAAAATAGTGCGGTTTCTTTTGCTGTGCAGAAGCTTTTTATCATTAAACATTATATAAAAAAAATGATGTACTATAACTTGGCTAATTTAATTTAAATAATAATAAAAAAGAAGATGCCCAATTTCTGTAATAAATAAAATGTTTTCAAAATGTAAAAAAAAAAGGGGCGCCTGCGTGGCTCAGTCGTTAAGCGTCTGCCTTCAACTCAGGTCATGATCCCAGGGTCCTGGGATCAAGCCCCGCATCGGGCTCCCTGCTAAGCTGGGAGCCTGCCTCTCCCTCTACTCCCTTCCCGCTCATTCTCTCTCTTTCTCTCTCTCTCTGTGTCTTTCAAATAAATAAAATCTTTTAAAAAATGTAAAAAATAATAAAATAGTGTGGTTAGAATTAAAACACAGGCAGTCTGAGTCGAGCTTGACTGACAAGAAAGCCTTACACACAGTATTACCTAGCTATTGCTGTGTGAATGTATAACAAATAAACCCCAAAGCTGATGGCTTGCAGGAACAAATATTTATTTTCCTGGTTTATGGATCTTTAGGTTTGATGAAGTTTGGCTGATCTTAACTTGACATATTTGGTTTTAGCAGGGCTCAGCTGAGACTCTGGGCTTCTTGTTCATTTATCTTCTTCATGCTGGAGACCAACAGTTACCCAGGTTATGTTCTTTTCATGGCAGTGGTAGAAGCCCAAATGACTAACCAAACAAAAGCCCATTTTGAAACGTCTGTTTACATCACATGCACTAACATTTTATTGTCCAAGTGAGTTACATAGTCAATGGGGTGGTAATTATACTCTGCCTATTCTACTGATAACAACTACAAAGGCAAATCGCAAACCTGGGTTGATGTGTATTTAATTACAGAGGGATAGTGGAGGCTTGGGAACAATGATCAAATATAACATAAACTCTCTTACATCAACTCTCTATTTCCACTTCTGGCATTTTACCTTGCTGTTTTTCTCTATAGTTCAGTGTTCCTTAAGATATTTTGTTTTACTCATAAAGGAAAGGTTTTAAGCTGAATACTTTAACAATACCTCAGTCAAGTCTCAAAGGACTCAAATGTATTTTATCAAGTTAGACTCTCACATAAATCCTGGAGGAGTGATTAATCTTTTCATTATATAGTTCCAGGGGGACTGAAGGAAAGTATCCTTCACATTCATGTCTCTCTTTGGTCTTTTGAATGAAAGGTGACTGATGTTAAAAATATATATTTTTGGCATTGAATTTTCTTATTTACTGAGATTTGTAGATCTTCACCATTTTATACTTCTTTTATTTTATTTTTTTAAATTTTATTTTATTGTTATTTTAGTCACCATACATAACATTGTTATTCTTTTAAATAATTTACTCTTATCGTAAGTGCTATTTTGAAAAACAAATATGCACCTATTTTTGGAGAGAACCTTAATGAATACAAACAACTTAATTGTAGCCTGACCATTTGAAACTTGTGCTCTTCTTGCATACCATCTCTATTCAAAGAAAATGAATGAATAAAAATATGTGCATAGAAATGTTTAGAGAGTTTATTCTAGGTTATGTGTTAAAGAAATTTTAAAAAATTTATTTTTTCTGAGTTTATTTTAATATTTCAAACATTTACATTAGTTTTTATATAAGCATATATAATTTTATCATAAATATTTTTAAATAATGCAAATAAATCAGGTGGGTAGCATTACTCATATCATAAAATATATTAAATAAATTTGCTGTTTAATTTCCTGGACTTATTCAACATTGATGTATTTATTCAATAGGATTTTGCCCTTTTT
The DNA here is from genome assembly GCF_037043125.1 of Eumetopias jubatus. Classification (NCBI taxonomy): domain Eukaryota; kingdom Metazoa; phylum Chordata; class Mammalia; order Carnivora; family Otariidae; genus Eumetopias; species Eumetopias jubatus. The sequence goes on from NW_028274808.1 coordinate 67,020,924, forward strand.
TTAAAAATGGTAACCCTCAAATAAAAATAGCTTTCCAACTCTGTTTGAATGTCTGTTGTATCATAGAGGGCTCAATTATGACCCAAACTACAGGGAGGAAAATGTCTTTAAAACCACAGATAATTAAGAAGCAGAGAAAAAAAAAAGATGTCATCCTCAATGAGAGATAAAAATTCAAGTGGAAGCTGAAATGTCTTATAGTATATACTTTTCAAAGTGATTACTAATGTATAATTAGAAGAACACATTTCCTTGAGAAAACTTTATAATAATTACTTATATTGAATTATAGAGAATACTTCCCATCCCATATGTTTTTTCAGAGACAAATATGACAGCAACTAAATGAAAATTTCATAATCTGTGATTTGATTTAAATATTCATTTATATTTATATATGACATCCTGCCAAGCATGCAGACTTAGAAGACCCAGGAAAACATTTGGATGTTCTTTTGTTGTCTTATATTGCAAATTAAGCACAAATGCTTTCTATGTTTTGTTTAATTCACTCTCTAGGTTTTCTCATAGAAAGAGCGATATTAAATTTGACTTATCAAATGTGCAGAAAAGAAATGTTTCAGACAGTTAGGCCCTGAATAAAAATAAAGTCCCCTTAGGAAAACACTCAGCATGACAGTTTGAGAGCTCCACTTTTCATTTATTCTAAAAACTACCTGAGAGATTTTCTTTCCCTACTCATACTTACCTCTTACTGGTGTTATGATAGACATTCTTAAATACTCAACGGAGCAAGGTGTTTGACTTTATTTCATCCCAATAATCCTTTTTTTAGACACTAGAATTATGATAGACAGGGCTTTTTTTGTTTTATATGAAAGCCCTTAGAAAAACCTTGTGTTGGCTGCTTCTGTGTTTTGTAAAAAGAAAACATTACCATTCATGAATTGTAGCACAAAAGACATGTAGTCCTATAGAGGATGGTCAAATTGCTTTTATTCACATATTAGTTTTTTATATTGGATTTTTGTTTGTTTCATAGTATAGTTTATTAATTTTTGTTAGAAAAGAGTTTTAGATTATTTTTAATTAAGATATAATAGACATATAACATTATATTAGTTTCAGGTGTGCAACAAAATGATTTGATGTTTGTATATATTGTGAAATGATCACCACAATAAGTCTAGCTAATATTCGTTACCATATATAGTAATAAAATTTTCTTTCCTGTGATAAGAACTTTTAAGTTCTATACTCTTAGCAACTTTCAAACATACAATTACAGTATTATTAACTATAGTCACTTCCTAATTGAATTTTCATTTTCATTACTTCATGGTATTAGTGTTTGTAATAATCGAAGCTTTTACACCTCACAGGTATGAATGTAAGGGTGACAATAGTGGAAGCAATGGAAAATAATATTTTAAAAGAAGAAAAATCCTAGAAAACCTCATAAATATGTTCTTAGTGATAATATGTAGTATTTTATATTGTTTCCAAATAAAATAAAGTTCTCCTACATAAGATCAAAATTTAAAAAATTCAAAATAATCTAGAAATATATGTGTGTATATATATATATATATATATATATATATATATATTCTATAGTGGTGCCAGTGTCCATTGTAAGTGCATTGTGTAATATTAAATAACACTTGGAGGTAACCTGAGAAGTTCTTTTTTTATTTTATTTTTTTTAACCAGGGAAAATTAAGGCACAGGGAGAGGTTAAGACTTTCTGGTCAAAAGATCAAAGTTTATCAGTATTGCAGCTACTCTTCTAAAGTTGTTTGTGCTTTTTGAATATTATCAACTATACTATGTTGCCTATGATTACAAGAGAACCCCAAACTAACATTTCCAGTAATTTTTATTTATGTTTAATGCTTCATTAGTATCCCATTCAATGTTTAAAGTAAAGCAGAGACCAAGTTGTGGTAAAATTTCAATAATCTTCCATAACAAAGTTTTCATTACTGGTCTCCATTTTAGAACCTCTGTTAGGAAAAGAAATTGAACCCTTTCTATTTATTTCCCCGGTGGCAGGCTCTGTAAGTAACACTGATGTCAAATACTGTTTTGTTCTTGATTTCATTAATAGTATTAGTTATTAAGTTCACAAGCTTTGTTTTATGAATAAAATATTTTGTAGGTCATCCATATTTATTTTTAATTTCTCTTTAAATTCTCAAAATCAGTGAATTTTTTATAGAAATATTTCATGAGTTTTAATATTCACAACTTGTTTAGCATCACAGTGGATGAATGAATTTGCTATGACATACTTACCCCTTAACTGAAAGTGTAAAACTCATATGTGATTCTTATAAATAATATGAATCAAAAAACAAGCACCCTACATTGCTGTCATCCATAGCAAAGACTCTGTTAAAAGTAACAGGGAAAGAAAAAGATAGAGGCAAACCGTAAAAGACTCTTAATGATAGAGAACAAACTGAGGGTTGCTGGAACGGAGGTGTGTGGGGGATGGCAAAATAGGTGATGGGTATTAAGGAGGGCACTTGTTGTGATGAACACTGGGTGTTGTATGTAAGTGATGAATCACTAAATTCTACTCCTGAAACTAATAATACACTATATATTGTCTAACTGGAATTTAAACAACAACTTAAAAAAGAAAAAAAAGTAACGGTCTGTAAAAAGAGGATATTAGAAATCCAGTCATCTAGTTATTTTTAGATAGTACAGGATACTTGCAACTGATATGTAACCCTTAAAAAGTATAGTTTTTCAAGTTTGTTATACCACGTTTAAATCAGTTTAAACTCTATGATGCCTTTTACTACCTCTTATTACTAGATGAGCTAGAATGATTTGCCAGCGATTGATGTTATTCCCTACTGAGGGTCCTGCTGTCAGACTCTCATGGAGAAACTCATTTGAAACAGCTGACTGAACCACAGAGTCACTGTGTGTGGAAGATTTCTTACATTGATTGTTGAAACTCTGAGGAATTTGATTCATTACATCATTTTTGTTATTTAAACACGAAGTTTTCTATAGAAGTTTGTATTTAGAATCCATGAAGTGTGTCTTTAAAAAAATAATAAAACAAGTAACAGACTGAACTGATCAATGAATAGCTTTATTTTTATTGGATTCTTTAGTTTCAAAGTGGTTTTCTTGTTTGCTTATTTACTTATTTAATTTTGGTGTGGCATTTTAATTTAGTTTTCATTTATATCCTTCATCTATTTACACTCAACCTCTTTATCAAATTATGTTTCCATTTGGGATAAGGTACTTGTAAATACTTAAAGATGCTTCATACTCTTGCAATCCAAATTGTTTCTGGACCACACTGACATGAGAAATGCAGTTATAGCTTCCCTGAGAATGAGGGAGAATACATAAAAACAAAGAAGGCAAAAATTTTAAGTAATATAAAGTTTGCATCAATTTATAAGTATTTCCCACTTTCCACCCTCATTTCATATCATTAAGACAAACCTTGTTTTTCTTAAGTAGCTCTAAAACCCTAATTTTATAGTAAGAACAAATATCTGCAAACTTCCTGTCAAGTGTATTAACTGTTTCAATATCACTGACAATGTTAAAGTCAGATTATCATATAAAAAAGGGGGGCAGGGGGATGGGTTAGCCTGGTGATGGGTATTAAAGGGGGCACGTACTGAATGGAGCACTGAGTGTTATACTCAAACAATGAATCATGGAACACTACATCAAAACTAACGATGTAATGTATGGTGATTAACATAACATAATAAAATAAAAAAGTAATTTAGAAGTGTAAATTTTGTGTTTAATAACTGTTTCTCAAAAGATTTATTCTTATTAGTTTTTATTTAATAGATATCTTTAATATGATTTTGCAAAAGTTTTGGTATTGCTAATATCAAGCAACCTCTCCATCTAAATAATTTTATAACTGGGGTAGGGCACCACTCTTCAAGCGATACTGTGGCAATTATTTTTACTTGTCTGGATAAATGAGAGAAAAACTCATGTTTTTCAAAAGACCAATGTGGACTTTTGGATCTATTCTACTGTAACCTTCTGCTAACACAATCACTGTGGTATTTAGCAAAATATTTTATTAAAACAATCCTTTGGTCATCCAAAAAAAAACAAAAAACAAAAAAAAGGCCATGACTTATACATAATTTAGATAGATGAAGAATATAAACAGGCAATTAATGTCATGAAATTATAAAGTATTAGTTAAATAACCAACAATATTCAAGAGCAGAATGTATTAATTTATTAACTTGTTCTGTCATATATTCATCCACTTATTTAATGAATAAATATCAAGCACCTACTCTGTACTAGACACACTTTTTGGTGTTGGGGATATAGTGGTAAGCAAGACTGAATAGTTCCTGACTCCATAAAATTTTGTTGTGTGTTGAGAAGAAGGAGAAAACAAACAAGTAATAATAGGGATTTCTGTGAAAAGTCCTATGAAAAGAATATAATCAATGTCATACAGATTTACGTTTTGGTTAGGGATGTTGTATAGGCCTACCTTAGGAGGGGAAACATTTTCCAGAATTAATGTATGGGGGTGAGCCAAATATGTAAAGAATTAAGTGAAGAAACTACTATATAGATGAAACAGTACATAAAAAGGCAGAGAAGATGTTGTCTGAAGAACCAACAGAAGGTCATGTCCTATTTTGAGGAGCCTGAAGAAGTTGACAGAAGACAGAACCTTCATGGTGTGTGTGTGTATAGAACAAGAGTTTGTTTTCTTATAATAAGCAATGAAACAATGTTATTAAAGTCAACAAATATATATTGATTTTAATGTTTCCATTATGTTCAAGTTACTGTTTATCTACATAAATGATACAACATACATAGGTGAGATTTTACTCTCCCAGAAATAAAAGTGGAAGTTGTTTTTTTATCTTTAACATTGAGTTATAAAGTTTTCTATAGTGAAATATTTGACCATTTCTTTAGCCCAATATTCTGTGGTGGTGCTTGTGTTTCTTTTATTAATAGATAGGAAACAAGGTATTCTGAAACTACAACTTTTGAAATTATATATAAAGCTAATCTTTTCTCCCAGTTTATGTCTTGTCTTTTCATCTCTTATGGTTTTTTTTCATTATAAAAAGGCTACATGTAGTCAAATGTATTCGTCCTTATTTTTATGATTTGTACAGTAAGTCTAAGAAATTCCTTCCCAGGCCCAAAGTATTTTAAGATATTCTCATTTGTAGGAAATTTTAAAATTTTACTTTTCTTATTTAAGTTCTTAATCCACCTGAAAGTTGTTGAATTTTTTTATCATGTGTGAGATAGAATTAAATTAGGAGAAGGAATTTAAGGAATTTAAAATAATGGGAAAAGAAAGAATAAAGTCTATTCAGAAACAGTGGATGGATTATTTGGACTAAGTTAACAGTTATTTTTAAGAGACTTCAAAAATGCACCAGAAAAGTAACATATAGTAGTGATCTTCAATATAGGTTGAGGAATTACAACTTTTTACAGTATAACATAAGGTTGTTTTTGAAAGTTTTGAATAGGCCATTTTGTAATTAAACATACAGGAAGGATAACTGAATCATCTGCAAGTTTCACTTGAATAAAACTAAATTACAATGAAGATAAATCAAAGGGCTGTTCTAAAATTCAGGAAAAAGGATATTGGCAGTGAAATTAAAAAGCAAAAAAAAAATTAAACAAGAAAGCAATTTCTAAGAAAGCATAAAGTGATTAATGAGTATATATTTATGATAAGAAGAAATAACATTTGTTTACTAGGTGTATAGGCCATGTGAACAGAAGACTAGAAGTTCAATTAATTAAGAGCCAGGGATATTTGCCTGAAGTGATTTGTGGCTAATATTAAGAGAAGAAAGGAGGGTGGAGAAATTGTAGTGGAGAGTTAATTAAGAGATAAATACCTGGGGCGCCTGGGTGGATCAGTTGGTAAAGCAACTGCCTCCAGCTCCGGTCATGATCCCAGCGTCCTGGGAATCGAGCCCCACATCGAGCCCAGCATCGGACTCCCTGCTACGTGGGAAGCCTGCTTCTCCCTCTCCCACTCCCCATGCTTGTGTTCCCTCTCTCGCTCTCTCTCTCTGTCAATTAAATAAATAAAATCCTTAAAAAAAAAGATAAATACCACAAGTATTGAATAGCATTTAAAACCCAGTGTAAGACCTTAATGAAACTTTTAAATATCTGTGTGGTGATTATCTTTCTTTTTTCCTTGAAAATATCAAAGGCAGAAATTCTCAACTATTTGAAAATAGTATAAAGATATAATAATAATTAAGGTAAAAAATTTGTGCAGCTAATCTTACAAAGTTCAAGCAGAAGCGTCTACTATTGTGTAGCATCTAACAGATATCTAAGCAAGATTATAAGCAGCATTCCTCAAATCTATGTGAACAATTTCTTATACAGCTTTGATAACAGAATTGGAAATATTAATTTTTAGGAACATAAATTTGATTGTCTTTTTAAAAAATATTTATTGATTTATTTATTGATTTATTTATTTGAGAGAGAGAGAGAGAGAGAGAAATCATGAGCAGGGAGAGGGGCAGAGGGAGAAGGATGAGCAGACTCCCTGCTAAGCAGGGAGACTGATGTGGGGCTCAATCCCAAGACTCTGGGACCAGGACCTGAGCTGAAGGCAGATGCTTAACTGACTCAGCCACCCAGGCGCCCCTGATTGTCTTAATGTCTAAGAGCAAGAATAAAAAAAGAACTAATAGAAACTTCTGGTTTACACTTCTGCGTGTAAGGAGCCTGAAGATCGCCACTCAGTTCTAACAAGTAAAAAGTTGAATAGACTGAATAAACAACAATGCTTCTTAAATCTCTAATAGAGGTGAGAGAACAGGGCAAATGTCAGCCCCCAAGCCTGGTGAGACAAACAGGAGAATACAGTTCACAAGAGCAGAGATTCACAAGCAGAAAACTCTGATGGGATAGGAAAATCTGAATTATAATTAACAAATTATTGGAGGTTGAGAGAGGACAAGTGTGAACACTAAAAACTCCAGTGGAGCCATTTATGGAGGCCCCCCTTCCTTTTTTAAGTTTTGCTTCCAAACTTTGGCTAAGGTCTCACAGTAAATGTTGGAGAAAAATCCTTTCATACTTCCAGCAGAGGGAGGGAAAAGGAACCATTTTGAAATATGCCAGAGCACTGTTATTCTTAAAACATTCTGCCCTCAGGAAAAAATAGTTAACCAGAGCCTAATCTGAATAGAACAGATTTTATTTTTTTTAGAGCAGTGTTAGGTTCACATCAGCCTTGAGAGGAAGGGGCAGAGATTTCACATGTACCACCTGCCCCCACACATATACAAGCTAATCCCCCATTATCAATATCTTATACCAAAGTGGTAAATTATTACAAGCGATGAACCTATATTGTCATCATAATTTCTCAGAGTCCACAGTTTACCTGACAGTTCATTCTTGGAGTTGTACATTCTATTTGTTTGAACAAATGTATAATGACCGATATTCACCATGTTGGTATGATAAAGAAGGTTTTCACTGCCCTAAAAAGTCCATGTGCTTTTTTTTTTTTTTTCTATGTGCTTTTAAAAAAAGAACTAATAACTGGTCTAACCATATCTAGGTAGGGTATAGAGTTTTCTATAAAGGACATAATTGACTGGTGATTAGCTATCCTGGTGAGAGAAAAGGTGAATATATTGAAAATAAAAACACATCTGGACATAGATAAATAGAAACTTTATTTTTTAAAGACTTGTGATACAGAAGAGGCTCTGATCTTAGTAATTTGCCAGCATCTCAGTCTCAAACAAATAAAAAAAGGCTTTTCTTTTATGTGAGTGCTTAAGCATGGCTAGCAGGGACTCTGTGAGAGAGGAGGTCAAGCACTGTGAATGTGCAGGTGACAAATCAGTGTACATCAACAAGAAATATTTCCGTGTGGTTGGCTGATTCTCAGAATGAGCTGGTCAGGAAGGATGTTCTGCACCTAGTGCTTTAGTGCTTGCCCAAACTTGGAGGCAAGCCAAAGTTCAGGGGCCTGTGGAGAGAAGAGAAGCTTGACTAAAATTTGGTCAAGCCAAAGTTCAGTGGACAAATTTAAGGCAACTAGTTGTGAGCACCTGGTCAGGAGGTGATAGAGAAAGGTGGCAGAGCCTTGTATTTAGAGACAACATGTGTCCAGTTTGAGATCTTTACTGTGAAATTAAACAATGAAGTCCATGAGAGGTATGTCTTTGAAATGAAGGAATCAAAAATCCTTTGTTTCCTAGTACGGTTTCCAGAAAATAAGATTCCCACTTATAGAATTTGTGGCCGTATCTGTCTACACATTGTGTTTACTTGTTTACTACTTGACTCTTGAGATTTTAGTCATACTGCGTTATCTGAGGAAGTTTCATGAATCCAGAGATTTTTCATCCTTAATTTAAATAAATTAATGAAAATAAGTGTAGTACAAGTAATTGCATATATATATATACATATATACATATGTATTTATAGTATATATGTATATATTGGGAATATCGAGATCTAGATTAACTCAAGAAAATGCAAAGTATGTGGTTTCTGTAGAACTTAGAAAGAAACAACATGACTTATAAACATGAAGAGATTATCTCTAAATCTCCAGATCAAGGATGATTTTTTAAATGTCTTTTGAGTTTTTCAGTTAAAGACGTGTTGCTTGAAACCTTTGGAATTAAAAGCTTTCACAAATACGTGAATCATATGCCTTCTTTACAGAATTAGAATCTAGCTTTGATAGTCATTTGACTTCGCTTTGAATAGAGGTTTTTTTTTTTTTTTTCATATTCTCTCCATGGATATAGACATAAATATTTTAGCTTTTGAAATTGTGAAACCAGGATACTACAAATATAGTCTATGCACAAAACTAAAATGCAGTATATAACCTCACTATGGTATTTTGCACCTCAAATTTCCTCTCTGTTCATCCCTTCAACTTCATTTACATTCAAAATGTAGTGAAGATGCATGTTATATTATAGTAACCTTCAATTCAGTCAAAATTCAATTAAAATTGGAGCCTCAGTATTTGTTCTATGAGTGTGCATTGACCTTATCTCTGTGTTAATGCGCTATTTTAATATCACCAATGCCCTGTAATACACAATTTATAATTTACACATCTGTGAGGGTTTCACACAGTCATATATTTAGTTGATCCAAGAAATCTCAGTTCAAATGAATACAGACAGATAGTCAAACAAGGTAAAGAAATAACCTGTAAAGGGTCAAATTCTCTCTAAGGAAAAAAAAAAGAGATGATTTAACTTAATAGACAAAAAGAAAATGGTCATGTTTACTTCAAGAGAAATCATCATTCTAATGGGAATACTTTATTAAAACTGAATAAACAGAATTTACTGGAGTGTAATTTTATTCATAATATAATGAATAGGAATTATAATGTACAAATCTAAATGTAATAAACCTTTTTCTGAAATTAAGTAGTCAGACTGAAATAGAAACAGTATTTCAGTTGAAGAAAACCAGTATCTAAGAAGAGACTCTAATATAATTAAAAATATAAGACCTCTCTGGAAATGGAATATATTCTTTTTAAATTTAGGTATTGGTTGAGACTGCAAAGAGTTTGGAAAGGGCCAGTATTGTGAAATGCCATGACTATTTTATTCTCAACTAAACAGGTATTAGAGTTTTGGTTGAACATGGATAGATACTGCCTTAAAAAAAAACACAAAAAAAACCAGGATAACTATGTAAAGAGTTAGGTTTTTGTGATGATTTATCTGATCAAAAGTTATAGGTATGGTTATACAGGCCTGGAAATATAAAATCAGTCCAAAAATACAGTAAGGAACTGACCTGGGCAAAATCTATTTGGCATGTAAATGAGAGAATAACTAAAGTAACTATGTACAGAAAAATGTAACAGGAAATAGGGTAAGTGGTATTTATTGAGCAGCTACTACATGCTTGTTTTGTTAATAACCGCACATACCTTATCCTATCTAATCCCCATAACAAGTCATTTTGGAAGGTATTATTATGCCAGTTTCAAAGATTAGGAAATTAAGCTCCATAGAGATGAAGTGGTTAGCTAGAAAGTGCTAACACAGGTATTTACACCTGGGTCTTGTTCCTAAGTTCAGGTAATTTCTACTCCCTAATACAATATAATTATAGAATGAAGACAAATAAGGCAGTTCAAATAATGAAGACTAAGGATTATAAAAAGTAGTATACGGGTTCAGTTTTCAAATAAATTAAGTGTTAAGAACAAATGAATCGGTCTCATAGAATTTCTTTGGAAATATACAGTTATGTTGAGAAATGTTAAATGGAAAATATGTTTAAGAATTACCCAAATAAATTGATGCTTGATAGCAGGAAAACCAATAAGGTGTCTAGAGCTGTGTTGCCTAAATGATAGCAAATAATCAAATGTGGCTATGGAGCCCTTGAGATGTGGCTAGTGAGTCTGAAAAACTGAATTTTAAATTTTGTGCATTTTAATTAATCTAACCCTCAGTTTAAAAATTGATATTCTACTTAGGTTTTGGAAAATCTTTACATATATGCTAACTCTGGTATTGTTTATTTTTTCAATTGTAAATTTTATGGTTTCTGTGATGGTTAAGTTTTATGTGTCAACTTGTTTGAACTATATTACCCAGTCTATAAAAATATTTCTAGACATTTAAGTTTATTTAAATTTATTTAATCAAACAATAATCTAGGGATAACTGTGAAAATATTTTGTAGATGTAGTAAATATCTACAATTTGTTGACTCTTAAGTAAAAGAAATTACCTCCTATAATGTGGATGAGCTTTATCCAATAAATCTAAACACTTTAAGAGCCAGAACCTAGGTGTTCCACAGGAAAAGAAATTCTGCCTCAAGACTGCAACATCTACTCTTGTTTGAGTTTTCAGCCTGCCAGTCTTTCCTAAAGATTACAGACTTACCAACTGCTACAATCAAATGAGCCAGTTCCTTAAAATACACATTTTAATATATACATTGTTTTATATAAAATGATTACTAAAATAAATATCATTCTGATTAAGGGCTTGTATCCAAAATATGCAAAAAATTCTTAATACTCGATAAGAAAAAGAACACAAATAAAAATGGGCAAAGATCTGAACATCTCACCAAGACAATATACAGATAACAAGTATATAAAAAGATACCAAAATATTCTGCATTGGGGAACTGCAGATTAAGTAATAAGATACTTACATTTATTGAATGACTAAAACCTGAAAAACTGACAATACCAAATGCTAGTGAGGATATGAAACAGCAGCACCTCTCATGCATTGGGGTGGGAATGCTAACTTGTACACCACTTTCTAAGGTGATTGGGTAGTTTTTTTCAAAGATAAACATGGTATTACCATCCAATCCAGCATTTGCACACCTAGGTATTTACCTAACTAATTTGAAAACACTTGACTACACAAAAACCTGAAAATGTATTTATAACAGCTTTATTCATAATTGCCAAAGCTTGAATGCAACCAAAGTGTCCTCCAATAGGTAAATAGATTAACAAACTTTGGTACATCCATTTGAATACATGGGTAATCCTTAAATGCATATTGCTAAGTGAAAGAAGCCAGTCTATAAAGGCTAAATACCATGTGATTCCAATTAGACAGAATTCTTTTTTTTTTATTTTAAACTTTTTTTTTATTTATTTATTCATGAGAGACAGAGAGAGAGAGAGAGAGAGAGGCAGAGGGAGAAGCAGGCTCCCAAGGAGCAGGGAGCCCGATGCGGGACTCGATCCCAGGACCCTGGGATCATGACCTGAGCCGAAGGCAGACGCTTAACCATCTGAGCCACCCAGGCGCCCTAGACAGAATTCTTGAACAGACAAAAGTATAGTCAGTAAAATGATCAGCGATTTCCAGGAGTTTGGAAAGGCAGTAAAGAAAGTTTAAATAGGTAAAACTTCGGGATTTGGGGGGTGGTGAAACTTCTGGTAGTGTAATGGTGGATCCACAATATTTTGCATTTATTAAAACCCATAGACATTTACAGTAGAAAGAGTGGACTTTATGTATATAAATTCTAAAAAATCATTTAGGAAATTGAGAGAATCATAGAAAGGAATTCATGTTCTGACAAGAGAATCTAATCAAAATACCAAATTTGGAATTCCAAATACATGGAATTTCACCCTCAGTGAAGGAAGATGAAACAAGGCATCTATAAGATTAAAAGCCAAAATAACTGCATATAAGTACTGTATTTTATCTGCTAAAATAAATAATACTCCAGCGGTACAAGTTAAATATTCTGATACTGTTATGCATGTATATTGAAATGTATAATTAAGTATATAAACAGTTGATGGTGGCAAACAGATTTCTCACTGTTGAAGCATGAATTATGGGTATGTAAGCACTGAGGCTGCAATGATCCATCTGGCAATGGAATAAAGTTGGAGATAGTATGAATTCATATTTAGCTTAATATAGATACAGTGGTTGCATATAGACATTTTTAGAGATATACGCAGAGGTTAGTATAGACACATACACTAATTGATTACAGTAAATCAATTAATGTAATATATTATAATAAGAGAACTCAAGAATCCTGCGATTCTCTCAATAGATGTAGAAAAACATTTGGTGAAATCCAAATCCTTTCATGAGGAAATAATCAACCAACTAATAATAAAATGGAAGTTCATCAACCTGGTAAATAACATTTACAAAAACCCTACAGTTAACAACAAAATTAATGGTGAAAGACTAGATGGTTTCCTCCCAAGATTAGATATAAGAATTTCTGCTACTTATCTCCTGAGTATACCAACTCTGTAGTCATATGTCATAACTTAGTCCACAGAAACCTTGATCACTTTTCCCTTCCATAAGATATCCCACTGGTCTACTACATTGGTGGCATTATGCTGTTTGAACCCAGTGACTGAGAAGTAACTACCGCTTTAGACTTACTGGTAAGACATTCACATGCCAGAGGTTGAGAAACAAATCAGAGAAAAATTCGGTGCCTTATACCTCAGTAAAATTTCTAGGGAGCCAGTGGTGTGGAACATGTTGAGGTATCTCTCTCTATATATAACTTCTTTCTTTTTTAAGAGAGAGAGAGAGAGAGAGAGATTGAGTGTGAGGGGGGTTTGGGTGGGGGACAAAGGAAAGGAAGAGAGAGAATCTTAAGCAGACTCCATGCCCAGTGCAGAACCCAATACAGGGCTCAATCTCACAACCCTGAGATCATGAGCCAAAATCAAGTCAGATGCTTAAACCACTGAGTATCCAGGCACCCCTTGAGATATGTCTTCAGGAGTGAATGATAAATAGTTGAATTTAACATTTCCTATAACACAGAAAGAGACACAACACCTACTGAGCCTCTCTGGATTTTGAAGGCAACATATTCCTCATCTACATATCCTACTCTGGCTCATTTACCAAGTCACTCAAAAAGCTTCTCCTTTTGATTGGGTCCCAGACCAAAAGAAGGTTTTGTAACAGATCCAGGCTGCTACACAAGCTCCTCTTTTACTTGACCCATATGATCCACTCAGTCCAATGGTGGAATGGCCTTTTGAATATGTAGACAATGCCAGTTGGGTGGCAATAGCTTGCAGGGCTATGGCAAGTTTCTCTACAAGGTTGTATATGCTTTGAATTTGTGTCTAATACATGGTGATCCACTAAGAAATTTTCATTTCCTGTTCCTATTACTTTATGGTTTGTGGGTCTAGTGATGTTAGTTCCAAAGGAAGAGCAGTTTTATCAGAAAACACAATGATTCCTTGAACTGTAAATTAAAACTCCCACCCAGCTACTTTAGGATCCACATTTCTCTGTATCAATAGGCAGGCAGAGAAAGGATTTCCTATACTGCTGACTCTGATCACCAAGGGGAAACTGGGCTGCTTGCTACTCAAGGAAGAGTATGTCTGGGGGCACCTGCGTGGCTCAGTCAGTTGGGCATCTGCCTTCAGGTCAGGTCATGATCCCAGGGTCCTGGGATTGAACCCCATGCCAGGCTCCCTGCTCAGTGGAGTGCCTGCTTCTCCCTCTCTCTCTGCCCCATCCCCCTGCTTGTGCACTCTCTCTCCCACTCACTTTATCTCAAATAAAAAAAAATGATTTATAAAAAGAAAGAGTACTACTATGCTCTGTGATCAAAATCAATGTGGAAAATACTTCTAGGGAAGGAGGGAAGATGATGGAAGGGTAGTGGACCTGTGTTTTATCTGGTCTCTTGAATTCATTCTATCAAATCATTCTGAACACCTGTGAATTCAACCTGAGATGTAAGAAAAGAATTGCTGGAATTCTACAAATAGAAAAGTGATCACATTTTGCAAGGTAGGAAGTGCAGAGAAATGAATCTGAAGGGATATATAGGAAGATAAATGGTGGGGGGAGGGAGCCTCAATAAGCTGGCTATCAGAGAGTGATATAGCAGCGGAGCACAAAATTGGAACTTTTAGAAGTCTGCTCCCATGTTCCTGCCTGAAAGGTGTTCAGGTGGCAAAGCAGGGCAGAATCCTAGGTGGGACAGTATAGTCTCAGGATCCCCAGGGTCACAGAAAGAATGGGCGTGCATAGGTTGGCAGAGTTGCCAAGCATTGGAGCAGGGAAACCGGCTACCATCAGCAATACTGGGAGTGGGCACTCAGCTCGGTTTGCCATAAAATGAGAACGATGGCATGATCAGGCATTTGCACTCAGAGCAGCAGAAACGTGGGGACCCTCCTCCTTCTCCAGGGAGGAATTGTGCAGGTATACACACAATCCAGTGACAGCCCTCCTGGGCAGGGGTCCTGCAAGTGGAAAAACCATGGCAACCCCCCTCGCTCCACTGGGAGGACTGCTGCGGATGTGCACCACAGGAGACTGCAGAGTTTGGCGCAAACAAAAGAGATTGACTGCATTTCCCTGAAGGTTTACTGAAGAGTGGGGGCCCTGATCTTTCAGCTCCAGGGCTGGAGATGGGGCACTGCCATTTTTTATTTTTATTTTTTTCAACCTCTAAAGAGGCACAGAAAGCATTTAGGGAACAAAAGCCACACAGAGAAACCCGAAGCAGCTTACACTGAGCCTGGCCCCCTGGCAAAGGGCAGTGCAACTCTGCACAGGCAAAGACACCTGAGGATCAGGGCAACAGGCCCTTTTCCCAGAAGATCAGCAGGAACATCAGTTGAATACTAGGTTTATGGATCACTCAGAACTGAAAAACTCCTGTGCGAGGGGAAAATAGTATATAGAATTCAAGGTTCTTTCTCATGAGTCGTTAGTCTTTCAGTTTAGTATTTTCTTTTTCTTTTTTCTTTTTTTCCTTTTCAACTAGTTTCTCATTTTATTAACTCTTGGTTTTTAAGTTTTTTTTAATTTTCAGATTTACATTTATATTTTAGACATATATTCTGTATTTTTTACCTTCTTTCACTGTATTCAATGATATATATATATATATATATATATATATATATAAGTATATGTATAATAACCTGAATATATATAAGTTTTTCTTTCTTTACAATTTTGGGATCTAGTGTCTTCTAACAAACAGACAAAAATACACCCAAGACAAGTGGATCACCCTGTTTTATCTACTTAGGAGATTACATTCTCTCTTTTTTCTTCTTTTCTTTTCTTTTCTTTTTTTTTTTCTTTTTTGTTCCTGACCACTTCAGATTTGTCTAGTGTGTATTTTGCTGGGGTCACGGTTGATATTTTTGATTCTGTTTTCTCATTCATATATTCTTGTCTGGACAAATGACTAAAAGGAGAAAGTCACAGCAAAAGAAAGAATGAGGTAATACTCTTTGCTATACATCTAATTGATATGGATATAAGTAAAATGTCAGAAATTGAATTCAGAATAATGATTATAAAATTACTACCTGGGCTTGAAAAAAAGCATAAGAAAACACTACAGAATGCCTTAGAGCAGAAATAAAGTCTAATCAGGCCGAAATTAAAAAGAAAAATGCTTTAACTGAGATGCAGTCTAAAATAGAGGCTCTAACAGCTAGGGTAAATGAGGCAGAAGAGGGAGTAAGTGACATAGAAGACAAAATGATGGAAAGGAAGGAAGCTGAGGAAAAGCAAGAAAAACAACTAATGTACCATAAGGGAGGCTTCAAGAAATCAGTGATGCCATAAAGTGAAACAATATTAGAATTATTGGGGTCCTAGAGGAAGAAGAAAGAGAGGAACAGAAAGTATATTGGAGGACATCATAGCTGAGAACGTCCCTAATCTGGGGAAGGAAACAGGCATTCAAGACTAGGAGGCACAGACAACCCCCCTCAATATTAAAAAAAAAAAAATAGGTCAACACCCTGACATATAATAATGAAGTTTGCAAATTTCAGAGGTAAAGAGAAAATCCTGAAAGCAGCTTGAGACATGAGGTCCTTAACCTACAGAGGTAGAAACATAAGGCTGGCAACGGACCTATCCATGGAGACCTGGCAGGCCAGAAAGGGCTGGAAGGATATATTCAAGGTGCTAAATGAGAAAAACATGAAGCCAAGAATACCTTATCCAGCAAAGCTATCATCCAGGATGGAAGGAGAGAAAAAGAGCTTCCAGGACAAACAGAAAATAAAAGAATTTGTAATCACTAAACCAGCCGTGCAAGAAATATTAAAGGGGACCCTGTAAGAGAAGAGAGAGCCCAAAAGTGAAATAAACCAGAAAGAAACAGAGACAATCTACAGAAACAGGGACTTTGCAGGTAATACAATGGCACTAAATTCACATTTTTCAATAGTTACTCTGAATGAAAATGGGCTAAATGCTACAATCAAAAGACACAGAGTAGTTGATTGGATTAAAAAAAACAAGACCCATCCATATGTTGTCTACAAGAGACTCATTTTCGACCCCAAAACACTTCTAGGTTGAAAGTGAGGAGGTGAGAAACCATTTATCATGTTAATGGATATCAAAAGACAGCTGGGGTAGCAATCCTTATATCTGACAAATTATATTTTAAACCAAAGACTGTAGTAAGGGATGAAGAGGGACACTATATCATACGTAAAGGTCTATCCAACAAGAAGATATAATAATTAGAAATATTTATGCTCCTAACTTGGGAGTAGTCAATTATATCAACCAATTAATAACAAAATTAAAGAAACACATTGAATAGAATAGTAGGGTAGTAGGGGACTTTAACACCCCACTCACAGCAATGGACAGATTATCTAAGCAAAAGATCAACAAGGAAACAAGGACTTTGAATGACACACTGGACCAGATGGACTTCACAGATATATAGAGCATTCCATCCTAAAGCAACAGAATACACACTCTTCTGGAGTGCACAGGAACATTCTACAGAATAGGTCACATCCTGGGTCACAAATCAGGTCTCAACTGGTACCAAAAGATTTGGATTATTCCCTACATGCTTTCAGACCACAATGCTTTGAAACTTGAATTCAATCACAACAGGAAATTTGGAAAGAATTCAAATACTTGGAGATTAAAGATTAAAGAGCATCCTACTAAAGAATGAATGGGGGGCGCCTGGGTGGCTCAGTCGTTAAGTGTCTGCCTTCGGCTCAGGTCATGATCCCAGGGTCCTGGGATCGAGTCCCACATCGGGCTCCCTGCTCCAGCGGGAAGCCTGCTCCTCCCTCTCCCACTCCCACTGCTTGTGTTCCTGCTCTCGCTATCTCTGTCTTTGTCAAATAAATAAATAAAATCTTTAAAAAAAAAAGAATGAATGGGTCAACCAGGAAATTAAAGAAGAACTTAAACAATTCATGGAAAAAGTGAAAATGAAAACACAACTGTTCAGAACCTTTGGGATGCAGCAAAGGCAGTCCTAAGAGGGAAATACATAACAATACAACCATTTCTCAAGAAACAAGAAACATCTTAGATACACAACCTAACTTACACCTAAAGGAACTGGAGAAAGAACAGCAAATAAAGCCTAAACCAGCAGGAGAAGAAAAATAATAAAGATTCGAGCAAAAATCAATGGAATAGAAACCAAAAGAACAGTAGAACAGATCAACAAAACTAGAAGTTGGTTCTTTGAAAGAATTCAAAAGATTAATAAACTCCTAGCCAGACTTATCAAAAAGAAAAGAGAAAGGACCCAAATTAAGAAAATGATGAATGAAAGAGGAGAGCTTTTGACCAACACCAAGGAAATACAAACAACTTTAAGAACATATTATGAGCAATTATATGTCAACAAATTAGGTAATCTGGAAGAAATGAATGCATTCCAAGAAACTTATAAACACCAAGACTGAAACAGGAAGAAATAAAAAACCTGAACAGACCCATAATCAGCAAGGAAATTGAAGCAGTACTCAAAACTATCTTAAAACCCAAGAGCCCAGGGATGGATGGCTTCCCATGGGAATTCTACCAAACATTTAAGGAAGAACTAGTACCTATTCTTCTGAAGCTGTTTCAAAAAATAGAAATGGAAGGAAAACTTCTAAACTCATTCTATGAGACTAGCATTTCCTTGATCCCAAAAGCAGACAAAGACTCCACCAAAAAGAATTACAGACCAATACCCCAGATGAACACGGTTGCCAGAATTCTCACCAAGAGACTAGCCAATAAAATCTAACAGTATATTAAAAGGATTATTTACTACAACAAAGTGGGATTTATTCCTGGGCTGCAAGGGTGGTACAACATCCCCAAATCAATCAATGTGATATACTCCATTAATAAAAGAAATGATAAGAACCATATGATCCTCTCAATTGATGCAGAAAAAGCATTTGAAAAAAATACAGCATCTTTTCTTGATTAAAACTCTCCACAGTGTAGGGGTAGAGGGAATATACTTCAATATAATAAAAGCCATCTATGAAAAGTCCACAGTGAATATCATTCTCAATGGGGGAAAACTGAGAACATTTCCCTTAAGGTCAGGAACAGGACAGGGATGCCTACTCTCACCACTGTTGTTCAACATAGTACTAGAAGTTCTAACCTCAGCAATCAGACAACAAAAAGAAATAAAAGGCATTCAAATTGACCAGGAAGAAATCAAACTCTCACTCTTTGCAGATGACCTGATACTTTATGTAGAAAACCCAAAAGACTCACCCCAAAATTGCTAGAACTCACACAATAATTCAGCAACATGGCAGGATACAAAAGCAATGCACAAAAAGCAGTTGCGTTTCTATACACTAACAATGAGACAGAAGAAAGAGAAATTAAGGAATTGATCGCATTTATAATTGCACCAAAACCATCTAATACCTATGAATAAACCTAACCAAAGAGATAAAGGATCTGTACTCTAAAAACTACAGAACACTAATGAAAGAAATTGAGGAAGACAGAAAGAAATATAAAAACTTTCCATACTCATGGATTGGAAGAATAAAAATTGTTAAAATGTCTATGCTATCTAGAGCAATCTACACATTCAATGCAATCCCTATCAAAATACCATAGACATTTTTCACAGAGCTGGAACAAATAATCCTAAAATTTTTATGGAACCAGAAAAGACCGAGTATCCAGAAGGATGTTGAAAAAGAAAAGCAAAGCTGTTGGTATCATAATCCTGGACTTCAAGCTCTATTATAAAAGCTGCAATCATCAAGACAGTATGATACTGGCACAAAAACAGATACATAGATCAATGGAACAGAACAGAGAACCCAGAAATGGATCCTCAACTCTATGGTCAACTAATCTGTGACAAAGCAGGAAAGAATACCCAATGGAAAAAAGACAGTCTCTTTCACAAACTGTGTTGGTAAAATTGGACAGCCACATGCAGAAGAATGAAACTAGACCATTTTCTTACACCATACACAAAGATAAACTCTACAAATGGATGAAAGACTTAAATGTGATATACGAATCCGTCAAAATCCTATAGGAGGAAGCAGGCAGCAAGCTCTTCGACCTCAGCCACAGCACTTCTTGCTAGACACGTCTCCAAAGGCAAGGGAAACAAAAGCAAAAATGAACTATTGGGACTTCATCAAGATAAAAATCTTCTGCACAACAAAGGAAACAGTCAACAAAACTAAAAGGCAACCTAGGGAATTGGAGAATATATTTGCAAATGACATATCAGAGAAAGGGCTAGTATCCAAGATCTATAAAGAATTTATCAAACCTGACACCCAAAAAACAAGTAACCCAGTCAAGAAATGGGCAGAAGACATGAACAGACATTTCTCCAAAGGTGACATACAAATGGCCAACAGACACATGAAAAACTGCTCCACATCACTCAACATCAGGGAAATACAAATCAAAACCTCAATGAGATACCACCTCACCCCAGTCAGAATGGCTAAAATTAACAAGTCAGGAAAAGACAGATGTTGGAGAAGATTCAGAGAAAAGGGAACCCTTCTACACTGTTGGTGAGAATGCAAACTGGGAAACAGTTTGGAGGTTCCTCAAGAAATTAAAAATAGAGTTTCCCTAGGACCCAGTAATTGTTTTACTAGTTATTTACCCCAAAGATACAAATATAATGATCAGAAGGGTCACCTGACCCTGATATTTATGGTAGCAATGTCCACAATAACCAAACTCTGGAAAGAGCCGGTATGTACATTGACAGATGTATGGATAAAGATGTGGTGTGTGTGTGTGTGTGTGTGTGTGTGTGTGTGTGTGTACACACACATTGGAATTTTACTCAGCCATAAGAAAGGATGAATAATTGCCATTTACATTGATGTGGATGGAACTGGAGGGTATTATGTTGAGCTAAATAAGTCAATCAGAGAAAGACAATTATATGGTTTCACTCATATCTGGAATATAAGAAACAGCACAAAGGATCTTAGAGGAAGTGAAGGAAAACTGAATGGGAAGTCATCAGAGAGGGAGACAAATCATGAGAGACACTGAACTATAGATAACAAACTGAGGTCTGCTAGGGGAGGTGGGTGAGCGTGATGAGCATTAAGGAGGGCACATGATGTGATGCGCACTGGGTGTTATACACAATTGATTATTTATTGAACTCTACATCTGAAACTAATGATGTACTATATGTTGGCTAATTGAACTTAAATTAAAAAATGGAAAATTACAACAACTCAAAACCAGGCAGGACTACTTATGGCCCATCTAGTCCAGGAGTGAAATTTAGGGTCACCCCACCAACTAAAGAACCACAAATAGCTTAAGTAGTTTATGAGAGAAAATGGAATGTCAAATGGGTAGTAGAAAAAGATAGTTATAAATACCAGCTATGACCACATGACAAGGTGCATAGACTAAGACTATAATTATTATGAATATTTCTTCCTTATTTTGTTATGAATATATTTGTGTGTATGTGATATACATCAGATATATATGCTTTCTTCTTATTCCTTTATCATATAACATAAGATGTATTTATACAGTTAACATCACAATATTTGTTATATCTATGAGAAGAGTGAATATTATCCAAGAAAGTTGCTTTCTCTTTTGGGAAAAGGGTTAATACATTTTTGGTTGTATGTAGGATAATTTTACCACATTATGTGGAAATGTGACTTTGCTGTTGTCATTACTTAAAGATTAATTATGGTTTAAGGATATGTGTATGGGTATTAAGTTGACAAGGGTTGGAAGTTAATGATTATTTTGATTTTCCTACTTGGTTAGGCCATAGCTCTCAGTTATTTGATAACACATTAATTTAGGCTTTGCTGTAAAGGTATTTTGTAGATGTGGTTAACATTTATAATCAGAAGATTTTCAGTAAAGGTGATTACAAAAATCAGTTGTATGTTTGTACACTTGGAGTGAACATTCCAAAAAGAAAATTAAGACATTTCTCCTTATAATAGAATCGAAAAGAATAAACTACATAGGAATAAATTTAACAAAAGAAATGCAAAATTTATTCTCTGCACTAAAAAACAATGTTGAAAGAAATAAAAGATATTCAAAATAAATGGAAGAATATTTCATATTCATGTATTGGTAAACTTAATACTGTTAAAATGACAATACTTCCAAATTAGTCTATGGATTCATTGCAATCCCTAAGAGAATCTAAGCTCACATTTTTTCTCTGCACTAGTTACATCAGTTTTCCTGTAAATATAAATGTGTTCTAAAAAATAATATCTATTTTTCCAAATAGATATTTTATTTTATTTTTAATATGGTCAATAGAATTGAAAATTATATATGTGGCTCACATTATGTTTTTATTGAGCCTGCTGATTGAAAGAAGTATAGAGGAAGATCAAAAACCTAAGTGTATGTAGCCTTCTGCATAGGCTGTAAATTTGAGAGACTTGCAGTTACAGATCATTCCAGAGGATGAGTGAATGTCTATACTGAGGGTAGCTGATTAACATGAAAGAATCTGGAAAAATTAAAAACAAAAAACCAGAACAGTTTTCCTCTCATTACTTAAGTCTCCCAAAGGTGTGGGGGGAAAAATCAAACAAAAACAAGCAAATTATAATGGATTCTAAAATATGCAAGAACCCACAATTTAGAATTAACTTCAGCAATTTTAATCTACAGCTTCATAGAGTAGAGTCACTTCTTTTAATAATTGTATGATTAAAATATCTTGCACAATAATCAACTTTGTCCAAATATTAGACATACTAGAACTTAGAATGCTGTTTATTTTAAAACTCGCTTTGTTCCTTTTCTTGGAAGGAAAATCCCACAAGGTCAGGAATTTTGAGAATCATAATTTAGAACTTCTTTTCATTTAGTAAATTATTAATCAGTCGTGACTTATAAAGTGCAGGAATATGACAAATATATTTTCTATGTCATAGAGCTTTTCTTCTAAACACTGAACAACTTTTTTTTTTTAAGATTGTATTTATTTATTTGACTGAGAGAGACACAGCGAGAGAGGGAACACAAGCAGAGGGAGAGGGAGAAGCAGGCTTCCCGCTGAGCAGGGAGCCCGATGTGGGGCTTGATCCCAGGACCCTGGGATCATGACCCAAGCCAAAAGCAGACACTTAACGACTGAGCCACCCAGGCGCCCCAAAACACTGAACAACTTTGAATACTTTGTCATCTATAGTATCTTCCCTTTGAAGTGTTTTATTTCCTTACATTGTGGTTCAAATGCTGTAGAGGCCAAAGTATTAATCATAACACTTTTATCATATATATTATATATATATATATATATACAGTAAACATATTGTGTGTGTGTATATATATATATATCTTATTCATATATTCTATAAACATTCATTGAGTGAAAATTCATAATGTTCAGTAAGTGATTTAAGTGGTTAATTTTGAAAACACATGGGATTTGTTTATGTGGCAGTTGGTTGTATGACCCTTAAATTCTGTAACAAATTTATTCTGATTACTCTCTGTTCTATCTCTCTTCTACACTCTTACCATCTTCATCTCTACTCACTCTCAACTCTTAAGTATCTTTAACTGTCACCCCTCCCTTCAATATACATCTATATTTTCAAAGTATCATCCCTTATTTTCTCAGCCAAGCTTCCTTAAATATTAGAATACATTGGACTCTGAAGAATCTAAAAAAATTAAATTTATTTAGCACAAATACTTTTATTTTTTTTAAAGATTTTATTTATTTATTTGAGAGAGAGAGAATGAGAGACAGAGAGCACGAGAGGGAAGAGGATCAGAGGGAGAAACAGACTCCCTGCCGGGGAGGGAGCCCGATGTGGGACTCGATCCCGGGACTCCAGGATCATGACCTGAGCTGAAGGCAGTCGCTTAACCAACTGAGCCACCCAGGCACCCAGCACAAATAATTTTAAACAACTACTTGCTCCTATCAGTATCTCTGGCATGGCCTTAAGTTTCAGATATATATAACAGTTATTTGTTACATAGGCATACTTCGGAGACATTGTGGTTTTGGTTCCAGACCACCACAATAAAGCAAATATTGCAGTAGAGAGAGTCAAATGATTTTTTTGTTTCCTACTGTATGTAAAAATTTATAAATGTTTAAACTATACTATAATCTATTAAGTGTGCAATAGCATTGTCTAAAAAAGTGTACATAACTAAAAAATAACTTAACGCTAAAAAATGTTATCATCTGAGCTTTCAGCAATTATAATCACTGACCACAGATTACCATAACATATATAATAATAAAGAAAAAGTTTGAAATATTGCAAGAATTGTCAAAATGTGACACAGAGGTATGAAATGAGCAAAGTTGTTGGAAAATGGCACCAATAGATTCGTTGGGTGTAGGGTTGCTGCAAACATTCAATCTGTAAAAACCACAATATCTACAATAAAATGATATATGCCTGTACATGGCTACCTCAGGCAGCTTGACTACTGCATGCCCAACCAAGTTCACATGGTTAGAAAATGGTAGGAATTAAAAAATTGTCACTTCATTCAACTTTCAGTGCCATTTCATTAGTAAATTCATCAAAGCAAGAAACTACATAGCATCTACTGTAATGATATATGTTGGATAAGGTGACATACTGTAAAAATGGGAAGAGTTACATAAGACCAATAGGTCGCTTGGAATAATCAATAAATGTAGCAGTATGCTACATGTTCAACCATTTGTACTACCATTTATCCTTACTTGAAGGTTACATCCTGTCTCACCATACTACAACAGCAGGAATTATCAAAAGGGAGAAGGGGTAAGAACTTGCAATGTGCCATACATACTCACCAGACAGGTTAAGAGGGGTACTTGTAGTTTGAAAAAGCTCCATGAGTTATTGTGATATGCACCTAGATAGAAAGTGATTTTGTTGAGAAACTCTTCTCAGTGTTGAACACAATAAGTTTCAGAGTTTATATTTTGCTCAGATGATGCACATTTTTTTTTTAAGAAGTCTTTCCTGTGAGCCAGATCAAATCAATATTACTAGGATGCCTGTCTGTGAAGTAATCCTCAGTGCAAGTTTGTACTTAAACCATAAATATGTTTGTAAATTAAAAAAATAAATAAATAACAGACATACACAACAGAATAGACCAGGACACTTAGATGTGAACCTAAAAGATTGAGAGCCAACTTCACGTACAAGGTGGAGACAGGTTGTATATTTTCCTTTTTTTTCTCCAGAATCAACTCTGGTACATCTTCTATCCATTAAAATTTATGATTAAGAAATCATTGTAGCTATAGTGTATATAATTAGAGAGTAAAAATAAGAGAAGCTAATATTTGCTCTGTGCTATGCCACTTTTCTCACATCATCATTTTGATATCTTGACATTGCCTAAACTTCCCTCTCACAAATGGGGGAGTATAGAATTTCTTCAGGAGATTATATGTCCAGATTTTTGATTTAGAAAGAAATGGCAATACATCTATAAAACTAAGACTCATAAAAATCCAGGATCTTAGAGTTGAAAGGAGCCAAATAGATTTTTCAGTCCAGCTCACCCATTTTATGGAAGATTTTATGTCAGACTTCTTAAAAGAATAATCAAGGTAATGCAGATAATCAGGGATGGTACCAAAACCATTTTTGGCTACTGATCCCAATTCTCATATCTCCTCAACCACACCTGGTCCCTCCCCAGCTAATTTTTTTTTAATTGTATACTATGTTTTGCATTTTTTCTAAAACTGTTTATTATATTGCATTTGACATGTTGTATCATAAATTAATGCTTCTTGTAAGATGTATGAACAATATAGTATATTGCATTTACTGCTTATTTTTTATTGAGGTATGATTGATGTAACATACTAGTTTTAGATGTACAATGTAATGAATCAAAATGTGTATATATTGCAAAATGATCATCACTATAAGTAGTTAATATCTCTCAGCATACACAGTTAAAAAATCTTTTTTTCTTGTTAATAGAACTTTTAAGACCACTCTCCTATGTACTTCAAAATACAATAAACTATTATTAATTATAGTCACCACGCTATACATTATATCTCCTTGATGTACTCATTTTATAACTGGAAGTTTGTACCTTTGCCACATTTACCCATTTCCCCCAACTCCACTCCTTGCCTCAGGCAACCACCAATCTGTTCTCTATATCTATAAGCTTGGTTTTTGTTTGTTTGTTCTTAGATTCCACATATAAGTGAGATCACATAGTGTTTATCTTTTTCTCCCTCACTTATTTCACTTAGTATAAAGCCCTCAAGGTCCATCCATGTTGTTGAAAATGGAAAGATTTCACTCTTTTTTATGGCTAAGGAATATTCTGCTGTGTATATGTATTTCACATTTTCTTTATCCATTTATCCATCAGTGGACACGTAGGTTTTTTCCATGTCTTGGCTATTGTATCTAATGCTACAATGAACATGGGGGTGCATATCTTTTAAAGTTAGTGTTTTAATTCTCTTTAAATAGATAAGCAGAAGTGGAATTGCTGGATCATATGGTAGTTCTATTCTTAATTTTTTCAGGAGCCTCCGTACTGATTCCCATAGTGACTGAACCAATTTACATTTTCACCAATGATGCACAAGATTTCCCTTTCTCCACATCCTTGCCAACACTTGTTATTTCTTGTCTTTTTTTTAATATTAGCCATTCTAACAAGTGGGAGGTGATATCTCATTTTTTTACTTTAATTTCTCTGACAATTAATAATGTTGAGTGTCTTTTCATGTATTGATCAGCCATCTGTGCCTTCTTTGGAAAAGCGTCTATTCATATTTCCTGTCCATATTTTTAGTCAGATTTTGTTTTGTCATTGAGTTGTATGAGTTCTTTATATTTTTAGATATTAACTCTTTATCAGACATATAATTTGCATTTTTTTTTCCTTTTCAGTAGATTGCCTTTTCATTTTGTTGATGGTTTCCTTTGCCATGCAGGTTTTTAGCTTAGTGTATTCCCACTTGGTTTTTATTTGTTTGTTTATTTTTGCTTTTGTTGTCTAAAGTTATTTTTAGATTGCCAAAGAATCCAAGTTACAAATAATTACATTACGTTAACAGTGCATTTCTTTATTTGACATTTAGGTATGGATTGAAGAGGGATAAAATATATGGGTGGCTTAGCCATAATGGCAAAAGTAATAGATTAAAGAATAAAAATGCACCTGAATTATAACTTCTAGTTTAAACTTAGGGAAATTTAGATTTTTAAAAAGTCACAATTCAGAATATCTATTTTTATTACACATCACTATACAGTTCAATTATTTTTGGAAATTTCCCATTAAGAATATATTCAATGTGTGTTCAGCCTTTTGGAAGAATGCTTAACTTTCAAATAGTTTTATTTTATTTAAAGATAGTTGATGTTTCACTTGTTTTTTTTTTAAGAATTTTATGAGAGTTTTATATTAAGTTGATTTTCAAGATCAGTTTTATAATTCAACGAAATGATGAGAGCAATTTATCTTTTCATGAGGCACTATCTTTTGAGACATATTTACTGAATTAAGTGTATGAGATCTTGGCTTATTATGGATTCCTAGAACTATAGAAGTTCAGGGCTTGTATGCAATCATACAAATTATTTTCTTTCTTTTTATTTATTTCTTTATTTATTTGTCAGAGAGACACAGCGAGAGAGGGAATACAAGCAGGGGGAGTGGGAGAGGGAGAAGCAGGCTCTCCGCGGAGCAGGGAGCCCGATGCGGGGCTCGGAGCCCAGTGCAGGGCTCCATCCCAGGGCCCTGGGATAACGACCTGAGCAGAAGGCAGACACTTAACGACTAAGCCACCCAGGCATCCATAAATTATTTTCTTAATTTATTGAATTATTAAAAATATGAAAGGAAGATCAAGAAAGTAGAATTTACACAGGATTGTTTTTCAATTATACAAATATTTCCCTAGTAATGGGCATTCATGTACAACTATTAAGCATTCATTTATTTTGCATATTTTTCTTCAATATGTGTTTTCCTATTTTACATTTTTTAACTTCTTATTGATGTGTCAGCAAAATTAGCTCTGAGTATGCCAAATTTATCTTAAATACAAATAGTACTCATTATAATTGATAGCAGTTAATACATCATAAGGGGATTTTCTTTTCATAAGAAAAATATGTGAAGCAAGTAGGTGTTATATACAAGAAGACATCTAACATTTCTTTATCCCATGTTTCTGATCTATGTAAACTTCTGGGGAAGATGTTTTCACTGAAATAGCAGGTCAGGAAGATTTGTTGAGAAATCGAAAAGTATAAAAGCTATAGAGTTTATGTGCTATAGAACAGCTTGAAAGTCCTTTTAATCAATATTTCTTTTGCTCCTAGCATATGAAATAGTCTGATACTATCTGTTGATAATTATTTAGCTTCATATAAACTTCCAATTGTTCAGGATAAAAAGCTACACATCCAGGAAAACATGCCTAAATAAGTTTTTATATGCTTGAAAGCCGTTTATCTTGTTCTCAAGGAGTGTAAGATTTATGAGATCTATGAAATATGACAGAAAAGGAAAACTGAAATGCTTTCATCATGTCCCAGAGAGAAAAAGTTGGCTTTCAGACAAAAATGTTTACAGAAGGGGAAAAAGAGGCATTGAAGCAAATGGGATCCAGTAGTAAAAAGACACAGGAAAGTAACTTGACTAGGGAGGTCATGTTTGGCAGAACAATATGGTACTTCAGAACTGTGCTGTTTCCGAGAGGTCATACTTAACTCTGGCTTGGTTTGGGCAGCCCTGGGAAACTTAACAGACACATGAAAATGGTTGAGTTATGATACAGTGAGATGATTGGTGATAAGCAATGCTTGGAATCAGACAGGAGATAGTATACCAGCCTGCTTAGAACAGCATCACTGCTGAAGGAACACAATTTGAGGGAGATTGACAAAAGGAAGATTGAGTGTCAAGGCTCCAACCAGCTTGCTTTTGATTGGTGTAGTACCAGATTTGAACACGTAAGTATTGAACAAGGATATCAAGGCTGGATGAGGTTTAGTTATATTGATGTAGCAATATGGCAATGGGAGGGTTAGTGATGAAAGAGAGAAAGAAAAGACAGTGGACTTACATATAACCAGGGCTTTCCTGCACACCAAATATCAGGTCTTCAGCAGGAATAATTGCAGAGCCTATCAGCTGCTGAATATGAGATTGCCAATGTATTGACTACTTTGCTTAAGATATGGGCAGACTAAGCCTTTAGTTAATGAATGTTTTTAATTTAAACTGTGAAAAGCCAAGGAGTAAAGCAAGTTTGGATACCCTATTCTGAATTAAATAAGCCAACCAACAAATCAAATGAGTGAGTCATTAATATTAAACATAAATGAAACATTATAGTGGTAGGAAAAAAACAGAGAATAGACCAGTTTTCTACAAATACCTGATTTAATTTGAATACATTTTCCCTATTTGTTTCTTTTTTTTTTAAGTTGTAGAGTCAAAAATATCTGCTTTGGTAAGAATTACTATCACATTGCGGGGCCTGAGTGGCTCAGTCATTTAGCATGTGCCTTCGGCTCAGGTCATGATTCCAGGGTCCTGGGATTGAACCCCACATCAGGATCCCTGCTATGTGGGAGGCCTGCTTCTCCCTCTCCCACTTCCCCTGCTTGTGTTCCTGCTCTCTCTCTCTTTCTCTCAAATAAATAAATTAAAACTTAAAAAAAAAGTACTATCACATTACCTTTAAATAACTTCAAATGTAATTGTTGAAAGTAACTCATAATTGCTGCTTAGTAGTATTCCAATGTTTGCACATGACTCATCTTATTTCTAAGTGCAGATGACTTGGGCCAATTGATCAAGATCACACAAAAGTTTAAGGCAAATCCTACTGTTCATGTTCTCAGGTTGCTTTGATATTTGAAACTATACAGTCATAATCTCACAATCCTAGTGGGCATATTTTCTTTTCCAAATAAAGTGGATATTATATTACAATGTTGTAATTCAGTTTCTACTGTGGTGTTTTATTAGGATTTCAGTGTAAGCATGATCAAATAAGGATTCTAAGAGGTACCTGAGTATCTGTCAGCGTATAATGAAAGAAACAGTGTAGAATCCACTTAAGGTATTTCAACCAACAAGAATTTAATACAAGGAATTTTGTGGTTACAATATTGATTGAAGGGTTAAAAGTGCAGAATGTAAGGACTCTTCAGGTACACATCCTCTAGGTTTGTGTCGTATCTATGAAACTTATAGCTAAACACAAAAATATGGAATCTGCTACAAATATTCATACATGTCAGATCTTGATTTCCAGACATCAAAAGTGCAAGAAAATGGTCTAAGTTAAAATTTCTTTCAAATTCCAAGAGTGTGTTCTTTATTTCTATAATGTAAATAGCTACAGAACTGTAGTTTCAAGGGAGAATAACAAACGCAGCTTCTGCTTCCCAACCACTGTGATAAAAGAGGAGGGTAGGGGTTGAAGAGTTGAAAATGTCTGATAAATTCCAATTGGGTTATGCAGCGCCGCATATAAGACTGTTTCTGGGAGAGACACCAGTTATGGTCAGTTCACATTTGAAAGACAGCTCAATAAACTGTAAATGTGCCAGTTGTTTAGCAATCACCAATAGTATGTCAAGATTATTTCCAAATGGTTAGTTGATTTCACTTGGATGAAAGGATTTCTATTTTAACAACAAATGGATTACTTCAGATTGTGCTTAGGAATTAAATGCCAATTCTAAAATAATCTGTAATACCACTACAAGGAAATGGTCATTAAATAACTAATATGATAATATGTATATTGATATGTATATTTATTTTATGATCTATTAATAGTCTTCTTCTTGTTTAGTGGCTCATTTTTCTTTTATCAAGAATTGTCTAAATATTTTAGCAAAAAGTAGCCAAAGGCAATGTCCTGCTCTGTCCCAGTTTTCTGTTTTGTCACTCTGTCGCTGGAATCTCTATTGTCTCTCCAAACTAGTAATTTTCTCCTGAGGCAGTGGTATTTAAAAGTTATTGGTCCCAGGGACTCTCAGATTCCCTACACACTAATTTCTTTAAGCTGTAATGGCTGCTACTTTTCTTTAGTTCCTGCTGCTATTACAACTGGTTGCATCTTTCATCTGTCTCAGTCTCCTTACATTTGTATATTCATTCTTTATGTTTCACTGCTAGGTGCAAGACACTTCCTCTATTAGGAAAACAACTCTTCAATCATTTGTAATTTGCTTTTGTCATGCTACACTGTTCTATATTGGAGTTAGTTAATATGGGCCATCCTTTTATAGTCACAGTCAAAAGCTATACTTATATAAATACTAAGGTTTTCATCAAAATTGGTTAGATTTAACCAAGTTAAAATGTCACTTATCTCCTCTACTGAATATGTGCCATTCTGAATGCATTTCTCAAGGTTGTACACTTTCTTCGTAAAACTCCCTCTTCTAAAGCCTGGCTTTAGACAACTTGGTATTCAAAAGGGCAAAACATTGGTCATGGTTTGTGTTCTCATGATTCGGTTAAGCTGGAACAATATTTTCCAGAATCTTCTTCCTTGCATGGTCCTAGGTGAAAGTTGGCTAAAAGACTTGGAAAACAGAAAAGAAGCAGGGGGCCATTATTGAAGACTGTCACACATCCATGGGTTTCAATTTCTCTTTGATCTCTTCAGCTCTTCTTTCAAATTGTTGAACTTGTTGAACAACAGAGACCCTAAGCTCACCACCATATGCTTAGCTGTGGAAAGAGATAAAGTTACTCAGAGGCAGCAACTTCCCATAAATCTCACCGTAAGTTTCTTCTTTCCAAGCCCACATTTGGGGGCAGAAGTGCTTGTCTTTGCAGACTGACTAGTTAGTGACTGACTTCTTTTTTCCTAGTTTCTCCTTGCAGGCTTTGGCTGTCCAACCTTCATCCATAAATGTAAAATGTCAAATTAGTATAGTAAATCCCTTATCCCATCATACCCATAGTGACTCTGCTAGCCTCACTGAATCCTGACTGAAAAGCCAGGCTGTATAAACATGGTGTTAATGTCTTAATGTATTTTATTTTCTCCCCAAACTACATACATGAACTATTTTTACCAGTTTAGATTCTTGGCTACATAGGACTCATTCTAATGACTTCACATCTCCGTTGATATAAGTTTTCTTGTATACACAGATGCTTAAGTTCCAGTGACTTATTTCATCTTTACTCTCAATAATTTTAGAAAGTCAATTCACTCCTATGCCACAATTAAGTATGTTAAGGAAACTTCTAGTAAGACTGGTCACTCTAGAAAAATCAGATCACTTCCTCTGTGATTTCTTTTCTTTGTTTTTTTGTTAATTTATTTTCTCATCTCCCTTTTTAATCCACTCCCATTTCTAAGAATTATAGACTAAGAAATACATAAAAAAGCACCTTGAACACAAAATGGTGTCTTTTAAAAAATTCTAAATATACGTAGCTTGACTTCCCATTGCTATTGTCACAGCCTCAATATTTCTAGTCAATAAAAGCAGTTAACTCTTTTCAGCTTTACTGCTTAACGTTTTTCCACCATAACAAGTTGGCAGGTACAGCAAGAGACTATTATTCATATTTTTATTTTAACCTTTTTTTTCCTAATAGTATCAAGGTGCTATGTTCTACAATTGCTAGCTGAAATTAACAGCTGAAATTAAATACCTTAAAAAATATTTTCAGACTACATTTAATTCAGATACTATGCTTTTTTTTTTTTTTTTCCCAAGAGATTAGAAGCAATATAAATAGGGTTATGTCCTGCTCAGGTATAACATAGAGATCTCTGAGCTTTGTAATAATATACACAGCCAAACTCATACTAGTACTAAGTGAATATTAAGAAATCAATCAAGGACCTGTGTTATATTTTTATAACAAACTACTCTAACCACTGTAACAGTGAAATGTCTTATGGTCATTTACACTCATTTACTGATACACTGTAAATCTGCCATATTTCATGTGCCTTGGCAAAGCCACTGACAGGAGGTTAAAGAAGATATTGTTCACTATTTATCTTTATCACCATCTGAGAAGAATGCTTTGGAAGATTCTTGATCAGAAGTATCAGATAAGTATATAACTTGTCTTTTATATACTACTTTTAAAAAAGAGTACATTTACACAAAGACTAAGATGTGCAAGGATAGTGATTAGCTCTTTGAACCAAATTGCTTGCTTTTCTGTAGTCAGAAGCTGTTCTTACCAAAATATATGAGTTACAATGGCATTCTCCATTTAGAAATATAGATGATATCTAACATGGGTGATAATGGAGTAACCAATTTTCTAGAAGGTAACCAACATTTTAAAATCCATATCTGACATAAAGATGACTTAACTAAGACAGCTTAGGGTGAGGGGTGCCCATTTTTTTAAATCAAAACAAACCAGGAAAGCTAATTTTTCTTCTCAGATGATGTTCCTGGAATTCTACACTTAAGTTTGATCCCTCTTACATTAGATAAAAATTTTCATTGATAACAGACAGAACCCCAATCAATCTTGTTTACACGAACAGAGTATATATTGACTTAGGTAAACTGAAAAATCCAGGAGTCTTCTGGCCTCAAATACAGCTGAATTTTGTTCAAAATATTGGCATTAGGTCTATATTTCTCTTTCTGTTCATATCTTTGATCATAAAGAGAGGACCTCTTTAGAGTAGTCAAGGAACAAAGAATTACTTTGTGCCTTGACCCACTCTCATTCTTATCCCCCAAACAATGACTGTGACCAAGGGTATAGAAAGGCCCATTCTGGGTTTAGTGCCTACCTCTATTGCAAGGGAGAGAATCAACTCAACTGAATAACACCTCTTGTAAAGAATCCACTACAAGTGATTAAATTAGAACATAATTTCTTTTAAAACATTTTGCTTTTACCGTGAACAATGCAGTATTTAAAATATCTGAAGTACAAAAAAATACCTAAAGTACAAATGTTGCAAGGAGGAGCTAGACAGGAAGGAATGGATGTTACAAAAAGAGTAAATAAGATTATAATATGATACAAGTTTAATGTATAATTAGAATATCAAGTGGTTTCTGAGAAATACACAGACCAGAGTTACAGATTAGGAAATGCATATTATTACATTTTTTCATCTCTGAACCATTTCAAGGCAATGAATTTCTCTACTCCCTTGGAAAATTTCTATGGGGACAATTTTATAAGATTATTTTCAAATTTCCTTGAAATTATTTAAATATCACTTGACCTTACTTTTTTTTTCCTGTTTCCTAAGAAATCTAGGCCTGTCAACTCTCCAGTGCTAAATATCACTGATACTGTAATAACCAACATATTTCAATATAAAGATCAGAAATGAATTGGTCTATTATTCAACAATTCTTTCAAAGCATTATATGAACCAGATATTCTTAGATATTTTTTGTCTCAGAATGGAAGAAAAATTCAAACATTTATTGAAACTGAAAAAAGAAATAATAAACTCTCAGTTCCCACCCCCCCAAATTGGGAAAAACACAGTTTTTCCCTGCAGTGGGTCTTTATCCCTCTGAGTGTCCCCTTTACTACTTACACAAAACACACTTCTGGTCACCAAATGTGGGGGGGGTTCTCCACAAGAACAAGCAATTCTTGGACATCAAATAGGGTCTCAACTCAATTCTGACACTATGTACGCTTAGATGGCATCAGATCCCACAGGTTAAAAGCTCAGTCCCACAAGACTGCATCATTTTCCCTTACTTCAGATGCCAGTCCCAATGATCAAACAAGTATAGATTAGATTGGAGTTTCCAATGATGGCCTCCTTAGATTTGATTGATTTGCTAGGTTGACTCACAAAACTCAGGGAAAAACATACTTACATTCACTAGTTTATTAAAGGCTATGATAAAGAATGCAGATAAACAGTCAGATGAAGAGATTCATAAGGTGAGGTCTGGGAGGTTCCTGAATATAGAAGCTTCTGTTCCTGTGGAGTTGAGATGTGTGACCTTCTTAGTGTGCATGTGTTCACCAACCTGGAAGCTCTCTGAATCTAATCCCTTGCTTTTGGGATTTTATAGAGGCTTCCTCACATATGCATGACCAATTAACTTCATTTCCAATTCCTCTCTCTTCTGGAGGATGAAGGGGTAGGGTGCTGAAAGTTCCAGGCTTCTTCTCATAGTTGGGTCTTTCTGGTGATCAGCCACCATCCAGGAGCCATTCAGGAGTCCACGCAGAGTCACCTTAATTAACAAAAGATGTTCCTAGTGTTCTTATCATGTAGGAAATTACAAGGGTTTTTGGAGGTCTGTGCCAGAAAGAAAATAACTTCCTGATTTGGATTAGAGAAATAAAAACAGGCTTATTATCTGAATGCTCATTATTTTTTCAGCAATGGGTTAGAAAAAATCCTAACCTTATCTCTAGTCTGTGTATGTGTAGTAAAAGTAATTCTTGTATGTTAATCTTTCATAGGGCCTCTGTGAGTCTGAAGTTAGCTAGGAAGTGATTTACTGTCTACCAACTTCAGATTCCGAATCTTTATTTTGTTAATGGAATTTATAAGAAAAATGGGTCTTTCCTGGCTTTTTCTTCCTTTCCTATTTCCTTCCTACTTCACCTTGGCAGAGATTTATTTGTAGGCACAGAGAGGAGTGTGTATATGAACTGCCGTGGTACTTATCTCCCTCTGAGGTCACTGTAGTGTATGCCTTTCCTTCTGTAACAAGCAAAGAATAGATTGATCATTGATGCGTGATAATGAATGATGTGGAGGAAGCTACTATTTTTCACACTAGGAAGCAGTATTTGGAGGCAGGTCATGATTACTCCAGTTAGATGATACAAACCAAAATAACTTAATATTTAATTACAAAGATATGTGAACTTAAAAAGTAAAATTATAAATGTGCTATTTATTGAAATATCCAAACTATCTTTGAATTAGCTAAGTAAAAGAAAATGAACTTTAAAAGAAAATGTAATCTTTAAATATACTGATATATCACATTTTGCCTTAAAAAAATCTAGTTTAGACCAAAGACATTTTCTAAATGACCTAGTAGAATATAAGAAAAATAGAAACTTCCAGAGTTCCCTCAGAGTGTTTCTTTTAACTTTACCCTGCCATTTTCACTTTCTCAATATAATTATCCCTTACCCACCTGCCAAATTTTGTAGTCTCCCAAATTTTCAAAGCATTTTGATTTTTTTTGCGTTGTTAGAAAATACGTTACAAAAAGAAAAGAAAGAAAAGAAAAGAAAAAAGAAAAGAGGTTTCACTTTTCTATATAAATAGAAGGATTAGGCCTCATTCACACTGTCACATTTAAACATTTATTCTCTCTCCTTTGAATTAGAAAAAGAATAAGACAGTTCTCTGGTGACAATAGTAGTATCAAAGGGATCGCCGTACATCTTTGTTCTTATTTCATCTGGTGCTCTATGTTTAAAATACCTTGAGATATATATTTAAATTGTAAACACTTAAATATTCTTTATTCTTGGAATGTTTGAGAATATTATGGTACAGCCATAGGCTTGTACCACATGCATTCATGATTATTATAGTTAATAATTTTAAATAACCTTGAACACAAGTACTTTTAAATATTATGTAAAAATATCCAACATGAAAGATAAACTATATGATATGTACTTGACTCTAAAACATACATATGCTTAGAATAAAGCCTAGGAGGAAAAAAACAAAAATAATAATAGAGTTTGTTTCTAAGTTATAAGATTAAGTTACTTTTATTTTTCCTTTTTATAAGGGGCACCTGGGTGGCTCAGTCAGTTAAGTGGCCAACTCTTGATTTTGGCTCAGGTCATGATCTTAGGGTCCTGGGATCAACTCCTGCTTTGGGCCTCACCCTCAGTGTGGAATCTGCTTGAGATTCTCTCCCTCTCCCTCTGCCCCTACCCCTACTTCTACTCTCTCTCTATCTATCTCAAATAAATAAATAAATCTTAAAAAAATGGAATTATCCACACCATGTTAAATACACTGGAAATGAAAAAGAAGATACTTGATACTCAGATGTAGGAAAAATTATGAAAAAGTTCTTTAACTTACAACATGCTATGATTTATATTTGAATATACAAGATGAAAATGTTGATGAAGGTTTTAATTTATATAAATAGATTATTAGAGATATTTTGATTCAAATCTCATTTGATAAAAGAGTTAACTTTATTAAAGTTTATTAAATTGCCCAAAGTTAGATTGCTATTTGATGCTATAAATGGGAAAAGAAACTTGTCTTCTGGACTGCTTGAGTAATTCTCTATGTACTATATTCAATTTAATTTGAATAAGAAGAATACAAAGAGGTAAACTGCAGCCTAGAGAATAATTCTTTATATTAATGAGTTGTTGAAGAAGGGTAGAATTCCTGAAGCTGAATAAAGTGTTTAATCATTTGACTCAGAAAATTGTATTTTTATAGTGGGGTTGTTGCACAATGTAGTAGGAAGTTAATAGGTTTAAAATGAGTTAAACTGTAATAGGAAGCCTGATTGTACTACTGAATATCAGTGTGACCTTCAGTGAGTTACTAAGAGTCTCTGAACCCGATTTTACTTTGAAAATGAGCATGGTAATTCCTATTGCATGAGATATCTATGAGTATTAAATGACATACAAAGTTTCTTAATACATCTGGAAGACATTCCATAATTGTCAGTTGCCTTCCTAGTTCATTACCTTCTGTATATTCAGTGATTCATTCATACATTTGTTTATTCATATATGCCAGACATTTCAATAAATTTTTAAAATGCAACCACAAAAAAAGGGGGGGGCACCTGGGTGGCTCTTTGGGTTAAGCGACTCACTGTTGATTTCAGCTCAGGTCAGGTCATGATCTCAGAATTGTGAGATAGAGCCCTGCATGAGGCTCCATGCTTAGCAGGGAGTCTGCTAGAGATTCTTTCCCTCTCCCTTTACCCCTCCCCCTGCTCATATTAAACCTTATTTTATGTTATTTTTATGTTGTGTTCAAAGAATCAAATGACATAGGAACTCTCTGGATTTTCTTTTCTTTCCATTGTTGATACTAGAATTATAAACATTGCTGTTTGTATAATTTGGGACAATTGATAGGCAGTATAAAGAAACAAATAAAACCAAATAAAAATTAAGCAGTTAGATGCCATTTGACCACCTTAAATATAAATTTTTGTATATTCTTTGAAAAAGAGATATTTAATATATCAAATATTGTTTTATATAATTGTGAATTTTAGAAATGAGTTTAGAGTGAAATTTAGAGTGAGTTTTGGAATGATGGAAAGCTGCAATAACATTCACAATAATTGAAAATACTTTAGAAATAATCTGTATTAAAGAAAGTTTATGATCGGTGACATTTGGTTTCTTAAAACTCAATGACTTAAGTGCAAATCTTTACAAATGTAATTCAAATCAGTATGTACAATCTCTCTCTGCCTCTTTATTTTTCTCTGAATTTGTTTCTCCAGAATTCTATTTTCCTTGTCTTTATCTGCTTTAATTTATCTGAACCTAAATATCTATTTATCTCTATCTTATTCCAAGTGCATGACTATTTATCTTTCTTTTTTATCTCTCTATTCCTCTCAACTTCCTCTTCTCTTTGTATCTTACTCAATAGACAACTAAATTTTTGTCTCTGATTACCTTTCTTATTATTCTTATATTTTCCTTGTCCTCCCTTGTTACTTGTCTCTGCATTATCTAATAAGTAATGGTAACAGTGATAGATGATAGCTGCCATATATCGAATATTTACTATGTGTAAAACAGCTAAGAACATACATGAAATAATTTTAGTTGTGTATTATTATTTTCCCCACTTCAGAGTTCTCAAACTACGTCTTAGAGAAGAAAGTGAACCAATTAATTTTACAGAGTACGTAAGCAAGGACATGATGCTGACATGGCTGTCAGCTGAGAATATCCAACATCCCCCTTCAGTTTATGCTGTGTGAATGGGCAGGATTGCCATGTCATTTGCTCTTTTTTTCTATCCCCTACGCATTTAAAGCCAGTATATGAGGTTTATTATACTTTCACTCTTCGCAAAGTGACAAAATAATGTTTTAAAATAGATGCTGGTAATGGTCATTTGCAATGCAAAAGAATACATCCTGCTAAAAACACAATTTTCATTGTATTCCTGAGCAAACAGGAAATTAAGAGACCAAGGAGAAAGAGACAGACAGACTGACTTGAGGTGAAAAATGAAATCTGCAAAGAAGTCATAGCAACTGAAAAGGCAAGAACAAGCAAACACTAACCCAAGTCATCACGAAGAAAAGAATGCCAATAGCAACAGTGAGACTAAGCATTTAGCCAGTGGATAAAGCAGAGGAGCAGAACTTGAAAGCCTTAGAGTAATCCAGGGGAGTTGAAAGGGGGATATGTGAGGTTCCTGGTGGAGAGTGACCTTTGACTTCTAGGAGAAGCAAATGTAAATTTCCATTAAAAGGATTTGAAAATTAGACCCCAAAAGTCGACCTAGTCATACTCAAAGAACATCAAAGAGTCAAGAAGAAAACATTGTGTGTGCATCTAGCAATGTCTCCAGGCTGAATTGGTATTCTTGCATCTATAATGCAATACATCCTATGATTTTTAATGTGCTTACTCTATTTTGTGTATTGATAAAATAAAGTATTTGATACTGTGGTTATTAAAATAAAATTCACTTAAACATATTTTTGAAAGCAACCACACTCAGATGTGAGACTTGCATATTCTTTGACATTAAAAAGTGTTGTTTTTAATCTGAATCTGGTTTATATGCAGGTTTAATTATACTAGTTCTTCCTAACTTAGCTTGATTTATTTGAATGCAAAACCTTTAGGCACAATTTGTGTTTGACATTGATGTGAATTGCTTCTAGGCTCCCCTCCTAGCAACTCTGTTTACACCCTTACATCTATTAGAAGCTATTAGGGCTAATTAAAGAAACAGTCTTAATTTTCCTTTCAAACTCTAAATCAGTAGAAGCTCCAGGTGTTATTACCACTGAATATTTCCTCTTATTATTGAAAAGAAGGAGAAAAAAATTACTCTCAAAAGCAACATCATTAGATTTCAGTACATGATATCATCATAACTAAATTGTACCAATTGGAAGAAGGTTAAATGAACCTCTTTGTTGAAGAGGAATCAGACACCCTATCATTTTTCTTTTTTGTTAAGATTTTTAAAATGATAGATGTGGCTTATAAATTTGCCATAGCTATGGAAATCTGTCCTCAGCACCAAATGATTTGAAAGAACTTGTAGCTTTTATCATGGATCATTACATTTTGAGTAACATTTTAAAACAGAAAAAGAAAAAAAAAAACTTTTCAAGCAGTGATTTTAAATTGTTTTCACCAGAGTGGCAAACTAAATTTGCTCTACATAGATGAATAATTTTATGATGATTCTGTATCTTACCTTCTTTTCTGTAGAATCAAGGCTACACTAGTAAAATCAGAGTGAGGAAATAGGAAGTTGAACTCTTCTCTCCTGGAGTCCAAGTTTGAGCACTGAAAGGCTGGTTCAATACCATCTGTAAAAATATAGCAATATTTTGCCATTAACAGCTAGGAGATTCTGAAATTCACCTATTAGGGCAAAAAACTAGCATCATAATCTTGCAGAAGATGAGTTCACCCTGAACTTTTGTTATTACTGTTGTTATTGTTATTTAATGAAGATTATATTGAAACTGTAGATCAATTCAGGGAATTTTGCCATAGCAATAATAATAGTCTTCTGAGTCATAAATATGTGATACTTTTCCATTAGTTTGATATTTTAAAAAACATTTTTTTAAAAGTTAGAAATTTAAAATTTCAATAAAAATATTGAGTAGTTTTCTTTTCTTTTTTTTTAAAGATTTTATTTATTTATTTGACAGAGAGAGACACAGTGAGAGAAGGAACACAAGCGGGGGGAGTGGGAGAGGGAGAAGCAGGCTTCCCGCTGAGCAGGGAGACTGATGTGGGGCTTTATCCCAGGACCCTGGGATCATGACCTGAGCTGAAGGCAGACGCTTAACGACTGAGGCACCCAGGTGCCCCTGGGTAGTTTTCAATGGACAAGATTTTTACTATTTGCTAAACTTTTCCCCAAGTATTATGTTTTTGATTCTATTATAAGTGGAATGGTTTTTATTTTTGGATTTTTCATTGCCAGTTTATAAAAATACAGATAATTTTTGGATATTGAACTTATTTTCTGTAAACCGACTGACTTATTAGTCCTAATAGTGTTTTTGTGGCTTTCTTAGGATTTTCTATACACAAGATAATATGCATCACATTACAGGTGAATAGAAATAGAGATAGCTTTACTTCTTCCTTCCTAATCCGGAGGTCTTTTAAAACTTTTTCTTTCTCAATTTCCCTGTATAGAATTTCCAATACCATGAAAACAGAAGTGGTGAGAATGGAAGTTTTTGTCTTGCTCTCTGCTCACAGGGAAAACGTTCAGTCTTTTAACATTATTTGTTAGCTGTGGGTAATCTATAGATGGCTTTTATTGGGTTAAGGAAGTCTCCTTCAGTTCGTAGTTTATTAAGTGTTTATCAGTAAAAGGTGCTATATTTTGTCAAAGGCTTTTTTTCTGCATCTCTTGAGATAATCATGAAGGTCTTGTCCTTTATTGTATAATATGGTATTTTTACATTGGCTGATTTTAGGGGAGGTCAAACTTGCGTTTTTATGGTAAATCCCACTTGGTCAAGAAATAGAATCCCTTTGATACATTGCTGGATTTGGTTGCTAGCATTTTGCTAGTATGTTGTCTATATTCTTAAAGGATGCTGCTCTGTATTTTCCTTTTCTTTTGATAACTTTGCCTTGTTTTGGCATCAGGGTAATACTGGCCTCATAAAATTAGTGGAAAACTGTTTACTGCTCTTATATTTTGGGGAGAGTTTGTACAGTATTGGTATTAAATATTCCTTAAATGCTTAATGGAGTTAAGCATTGAAGGCAACCAGGTCTGTATTCCTTGTGGAATTTTCAAAATTATTAATTCAATTTCTTTACAGTTTGTAGAAATATTCAGATTTTCTATTTCTTCTTGATTCAGTTATGATAGTTTGTATCTTTCTAGCAATTTTTCTGTTTTCTCTTGGTTTTATATATATTATATATGTATATTACATTTATGTATATTATATATGTATAAATTTGGTATATAATTGTTCATAGTATTTCCTCATTTTTTTATCTTTATCAAGTCAATAAAGATGTTCCCTTTTTTATTCCTGATATGAGTAATTTAAATCTTTCTTTTTCCTTGGCCAGTCAAGCTAAAATTTTGTCAATGTTGTCAATTTTTTCAAAGCTCTAATTATTGATTTTATTGGTTTTCACTATTTTTTCTATCTTCCATTTCATTTATTTCTGCCCTAATCAATTTTATTTCTTTGCTTCTCCTTGTTTTGAGTTTATCTTACTCTCTATTTTATATTTTGCTCAGGTGAAAGGGTTACATTTTTAATCTTTACTCTATTTTAGTATTGGTGTTTATAGCTATAAGTATTACTTTAAGAAACACTTAGGGGCGCCTGGGTGGCTCAGATGGTTAAGATTTTTATCTCTCCTTCAATTTTCAATGACAGCCTAGCTGGATATAGTATTCTTGGCTGCATATTTTTCTCTTTAGGTGCTCTGAAGATCTCATGCCAGTCCTTTCTGGCCTGCCAGGTCTCTGTGGATAGGTATGTTGCCAATCTAATGTTTCTACCATTGTAGGTTACATATTTCTTCTCCAGAGTTGCCCTCAGGATTTTCTCTTTGTCTGTGAGACTGGTAAGTTTTACTATTAGATGTTGAGGTGTTGACCTATTTTTACTGATTTTGAGAGGGGTTCTCTGTGCCTCCTGGATTTTGATGCCTGTTTCCTTCCCCACATTAGGGAAGTTCTCCACTATAATTTGCTCCAATATACCTTCTGCCCCTCTCTCTCTTTCTTCTTCTTCTTGGATCCCAATTATTCTAATGTTGTTTCATCTTATCGTATTGCTTATCTCTCGAATTCTGCCCTCGTGATGCTATAGTTGTTTATCTCTCTTTTCCTCAGCCTCTTTATTTTCCATCATTTGGTCTTCTATATTGCTGATTCTCTCTTCTACCTCATTTATCCTAGTAGTTAGTGACCTTATTATTGATTGCACCTCATTAATAGCCTTTTTGATTTCGACCTGGTTAGATTTTAGTTCTTTTATTTCTCCAGAAAGGGTTTCTCTAATAACTTCCACGCTTTTTTCAAGCCCAGCTAGTGTCTTTAAAGTCATGATTCTGAACTCTAGGTCTGACATCGTAGTAATGTCCGTATTGAGTAGGGCCTGGCAGATGGTACTACCTCTTGTTCTTTTTGCTGAGGTGATTTTTTTCATCTTGTCATTTTGTCCAGAGTAGAATAGATGAATGAGAGAACAAAATGCTAACAGGTTAACAACGTCCCCATCAAATATACTCTATACCAATTAGTAAAGACCTGAAACCAGGGGAAAAGAAAGGGAAAGAAAGAAAAAAGAAAGAGGAAAAAAAGAAAAAAAGAAAAAGAAAAAGAGAAAAACAAACAAAAACAGAACAAAACAAAAAAAAACAGAATATGATCAAATATGATCAGGCTAGTGCATAGATCAGTGCCACACACTAGATTTTGGGCGTATTTTGGTTTGTTAGAAGAAAGTGCCTCCTAAAATTTTAAAGGAAGGAAGACTTATATATGTACAAAATAAGGGTTGATATAATGAAGGGATGGAAGATGACTGTAAAGATGAAAATTATAAAAGATTTCATAAAAGGAATTGATAGGAAGTTGTTTGAAAAAGGAAAGAAGAAGATTTAAAAAAAGAAAAAAAAAAAAGAAAGAGAATGTGATCAGGCTTGAGACTAGAACAAAGCCATACACTAGTGATTTAGGGTATATTTTGATCTGTTAGAAGAAACTGTATCTCAAAATTTTAAAGAGAGAACAACTTATGTATATATGCCAAAAAATAAGGGTAACTACTATGAACGGATAAAATATGTCTCTAAAAATGAAAAATAAAAAATGTTTTTTTAAAAAAGGGATTGATAAGATGTTGGTTGAAAAAGGGACAAAGAAAAATTAAAAAAAAACAGTTAAAAATATTAACTTTGAAAAACTAATGAATCATGGTAAAAAAGCTATGAATTCTATGTGCAGTATTCCCCTAGCGCTGGAGTTCTCCCGTTCTCCTTGATTGGTAAACTTGCTCTTGGCTGGCTGTTCGTGCTGATCTTCTGGGGGAGGGGCCTGTTCCCGTGGTTCCCAAATGTCTTTGCCAGAGGCGGAATTGCCCCGCCCTTGTCGGTCCGGGCTAAGCTATCTGCTCAGGTTTGCTCTCCAGAGCTTTTGTTCCCTGCAAGCTCTTGGTACAGCTTTGGAGGATCAGAGTGAAAATGGT
This sequence comes from Eumetopias jubatus, assembly GCF_037043125.1. Classification (NCBI taxonomy): domain Eukaryota; kingdom Metazoa; phylum Chordata; class Mammalia; order Carnivora; family Otariidae; genus Eumetopias; species Eumetopias jubatus. The sequence goes on from NW_028274808.1 coordinate 67,065,094, forward strand.
GGCCTCCCAATCTCCGCCCAGAGGAGGTGAGAACTCGGGACCCCGCTCCTCAGTGCGCCCCCAGAGAAAAGCAGTCAGTCACTCCCGTCTCCCCGGTCTCCGGCCGCACTCCGTGCTCACCCGGCCTGTGACCGAGCGTTTCTATCATCTCTGGCACCCGACTCGGTGTGGAGTCTCCAAACCCAGCAGATCACTACGGTGCGCTCCCGCACCACTCCTCCCGGGGGAGGAAGGGAAGACTCCCTAGCTCTGCCGCTTGTTGGGTCCCTGCTGGAGGAGCAGTGGCACGACTGGGCCGTGGATCACAGTTTATGGCAACCCCGAGCTGAGAGCCCGCGCCTCGGCTCCGTCTCTGCAGCCGCCTTCCCGGCTCCGAGACCTGGGAGCTCTGCCGCACTCAGGCACCCCTGGTCTTTCTGTGACCCCAAGGGTCCTGAGACCACACTGTTCCACGGGGGTTCCACCCCCCGCTTAAACACTGGAGTGACGTCCCTCAGCGAGCGGACTTCTAAAATTTCCGATTTTGTGCTCCGCACCTCTATCACTTGCCAGAAGCGGCCAACAGAGGCCGCCTCCCCCGCCGTCTATCCTCCCGAATATCGCCTCGGATTCACTTCTCCGCACGTCCTACCTTCCAGTAAGTGGTCGCTTTTCTGTTCAGAGAGTTGTTGCTATTCTTTTCCTTGATCTTCTGTTGAGTTCATAGGTGTTCAGAATGGTTTGATCCCTATTCAGCTGAATTCCTGAGACCAGAGGAAATCCAGGTCTCCTACTCCTCTGCCATCTTGCTCCGCCCCCCGGGTTTTAGTTTTTTTAAAAAAACTTCCAAATATATATGAATTTCCAAATTTCCTTTTGTTATTGATTTCCAATTTAATTCTACTATGGTCAGGGCACATATTTTAGATAATACCAATTCTTTTAAAATTATTGAGATTTATTATGTGGTTTAGCATATGGCATATCCTAAAGAATGCTCTATAGTCATTTGAGAAGTTTGCATCTTCTGCTATTGTTGAGTGAAATGTTCTCTAGATGTCTCCTAGTTATATTTGATTTATAGTTTTGGTGAAGTCTTTTCTGACTTTCTTCTTCCACCTATGAGTTCTACTCTTGTTGAAAGTAGGATATTTAAAACTCCAACTGTTGTAAATTTCCCATGTTTTCTTTCAATTCTCTCAGTATTTGCTCTATGTATTTTAGAACCTTGTTATTAGCCCCATACTGCTTACAATTGCTATATCTCCCTAATATTTTGATCCTTTTATTATTTAAAATGTCATTCTTTGATTCTAAAAACAATTTTTTCTTAAATTCTATTTGGTCTGATATTAATAGAGTCACTAAAGCTCTCTTTTTGTTCTTATTTGTATGGAAAATCTTTTTCTGCCCTTTAATTCAACTCTTTGTACTTTTGAAATTAAAGTGTGTCTCCTTCATAATATACAGTTGGATAATTTTTTTTCATTTTGTCAATATCTGACTGTTCATTGGAAAGTCTAATCAGTTTAAGTTTAATGAAATTACTGATAAAGGAAGACTGTATATGATATTTTACTATTTTTATATAACTTGTCTTCTTTATGTTCCTCTATTTCTACACTGTTGTCTTCTTTCATGTTAAATAATCATTTTCTAGTCCTCCATTTCATTCCCTTGTCATTTATTTTACTATATATTTTGAGACTGTTTTTAGTGGTTGCCTTGGTTATTACAATTACATCTTTACATAAACCTATATCATTCACATTAATACTAACTTAATTTCAATAGTATATAAAATGATTTCTCCAAAATAGATCCTTTCCCTACCCTCCCTTGTGTTGTCTCTGTCATAAATTACATCTTTATACACTAAAACATGTAAAATATAAACACACATGTATTGTCTTTCCTGTTTACTTAAGTAGTTATCTTTTTATTAATTTTATTTTATGTTATGTTAATCACCATATATTACATCATTAGTTTTTGATGTAGTGTTCCATGATTCATTGTTTGCATATAACACCCAGTGCTCCATTCAATATGTACCCTCTTTAATAACCATCACCAGACTAAAACTTCCCACAACCCCCTCCCCTCTAGAACCCTCAGTTTGATTTTCAGAGTCCATAATCTCTCATGGTTCATTTCCCCCTCTGATTCCCCCCACTTCATTTTTCCCTTCCCACTATCTTCTTTTTTTTTTTTTTTAACATATAATGTATTGTTTCAGATGTATAGGTCTGTGATTCAACAGTCTTACAAAATTCACAGCGCTCACCATAGTATATACCCTCCGCAATGTCTATCACCCAGCTACCCCATCCCTCCCACCCCCAACCACTCCAGCAACTCTCAGTTTGTTTCCTGAGATTAAGAATTCCTCATATCAGTGAGATCATATGATACATGCGTTTCTTGGACTGACTTATTTCCCTTAGCATAATACCCTCTAGCTCCATCCACGTCATGGCAAATGGCAATATTTCATTTTGTTTTTGATGGCTGCACAATATTCCATTGTATATATATAACACATCTTCTTTATCCATTCATCTGTTGATGAACATCTAGGCTCTTTCCATCGTTTGGCTATTGTGGACATTGCTGCTATAAACATCAGGGTGCACATACCCCGTCGGATCACTACATTTGTATCTTTGGGATAAAAACCCAGTGGTGCAATTGCTGGGTCATAGGGTAGCTCTATTTTCAACTGTTTGAGGAACCTCTATACTGTTTTCCAGAGTGGCTGCATCAGCTTGCATTCCCACCAACAGTGTAGGAGGATTCCCCTTTCTCTGCATCCCCGCCAACATCTGTCGCTTCCTGACTTGTTAATTTTAGCCATTCTGACTGGTGTGAGGTGGTATCTCATGGAGGTTTTGATTTGGATTTCCCTGATGCTGAGCAATGTTGAGCACTTTTTCATGTGTCTGTTGGCCATTTGGATGTCTTCTTTGGAAAAATGTCCATTCATGTCTTCTGCTCATTTCGTGATTGGATCATTTGTTCTTTGGGTGTTGAGTTTCATATGTTCTTTATAGATCTTGGGTACTAGCCCTTTATCTGATATGTCATTTGCAAATATATTCTCCCATTCTGTCGGTTGTCTTTTGGGTTTGTTGACTGTTTCTTTTGCTGTGCAAAAGCCTTTTGTCTTGATGAAGTCCCAATAGTTCATTTTTGTCCTTGCTCCCTTGCCTTTGGCGATGTTTCTAGGAAGAAGTTGCTGCAGCTGAGGTCGAAAATGTTGCTGCCTGTGTTCTTCTTTAGAATTTTGATTGACTCCTGTCTCACATTTAGGTCTTTCAACAATTTGGAGTCTATTTTTGTGTGTGGTGTAAGGAAATGGTCCAGTTTCATTCTTCTGCATGTGGCTGTCCAATTTTCCCAACACCATTTGTTGAAGAGACTCTTTTTTCCATTGGACATCTTTCCTGCTTTGTCAAAGATTAGTTGACCATAGAGTTGAGGATCCATTTCTGGGCTCTCTATTCTGTTCCATTGATCGATGTGTCTGTTTTTGTGCCAGTACCATACTGTCTTGATGATTACCACTTTGTAATAGAGCTTGAAGTCCAGAATTGTGATGTCCCTGGCTTTGCTTTTCTTTTTCAACATTCCTCTGGCTATTCGGGGTCTTTTTTGGTTCCATAAGATTTTAGGGCCATTTGTTCCATTTCTTTGAAAAAAGTGGTTGGTATTTTGATAGGGATTGCTTTAAATGTGTAGATTGCTCTAGGTAGCATTGACATCTTAAAAATATTTGTTCTTCCAATCCATGAGCATGGAACGTTTTTCCATTTCTTTGTGTCTTCCTCAATTTCTTTCATGAGCATTTTATAGTTTTCTGAGTACAGAGCCTTTGCCCTTTGGTTAGATTTATTCCTAGGTATCTTATGCTTTTGGATACAGTTGTAAATGGGATCGACTCCTTAATTTCTCTTTCTTCTGTCTTGTTGTTGGTGTATAGGAATGCCACTGATTTCTGTGCATTGATTTTATATCCTGCCACTTTACTGAATAACTGTATGAGTTCTAGCAGTTTTAGGGTGGAGTCTTTTGGGTTTTCCACGTAAAGTATCATATCATCTGCAAACAGTGAGAGTTTGACTTCCTCTTTGCCGATTTGGATGCTTTTATTTCTTTTTGTTGTCTGATTGGTATGGCTCGGACTTCTAGTCCTATGTTCAATAACAGTGGTGAAAGTGGACATCCCTGCTGTGTTCCTGACCTTAGGTGGAAAGCTCTCAGTTTTTCCCCATTGAGAAGATATTAACTGTAGGTTTTTCATAGATGGCTTTTTATGATATTGAGGTATGTACCCTCTATCCCTATACTCTGAAGAGTTTTGATCAAGAAAGGATGCTCTACTTTGTCAAATGCTTTTTCTGCATCTATTGAGAGGATCATATGGTTCTTGTTCTTTCTTTTATTAATGTATTGTATCACATTGGTTGATTTGCGGATGTTGAGCCATCCTTGCAGCCCAGGGATAAATCCCACTTGGTCGTGGTGAATAATCCTTTTAATGCACTGTTGGATCCTACTGGCTAGTATTTTGGTGAGAATTTTTGCATCCATGTTCATCAGAGATATTGGTCTGTAATTCCCCTTTTTTGATGGGATCTTTGTCTGATTTTGGGATCAAGGTAATGCTGGCCTCATAAAATGAGTTTGGAAGTTTTCCTTCCATTTCTATTTTTTGGACCATTTTCAGAAATAGGTATTAATTCTTTAAATAGTCCCCTGGGAAGCCATCTGACGCTGGCAGATATTTACATTTGTTAGATTTTCTTATTGGATAGACCCTTTAAGTATGATATAGCGTCCTTCTTCATCTTATTATAGTCTTTTGCTTAAAATCTAATTTGTCTGATATAAGGATTGCCACGCCAGCTTTCTTTTGGTGTCCATTAGCATGGTAAATTGTTTTCCACCCCTTCACTTTCAATCTGGAGGTGTCTTTGGGTCTAAAATGAGTTTCTTCCCAACAGCATATCGATGGGTCTTGTTTTTTTATCCAGTCTGCTGGCCTGTGTCTTTTGATTAGGGCATTTAGCCCATTTACATTCAGGGTAACTCTTGAAAGATATGAATTTAGTGCCATTGTATTGCCTGTAAGGTGACTGTTACTGTATACTGTCTCTATTCCTTTCTGGTCTACTTTTAGGCTCCTCTCTTTGCTTAGAGGACCCCTTTCAATATTTCTTGTAGGGCTGTTTTGGTGTTTGCAAATTCCTTTACTTTTTGTTTGTCCTGGAAGCTTATTATCTCTCCTTCTATTTTCAGTGACAGCCTAGCTGGATATAATATTCTTGGCTGCATATTTTTCTCATTTAGTGCTCTGTATATATCATACCAGTCCTTTCTGGCCTGCCATGTCTCTGTGAATAGATCTGTTGCCAATCTAATGTTTCTACCATTGTAGGTTACAGATCTCTTCTTCCAAGCTGCTTTCAGGATTTTTCTTTGTCTCTGAGACTCATAAGTTTTACTACTAGATGTCGAGGTGTTGACCTATTTTTATTGATTTTGAGAGGGGCTCTCTCTGCCTCCTAGATTTTGATGCCTGTTTCCTTCCCCAAATTAGGGAAGTTCTTTGCTGTAATTTGGTCTTATATACCTTCTTCCCCTCTCTTTTCCTTCTTCTTCTGGGATCCCAATTATTCTAATGTTGTTTCATCTTATGGTATCACTTATCTCTCGAATTCTGCCCTCATGATCCAGTAGTTGTTCATCTCTTTTTCTTAGCTTCTTTATTTTCCATAATTTGCTCTTCTATATCACTAATTCTCTCTTCTGCCTCATTTATCCTAGCAGTTAGAGCATCCATTTTTTATTGCACCTCATTAATAGCCTTTTTGATTTCCCCTTGTTTATATTTTAGTTCTTTTATTTCTCCAGAAAGCATTTCTCTAGTATCTTCCATGCTTTTTTCAAGCCCAGCTAATATCTTTATAATAGTCATTCTGAACTCTACTTCTGACATCTTACTAATGTCCGTATTGATTAGGTCCCTGGCAGTCGGTACTGCCTCTTGTTCTTTTTTTGAGGTGTTTTTTTCTGTCTTGTCACTTTGTCCAGAGGAGAATAGATGAATGAGAACAAAATGCTAAGAGTGTAACAACGACCCCAGAAAAATATATACTAAACAAATCAGAAGTGACCTGAAACCAGGGGAAAAGAAAGGGAAAGAAAGAAAAAAGAAAAAAAAAGAAGATGATCAAATATGATCAGTTTGGTGAATAGATCAGTGCCACACACTAGATTTTGGGCATATTTTGGTCTGTTAGAAGAAATTGCCTCCCAAAATTTTAAAGAAAGAAAAACTTATATATGTACAAAAATAAGGGTAAATACGATGAAGGGATAGAATGTGACTGTAAAGGTGAAAATTATAAAAGATTTTATACAAGGAATTAATAAAATAGGAAGTTGGTTGAAAAAAGAAAGAAGAGAAATTAAAAATAAAAAAAAGGGAGAGAATGTGATCAAACATGACACTAGAACAAAGCCATAAACTAGATATTTAGGGTATATTTTGGTCTGTTAGAAGAAACTGTATCCCAAAATTTTAAAGAGAGAAAAACTTACATATATACCAAAAATAAAGTTAACTACAATGAGGGGATAGAATATGACTCTAAAAATGGAAAAATAAAAAGGACTTTTAAAAAAGGGATTTATAAGATGTTGGCTGAAAAAGGGAAAAAGAAAAATTAAAAAAAAAGAAAATTAAAAAAGTTAACTTTGAAAGACTAAAGAATCGGGGGAAAAAAAGTCGTGAATTCTATTTGCTGTATTCCCCTAGCACTGGAGTTCTGCCGTTCTCATTGATCGGTAAACTTGGTCTTGGGGGGCTGTTTTTGCTGATCTTCTGGGGGAGGGGCCTGTTGTCGTGGTTCCCAAATGTCTTTGCCCGAGGCGGAATTGCCCCGCCCTTGCCAGGTCTGGGCTAAGTAATCTGCTCAGGTTTGCTCTCAGGAGGTTTTTTCCCTGCAAGCTTTCCGTACAGCTTTGGAGAATGAGAATGAAAATGGCGGCTTCCCAATCTCCACCCCAGAGGAGCCAAGAACTCGGGGCCCCTACTCCTCAGTGTGCCCCCAGAGAAAGGCAGTCAATCACTCCCATCTCCCCGGTCTCCGGCCTCACTCCGTGCTCACCGGCCCATGACCAAGTGTTTCTATATCTGACACCTGACCCCGTGTGGAGTCCCCAAACCCACCAGATCCCTGTGGTGCACTCCTGGGCCGCTCCTCCCGGGGGAGGAAGGTGAGTCTCCCCAGATCTGTTGCTTGTTGGGTCCCTGCTGGAGGAGCAGTGGCCTGACTGTGCTGCGGATCACGTTTTATGGTATCCCCGAGCTGAGAGCCTGTGCCTCAGCTCCGTCTCTGCAGCCGGCTTCCCCGCTCTGATACTTGTTAGCTCTGCCACACTCAGGCACCCTTGGTCTTTCTGTGACCCCAAGGGTCCTGAGACCACACTGTCCTGTGAGGGTTCCACCCCCTGCTTAGCCACTGGAGTGACGTCTCTCAGTGGAGCCGACTTCTAAAAGTTCCGATTTTGTGCTCTGCGGCTCTATCACTTGCCGGTAGCAGGCTGGCAGGGGCTCCCTCCCCCCATGGTCTATCTTCTGGAATATTGCCTTGGATTCACTTCTCCGCACGTCCTACCTTCCAGAAAGTGGTTGCTTTTCTGTTCAGAGAGTCGCTGCTATTCTTTTCTTTGATCTCCTGTTGAGTTCATAGGTGTTCAGAATGGTTTGATCCCTATCTAGCTGAATTCCTGGGACCAGACAAAATTTAGGTCTCCTAATCCTCTGCCATCTTGCTCCTCCTTAAGTAGTTATCTTTATCAATGATCTTTATTTTTTACATAGATTGAAGTTACTTTCATGTATTATTCCAGCCTGAAGGACTCCTTTTAGAGTTTCTTATAGTGCACATCTCCTAGCAATAAGTTCATTTATATTTTAAAATTTTATCTTTATTTTTATTTTTGAAGAATTGCTTGCTGGATATAGAATTCTTTGGCGATGGTCCCTTTTTCTCAGCAATTTGAATATGTCACCCCACTGCTTTCTCAATCCCATAATTTTTATAAATCTGCTATTTTTCTTACCAAGAATCCTTTGTATGTGATGAGTCTCTTATCTCATGCTGCTTTTAAGAGTTTCTCTTTGTGAGAAAGAGGCAAACCAAGAAACAGACTCTTAACTGTAGAGAACAAACTGATGGTTACCAGAAGGGAGATGTGTTAAGTAGGTGATGGAGATTAAGGAATGCACTTGTGATGACCACAAGGTGATATATGGAAGTGTTGAATCACTATATTGTATACCTGGACTAATATTACACTGTATGTTAACTAACTGGAATTTAAGCAAAAACAAACAAAAACAAAAAAAAAAGAGACTCTCTTTGTTTTTGAGTCTTGACAACTTGACTATATGTGTCATGCTTTGAATATCTTTGAATTCATACTAGTAGGAGTCTGAATTTCTTGGATGTATAAATCATGCTTTTTATTTAACATGAGAGGTTGTTGACCATTGTTTCTTCAAATACACATTCTGCCTTTTTCTCTCTGCTTTCCTTTTGTCACTTATATTATTTTCATGTTGGTACACATTGTGATGTCCCCTAGACATATGAAGCTCTGTCCACTTTTTCCTCATTCTTTTTTTCTATCTGCTGTTAAGACTGGATAATTTCTATTGACCTATTTTCAAGTATGCTTATTTTTTCTTAAGCCAACTTAAATCTGTTGAATTGTGGTTATTTCAAATTTCAGTTAATGTATATCTTAATTCATTTGGGCTAGTATACCAAGTTTGCCACACACTGTATGACTTATAAACAACAAACATTTATTTTTCACAGTTCTAAAGGATGGGAAGTCCAAGATCAAGGTGCTGACAGATTTGGGGTCCGATGAGAGCCTGCTACCTTTTTCATAGATGGACAGCTACCTTCTTGCTGTGTCTTCATATAGTAGAAGGGATGAGGGAGCTCTCAGAAGCCTCTTTTATGAGGACACTAATCCTGTTCATGAGGGCTTAACCATCATGACACAATTTCCCAAAGATCCCACTTCCAAATACCATCACACTGTGGGAAAAATTTCAATACATACATTTTGTGGGACACAAATATTCAGTCTATAGCAATGTACTTCTCAACCCCAGAATTTCTTTTTGGTTCTTCTTTATATTTTCTCTTTTAATTGAATCTGTATTCAGTGAGATATCAATCCATACCTTCCTTTAATCATTTAGATATGATTACCTTTAGCTCTCTGAACATATTGTAATTCCTTAAAATCTTCATCTGGTAAGTCCAACATCTGTCCTTCCTTATGGAGTTTCTACTGACTGCTTTTGTTCACTTGATATGGAAAAAAAACTAATGGTTTTTGCTATTTTTTGAAAAATGTTTTGTTAAAAACTGAATGTGACAAACAATATAATTGACAAGTATGGGTATTACATTCCCCCCTTCCCCAGGTTTTATTGGTGTTGACTTTGTTGTTTGTCTTGTTGTTTCCTTAGTGTCTTTCCTGAACTAATTCTATAAAGCCTGCGTTCCCTGACATTTATGGGTATTGAAGTCTCTGCTCATTTAGGTTAGTGGTTAGATAATGATTAGACAGATTTCCTTAAATGCCTTGAATCAATAAGTCTCCCAGATTTTGTCAACATGCTTTTGATCTGGGGTCATGTTCAGTGCTTCTGTAGGCAGTTTTCAACTCTGCTTTACCTTTCATTTCCTGCTTGCACAGAGCCTCAAGATTAGACACAAGTGAAGTATCCATGTATTGGGGTTTTCTGGGCATGCAACATTCTTGTACATGCACATGGCCTTTTAGATATCTAGAAAAAATGAGGAACTTTCCAAAACCACTATGGACATCTTATTCCTCATATTTTCCTTTAAAAAAAAAATTATTTGAGAGAGAGAAAGCACAAATGGGGGGAGGGGCAGAGGGGAGGGAGAAGAAGACTTCACACTGAGCAGGGAGCCCGATACAGGGCTCTGTCCCAGAACCCTGAGATCATGACCTGAACTGAAGGCAGTTGCTTAACTGATTGAGCCACTTAGGCGCCCCTCCTCATATTTTCCTTATAATATTTTTTACTTTTTTTTTGTCCCAACCAGTATCTTTGCCTTAGTCTACTCTGATGTTCAATAATTGTCACTACATTTTTTAATCAACTCCTTGAAGGAGAGAACTTTTTCCACTGAGCAAGCTCAGATTCAGACAACTGGACCTAAGAATGGGACTTTTACAGGGTGCCAACATATATGTCAAATAGTGCCAATTCTTGGGATGAGGGTTTTGGATGAGCTGCACACTGGACTTCTCCCCTTTAATTACTAAAATATTACTAGTTTTCACAGCTTTCAGGTTGTAAAGTTGTCATTTGAAAAGCTACTATGAACTTGGAGGGGGGTTAGGGATAGAGCAAGTGAAAAATGTCAAAAACTGCCTGTTCTTACAAAATATTAGCTGTTATTATTGAATAACCACTCCTCAGATTATTGCAAGCCTTTGGTTAAATCCAGAGTCTTGAGTTGATTTCAACACATTTTGTCAGTTTTGTCATGGTTTTTATGGAGATCTAGATTTCTTTTTTGAGATGTAGATTTTGAAGGGCCTTCCTCTGCCATTCTGAAAATATTGCCTTTCTCCTGAATCTTTTACAAGTGCATGTAACCTGAATAATTTCTGTTTGTTGAAATGTATGCAATTAAACATTTTAAGGTTTTCTCTCCATCTTAAATTTAGACAGCCTTTTTCTAGGAAATTTAATGTCTTAATTTTAAGAGTAATTCACTAGGTGCTTACCCAAATTGCTCTTCACCAACATACACTTTTTATGCAGGCAAAAATAGCACACTTATATGCAATATGAAATAATCTGTTACATGTCTATGTATATATTCACCTATATATTTATTTTAAGCAAATATCGATTGAGCAACCAAAATATTCTAGACACTGGCCAAACCAGATGTCATTACCCCAGTGGATTTTATATTATATATTGTCAAGTAGATCATCGATGATGTTGGAAAATTCTTCCTTAGTTTATTTTCTGTTTTTTCATTTCATAGAAAAATCAAGGTATGTCCTCATTTTCACTTTTGATATTAAAGTTTAAAATGTAAAAGTTACATATTCTCAGAAATTAAATGTTCACTTTACAGCAAGTAAATAATATATAATCCTTGTTGAGGCTGTATCCTACGTCAATGTCTCTTACAGTTGAATAAGGTATGGCCTATTTTAAAGAATAATAAAATTATTGTGAATACCCAGTGTCACAAATAGTTTTATTGAAATATTAAATGTAATAATACTTTACATATAAACACTTATGCTATGGTTTCTATGCAGCTATAGAATCAAAACGCATTTACAAATTAAATATTAATATAACTATAGAAACAATTAAATTTAATTAGTTCATTAATGTAATGTTATGAATGATGTGCTGAAACCACATTCTTTTTTTTTTTAAAGATTTTATTTATTTGAGAGAGAGAGAATGAGAGATAGAGAGCGTGAGAGGTAAGAGGGTCAGAGGGAGAAGCAGACTCCCGATGTGGGACTTGATCCCAGGACTCCAGGATCATGACCTGAGCCAAAGGCAGTCGCTTAACCAACTGAGCCACCCAGGCGCCCCTGAAACCACATTCTTGATAGAAGCTCAACAATGATATTGATATCTACAGCACAAGGTTTTTTTCATGTTTGTTATATCTGGAATTATGAGTGACATGTGATGCTTCAATTTTTCTGCCTTTTTATAAAATTTGAAATATTGCAGTAGCTTCATTTTACACATGCTAACATAATGAAGCCATCATTTGACATGAATACATTATTTTATGTCATAATTTTACTGATCATTTCTCATTTACCTTTGTAAGTTAAATTAGGACCACTGATATACATACTGATAAAATTAGTACTCAAATGAGTGGTTAGATAGTAGACAGTAGTAATGAGATTTTGTGTTAAACAAACCTGAAGTGGAAAAGTACCAAATATATGAACCTTAATACATCATGAAAAGCAATGTTTTCCTTTTCTTTATTTTTATTTTTTAAAGGTTTTATTTATTTATTTGTCAGAGAGAGAGAGAGAACACAAAAAGGGAGGAGTAGCAGGCAGAAGGAGAAGCAGGCTCCCTGCTGAGAAAGGAGCCTGATGAGGGACTCAGTCCCAGGACCCTGGGATCATGACCTGAGTCGAAGGCAGGTGCTTAACCTACTAAGCCACCCAGCCTTCCCTGTTTTCCTTTTCTTTAGAAGTTAAACTATAAATTAAAATAATTCAAATTTATCTTGAAATAAAAATAACTTTTAAAGAAAGTTAAAGTATAAATTAAAATAATTGAAATTTATTTTAGATTTCAAGTCTGGTACCATAGAAACACTCAGTGTATTTGGTTCAGAATATGAACATTTATTTAATTTCAGGTAAGATAAAATCATCCCATGCAAAAAGATTTATTAAGAAACCTCAAGTTCTAATACAAGAACAAATAATTTTATGTCTTATGTGATAGAAAGAGCCAACTGCTTTACAGCTAGCAGATGAACCTATCCTCTATTTAGTATTGTCTTCATAAACTACTAAATCATTCTACCACCTGCCACATCTCTTTGTCACAGAGTTCAAAATCTAGGCACAACTTTTTCTTTTCATAATGTTCATGCAAACATGGGATAACTTAGCATAATACAACATATGTATAGATAACTATAACTTTGTGTTTCTTTTCTCAGCAAAATTAATTCCTGAATGTTTTTTCTCGAAAATTTACTCTTTATTTTATCTTTAGGTAATAATTTATAATATTTATATAATAATATACATTTTAACTATATATACATATATGCATACAGAAGTTATATTGTATATTATTTATATCTAAAAGTGGATGTTTAAACCTTATCTTTCCCACAACAACCCTTGAAAAGGAGCCCATTATTTCTTTCATTTCTCTACACAGGAAAATTTTAACTTATTTTGATGAAATAAATTCCTAACATCAAAGAGAAAAATGTAGAACCCTGGAAGCAAGAATTCTCTATTCCTAGTAGGATTTTGATAGCGACTTCTTTAAACAGGGAATAATTTGAATATCCAGAGCTTACATTTACACCAACTTCTTGCATCTTGTCTTAATATAACTCAACATCCTCCAGCTTCAATGTACACAAGACATAGTGCACAAGGTCACATTTAAAAACTGAAGACTAAATATTTATGTCATATAAAGTAAGTAAAATAATCACATTTTAGTTTGGTATTATACCCACCTATTTGCCCAATATTTTATGACAAAAAATTTTATAAATACAGAAAAGTTGAAGAAATAGTATAATAAACACTATTATACCATCTACCTAGTCTTACCTGCATTTGATTACAATACTAATTTTGATATATTGGCTTCATTTCACTGTGTAAATACAGTAGATATGTTTTTGTTGTTACTGGATCACTTGAGAGTAAGTTGGAACATCATGACATTTTACCATAATTTCCTCAAAATGTGTTTCTCTCTTTTTAAAAAAAGATTTTATTTATTTATTTATTTGAAGGGGGGAAGGGCAAAGGGAGAGGGAGAGACAGAGAATCTCGAGCAGACTCTGTGCTGAACATGGAGTCCTATACAGGGCTCAATCTCACAACCTTGAGATAATGACCTGAGTCAAAATCAAGAGTCAGATGCTTAGCTAACCGGCCACCTAGGCACCCTACAATGTATTTCTTCAGTATACTCTCCTCCCTAAAAACTCTACCATTCATATTCCAGCCTATGGTAATATTAATACCATGAACTGAATTCTTTCAGACAGTACAGAGAGACATTGTTCCCAAGATGTTTTAGTCTGGAAACAAATATCATGAAAGCAGATCACAGAATTCAAGATTGACAAAGCAAGAATTAACAACCTAGGACTAAATGGACTAAAAACAAACTTGCAAAATTGTAAGTATATGTGAAAAACCCATTTATATTTTCTTTATCTGCAACCCACAATTTATTGGATTATTATGATACAAACAGACATTAAGTATTTATTTACATAATACCTCTTTCCAACTAACATTTAGAATTAAAATTATTTTGCTAAAATTATTATCGATATTGATAAACTAATGAATTCTCAGGAAAAACACTCAATACTTAAGAATGATGAGTATTAATTAACTTTCTTTACAAAATAGTTCAAAACAATAACAACAATTTTTAAATATTTTCCAAAATGCCTTTCCTATGTTCCATTACTTTGTTTTGTTTGTTTATTCATTTGTTTTGTTTTATAGATTGCACATGAGTGAAATCACATGGCCTATCACAGTCTGATTTATTTGACTTAGCATAATACTTTCTAAGTCCATTCGTGTTGTTGTAAATGGCAGAAAAAAAAACTCATCTTTTTATGACTGAGTAATACTCATTGTGTATATATATATATATATATATATATATATATATATATACCACATCTTCTTTATCAATAGACACTTTGATTGCTTATGTATCTTGGCTTTGGTAAATAGTTTTACAATAAACGTAGTGATGTAGATATCTTTTTGAATTAGTGTTTTCATTTCCTTTGGATAATGCCCAGTAGTAGAATTATTGAATCATATGGTATTTCTTTTTTTAATTTTTTTGAGAAACCTCTAGACTTTTTTCCGCAGTGGGTGTACCATTTTACATTCCCACCAACAGTGCAAGAGATTTCTTTTTTCTCCACATTCTTGCCAACACTTGTTATTTCTTGTCTTTCTGATTTTAGAAATTCTGAAAGGTGTAAGGTGATATTTCATTGTGGGTTTGATTTGCATTTCCCTGATGATTAGTGATGTTCAGCATCTTTTCATGTCTCTACTGACCATATGTGTGTCTTCTTTAAAAAAAAAATGTCTACTCAGGTCCTCTGCCTATTTTTTAATTGGATTGTTTGTTTTGTTTTTTTGTTGTTGTTGAGTTGTGTAAGTTCTCCATATATTTAAATATTAATCTGTTATTGGATATATCATATGCAATTATCTTCTTCCATTCAGTAGGTTGCCTTCTTGACAAAGGAAGCAAGAATATACAGTGAGGAAGATAGTCTCTTCCATAAATGGTGCTGGGAAAACTGAACAGCCAAATGCACAAAAATGAAACTGGACCACTTTCTTATACCATACACAAAAGTAAACTCAAAATGGGTTAAAGACCTAAACATGAGATGACCTGAAACCATAAAAATCCTAGAAAAGAACATAGGCTGTGATTTCTTTGACATCAGCCACAGCAATGTTTTTCTAAATATGTCTGCTGAGGCAAGGGAAACAAAGCAAAAATCAACTATCGAGGCTGCATCAAAATAAAAATCTTTTGTATAGCAAATGGAACGATCAATAAAACAAAAAAGCAGTCTACCAAATGGGAGAAGATACGTTCCTTTACTTTTGATGACCATGCAATTATTTGCTTCAGTTTAAGAATATATCCCTTTCCTAAAAGGACATAATTGGATATATCAAATGTATAACTAAACTGTGTTAGAAATCCTATTAATTAGTATGATACATATCACTATAAGATCTTACTACTCGGGGCGCCTGGGTGGCTCAGTTGGTTAAGCGACTGCCTTCGGCTCAGGTCATGATCCTGGAGTCCCAGGATCGAGTCCCACATCAGGCTCCCTGCTCAGCGGGGAGTCTGCTTCTCCCTCTGACCCTCCCCCGTCTCATGCTCTCTCTCTCTATCTCATTCTCTCTCTCAAATAAATAAATAAAATCTTTAAAAAAAAAAAAAGATCTTACTACTCATTTAAAAATAATACTTATAAAATCTTCCCAGGAAACTGGCCTATTATCTGCTTTATAATTAGTGGAATGACAGGATTAAGGTATTAAAGAATATCATCTTCAGGCAGGATAAGAATATTGACAATATCGGTATTTTGTAAAGCAAAAGAAAATACTTTTATAGGTACCGTAGGTGAAACAGAGGAGTTGGTCTCAATGGTTCTTTGTTTCTTATCTTTTTAATGTAACAAGCAAAATATATAAACACAATAGTAATGCTTGAGCATTGTAATTTTCATGACAGAAATTCCTGTACTACATTTGCTATTGAACAGATATAATTTTTATTCAAATAGAATTTTCCTACATTAGTACAGAGTTCTGGTATCAAATTTAAGTTACTACTTTTTTTGCCCTATATAAATATATTGCTTTTATTAACCATTATTTTTTCTTATTTATCAATAGGAATAAGGAAAGTTTTGAGAATGTGAATGTGAGTGTGACTTTAAGTGAAATTCCTTGAAGTCAGACAAGGGATAATCAATGTAATTGTGATTAAAATAGCCTGTTAGGCAAGCTGTTGAGTAGTAAGTCAGTTCTCCTAGGATTTCTAAAAATAATCTCAAATCAAATTTGCAGGTTTCTTTCAATGTTACATACATAAAAATCTTGCTGAGTGATGAACACCATGGCTCTTTAGGTTTTTGCACCTGCTTTGAAAGGATAGTAAAGGCTCAAATAAAATTATTGTAGGCACTTGAAATTTCTCACCTGCGAAAGACAAAACGCTGCAGTAAGTAAGAGTCCTTGGAGACCGCTATAAAAGATTCTTTTGCAAATAAGCTCAAATACCTAAGAGAGAACTTTTAAAGTATAGAAAATTTTTTGATATTTGGATTTTTTGTATTACCATAGCAGTTGTGAGAAAAAAATGATTTTTCCTTTTTGGATATTTCTTTAGGAAGTCACAATTCTTTAAAGATAAATAACATCTTTAAAACCTTATATATCATTAAAAGCTATAAATTAGTAAAAATGAAGATTAAAGAAGAAATTAGAAAGCTTTAAGATAAAAAGAAGTTCACTGCATGATGTCATTATTTTGACTGTGTAATAGAATTTTGAGCTTCCTGGCAATTTACCCTCCATCTCGTCTAATGTCAAACATCTTAATTTTATTGCATGCAAGGTTTTCCATTATTATGTCCCATCTTTATGTATTTGCTATTTTTTTAATCTTTCCAATCTCAACTTAATGTTCTCTTCCAAACTTGTTTTCTCTTACTTCCACACCACTTTAATTCTCATTTATATTCTTTTTAGCATCCTTTATTTTATAGGACTTACTAAGATTAAATAATTAAATGCACAATTATCTGGTTAAGTCTGTTTCTACTTCAGATATGTAAGTTCCCTGATGTTATGGACCGTTCTTTGCTACTGCTTCTCTTAAATGTCAATCACATTCCCTGTATAGAGAATTCTTAAGAAATCTCGCATTAAGGATACATGGTTATATCATCACACATGGATGTCCCATTACAAAGGATATCCAGCAAAATCATTAACGAAGAAGAAAATGATACCCCTGAGAGCCTGCCTTCTTTTATGGTGATAAAAGTAGCCTCGTGGTTAGGCCTTTTTCCCTTTGAGTAAAAATGTCTTATTTGTCTTTATTTTTTCAGCACAATTCAAAAATGTATATGCATTGAACATTAAAAAAAGTATTTTATCAGTGTTAGTCAAACTAATGTCTAGACTTATGTTAGCCTTCTTCTTTATCTAGTCCCCAGAGATGCTCATAATTGAGGGCAGGGTCAACCACCTATTACTCATAGATGTTGATTTATGATATTGAGGAAAAAGAATAGTAATAATGAAATGAGCCCTAACCCCCTGCACATTGGTATTCCTTTAACTTTATAATGTACACTCATAAATGGATACTTACTGCAATTTATATTTGTTATGGAACAGAAATTATACTTATTGGAAATACATTATTCCTTTATTTTAAATCAGCACAATTATAGGAGCTGACTTGCTTATATAAACTGACAAGGTGACTTTGCTATTGATAATTAGGTTTTGCTATAATTAAAGAAACAAGTTGGAAGATAAGAAATGTTTTTAAAATTTTGTTAGTTGAAGAGAGATTGCATCAAGGAAATTTGTCTGTCCAGTTGGTCTTTTTCAGCATGACATAACTTGAGTTATAGTTTAAAGTTTGATTTTTGAGTCTAGTAATTGTGTCTAGCCTGGGGGCTGAGAAGTGACCAGACTGACTCAGGAGTATCAAGTTACACTAAGCAAATTCTCAGAGAATAATATACCGTATACGATTATAAGGAGCCCAGAAACCTTTGGCTATTGCCTCATGAATTATCACTCTGTAATAAAATAACCTACACTGGAATTTATATTATCATGAAATGTAATTGAAAAGCACTGACACAAGGAAAATATTAAGTGACATTAACCAATGCCAGCACTGATAGCTTGAGAAGGCTATTCCTTCAAGAGAATGTGACTGCGTCATCTGGAGCAATTAACCACAGCACTTCATCTCCCAAAAACTACCAGACATATATTAACAGGTTATTTTTTATTGAAATTCAATTTTTTAGGCTCTGTGAATACTTTCTCATTCCTACTAATAAAAGTTTTCCCTTAAAATGTGTATTTATCATGCAATAAATGACATTGACTCTACAATTTGAGGATAGCTTAATAAAGAAACTTTTAAAATGTTGCAGGTGAGAATAAGAAAAACCAATAATGAATAGCATGGGAGTCTTGGCTTGCAATAAGGAAATCCACCCCATGCCCGAAGTTATTGGAACCTGGGCAGATTAGTAGCTTTCATTAAAACGACTTAACCCATCTGCAGCAATCTTACAGGGATGGATTCAGGAGAAATATTCTATGACTGACTCAACTCCCACCTGCTGATTTCTTGCTAGTACTTCTTGTTAGTTCAATTGGATGCCACGAACAAGGAGCTCCTTTGATGCATTCCATAAACATCTGTCTCTCTTGGCTCAGAGCACAGGAGAGAGGAGTGCAGGTGGATTTGGTGAAGCAGAGAGGTACACAGCCCATACAAATAAAATATATTTGACGAAGCTATACTTAACTAAAATGATCATGTCAAACAGACTATACCTTAGACACCTTGATTAGAATAAGACTATTGAAAATCCATTTTAGTGAACAATTTACAGATTATTATTTAGTTTCAGTCATTTTACTAGAGGGCTGATCTCATTCACTCTGTCAGTTTTTCCAAATTGCATTATTAGAAGGCAACCTTTATTTCCCTTATGTCCTCCCCTGTGTACTGATTAAAATTTCCACAGCTTCATATTAGGAAGCCTTAATAATACAAACACACACACACACACACACACACACACTACACAAACCTAGAGTCTACAGATGTTTCATCCAAATGTTTTGATTGGACAAATATTCCTTTATTGTGCTTTTTTCCCGCCTTTATGTGAGCGAACCTATTAACCTGTCAGTCATCAGCTGCATACCTGTTAATATATGTTCTCATTGTAGTGATTGCATTTCAAACATTTCAAGCATAGCTGAATTTTGTTTGTCTTCATATTCACTTTACATTTACTATTAGCTCTGCAGTGGTATTATTTCTGAATGAACAAGAGGCTATTGTGAATATAGAGACAACATTTTCACTTCCATCATTCCAAACAAAGGATCAAAATCAAGTTTGCTTTTAGTGGGATATGAAGGAAGCATTACCTTGAGCTTTGTGTCCTGAAAATGCTACTAACCAGCTCATAAATGCTGTCATTACTGACATAGCAGGTAATACGTAGATCTGGTGTTATCACTACACTCAGTGATATTTTTCCAAATGAGATCTGTAAAATGTCTGAATATGGTTAGAATTAAATGATTGAGACAGTGAACACTAAATTTTCCCTACTGATCATTGAAACCTGCACTTCTTAAATCTAGTCTGCTTTGTTACCTCTATTAATGGAAATATGAAATACCTCTATTGGAAATGGAAATGGAAATACGAAAATGCAAAAGAATTAACCTATACCTTATTACATCTTATTTGGAAATGGGACAAGTGGTGAACAAAAATCATCTAACATCTGAAACAATTTGAAATCAAGCATAATGAGTTAAAAATGTTGGTCCACCAAAAAGTTTGGTCATGTGAATAAAATAAGTTGCTTATAAAATTTTTCAATTCACCTGATGATTGTTTTCTCATAATTTGGTCATAGTCTAACACGTATTTTTCCTAATCTCTGCCACACACAAATGTGTGTGCATTTGACTTTCTGATTTAAGGAATCATATTTAAACTAAACTTGTTTAGTGTTGAACTAATAATTATAGCAATAATAAACATTTATTTATAAAGAAAGAGTACTAATTTCTGATAATTCTTTCATTTAATTTTCGCCAAAATTTTCAACAGGAGTGTGGCAATGGTGTTAAAACGTCAGAAGGATACCTTAATAATATGCTGAAATACATAGCCATGCAACTAACTGCTAAAAAACAAACACACAGCATAGAAGATAAAAATTGCCTGATATAGAGCATTATAATAGGACATTTATTTTTTAATTAACTAATTTCATAATAGAAATGCTTATTAAGTGGAGTTTCTGAGAATAAGATAAATTTCCTTTCATTCTCAGTGACGTTATTTATGACATGAGATATATTTCTGAATCTGTGTTAGCTTTGTTACTCCCGGCCTTCAGGAATCCACAGATATAGGGCTGTTCATAATTTATTCTTTCATCATACATACTCATCAACAGAGAGCTTCTGACAAATATGGCTTATCTAAGGGGTTTCTCATTCATCCTAGCTTTTCCGGCTCCTCTTTCATGGGAAACCTGTCTAGGAAAGCCCTCATCAGCCACTGAACTGTCATCCCATTTCTCTAAACAAGGGATGGTTATTTTTCTTCCCAGGTGTGCTGCTTCCTTTCGATAATTTTCTGCCAGTTATCCCTGAAATCTGAAGCTGTGGGAGTTCTCTTTAGCCTGCTTGTAATTCT
The DNA here is from genome assembly GCF_037043125.1 of Eumetopias jubatus. NCBI lineage: Eukaryota > Metazoa > Chordata > Mammalia > Carnivora > Otariidae > Eumetopias > Eumetopias jubatus. Next base: position 67,085,981 of record NW_028274808.1, read on the forward strand.
CCTTCATCTTGTTCTATTAAAGATAGATCATTGACTCACATTCCTTGTGGTATCTGACAATAGGAGACAAGGAAGGGGACATTCCATTTACAATGTAACTACTGTAAATAAGTTTTTTTTTTTTTGAAGTGGGCTGTTATTTTGTATTGAGTCCAACAAAAGTAGTCAGTACATTGAGGCTAAACCTAACAATAAAGGAAAACTAAATGTGCACAGTGCAGAAAATACTGTTCATTATAGTCCTTTTCTTAGAGCAAAATCATCTTCAAATATGTAAACTAGGGATAACTAGAGTAAATCAGAGAAATAAGAGAGGGAGGAGACTCTATGGGTTGCAGAACAGAGAGGGCTCAGAAACATGCCAAGTGAGTGTAGGTCAGATTTAACTATGTTATTTTATTAACATACAGCGTGATTTTGGTTGTTTGTTGAACAAATAATTATTATCTAGATATTTTTGCATGACACTCTAAGGTAAATAAGGGATATCAAAGTGAAAATATCCGGTCTTTCATCTTTATAAGTTTCCAGTTAGTAGGAGAGATGAGCTAATTTTTGTGAAAGGCAGAAATTCTTTGTCATTAAAAAAAAAAAGAAAACGATACATTGTGTTACATGAATCTTGAGGATGGAGAGAATGCTTTATTAAAGAGTTGGTTCTTGAGGGCACAAATTATTCAAAACAAAGAAGGGCAAGGATACTGCCGACAGAGGAAAGAGTATAGGTAATGAGCAAATACATGGTGCACATATAAAAAGATAGTAAATAACTTCAGCTGAAGCATAGAAAATATGAAAGGCATTAGTTGAATAGAAATTTGAATAGTTTAGTAGAAACTCTTGAATTCCATGCAAAGTTATTTTATCCTTTTCCTTAGCCAGTGTTAAAAAATGCTACAAATACAAAGTTTTAATTAATGCGGTGAATGAACAAGGTTTTCCTTGAACAGTTCTGAGTTTCTAAATTATTTGCTTCTTTTTCAAAACTTCTGAAATAAAATAGACTTGAAAGTACCTTACCTGTACAGTTTTACTATTTACAGGACGATAATTTTCATCTAGGTGCAATGTTAGGAATTCTAATTTGTTCAGTTTTCCACGGATCAAAAAGAAAAATAAATGCTTTGACCTTTTTGCTGTGTTGCTGTCCACCTCTTGAAGGTATGTATGAAAATTCTGAAGTTTTCACTCTGTTGGTACCTTCATTAGGGATTTCCACACGTAATTAGCAAAATTCTGACCATGCTGTACAAAGAATATATTATGGTGAATTTGCAGTAAAGCTAATAAAACTCAAAACTTTGGCCTTTTCACTTGTGTGGGCTTCTTCCAGAGCCCCATGAGTTCTGGATATTTGTTCAAACAATATTATATATTTTTTTTTGTAAAACTTGCTGAAGTAAGTTTTCAAATGCAATTGTAAAAGTCTACTACCTCTTAATGGTTCATTTTACCATCTGTCATCTTTTCTTTCACACTGGCTAAAACCAGACTAAGTGTGGGCACTTTTGAAGGCATCCCTGAAGGAACATTGAGTTGGGGAATCTTTTGCTTTTGGTTTTGGAGGACTTATTTCTGACATTTGCAACGTGTGGTTGGCCACCTCCAGTTTAGAAATTGCCCCTCACTGTTCTGACTCAGCTAGCATAGTGACACAGGCCCAGAGAAATTCACCATGAAAATGTGATCTACAGTACCTGGTTCTGGAGTTATGTGAGTAGTGTGGGAGAAAAAAAAAAATTAAAGATATGGATCCATAAATAGTTTTGTGGAAAATTGATGTAATCATGAGCTGTGTAAGTTGTAAGTGTATTATTTACTTCACTGATTCTTAGAATGGATAGTCTCTCTTGTGTCCTTATACATATCATTAATTCATTTTCACTATTATATGAGAGACATAGGTAGGTAGGTAAAAAGATGATAGGTATATAGAGAGATGATAGATAATTTGAGAGTTGGGCAAGAATTGTGTGAAAGAGAAATCACCAAAATTCATGGGCTTTTGTGGCACAAACTATATTCAGTATTTCAGTGAGTGTGCCTATATGTGAAGTAACATATTATATACATCTCAATGTATATAATACATTTGATTGCATTTATTTAGCATGCTTCATGTTTCCGACCAAATTTCGGCAGTCCCAAAAGAAAGGGCATGCAAAATTGCTTCTGTTGTGGCAAAATGCCCTGAAGATACAAATACTATAGTGACAAAAGTCCTATACATATAAACAAACAAATCAATAGTCAATATTAAAATAATTTTAATGTACATTTTAATGTGTTTTTGTAGCTTAAAACACAGTGACAGATTATAAAATGCTTTGAACTATTCTTGCACATGTCTTGATTTCAGAATAGTTTTAAATATTTTTCACAATAATTTAGCCTGCAAAACTTAAAATCTAACTGCAAGGAATCATCCTAGTGGAAGCCAAAAGTGTTAAGTTAAAGGCTGCCAGAAGCATCAAAATATCAAACATATATTGATTTTGTTTGTATCTTTTAGCAGGCAGTTAATTTGATTTGACTCCAACAGAAAACTGTCTTGTGAAGCAGCTCAAATCTAAGTTCAATTTTTTAATCCTTAGCTGCTTAGTGTTTGTTCCATGTAACTGTATTTCAAGGGTAACCCAGATATTTAGACAGTCTTGATACACAGATTTCAGGGCTCTCCTTTGGCTCTCTTCTTCTTGGGATTTCTTTCACCATTCAGTCCTGTAGTTGTCTCAAACTCCAGATACTTTTGTTCATGCCAGAAAGACTTCACATTTTCTTTTGAAGATGTAGCCACAGCCTACCTCAGGCTAAAAGTCATAAAAACTGGAAACTCACCCAGAGACATTCCCTTCATTCAAGTGCCATACAGAGCCTGCCTGAATTTTGTTCACTTTCCAGTATCTTCAGGTAGCTGTTTTTAGTATTTAATCGAGAGTTTATTACTTATCTGCAAAAGGTTGTTCCTGTGAGAGCTTCTACGACAAAGTCTAAGTGTAGATTCTTCTCAGTCTTTTGATTAAGAGCCTAGCAGGTTTTATGCACAAACAATGAATCATGGAACACTACATCAAAAACTAATGATGTAATGTATGGTGATTAACAATAAAAAAAAAAGAAATTTTGGGGAAAAATAAAAGAGCCTAGCAGGTTTCTGATTCTTCAGAACTAACCGATTATAGAAGATTCCACTCTATCCCTCAGAGGTCTTTAATTTAACTCTTTATCCTCATCCTACACATTTTCACAATCTGATTTATGTCTTGAGGCAGAGACTCATTGTGCTTGTGTGGCCAGTGTTTCCTGAGTCCCTTGCCCCCTGGATCAGTGGGACTTTGTATCTTAGGCACTGTGAAACCATGGGTGATTTCACTTTGTCTTTCTGGCCCTGACATGTAGCCTCACATGCTACCCTAAAATTCGTAATATGTGCTGGAATAAATCTGGCTTGTATTATGGATCGACTAATTTCCAAACTTTCAAGGTAGTCCCAGGTAAGATATGAACAGATACCTCAGCAAAGAATGTATACAGATAGCAAATAATCATAGGAAAGTATGCTCAAATCTTATATTCAGGAATTGCAAATTAAATAACAGTGAGAAACAACTACATGTCTATTAGAATGGCTAAAATCCAAAACACTAATAACATCAAATACTAGTGAGGATGAGGCATAACAAGAACTCTTATTCATTACGCTTGGAGGAATGCAAACTGGCTGCCCACTTTGGAAGGCAATTGGCAATCTCTTATAAAGGTAAACATACTCTTACCCTATGATCCAGTAATCACACCTTTTGGTATTGAACCTGTATGAGTTGAAAATTTATGACCACAAAATAATCTGCACATGATATTTATAGTAGCTTTTTTCATAATCGCCCAAACTTGGGAGCCATCAAGATGTACTTCAATAGGTGAATGGGCAAACAAGCTATGTACATCCACATAATGGAACATTATTCAGCAATAAAAAGAAACAAGCTTTTGAGCCGTGAGAAAGCATGGAGAAAACTTAAAAACATACTGCTAAGTGAAAGAAGCCAATCTTAAAAGGCTACATGCTATATAATTACAACTATTTGATATATTGGAAAAGGCAGAATTATAGCAATAATAAAAAGATCAGTGGATTCCAGAGGCTGTGGAAGAGAGGTAAAGAATGAGTAAGTGAAAGGGGATTTTTAGGGCAGTGAAACTATCCTGTAAAATAGTACTTCAATGGTGGATTCATGACATTATACATTAGGCAAAACCCATAGAACTATACACCAAAGGTGAATCTTAAGGCAAACTATAGATTTTAATTAATAATGATGTATCAATAATTCTTCATCTATTTTAGCAAATGCACCACACCAATTCAAGATGTTAATAATACGGGAAACTGTGGGAAGGTGGAAGATTATACAGGACTTACTCTATTCTTTCTTCCAATTCTTCTGTAAACCTAAAACTGCTCAAAGAAATAAAATCTATGAATTAAAAAAATAGTAAATGCAAAAAAAAATGATTTCTGCTACTTATCAAGGTTTTTTTTTTTTTTTCCTATTTTATCAGGAATGTTCACCTATTACGGCCTCCTACATCTTACTCTTAGGTGGAAGTCTCAAGTAAGGAGAATTTTTAAGTAATACTTCAATAAGTTAACCTATGGAAGACTTTGAAGACTTATTCTCTTCAAATTAAATGACTTGTACACAAGCACTGTGTAAGTACTCTTCACAAAATAAGAACAGACATTTGGAGCACCTGATTGTTTCACTGTTAATATCTTATTGCATAATAGTACCTAAAAAACAACTACTAATCTCAGTGCATGGAGCATTAGGCCATAAGTCTAGTTGTGTCTCGAATACTTGAATCTGAAGTCGTGATTATAAAATATGTAGCATAGAAACAATATTTAACTGTAGTAATATACAGTATTTTTAATAGACTTTAGTTTTTGTAACAGTTTTGGATTTACAGAAAATTTGAGAAGAGAGTATAGAGTTCTCATTATACCCTGTATGGTTTCCCCTAATATCAATGTCACACATTAGGATGTTACATTTGTTATAATCATTTAAACAATATTGATAGGTTATCATTAATTAAGGTCTGTAGTTCACTCAGATATCCTTGGTTCTTATCTACTGTCCTTTTACTGTTCCAGGATTTTATCCAAGATACATCATATTTAGTTGTCACATCTTCTTGGGATCCTTCCGTATGTGACTCTTTCTCAGACTTTCCTTGTATTTTCTGACCTTGACAGTTTTAGTGCTGATCAGATGTAGAAGTTATTTCTGTTGGAGTTTTTCTGATGTTTTCTTCTCATAGTTATCCTGAGATTGTGAGGCTTTGTGAGGAAGATAAAAGGTAAAGTGCCATTTTCCTCATATCATCGGGGAAACATATTATCAACACAATTTATAATTGTTGCTGTTGATTTTGATCACCTAATTGATGTAATATTTGTTAGGTTTCTCCACCACAAAGTTACTCTTCCCCCTACCCCTGACTTTTTCCATACTGTCCTCTCTGGAAGAAAGTCATGATGTACAGCTTGCCCTTAAGGAATAGAGAGTTAGGTTTTACTTCCTTGAGGGTGAGGTAGCTATGTGAATTATTTTGAATTCTTCTGCATGAGAGATGTGTCTTTCCTCACTCATTTATTTATTTTTAAATCAGTTATTTATAGCAGCATGGACTCATGGATATTGATTTCATAATTTAGGTTAAAATCTGATGCTACTTTATTTAATTTTTAAAAGATATTTATTTATTTATTTATTTATTTATTTATTTATTTATTTATTTAGAGCACAAGCAGGGAGAGGGGCAGACAGGAAGGAATTTCCAGGAGACTCCACACTGAGCGTGGAGTACAATGTGGGCTCCATCCCACGACCCTGCAAACATGACCTGAGCCGCTATCAAGAGTAGGATGCTTAACCAACTGAACCACCCAGGCTCTCCAGCTTTGTTTAATTTTTGATCAAATTTTCACAGCTTGGTTATTGAGAACTCTTTCACTTGTCCCTTGTGCCCCTTTGATTCTCTCCCTTCAGTGTCTTGTTGTCGTTTGTTTGGTGTTTGAGTAATTTCTTATTTTCTGGCACTGTAAGATGCTCCAGGCTCATTTTGTATATTCCCCATCCCAAATCCTAGACTCAGTCTTATCTCTAATAAGCTCTGGTAGATTTTATTGGAGAATGGTATTGTAATCTAAGATCTGCCTGCTGGACATGCTCATTGCTACTGGGGTGTCATATTTTTAAGGTCATCTATAGCATTTTTATATGAATAACAAAAAAGGCATTACTATAAAAATGAGTTATATTACTATAAAATGATATAATATTAGCAGTAAAAGCCAAAACTTAAACTCAAGAATAAAACAAAATAAGGAGTTATGGAGTAGCTAGTTGAAACACAAATTTTATAGAAAGTCCTTTAGCTAGTGAATGGGCAGCTTGGAAGTTGTTTGGTTCCTTGATAGTAGGCTTTGGTTCATTTTAAAATCAGAAAACTACATCAAACTTTGGGTACAGTAACATAAAGATAACACCTAAAATTAGATAATTGTTTTCTTCATTATAGTATCTCTAAGATGACCCATTTTGCCAATAAATCTGTCTCTAGATGCCTAAGAGCAGAACTGCATTTAACTTGGAATTCTAAGAATCTATCAAATCACCCTGATCATGGTATTTTCAATGCTAATATGTGACCCAACATAATTGCTTTGAAACAAGAATGACTGAGATTATTATGATCCCTTTGATCACTTCTAAAGCATAAATAATTATGACACAATACACAAGTTGGTCAGGGATGTATTTAAGAAATGTATTACTAACCGATTAGAAAATAAGGCAATTCTCGTTAAATTTTTATGGATTATTTATTACATAACAGTTATTTTCAATTCTTAATGACAACTAATGCTAGAAAGAAATTTTAAAAAAGAGACACTTTCTAAAGCTGCTTTCCGTAAAATTGTTATGAATGAGAAAATGCTTGTTGTATCACAATTTTAAATCCGGAAACCACCAAAATTGACTGATAAAAATAAAACTAACAATTGGAGAAAAAATAAATAGAAAATAAAATGGAAAGTGTATAAAAGTACATACTCTAAAATTAGAATTTGTTTAAAACTTAGAAGAAGGAGAGGTTTTGATGGAATATATTATCTGTGAAATGTGACCCAAAAATAATAAACTTCTTTGGATGAATGAACCAAAAATAATATTCACAAAGATACCAATTGTAATTCATCAAAATTGGCATGAATCAAAACTTCTTGTTGAATATTCATTTGAAACTTAATTTGCAACTAAGTGATCCCAAATAATAGTTTGTGAGTAAAATTAAGAAAATGTATTTAGTTATATATATAGATATTTTTTTTTTTAAGATTTTATTTATTTGAGAGAGAGAGAATGAGAGAAAGAGAGCACATGAGAGGGGGGATGGCCAGAGGGTGAAGCAGACTCCCTGCTGAGCAGTGAGCCCAATGTGGGACTCGATCCAGGGACTCCAGGATCATGACCTCAGCCAAAGGCAGTCGCCCACCAACTGAGCCACCCGGGCACCCTAGTTTTATTTTTAAGAAAAATACAATTAAATCTACTTAAGGGAATTTAGCTACAAAAATAAATTCCTCTCCAATATTCAAACTGTTTACATTATTTTGAAAAGCATTAGTTTTCATGTTTCAATTAAACATTTTGTGCAGCAAAACATTAAAGTCAATATGTCCACTAAAGATGAAAAAAGTAGATTTTGAAACATCTTGGATTCAGAGCTGCCTATAGGTCAACAATAACAAAAAAATCCATCGAACCTTGTGTTATCTGAAGTGATTTTCCTCACTGGAATAATTTCTCTACTCACTTAGAATTCCTTAGTACCATTGGTTTTATTTGAATTTTTGTTTCTAGAATCACAACATCTAGTTTAAACATGTTGAAATTAAAAAATATATATATATTTCTCTTAAGGAATTTAATGTAAGACTTCTAGGGATCAACTTTAGAGATAAGGACTGAATATATCTATTTTGCATGTTATAAAGAATGAAATGAGACTGTGGAAGTGTGCTGAAACAAATAGATAAGAAAAAAATGGAATCATTTAGGATTTGGCTGAATTAAAACCAGCTTTATCATTTAAATTTATAGGCAGAGCCTAGTTTCATCGAACAATATTACATGTATTTTATTTATTTTCTAGGAACTGGGAAATTGTTATGTATATTAGTTATGCAGATGTTTAAAAACAAAGATAGAGACTCTAATGTAATGAAAAAGAATAATATTCTTGCATACATTTTTGTGATTTGTTCATTATTAAACAGTTGAAAATCAGAAAACAATAATTTCCCAAGAAGTTTACTCTATAATATAAATTTATCTAGGGGGTATTCATTCAAGCCATTATTTGCAAATACCTTCAATTCATGTTTTCATCAAAACAATGTCCTCTATTAATTTCTATGTGTATTATGTATCCTGCTTTAGTTACTAATTTAACAAAATGTTTTATTTTTAGCATACAAAAATGATCACTTCTCTTCTACTTTTCCAAAAACTATAGGCTTTTAAGCAAATATATACTCATTCTTGTTGTCATCAGTTAAACATGTTTATTCTTCCTCTTCAATTGCTAGCACATATAACACATAGGCCCTGGGTGTGGGCTTAATAGTAAGCCAGATAAAGAGTTGTATTTTCTTAAAATATTTCCACACAAAGGAGAATTATTTTCAGAGTATTTAGAATAGTAATGAATCCCTATAGTAAAGACAATTACATTTTCTGGGATTTTTTTTTTTTTTTTTTTTTTTGGCAGTAGTTTCATAGAGCCATATGGATAGTTTTATTTTTTATTTATTTATTTATTTATTTTTTGTTTTCTTGGCTTCAGCTTCTGTTGTTTCCCTTTTCCCCTCAAGGATGCCTAAGATGTCTTGTTTATAATATTTCAAGCAGCTTTGGGTCCAGTGAGCTATTCCAACTCTACAGCATTGACAATAACTAAAATTTTCCTCACCTTAGAATGGGAGGTAAGTGTGAATATATGTTCATGATCTAATGAATCTACAATCATGTTTATGTACCAGCTGTTTCCTTTTTCTCTGCTGCTGTGATAAATCTGGCTCTGAATTTTCTCTTGCTTTTTATTAACTCTCTTGGAAAAAGAAAAAAGAGAAAAAATCAACAGTATGTGAAAAGAGTCTTCTGATAAATGTAAAGTTCTGACATTATAACTTTACTAATATATATGCACCATGATGAAACTCAATATTCTATGTATACCAAATTCATCAACTACATTTATTTTTATATGCTCACTTATTTTAGATGGAGATTTTTATAAATATGCAATATGTGACTATAAATAAATAAAACTGATTATCATAAAAACATTTTGGCGTTTTCTTCAATTCACAAAACCTGCCTAAGTTACACAGTTTCAGTATTTCCCTTGTTCCATTTTCCAGAGTCTACTTCTCCAATTTTCTGATCTCAACATAATAGTTTCACAAAGTTGCTAATATCTTAATTGAATGTGCAGAAACCCCAATAAATACATTTGCTGTGTTTATTACAATTGAAATGGTAAAAATTAAAATGGAAGTGTTAATTTATTAGACCATTAATCTTGAAGATTAGGAAAATTTCTGTCACCTTTAAACTAAAACCAGTTTGAGATCTACATATGGTTATTTACAAATTATAGACGTAAGTGTAATTTGCTCAGATTCCCTACCTAGCCCGTGGACTGTGGAAGTGTCACCTACCTACCCCAGAGTTCAGTGAATTCTTGGAGGCTAACATTTTCATGGCTGCCTCAGTTTCTAATATATTAAAGGCTAATGAAACCCAGACAGCTAGCCACATGGAAATACGGCAGGTGAACTAGATGTCCCTCCCTTAGGATTTGGCAGCTGTGGTATAGTGTGCATTGAACAACTGTCTCCTTGTTTCACTGGCTGGTAAAACACTCTTCCTGATGCAAAATGGGGGGGAAAATGGCTCTAAGTTGTTCATTAATTAATCCAGTGATTTAACAAGTATTTAATGAACACCTGCTAAAGAAGATACTTTACAAGATTCTGAGAATTCAGTAGAGAGAACAGAATAACTCATTTTCTTTCCTTGTGATCTGATGTGTGCCACATACTTAAAAAGAGTATCATAATAACTATTTTCTGTGGCTTAAATGGATCTTGAAAATACATCACCTACCAAAATGACTTTCTTTACACAAGAAATATGAGTGAATAATCATACAGTTTGATTTATTTTGTTATAAATATTATGAAGAAAGAAAAGTAAATGATATAGATATTTGACAAAGTATTAATTAATTTGGCTTTCTGTTTATTTAAAACCAATTTATTATTATATTTAATTTTCCAAATGTGTAATCTGAATTCCTTGACTGTGTAATTCATCTTTGTATTTCTAATTTTGAAATCAAGACACAAATTTCAAAATTGCAGGTGCTATATATAATGAAAATTCAATTGTTAATATTTGTTCTCTATTTTAATCTAGACATATCTAATTTTGAGTATTTGTTGGAATAGATTTTCAGAAGAGGTAATTTAAGATTATTTGACATTTAATGCTTATTTCCTACAAAAGTGAGTGTATGGCTTATATTTTCACTAGCAACATATGGGGAGGCCCATCTTATCCCTTCCGGGCTCTTATTTATATCATAATTTAATCCCAATGTAATTAAAAAAAATCTAAGCTTTATTTGATTGCTGGTGTGAATAAATGTATTTTCATGTAGTGTACAGTTTTTTATTTAGTATGTCATCTGCTTTCTTATTATTTTTATATATAATATATTGATGATTTTTTAAAGAAAAATAGAATGGTTTTAACAAAAAGCAGCTATCCCCTGCTGCTATCATCTTCCAATTCCTATTATTGTAACTTCCCTTGATTCTTTTAGGTTAGTCTTCTGTTAGTTACCACTATATATCAAATTAATATGCTTTCTTGTATGTGCTTGGTTTATCAATTTTAGATATTAGCTATTAATTTATGTTTTAGAAGATGAAAAGTTACCTCATCTGTATCATCTTGCACCTTTCCTCCTCCCAACCATCTTCCCACCGTATTTTAATCCCTATTTTAATTTATTTACTGGTTGCTCAAAAAATTTAAATAATGTTACATTTATCCCTTCCTTCTCCTAATGTCCTCCTCGGGGGGGGAAATCACATGGAGGACATTAGGAGAAGAAAGGGAAAAATGAAGGAGGGGAAATCGGAGGGAAAGAGGACCATGAGAGACGATGGACTCCGAGAAGCAAACTGAGGGTTCTAGAGGGGAGGGGGCTGGGGGGATGGGTTAGCCTGGTGATGGGTATTAAGGAGGGCACGTACAGCATGGAGCACTGGGTGTTATACGCAAACAATGATACGTGGATCACTACATCAAAAACTAATGTAGTATTGTATGGTGACTAACATGACAATAAAATAAAATTAAAAAAATAAAAAAAATGTTATATTTATGTTTTTACTTCTTTAAGCTATCATTTGACTCCTATTTTGAAATTTTGGAAGACATTATATTTATGAAAAACCTTTCATTGTGGATCAAAGTAACATATTTTAGAAATAAGTCCTTTCTTATAAACTTTTAAAGCGTTAATCATTTATATTTTTTATGAAATACATATCTACGTATTAGCCAATTATTTCCCCAAACTTTCCAATTAATGAAGTCCTATCGAGTCTTCTCTATTGTCTGAAAACACCCTCCTTTCACTCTCTATTCTTCTGCTCCTGTATGCTATTTACTTTCTCAGCCAGTCAGCTGCCATTCTGTGTTGCTTTTCTAGTTTGGTTCCCCATCTTTTGGATCCTAGTTTTCTCTTTTCTGGGTTCATCCCTTCATTTGCTGTGGCATTTCCTTAGTGCAACAAGTTTAGGGGATGAAATGTTTTCAGTCCTTTTAAGACTTAAAAATGCATCTATTTTGGTGATTAACATAACAATAAAAAAGAATGGTAAAAAAATTTTAAAAAATGCATCTATTTTCCCCATACAACTGATTGGCAAATTAGTTATGTATAACATTTTAAAATATAGTAATGTTTATAATAAATTGACACTTATTGAACACTTAACTATCTTCAAGCACCATCCTAATTGCTTTGCATGTATTAACTCACTTAATCTTCAAAACAACCTTATGAAGTTGGGACTATTGTCTTAATTATAAGAGGTATAAACAAAAAATTTCAGTAATATACTGAGGTTCACATATCTAATAAATGGTGTAGGCAGACCCTGGAAGTGTTATTCCAGAAACACATTTCCTAAACATTATGCATATTATCTCTACTTTTTAGGTGTCTTAATTCCCACCTGCTGCTCTACCTCCTCAGGCATAGTTGGATAAGGTACGGCCAAAAAGAGTACCACCCTTATAATGGCCATAAAAACATATTCTACAGAACATGCATGATTTGGAAAAGCCAGATATTTATCTACATTCATACATTAACACTTATGTGTTTTTCTACTCTATTAATTTTATCTATGATATTTGGAACTTCATTTTAAATTTAACAATAACAAAATATGCACCCACAAATAAAAATCACAATGAGAAAATGCAAAGTTCTAGGACACTGAACAAACTCCAAAATGAGAGAATTAAACCTTTGAATATCAATAAATAAAGCAATCTAAACAGAAGTGAAATGCCCAAATACACCACAGATTTTCATTCTGTCTTAAAGATAACAGAAAGCCATAAGAGATTTTATGCTGGTGAGTTAAATTGTCAAATTTTTAAGTTAGAAAACTCACCCTGAATGCATAATAAATATTGAACGTGTGTGGAAAGGGGGTTCCTCGGTGGCTCAGTTAGTTAAGCATCTGCCTTCAGCTCAGATCATGATCTCAGGGTCCTGGGATCTAGCCCCCCGTTGGGGCTCCCTGCTTAGTGGGGAGTCTGCTTCTCCCTCTCTCTCTCCCTGCTCATGCTCCCTCCCTCTCTCTCTCTCTCAAATAATAAATAAAATCTTTTTTTTAAAAAGGATGTGTGTGGAAAGAAAAATTGTGAAGATATTTTTATAGGTAATTGAAAGAGGGCAGAACATTTAAATAAAGTAGTATGAATGGGAATGGAGAGAGAGAGAGGAAAAAATTAAAATAAAATAGTTTTGAGATCTATGATGCAGGTAGACACAACAACATTGATAACAGATTTAACAAGGCAGGTGAGGGGTCAGGGACAGTGAGTTACATAAACTCCTAGCTTGATTAGCCAAATAAATAGTTGTCTTGACATGTAAAATATGTCACAAAGAAGGAGAAGTGAGTTTGAATGGAAAAGAAACATGTTCATTTTTGACATGGTGATTCTGAAGAATGTCCTAGAATAGCTATTCAATCTCATTCTCCCATTCTCCCATTCTCCATCATCCCATTGCCCTCCTTGATAGAGGCCCAGAGGATTTGTTTTGGTAAGATATACCAACTTATAGTCTGTCAACACAGCTACTCAAACATATGATTTCTAACCAAAAATCTAGGGTTTTTAAAAATTCTCAAATACGGTTCAATACTCTTCTCCATTTCTATATATCACAGCACTAAGATTTTGCTGCTTAGAGGCTGTAGAGAATGTAAAGGCTATGCTTTTCACCCCCTCTTATTTATGTGTTTATATGTGTAAGTATATTCCATATCATTGTATATTGATACCCACATCAATGTATATATGTATATTCAGTGTGTGTGTGTGCACAAATGTTGTACACACTATATATGTCACTGAAGAGAACACATTGACTAAAAAATACAAAAAAATTGGCATCATTTCCAAACTTAAATAATAAAAATTAAAACTACACAAGAAGTTGCATCCCCTAAATGTATCATGTGAAACAGCAAACATACTCAGAAATATAAATTTACATCTGATTTCTCTGGTTTTGTCATATCACCTTACGACTCATTTTTTTTTTTAAACTATACCATACAACCTTTCCAGAGAAAATTTGATTTGTGAGAAAAAACAAGTTTCTTTGGATATATTTTGCTTTCTCATCTCTGCACCTTTCATACTCTTAAGTCAAAAATGTTCTTTCTCAAGATTTAGAATCTATGTTATGTGAGTGAGATAAAAGGCAAGATAACTATTGCTGTTGTTAAGGTGGTGCTGTTAATAATTTCTATATTTCCCCTATTTTGCTTTTAATAGAATGTTATCTCTCTTTTTTTCTGTTGGTGTTTTTAAGATGTTCTATTACTCTTTGGCACTCTACATATTTTTGCAATATATGTGGATGCACTTTTGTTTTATATCCTGTTCAGGTTATGTTCTATTTCCTTTGGGTTCGTATCTTTTATGCATTTTCTTTTTCTTCTTTATTCTTTCTTTCGGGGGAGGGGCAAAGGGAGAGAGAAAATCTCAAGCAGTCTCCACACCCAGTGCAGAGGTCCATTTGGGGCTTGATCTCATGACCCTGAGATCATGAACGGAGCCGAAATCACAAGTCAGAAGCTTAACCAACTTAGCCCAGGAGTCCCTCTTTTATGCATTTTCAATCTTTGCCTCTTTAAAGATTGATTAGTCCACAGCTTTTTTTTTTTTTCAATTTCTTTTCCTGGAAGTCTTTCAACATTCCTCATATCATAATCTTAAACAATGAACTTGAATAAGTTTGATAAAGTTTGAAAAATAACTGGCACTGAAGAAATGCTAATCGACATTACCTAAATTGAAACAAAAAGGAATATAGAAAAGAAACTGGAAGAGAAAAAATATTTAAAAAGTAGAAAAGAAAATAACAGAACATATTGCTGCTACTCAATATCAAATGGTTTAACATGCATGCAAGTGAAATTTCAGAAGGAGTAGAAAATTAATGGGCAGAAAAATATCTGAAAAAATAGACAGAAATTCTTACAAAAGTTGTGAAAGATAGCTACCATATTTCCAAGAAGCTCAGACAGCATCAAACAGTCTATTATTTTTTTAAAGTAAGGGAAAAAATTAAAATTTCCTAAACATATCATATTCAACAGGAGAGAAAGAGAGAAAGAGAGAGATTAAAAACATTCTGAAGCTGGCCAGGAAAAAAAAAGACATATATGGAGGAACATGTATAAGAATTACAGTTTTCTTGTTAAAAATGATATGTGATAAGCTAGTGACCTGAAACATTTAGTTTGGAAAAAAATAAAAGAAAATCTACCAACCTAGATTCTTTATTCAAATTTTCATCCTCCATTTTCTATCTTTCAAAATTAAAGGAGAAAAACAAGCTTTATCAGCTAAAGTAAAACATGAAGAATTCATTACAGGCAAACCTCTACTATAAGAAAATTAACAGTTCTTTAGGCAGAAGGAATATGGTAAACTTACATCATATTAATGATGCTATGATAAAGAGTTCATCTACACAAGCCATGGAGAGTGCTGGATGTGGCAAAAAACAAAGTAGGAATAATTTTTTTAATGTTTAATCTTTCTAAAAGTTAACTGCTAAATCAAAAGTAGTAGTGATATATTGGTGTTTACAGCATATCTAAAAATGTAATATATATCACTAGTACCAAAAAAGATGGGAGGCAGAAATTGTGAGTTTGCTATTGTAAGGTTCTTATACTATGTATGAAGAGACATAATACTATTTTAAGGTAAATTATGGTTAATTAAAGATATATATTATATATCCTAAGGTAATATCTTAATTTTTAAAGTTGTATAAATAATAAGCCAATAGTGGAAATAAATGTAATCATAAAAATACTTAATAATTCTAAATACACCACTTTCTTACATGAGATGAATAGTGATACAGTATCTGTAGAATCACTTCATATCTCTGCTAAATCAAAGGGATTAAGGGGTACTTTTTTAAGGTAGAGAAACTAAATATAAGCAGACCATAGTGTCCCCAGAGCTTGCCATTCTTAGTTGTGATTTAGGCATCCAGCACAAATACCAGTGCTGTCTTTAATCTCCCTGGTCCCTTTCTTGGGGGTACTTCCTTGGCACTGACGAATGATAAATTGCTATCATTGTTCCTTTTGTTATTTATAAATAGGATTAGATTGAGCTATTGTTCCCAAAGGAAACTCTAATTGCAATGCAGTTTTCTCTTCTCCCCGAAATGACCAGAAGGATCTGTTTTTTTTCCTTAATTGAAGACTTCAGCAGCCTGCCTTTCTCAAGCTGTGCTCAGATGTTGATAGCTATTAGATCGTAACACATACACAGAATAATCATCTGTTGTTTATCATGCGGTAAATCTCCATTTAGTACACAGAAGAGGCAGGGATGTAGTAATACTATTTTCTCTTATTCTACTCATTCTGCCAAGGTAATGAAAATTTCTCACTGTATGTTTTAAAATCCAGGAAACACTTTTGATTTGTCAATTATCATATGGTTTCACTGATTTATGGAACATAAGGAATAGCGTGGAGGACATTAGGAGAAGGAAGGGAAAAATGAAGGGGGGGAATCGGAGGGGGAGACGAACCATGAGAGACTATGGACTGAGAAACAAACTGAGGGTTCTAGAGGGGAGGGGGGTGGGGGATGGGTTAGCCTGGTGATGGGTATTAAGGAGGGCACGTTCTGCATGGAGCACTGGGTGTTACATGCAAGCAATGAATTGTGGATCACTACATCAAAAGCTAATGATGGATTGTATCATGACCAACATAACATAATAAAATTAAAATAAATTAAAAAAAATAAAAATAAAAAAACAAGTCAAATACAAACTAAGAATATAATGGTAAATTCTATTTATGCCAAATCTTTATCTTTTGTGAAATGAGATCAGATCTGGCCCAATATTTGTTCTGATCGATTGGATATTTATGCCAATATAGATTTCAAAGACACCTGGAGTAGGTGAAATGGAATGGAAAAAGGGAAGATTCCACTTAAGGGGAAAATGAATCAAAATAAGTTGGAAGCTGGGTAGTAAAGATAGAACAAATCTATAGCTAACTACAGAAGTGAAATGGCAAGTAAAATAATTTATCCAAACACATTTGGCTTTTAAATGAATATTTCCTACATTTCATTATGAAGTGAATGTTTAAAAAGTTTCTGTGTTTTTTTAAAAATTTTATGACTGGGGTGCCTGGGTGGCTCAGTCGTTAAGTGTATGCCTTCGGCTCAGGTCGTGATCCCAGGGTTCTGGGATCGAGCCCCGCATCGGGCTCCCAGCTCAGCAGAAGCCTGCTTCTCCCTCTCCCACTCCCCCTGCTTGTGTTCCTTCTCTCGCTGTGTCTCTCTCTGTCAAATAAATAAATAAAATCTTAAAAAAAATAAAAATAAAAATAAATAAAAAAATTATGACCAATCAAGACATTTTCCTTTAGAGTTACCTTGTACTCTAGGCCTGTAGCAATCTAGTGATTACACATATATATATGATATACATTATATATATAGTCACACATACACACATGTGTGCATATATACTCACACTATGTAATTTATAGACTATAAATTAATACATACTATTATAATAATATATAATATATAATTATATATACCAATTATACATATGCCTGGTTATGAACATTTTTAGCCTTTACTATGATATAAACCGAGTTTTTTTTAAATTATTCATCACCAAAAACCTGGGTAGTATTTCTGCTTGTGTCATATCCTCCATTGCTTTCCAGAGCTCTGCTTTCTCTGTAATGTCACCCCGAATAACCTCATCTGGACAATTTTTTTGATTAGCACATATAAATCAAAACTCCCAATAACTCCAAATCTGTCTGATTCTGTCCTTGGAACCAAAATCATCTTATCTCTCCACCAAGATGTTGCACTAAAAGCTAAAGTAAATACGTTGAATTCTGAAGACGATTTTCCCTCCAAATGTCCACTCTCCCTGTATTTGTCATGCTTGTGAATTGCCTTGTCTCTGCAATCATCCAGGTTAGAAACTCAGAAACCTTGATTCCTTCATCTGTCGCGTGCCTGATCACTACCAGAATCTGTGAATTCTCTTCTTTATTTAATTTTGCATTCCTCATCTTCTCTCCTTTTCCATGGTCCCAAGTTCTGTTTTTCTCCTCACTATTATTGTCTAAATATACAGATTTGATTCCCAATTGCACTTCTTGCTTGTATTTTCACAAACCTTCAACCATCCAAATTACTATCAAAATAATTTCTCTAAGATATGAACATACTTTAATATTTCAATAGCAGTACACTGTCATAAATTTTAAGTGCCTGGCTTAAAACATAAAGCCTTTTATAATTTGCCTGGTTCCATCTCCTAGTGACTCATTTCCCAACCTCTGTTCTTGCTTCTTTTCTCGCTATTCATTCAAAAAATGCCCCATGCCATTTTACGTCTCACTGACATTACATGTGCTCTTTCCTCTACC
The DNA here is from genome assembly GCF_037043125.1 of Eumetopias jubatus. Taxonomy (NCBI): domain Eukaryota; kingdom Metazoa; phylum Chordata; class Mammalia; order Carnivora; family Otariidae; genus Eumetopias; species Eumetopias jubatus. Next base: position 67,104,396 of record NW_028274808.1, read on the forward strand.
CGGAGCATACTTCTTCCCTTCTTCATCCAACCGCTTCCAATCTATCTTTCAAAGCACATTCTGCAGTGATTCACCTCGACCCAATCTGATGGCAAATCTTCTCTCCCTTCCTGAATACAGAGTACACAGTGTGACCTTTATCACCTTGCACACATCACACTCTCTTGCAGTCTTTGACATGTTTGTTTCCTTTTCTCTCCGGGAAATAATATCCTTTAAGCCAGGATCTATCTTCTTCAATTATATCTCCTTAGCATCTTGCATAGTAGCTGACAGATAATAAAGATTTCAAAATAAAGGCTGCAGGTTACGGATTGTTTTCCTTACATTTTACATTAAACAAAACTTAGTCTCATAGATGCAATAATATGGCCAAAGTCATAGTGTAAATGAATCAAAAAGCCTAATTTAAATTTAATTTTCTCTGTGGCAACTCCACAAAATTCTTACTTGTATACTGCTGTAAACAAAGTATTAAAGAAATATATCCAATTAAAATGGGCACTCTTTGTATACTTACTCTGACATACAATGATGTAGTTGACACTGATATTCCAGGTATTTCCTGCTTATGTGGAATTATTATAATGGGGGAAATAAATTATTTTTGTATAATTATAATTACTGAGTGTTCACACTTTGTAATCATTATATCAGTAGTGATTATTAACTACTTTATTCTAATGAAATTTTTTGTTATAAACACAAACGTTTGAGGGATAAAACTAATTTTTCCTTTTATTTATTAAGCTCTGTAATTAAAATACGTAAAGTAAGTCCTGCTGTCACGTAGAAGTTTCAGTTAATTTTTCTGTCAACTAAAACACTGGCCTTATGGATGAGACAACATGGATGGACCTAGACGATATTTTACTAAGTGAATTAAGTCAGACTGAGAAAGACAAATAACATGATTCCCCTCACATGTGGAATCAGAAAAAAAAAGAATAAACAAACAAAAAGCAGAAACAGACTTATAAACACAGAGAACATGGGGGGATGGGCAAAATGGGGGAAGGGATGTGAGAGGTACTGGCTCCCAGTTATGGAATGGATAAGTTATGGGACTAAACGGCGCAGCATAGGGGACATAGTCAGTGCTATTGTAATAGTGTTGTATGATACCGGATGGTAACTATACTTCCTGTGAGCACAGCATAATGTATAGAGAAGCTAAATCACTATGTCTTACATCTGAGACTAATGAAACATTGTGTGTCAACTGTACTTTATAAAAAAAATAAAAAGAACTGGTCTCACTTGCTGTGAACACCAGTTGTTGTATGGAAGTGTTGAATCACTATATTGTACACCTAAATCTAATATTACACTGTATGTTAACTAACTGGAATTTAAATAAAAACTTAAAACAAGGGGCACCTGGGTGGCTCAGTTTAGTTAAATGTCTAACTTCGGCTCAGATCATGGTCCCAGGGTCCTGGGATCTAGCCCCACATCGGGCTCCCTGCTCAGCCGGAAGCCTGCTTCTCCCTCTCCCGCTCCCCCTGCTTGTGTTCCCTCTCTCGCTGTCTCTCTCTCTGTCAAATAGATAAATAAAATCTTAAAAAAAAAAAAACTTAAAATAAAAAAGAACTGATCTTACAAACTTTCTTTCTATAGGTTCTTCTAAGAGTCTTTTGAGACCATATAGGTTATTTTAAAACAGTATTCTTACTCCTTATTCAGGCATATGAATGTTATATCTTTACCCTTTTAAAAATGTTCTAAAATCATACTCTAGCTGATTTATTTTGTGGTGCTCTTTGCTTAAATATATTCATTCATGTACAATTTTTCTTTCAGTAAAGATTTAGCATAGCTATGTGTTCATATAAATATTCTCTAATTTCATTAATTTTTAAAATACACCATCACCATTGTTTTGATCAACAGATAAAACAGATAAATCATTTATGAGATATTTTAGAAGATCTTATGGAATTCAGCAAATGTATTTTCATAATTTGACTGCATATATAAATAGGAAATAATTTTATATAAAATATTAATCATACTTAAGGAAGTAGCTGCAAAATATACTTTAAAGGAATATCGCAAGCAAAGTATTTCTGTATACCAACTTCAAAGGCAAGTCTAAACCTGTTTAAACAGATATAAGAATTATATGAACTGCTTTGTTATTCGGTCAGCTTTGGCTGACTAAAATTTTTAATGCATGGTAAGAATATAAAACAACCTCAGTAGAGAGATTAAATCTGGGAAGGAGGATGGGGAATGTGTTAACAATATAAAGAGGAAACCTAACTGTCATTTTATATGGAAGTAAGTGGTTGGTGGATGGAAGGTGGAGGTAACCTCTAAGTAGACAAAAAGCATCAGAAGATTCTCTACTATGTATCTATTTATCCCAATCTTTTCTCCCCCAGCTTTACTGAGATGTAATGGACATAAAATGTAGTGTAAGTTTAGGGTGTACATGTAATGATTACAACAATAAAGTTAACATAACCATCACCTAACATAGTTATAATTTTAGTGTGTTTGTGTGATGTGTAAAGTCTATTCTCTTAGCAACTTTCAAATATACGATACAATATGTTCACTATGGTCACCATGCTGTATATTACATCCCCAGGACTCATTCATATTCTACCTAGAATGCTGTACCCTTTGACTACCTTCACCCATAATCCCCACCCTGCACCTCCACCCACCCACTCTTGCCCTTGGCAACCACCAATACTTCGGTATTTTTGCAGTTAAACATGTCCAAATTAATTAATTTGAAGCAATGTAATTTCTTTTTTTTTTATTTATTTGAGAGAGAGAATGAGATAGAGAGAGAGAGAGAGCACGAGAGGGAAGAGGGTCAGAGGGAGAAGCAGACTCCCTGCTGAGCAGGGAGCCCGATGCGGGACTCGATCCTGGGACTCCAGGATCATGACCTGAGCCAAAGGCAGTCACTTAACCAACTGAGCCACCCAGGCACCCGAAGCAATGTAATTTCAATTGAGTTTTATGTTTACTTTCCAGTTAACTAGATATGATAGAAATTACATTATGTCTCCCCATTTTTCCAAATGGTGAGTTTGTTCTGACATCCTAAATATATCGTCTGGCTTCTAGCTTTGGGTCTCAGGCTGTGGAAGTAGGGAAGAGAAAGCACAGGATATGTACCCATCTACCCCCTCAGTTTCATTGGTCCCATGCTAAGCACAATGCCACATCTAATGGCCAGGAAATACAGTCTCTGTTTTAGTGTCCACATTACCAGCTACAGTTCAGAGATTTTTAAAAAAAATTGAAGGAAGAAAATAAGAAGGGATGCTAGGCTATAGGTAGAAATGCACCATAGCTTTGCTGAATACCATTTTTCCCCCCCACAAATAGAGCTACTTTATCACCCATTCCAAGACTGAACTCCTCATGTCCCTAGGTGAACCATATCCAGCTTACCTTTTAGGATTTCTTGATGATGTGCAGTAAGTACTGTCTCTCAAGTCATGCTTTGGCTACTTTTCCCCTGAGAACCTTAAAAAATAAACATATCTGTCCTTCCACAACTAATGTACCATGATGGAGCAAAAATATAATTAGCCTACTAAAATTTCCATTTGGAAAAAGGAAGAATGCTGCAATAGTTATGAGGAGTTAATTCGCTCTAATACAATTTCCCCAAATGTATAAGGGCTAAGTTTACATTTTGCTTTCAGCACTAGCATGCTTCATCTGCTGCCTGACAGAGGGTCTATGCTTTCACAAACTCAAATGCTCTGTCATTTTTAATATGTGGCCCTGTAACATGGACCTGATGTTAGAAAGCTATGTCAGAAAGCCAAAAGGTGGAAAGAGCTTGGAGTAATCTGTGAAATTTTCTTGTGCCAGACTTAGACATTGTACCCCTCACTTCTGCTCACACTTTATGAGAGAAAACTTGATCACAGGGGAAGACCTAGCTGAAAATGAGGCTGGGAAATTTTTGCTGTCCTTAGTTGGGCATCCACATACTTAGCTTCCAAAGCTGAAAGGGAATATGAGTCTTATTAGTCAGCCAGGACTTTCTACCTGAGTGGAATATATACATCAATCAGTTGTCCACAGCAGTCTAAAAGTCCTGCTCGTCAGAAAATGCAGACAGTCCCAGCCCTGAGAGAGAAGTAAATTCCTTGGCAAGCCCATCAGCCCAGCACTGTTTTGCTGTCTGTGAGGAATTTCTCTGGCCATCCTGCATTGGGAGGTCATCCTGCTGCATAGCTTATTTTCTGCCAGTGCAGGACTTGGAGTCCCTGAAAGTGGACTTCAAGATAAGGACTTGGATCCAGAATGTTTAGGACAAAGTAATCCCAAGGAGTCCAAATGAGGAAAGTGAGACAGCGAAGTGAGAAAAGTATAAAAGCGTACAAAAATGAGCACTGTGGGAACTGTGAGCAACTGGAGCTCAATTCCACCCTGAATTCCTGAGAAACTACACAGGGATTATCCCTAAATTGCCTCAACAGGAACTGTTTCACCAGAAGCATTTATCCTTTCCCAGACTCTAGACGTTGAGCATTGCCCTCAGGATCTTCAGACTTTTAACCCCACCTCCAGTACCCTCCCATTCTTTAGCGTTGCTATTCACTACAGAGTCAGCTCCCAGTTTGTGGAAAGACAGTGCATGGTCAAGGCGTCTAATGGGAATTGACTTCCATAGCTGCAAGTGAACTCAGAGACTGGCTTTCAAAATTTAAGCCTGTGGTTTCTTCTGAAGTAAATTCCCTAAAACACGTATTATGGTTCTTATTGATTTGCTTCTAAATCTCTCCGAGTTAAAGTAATCACAACAAACAATTGCCAAATCTCTTACTAGAAGGGACTATACTCAGCCCTATACTCCTATTAATCAGGTTAAGCGACTCTATTTAAATTTTAGCTGCCTATCAATTTCCTTGTGTTGTGGGGAGATTCTATTTGCTAATAACTAGTATTAAATCTTTACTTGATTCTTACTTTCTCAGGTCCCAGCAAAGACTGTGACGTATCTGAGAGGCTTACTTTCCTTAGCATCATGACTAGGATCTCTACCCATGACCTCTCCCTGGAGCATGACTGAGAAAATACTAACAAAGGGATGGAGTGCCCTTCTTAAGTAGCTTGCCCCAAAGACTCTTTAAGCCTCCGTACAACTGGCAGCAACATGAAGTCATCCATACTACTCAAAAAAATAATGGAACCTAGTAAAAGCTGTTTTAAACAGCATGATTATACTGCCCTGTTCATCAGTTTCTAAGATGCATGGCCATATACCTTGGCCCTAGTAAAAGATAACTGTCCTATTATTTTTAAATTCTCAATGCTCTTGGGAAAGAAACCAGTGTTGGGGTTTCTGAAGGATCACCAATCAATTACATCCCTTCATCTTATGTATGATCGTCATATTTAATATAATAAGTCAAGTGACTTTACATCATAAAAAAGTGTTCTCCTTCTTATTAAGTGTTTGTTAGTCCTCACTCCATTTCCTAACAAGGAGACAATAACACTAAACAAAGAAACATGTATTAAGACAAGAACTGAAAATTAAGATGCAATGAATAACTAAATTTTTTGCCCCAAATGGTATAATCTCTGTCTTTTCTTAATTGTTACCAAATTGATTAAATTCATATGTTATGGATTCTGAACAATTCAAGAAGAATGATTGACATCGGCTACCACTCATTTCTGTTACGGTCTTTGATAGATCTAAGCAATGAATTCTTGGAACATATTCTGACTCATTTAAACTTTTAGGGTTTGGGAATACTTTTGGGAAGTGTATGTATAGTTGTCTGTCTGTAATATCGATGGTGTGATGATATGTGTCACATTAACTCAATGGACTTTTGAAAATTGTATGAATATCAGAGGGTTGGATTCTAAATTTTGAGATCCTAAAAGAATCATACCCTCTTAATGAGGAAGAGCAAGGCTCAAGAGGCTGAACAAACCCCAACACTACCTAGGCATCAGATGTCTCATCTTTCAAATATAGACCTTGAAGGAATTAAGCTAACACTTATTATTCCTATATTTCAATTTAACTTTTTCAGGGTTTTTTTTTCAGTTTAATTTTTCAGTTTGGGATTGTATAAGAGAAATAAGACCATGATAAAACAAAAAAATAATAACTCGGGGCACCTGGGTGGCTCAGTTTGTTAAGCATCTACCTTCAACTCAGGTCATGATCCCAGGGTCCTGGGATGGAGCCTTACATTGGGCTCCCTGCTCCGCGGGAGGCCTGCTTCTCCCTTGTCCACTCCCCCTATTTGTGTTCCCTCTCTCGCTGTGTCTCTCTCTGTCAAATAAATAAAATCTTAAAAAAAATAATAACTCAAGCATTGGTAATAGAATAAGAGAGAAATTAGATAATGATCCTTGGGAAAGGTCATCAAGCACATCCTTTTACTCATATCTGTGAGTTCTATCAATTTATCAATAGAGAAGTGATTACAAACATGAGTGCTAGAAAAAAACCCTTATACAATAAAAAGTCATTGCTGCATGGTATACTTATAACTAGTAATTATGTGAATATTTTCTCTGTAATTGTGTGATCACAATGAAATATCACCTCATACCTGTTAGGATAGCTAGCATTAAAAAAATAATAATTAACAAATGTTCACAAAGATGAGGGGAAAAAGGAACCCTCTACACTGTTGACGGGAATGTAAGTTGATACAGCTATATGGGAAACAATATGTAAGTTTCTCAAAACACTAAAATTAGAACTACCATATGACCCAGCACTCCTTCTTCTAGGTATGTATACAAAGGAAATGAAATGAGTACTTCAAAGAGATAACTGCACCCCCATGTTTATTTCAACATTATTCACAATAGCCAAGATGTGGAAACCTACGTGTCTGTTGACAGACGAATAGATAAAGAACTGAACTTGTGTGTGTGTGTGTGTGTGTGTGTATGTGTGTGTATAAAATTCAGTATCAAAAAGCAAGAGATGCTGCCATTTACAACAACATGGATAAAACTGAAGGACACTATGCTAAGTGAAATAAGCCAGACACAGGGAAAAAAATTGTATGATCTCACTTATATGTAGAATCTAAACAATAGATAGAAACAAAAAGTAGAATTGTGGTTATCTTGGGAGAAGAGATTCAAGAAATGGGGAAATGTTGGTCAAAGAGAATAAAATTGCAGTTATGTAGGATCAATAAACCTAGAAATCTATTTCCTTCTGCCTAAAATAAATCACTCGTAATTCTATCATTCAGAGATAACAACTGATAATATTTGGATGTATAGCCTTTCAGACTTTTTCTATGCATGTACATGTATATACATATTATAAAAAATTGAATCCTATTATAATAATACTATTTACACTTCATCATCTGTCTATATCAAAAATATCATCTTCATAAATAGCCCCATTGAATTCTATTTTATAGATATGGCCCAATATCATTAGCTTGAATGTAACTGTTTTTTTGTTTATACATTTAGACTCTCTTCACTCATTTCTCCTACCTGCCATCCCCAGCCTCTGGCAACCTCTGTATCTATGAACTTATGTTTTTATATTTTTTAAAGAGTCCACATATAAGAGAGATCATATGGTATTTATCTTTCTCTGTCTGACTTATTTCACTTAGCAGGTCCATTCATGTTGTCACAAATGTCAAAATTTTATTCATGGCTGAATAATATTCCATTGTATATATAAATTTATATATCCTAATTTATTTATTCTTTCATCCGTGGAATAGATTCCTCTCTTCTGAACTGAGTCCTCCAAACTGAATCCTCTTAACATGGAAATGAGTCCTCTGTCCTTTTTTTCTTGGTGAGTCTAGCTAAAGGACTATCGATTTTGTTTATTTAAAGAATCAGCTCTAGGTTTCATTTATCATCTCTATTGACATTTACATCTTTACTTCTTTTAGTTTTCCTCTATTCTTTGTTATTTCCTTCCTTCCACTAACTTTAGGTTTCATTTGTTCTTCTTTTCTGTTTCTTGAGGTGTAAAAATGGGTTGTTTATTTGAGACTTCTTGTTTCTTGAGGTAGGTATTTACCACTATGAACTTTCCTCTTAAGAACTGCTTTTGCTGCACCCCATAAATCTTGGCATGTTACATTTTCATTTGTGTTTGTCTCAATGTATATTATGATTTCTCTTTTAATTTCTTCTTTGAACCACGGGTCAAAGTTCAGTAGCCTGTTGGTCAGTAGCATGTTGTTTAATGTCCACATATTTGTGAATTTTCCAATTTTCTTCATGTAATTAATTTCAAGTTTCATAATATTGTAGTTAGAAAAGATGCTTGATAAGATTTCAGTCCCCTTGAATTTATTGACTTGTTTTGTAGCCTAACATATGATGTATACTGGAAAACATTCCAGGTGCACTTGAGAACAGTGTGTATTCTCTTGCTTTTGTATGGAATATTCTATAAATATCTGTTAAGTACATCTGGTCTAATGTGTTATGTAAGGCTGATGTTCCTTATTGATTTCCTGTCTGGATAATCTATTCATTGATGCAAGTGGGATATTAAAATTCCCTACTATTATTGTATTGCTATCTATTTCTCCATTATTCACAATAGCCAAGATATGGAAACTTTCTCCATTAGACTGCGGGGGGCGAAGCAAGATGGCGGAGGAGTAGGAGACCTGGATTTCGTCTGGTCTCAGAATTCAGCTGAATGGGGATCAAACCATTCTGAACACCTACGAACTCAACAGGAGATGGAAGAAGAGAGTATCAACAACTCTCTGAACAGAGAAGCGACCACTTACTGGAAGGCAGGACGTGCGGAGAAGTGAATCCAAGGCGATATTCGGGAGGATAGATGGCGGGGGAGGCGGCCTCCGTCTCCTGCTTCAGGCAAGTGATAGAGCCGTGGAGCACAAAATCAGAACTTTTAGAAGTCGGCTCCGCTGAGGGACGTCGTTCCAGTGGCTAAGAGGGGGGTGGAACCCTCGTGGGACAGTGTGGTCTCAGGACCCTCGGGGTCACAGAAAGACCGGGAATGCCTGAGTGCAGCAGAGCTCCCAAGTATTGGAGTGGGGAAGCCGGCTGTAGAGACGGAGCCAAGGCACAGGGTCTCAGCTCGGGGTTGCCATAAACCGTGATCTGCGGCCCCGTCGGGCCACTGCTCCTCCAGCAGGGACCCAACAAGCAGCAGAGCTGGGGAGACTCCCCTTCCTCCCCCGGGAAGAGTGGCGTGGGAGTGCACCACAGGGATCTGCTGGGTTTGGAGACACCACACGGGGTTGGGTGCCAGAGATAGAAACGCTCGGTCACAGGCCGAGTGAGCACGGAGTGCGGCCAGAGACCAGGGAGACGGAAGTGACTGATTTTCTCTGGGGGTGTACTGAGGAGCGGGGCCCCAAGTTCTCGGCTCCTCCCGGTGGAGATTGGGAGGCCACCATTTTCACCCTAGTCCTCCAAAGCTATACTGAGAGCTTGCAGGGAACAAAAGCTCCTGAGATCAAACCCGAGCAGCTTGCTTAGCCTGGACCGAAAAGGGCGGGGCAATTCCGCCTCCGGCAAAGACATTTGGGAACCATGGCAACAGGCCCTCCCCCAGAAGATCAGCACGAACAGCCAACAAGCCAAGAACAAGTTTACTGATCAAGGAGAATGGGAGAACTCCAGTGCTAGGAGGAATACTGCACATAGAATTCATGGCTTTTTTTTACAATGATTCATTAGTTTTTCAAAGTTATTTTTTTTAACTGTTTTTTTAATTTATCTTTTTCCCTTTTTCAAACAACATCTTATCAATCCCTTTTTTAAAAAAACATTTTTTATTTTTCATTTTTAGAGTCATATTTTATCCCTTCATAGTAGTTACCCTTATTTTGATATATATATATATAAATTGTTCTCTCTTTAAAATTTTAAGATACAGTTCCTTCTAACAGATCAAATTATACCCTAAATTACTAGTGTATGGCTTTGTTCCCGTCTCCTGCCTGATCACGTTCTCTCCCTTTTTTTTCTTTTTTTTAAATCTTCTTTCTTTATTCAAACAACTTCTTATCTTATCAATTCCTTTTATAAAATTTTTTATAATTTTCATCTTTACAGTCATCTTCCATCTCTTCATTGTATCAACCCTTATTTTGTACATAGATATGACTTTCTTCCTTTAAAATTTTAGGAGGCACTTTTTTCTAACAGACTAAAATAAGCACAAAATCTAGTGTGTGGCACTGATTTATGCACTAGCCTGATCATATTTGATCATATTCTGTTTTTTTTTTGTATTTTTCTGTTTTTGTTTTTATCTTTTTCTTTTTGTTTTTGTTTTTTTCTTTCTCTTTCTTTTTTCTTTCTTTCCATTTCTTTCCCCTGGTTTCAGGTCTTTTCTGATATGTATAGAGTATATTTCCGGGGGACGTTGTTTCCTGTTAGCATTTTGTTTTCTCATTCATCTATTCTCCTCTAGACAAAATGACAAGATGAAAAAAATTACCTCAGCAAAAAGAACAAGAGGTAGTACTGTCAGCCAGGGACCTACTCAATACGGATATTAGTACAATGTCAGACATAGAGTTCCGAATCATGACTTTAAAGATACTAGCTGGGCTTGAAAAAAGCGTGGAAATTATTAGAGAAACCCTTTCTGGAGAAATAAAAGAATTAAAATCTAACCAAGTCGAAATAAAAAAGGCTATTAATGAGGTGCAATCAAAAATGGGGGCACTAACTGCTAGGATATATGAAGCAGAAGAGAGAATCAGTGATATAGAAGACCAAATGATGGAAAATAAAGAGGCTGAGAAAAAGAGAAAGAAACAACTACAGGATCGCGAGGGCAGAATTTGAGAGATAAGCGATATGATAAGATGAAACAACATTAGAATAATTGGGATCCCAGAAGAAGAAGAAAGAGAGAGAGGGGCAGAAGGTATATTGGAGGAAATAATAGCAGAGAACTTCCCTAATGTAAGGAAGGAAACAGGCATCAAAATCCAGGAGGCACAGAGAACCCCTCTCAAAATCAATAAAAATAGGTCAACACCCCGACATCTAATAGTAAAACTTACGAGTCTCAGAGACAAAAAGAAAATCCTGAAAGCAGCTCGGGAGAAGAGATATGTAACCTACAATGGTAGAAACATTAGTTTGGCAACAGACCTATCCACAGAGACTTGGCAGGCCAGAAAGGACTGGCATGAGATCTTCAGAGCACTAAACGAGAAAAATATGCAGCCAAGAATACTATACCCAGCTAAGCTGTCATTGAAAATAGAAGGAGAGATAAAAAGCTTCTAGGACAAACAAAAACTAAAGAAATTTGCAAACACAAAACCAGCCCTCCAAGAAATATTGAAAGGGGTCCTCTAAGCAAAAAGAGAGCCTAAAAGCAGCATAGATCAGAAAGGAACACAGACAATGTACAGTAACAGTCACCTTACAGACACTACAATGGCACAAATTCATACCTTTCAATAGGTACCCTGAATGTTAATGGGCTAAATGCCCCCATCAAAACACACAGGCTATCAGATTGGATTAAAAAACAAGACCCATCAATATGCTGTCTGCAAGAGACTCATTTTAGACCCAAAGACACCAACAGATTGAAAGTGAGGGGGTGGAAAACCATTTATCATGTTAATGGACACCACAAGAAAGCTGGGGTGGCAATCCTTATATCAGACAAATTAGATTTTAAAACAAAGACTGTAATAAGAGATGAAGAAAGACACTATTTCCTACTTAAAGGATCTATCCAACAAGAAGATCTAACAATTGTAAATATCTATGCCCCTAACATGGGAGCAGCCAATTTTATAAGGCAATAAATAACATAAGCGAAGAAACACAATGACAACAATACAATAATAGTGGGGGACTTTAACACCCCCTGACTGAAATGGACAGATCATCTAACCAAAAGATCAACAAGGAAATAATACTTTAAATGACACACTGGAACAAATGGACTGCACAGACATTTTCAGAACATTCCATCCCAAAGCAATGGAACACACATTCTTCTCTAGTGCCCATGGAACATTCTCCAGAATTGATCACATCCTAGGTCACAAATCAGGTCTCAACCAGTACCAAAAGATTGGGATTATTCCCTGCATATTTTAGGACCACAATGCTTTGAAACTAGAACTCAATCACAAGAGGAAAGTCGGAAAGAACTCAAATACATGGAGGCTAAAGAGCATCCTACTAAAGAATGAATGGGTCAACCAAGAAATTAAAGAATTAAAAAAATTCATGGAAACCAATGAAAATGAAAACACAACTGTTCAAAATCTTTGGGATACAGCAAGGCAGTCCTGAGAGGAAAGTATATAGCAATACAAGCCTTTCTCAAGAAACAAGAATGGTCTCAAATACACAACCTAACCCTACACTTAAAGGAGCTGGAGAAAGAACAGCAAATAAAGCCTAAACCCAGCAGGAGAAGAGAAATAATAAAGATCAGAGCAGAAATCAATGAAATACAAACCAAAAGAACAGTAGAACAGATCAACAAAACTAGGAGCTGGTTCTTGGAAAGAATTAATGAGATTGATAAACCCCTGGCAAAAAGAAAAGAGAAATGACCCAAATCAACAAAATCATGCATGAAAGAGGAGAGATCACAACCAACATCAAAGACATACAAACAATTATAAGAACATATTATGAGCAACTCTATGCCAGCAAATTAGATAACCTGGAAGAAATGGGTGCATTCCTAGAGATGTATCAACTACCAAAATTAAACCAGGAAGAAATAGAAAACCTGAACAGACCTATAACCACTAAGTTGAAGCGTCATCAAAAATCTCCCAAGAAACAAAAGCCCAGGGCCAGATGCTTTCCCAGGGGAATTCTATCAGACATTTAAACAAGAATTAATACCTATTCTCCTGAAACTGTTCCAAAAAATAGAAAAGGAAGGAAAACTTCCAAACTCATTTTATGAGGCCACCATTACCTTGATCCCAGAACCAGACAAAGACCCCATCAAAAAGGAGAATTACGCACCAATATCCTTGATGAACATGGATGCAAAAATTCTCACCAAAATACTAGCCAATAGGATCCAACAGTACCTTAAAAGGATTATTCACCATGACAAAGTGGGATTTATCCCTGGGCTGCAAGGCTGGTTCAACATCCGCAAATCAATCAACATGATACAATACATTAATAAAAGAAAGAACAAGAATCATATGTTCCTCTCAATAGATGCAGAAAAAAGGATTTGACAAAGTATAGCATCCTTTCTTGATCAAAACTCTTCAGAGTATAGGGATAGAGGGTATATACCTCAATATCATAAAAGCCATCTATGAAAAACCTACAGCGAATATCATTCTCAATGGGGAAAAGCTGAGAGCTTTTCCCCTAAGGTCAGGAACGTGGCAAGGATGTCCGCTCTCACCACTGATATTCAACATAGTATTAGAAGTCCTAGCCACAGCGATCAGACAACAAAAAGAAGTCAAAGGCATCCCAATCGGCAAAGAGGAAGTCAAACTCTCACTCTTTCCAGATGATATGATACTGTATGTGGAAAACCCAAATGACTCCACCCTAAAACTGCTAGAACTCATACAGGAATTCAGTAAAGTGGCAGGATATAAAATCAATGCACAGAAATCAGTGGTATTCCTATACACCAACAACAAGACAGAAGAGAGACAAATTAAGGAGTCGATCCCATTTACAATTGCATCCAAAACCATCAGATACCTAGGAATAAATCTAACCAAAGAGGCAAAAGATCTGTACTCAGAAATCTATAAAATACTCATGAAAGAAATTGAGGAAGACACAAAGAAATGGAAAAACGTTCCATACTCATGGATTGGGAGAACCAACATTGTGAAGATGTCAATGCTACCTAGAGCAATCTACACATTCAATGCAATCCCCATCAAAATACTATCCACTTTTTTTAAAGAAATGGAACAAATAATTCTAAAATTTGTATGGAACCAGAAGAGACCCAGATAGCCAGAGGAATATTGAAAAAGAAAAGCAAAGCTGGCAGCATCACAATTCCGGACTTCCAGCTCTATTACAAAGCTGTCATCATCAAGACAGTATGGTACTGGCACAAAAACAGACACATAGATCAATGGAACAGAATAGAGAGCCCAGAAATGGTCCCTCAACTCTATGGTCAACTCATCTTTGACAAAGCAGGAAAGAATATCCAATGGCAAAAAGGCAGTCTCTTCAACAAATGGTGTTGGGAAAATTGGACAGCCACATGCAGAAGAATGAAACTGGACCATTTCCTTACACCACACACAAAAATAGACTCCAAATGGTTGAAAGACCTAAACGTGAGACAGGAGTCCATCAACATCCTAAAGGAGAACACAGGCAGCAACCTCTCGAGCTCAGCTGTAGCAACTTATTCCTAGAAACATCGCCAAAGGCAAGGGAAGCAAAGGCAAAAATGAACTATTGGAATTTCATCAAGATAGAAAGCTTTTGCCCAGCAAAAGAAACAGTCCACAAAACGAAAAGACAACCGACAGAATGGGAGAAGATATTTGCAAATGACATATCAGATAAAGGGCTAGTATCCAAAATCTATAAAGAACTTATCAAACTCAACACCCAAAACAAATAATCCATTCAAGAAATGGGCAGAAGACATGAACAGACATTTTTCCAATGAAGACATCCAAATGGCCAATAGACACATGAAAAAGTGCTCAACATCGCTCAGCATCAGGGTAATCCAAATCAAAACCTCCATGAGATACCACCTCACACTAGTCAGAATGGCTAAAATTAACAAGTCAGGAAACGATAGATGTTGGCGGGGACGCGGAGAAAGGGGAACCTTCCTACAGTGTTGGTGGGAATGCAAGCGGTGCAACCACTCTGGAAAACAGTTTGGAGGTTCCTCAAAAAGTTGAAAATAGAGCTACCATACGATCCAGCAATTGCACTGCTGGCTATTTACCACAAAGATACAAATGTAGGGATCTGAAAGGGTACGTGTACCCCGATGTTTATAGCAGCAATGTCCACAATAGCCAAACTGTGGAAAGAGCCAAGATGTCCATCGATAGATGAGTGGATAAAGAAGAAGTGGTATATATACACAATGGAATATTATGCAGCCATAAAAAGGAATGAGATGTTGCGATTTGCAACAATGTGGATGGAACTGGAGGGGGTTCTGCTGAGTGAAATAAGTCAATTAGAGAAAGACATGTATCATATGACCTCACTGATATGAGGAATTTTTAATCTCAGGAAATAAACTGATTGTTGCTGGAGTGGTGGGGGGTGGGAGTGATGGGGTGGCTGGGTAGGGTATGTGCTATGGTGAGCGCTGTGAATTGTGCAAGACTGTTGAATCACAGATCTGTACTTCTGAAACAAATAATGCAACATATGTTAAGAAAAAAGAAAAAGAAGAAGATAGCACGAGGGGAAGAATGAAGGGGAATAAGTCAGAAGGGGAGATGAACCATGAGAGATGATCGACTCTGAAAAACAAACTGAGGGTTCTAGAGGGGAGGAGGGTAGGGTGATGAGTTAGCCTGATGATGGGTATTAAAGAGGGCATGTTCTGCGTGGAGCACTGGGTGTTATGCACAAACAATGTATCATGGAACACTACATCAAAAACTAATGATGTAATGTATGGTGATTAACATAATAAAAACATAAATAAATAAAAGTTAAAAAAAAAATAAAGAAAGAAGGAAATAGACCGCAATATAGTAAGTCTGCTAATAGTTGCTTTATAAATTTAGGTACTTCTATGTTGGATGCATAAATATTTAGAAATATATATACTTTTGTTGGATTGCCTCTTGTTTAATTGACCCCTTTATCATTATGTGCTACCTTTGTCTTTTATTGCAGTCTTTGTTTTAAAGTCTATTTTATCTAAGCATATCTACACCAGCCATATTAATGTAGAGCATGATGACTATATTTCAAAACGTCATGTTGTACACCTTAAATTTATATAATTTTTATTAAAAAATAAAATTAAAAAATAAAACCATGACATCTTTGTTTTTTTGTTTGTTTGTTTAAAGATTTTATTCATTTATTTTACAGAGAGAGACACAGTGAGAGAGGGAACACAAGCAGCGGGAGTGGGAGAGGGAGAAGCAGACTTCCCACAGAGCAGGGAGCCCGATGCGGGGCTTGATCCCAGGACGCTGAGATCACGACCTGAGCTGAAGGCAGATGCCCAACTGACTGAGCCACCCAGGCACCCAAAACCATGACATCTTTGAATCAATCATTGTCTATAAATATTTTTTCTTGTATACAATATCAAGGATTATAAAAATAAGGAAACAAATGGGTAGTGCACAAGAATAAATTGATTCGATCTTTATTTTAAACACTGAGTAGAAAAAAGTTATGATCCATTTGAGGAAAAATTGTCTGGGTAGTAATTTGGAGCAAATTATATTGGATGTGTGTTGAATATTCAAATCAGTATGATTAGCATATACAATTCAATCCATGAGCTCTTTGGACTTCTTTCCTATCTGTAATCATTGCCCCAAATTCCATTTTCCTTCCCATATCCTCCTCTGTCATGCTATTTTTTCCCACCAACCTCAAATGAAGCCCAGGTTTTCACTTTCATTTAGTTCCTGACTCCAATTTAGAACATGTGAGGTTTCTCTTGCTCTTTCAGCAATAAATCAATGACATTTGTCTATAAACTATCAAAATATTTCGTTCTGTTTATATTATTCACAGTTGCAACACCCATAGTTTTCCTAATACTATGTAATTTATGTTAGAAAAAATGTAAGACTTGATATATTCACAAAAGATATTAAACAATGTTAAATAAATACTACTAAAATAAATTTAATGCCATTGTTTATAAATCTCTACTAGGTTTCTTTCTTTATATAACATACTTAAAAATGTGGCTGCAATATAAAGTAATTTATTCAGAAAGTTTATAGATATAATTTAACTTTTAACTACTGACTTAGGTACAGAATAGAAATATTTCAAAAACAATGCAAATATCTAATTTGTTGTAGTGAATACTTGCATGGCAGTACCAAATTACATAAATTCCATGCAACTCAAACCATAAAGTATATATTAATCTACTAGAAATTCTCAAATCGTCACTAATATGTCTTTTGAAAATTACTATTGATATTTGCAATTCCTATAGAATGAATGAAGCCAATAAAATACAATGTTTTTATACAGAAAAGACAAAATAATGTGAAAATTACATTTTTTAGGCGAAATAAAAATGCTAGCACTTATTTCTTTAAATAAAAGTGATATTAATGGTAAAGAAAAAGGTGATTACAACTACACTTTTAAGATTTTTGAAACATGTTTTGATACTATAATAGATATGTGTGAAGCTTTTGAATATAAATTAACATAATTATGTGACAATACATATTTTTAAATTTGCAAAACATCAGCCTTTATTAAGAATACCTAAGGGAGGGGCGCCTGGGTGGCTCAGTTGTTTAAGCGACTGCCTTCAGCTCAGGTAATGATCCTGGAGTCCTGGGATCGAGTCCCGCATCGGGCTCCCTGCTCAGCAGGGAGTCTGCTTCTCCCTCTGACCCTCCCCCCTCTCATGCTCTCTCTCTATCCCATTCTCTCTCAAATAAATAAATAAAATCTTTAAAAAAAAAAAAAAAGAATACCTAAGGGAAAATGCTATAACAGAGTCGCCTTTAGTAAAATGCAAAGACATGTTAAAACTAACAAAAAACAGCAATAAAAACCACTACATATTCAGAATAATTTTGGCTAATTTCTAGTAGATATTAAGGTTTTTAATGATTTTATCTTGCTCAATTCAAGTATCCTTATATCTTCCTTGTTTTCTACTTCATTTTTTTCCATATAATCAAAACTGATCTGCAGAATGGTTTTCTTTTATTCTCTTTTCTTTCTTTTCTCTTTACCAGTTTTTATTTTAAAATTGCTGCCTCCCAGGAGCACAAATTAGAAATATGGAATATGTATTTGTTGGCAAATGTGATATCCTATGGCTTAAATAGGTATACTGGAGGAAGAAGAAAATTTTTTATAGGTATATGTATGTGCAATAATTTTCTTTACTGTTAAGTGAATTCTGTGTATTATATATATGTTATACAAACACACACACACACTCTCTCTATATATATGTTATACATATACACTATATATGCATATGTATGTATAGTTTAAAATCCTTTCTTGTGACTTTACTCATAAGGAACCTCAGCAATTGTCTCGTGTATTGAGGGGTTAATCTTTTTGACTGTTGTTTGTTATTTTAACATTTCCATTTCCCAGAAAACATTCCTATGCTAAAGCCCCTGCCAAACAATATACTTACACTGTTTCTTTTTCTTTGTAGTGCCTCACTTATCTTTCTTTTTTCTTTTTTTAATTTACTCTTTATTTTATTTTATTTTATTTTTTTTAAGATTCTACTTATTTATTAGAGAGAGAGAGAGAGAGAATGAGCCAGGGGAAGGACGGGACAGGCAGACTCCTGCTGAGCGCAGAGCCCTATGTAGGCCTGGATACCAGGACCCTGAGATCAGGACCTGAGCCGAAATCAAGAGTCCATCCATAACCAACTGAGTCACCCAGGCGCCCCCCTCACTTACCTTTCTATTCAAGGTCTTTGTTCCATGTGCTGTTGTGTTGTCAAAAAAAAGTTACTGCAGGTTATTGTATTCTGGTGAAAAATGTCTGGTTTGTCTCTCTTGTTTCCATATTAAAAGGGGTTCTTAGAAAAACCCCTCCTCCGGATTTGAAAAGTTCTATTTTTTGTGCTTGCTTCAGCAGCACATATACTAAAAAATCTGAAAAGTTCTATTTTTTGATGATGAGTTTGGAAATTTGGGGGAAAGTATAGAACCCATATAGTTGCTCCAAAAATAGGGGCAAAAAGCAGCACTGTTTTTAGTGTTAAATGAAAATGGCATTTTATCTACCTTCTGTAGTCCTGTTACTGTGTGTGTGTGTGTGTGTGTGTGTGTGTGTGTGTGTGTGTGTGTGTGAATCCTGGTTTCTGATTGTGGAAACCATGATGTGTGGTTTATGGATCATGAGAGTTGTTGCTTGTTCCAAATTATGCAACTGTATGTGTAACTGAAGGGTGTTGTAGTTGTGAGCATTAATATTTTATCTTTTACTTTGCCCATGGGTTAACTGTAATGCTTTATATCATGGTAATACCAGCTTAATTTTTAACATTGTGTATACTGTGATTATTTTTTCTAAGGTTTAAGAGAATGAAAAGGGATGATTACCATACCAACACCAGGATGACTCAGACATTAACAAAAAAAAGAAAAAAAGAAATAAACAGCTGTGCTTTATTAATGGCAGATGGGAGAACACATACAACTGG
The DNA here is from genome assembly GCF_037043125.1 of Eumetopias jubatus. NCBI lineage: Eukaryota > Metazoa > Chordata > Mammalia > Carnivora > Otariidae > Eumetopias > Eumetopias jubatus. Next base: position 67,123,714 of record NW_028274808.1, read on the forward strand.
ATTAGGGAGGTAAAAAAATACAACGGAGCATATTGGACAATCTGCAGAATAGAATTTGTTATTGGACCTGGTGGAGCAGAGCATAAGAAAGCACATATGGACACAGAAACTCACAGATCCAGGATAAAACACATAATCACTTCTAAATCAATCAAGAGATTTGTCATTTCCCCAAAAGACACAAACTGTTGAAAATAGTGACTGCAGAATTAGCTTGGACATACTACAGGAACCAATAAATAATTATCATACTGTTCCTTTGATTAATCTAAGAAACTGAGTAAAGTTACATTTCCTGATTCAGAGGTCACGACAAAATGCTCTATGGACAAACACAAGGAGACATTTTAATAACAAATATTTTGACATTTACAATGTAGTGTTAATTCTGTGGATCTTACCTATAACCATAAACTCTCAGCTTTATCAAGTATGTTGAATCATGGTAAAGGAAAGAAAGAAAGAAGGAAAGAAAAGAAAAAAAGAAAGAAAGAAAGAGAGAGAGTGAAGAAGAAAGGCAATAAGGAAGGAAAGAAAGAAAAGAAACGAAAAAGAAAAATTTCCCTTCTAGCTTATAGGAACTTTGATTTAAAAAGTGAAGATTCAGATAATCTTGATTTCTAGGAAGATTGCAATGAAACTGCAAAAATATGAAACTAAAGATTGTTACCGTGTTCAAATAAAAACTAGACTTCTCTCCTCTATCTGCATGTTTGGCAGACAACACGGATGTAAATTTTGGCAAATCCTATTTACTCTATAAACTTTTTTTAAGATTTATTTATTTATTTATTTATTTATTTATTTATTTATTTATCAGAGATGGAGAGAGAGAGAGAACAAGCAGGGAGAATGGCAGGCAGAGAAAGAAAAAGGCTCCCCGCTGAGCAAGAAGCCCATTGCAGGACTGGATCCCAGGACCCTGGGATCATGACCTGAGCCTAAGGCAAACACTTAACCAACTGAGCCACCCAGGCGTCCCTAGTCTATAACCTTCTTACCAAATAGATGAAGAGATTCTACTTGCTAAATAGCCTTCATACTTTATATGCAGCTTTGTATGTAGCCTGAGAACAAGACCTGAGCCAAAATCAAAAGCCAGATATTCAACCAAATGAGCCACCCAGGTGCCCCTATTTTGCTCCTTTTAAAAAGCTTACATTATTTATCATATCAATACTAATAATATGGTCTATAAAATTTAAATAATATATATCCTACTTTAATTTTTGACAAGTGTTTCATATATGATGTATTATCTTAATTATTCTTTTGTTTGCATTTCTAATCCTGAAGCATATACTTAAATATTTATGTTAAAACCACTACAGAACTAATACATGAATTCAGCAAAGTTGCAGGATATAAAATCAATATGCAGAAATCTATTGCATTTCTATACACCAATAATGAAGCAGAAGAAAAGAAATCAAGGAATCGATCCCATTAGCAATTGTACCAAAAACCATAAAATACCTAGGAATAAACCTAATCAAAGAGGTGAAAAACCTGTATGCTGAAAACTATAGAACACTTATGAAAGAAATTGGAGAAGACACAAAGAAATGGAAAGACCTTCTATACTCATGGATTGGAAGAAAAAATATTGTTAAAATGTCTATACTGCCCAAAGCAATCTACACATTCGATGCAATCCCTAAAAAAATCACACCAGCATTTTTCACAGAGCTAGAACAAACAATTCTAAAATTTGTATGGAACCAGGAAAGACCCCAAATAGCCAAAGGAATGTTGAAAAAGAAAAGCAAAGTGGGAGGCATCACAATTCCAGACTTCAAGCTGTATTACAAAGCTGTAGTGATCAAGACAGTATGATACTGGCACAAAAACAGACACATAGATCAGTGGAGCAGACTACAGAACCCAGAAATGGACCCACAACTATATGGCCAACTAATCTTTGACAAAGCAGGAAGAAATATCTAATGGAAAAAAGACAGTTTCTCCAATAAATGGTGTTGGGAAAACTAGACAGCAACATGCAGAAGAATGAAACTGGACCACTTTCTGACACCACACCCAAGAGTAAATTCAAAATGGATGAAAAACCTAAATGTGAGACAGGAAACCATCAAAATACTAGATGAGAAAACAGGCAGCAACCTCTTTGACCTTGGCCTCAGCAACTTCTTATTACACTGTCTCCAGAAGCAAGTGAAACAAAGCAAAAATGAACTATTGGGATTTCATCAAGATCAAAAGCTTCTGCACAGTGAAGGAAACAATCAAGACTAAAGGCAGCCTACAGAATGGGAGAAGATATGTGCAAATGACATATCTAATAAAGGGTTAGTATCCACATTCTATAAAGAATTTATCAAAATTAACACCCAAAAAACAAATAATCCAATTAAGAAATGGACAGAAGATGTGACTAGACACACTTTTCCAAAGAAGACATCAGAGAGCTAACAGACACATGAAAAGATGCTCAACATCACTCATCATCAGGGAAATATAAATAAAAATCATGATGAGTTACCACCTCACACTGATCAGAATGGTTAAAATTAACAACACAAGAAACAACAGGTGTTGACAAGGATGCAGAGAAAGGGGAATCCTCTTGCACTGTTGGTGGAAATGAAAACTGGTTCAACGAATCTGGAGAACAGCATGGAGGTTCCTCAAAAAGTTAAAAATAGAACTACCTTTTGATACAGCAATTGCACTACTAGGTATTTACCCAAATGATACAAAAATACAGATTTGAAGGTTTACATGCTCCCTGATATTTATAGCAGCATTATCAACAGCTAAACTATAGAGCCCAAATGTCCATAGACTGATAAATGGATAAAGAAGAGGTGATATATATATCACCATACACACACACACACATATAAGCAATATAATGGAATATCACTCAGACATCAGAAAAATGAAATCTTGCCATTTGCAGCAACGTGGATGAAGCTAGACTATATTATGCTAAGTGAAATAAGTCCGTCAGAGAGAGAAAAATACCATATGATCTCACTCATATGTAGAATTTAAGAAAGAAAACAGATGAACATATGAGAAGGGGGAAAAGAAAAAAGGAGAGAGGGAAGTGTGTGGGGGATGGGCTAGATGGGTGATGTGTATTAAAGAGGGCACTTGTGATGAGCACTGGGTGTTGTATATAAGTGATGAATCACTGAATTCTACTCCAGAAACCAATATTGCACTGTATATTAACTAACTAAAATAAAATTTAAAAAGATCACTATTTAGCAATGCCAGTTGTCTCCACTTTATAAGACAGGGCTATTATTAACATATAAGTTCTCAAATTTTTAATTCTCACTTTCACATCTTACCTTTAGTCAGCTACACTTTTACTTTTGCACCCTATGGTAGTATTCCTCTAGTATTTTCTTCATAAGTTGACCTATATTTTAAAATAAATAACAGAAAAAAATACACTATTTTGGTCATAATTGTCTCTTATTCCATTCATAGATTGTTTTGAAAATAGTAGTAGTAAAAGTAGTAGTAATGGGGTAATAATGTTGTTATTGTTTTTTGCTGACATTATACAATCTTTTCTTTGACTTACTTTTATCAAGTCTTCATTTTATTTTCTGCTCACTTAATCAAACTTTCTCATTTACTGAGTTAATTTATTGTCCTTTAAAAGATTTTCTTTCAGTCTCCATTCTTATGGTAAAACTTGGCTCTCCCAACCTGCAATTGGGTTGTCACCCTGGAATTACTGATAGTTTAAGAGCCACTGTTACCTGGTTTCTAAGACTTTTTCTTCCTTGATTTATAGTCTTAGTTTGCCAAAATATATCTTCAACTATCCTTTTTTTTTTTTTAAATTTATTTATTTATTTGACAGAGAGAGAGAGAGAGCCTGGGTGGGGAGAGGGGGAGAGAGAGAATCTCAAGCAGACACCCTGCTGAATGTGGAGCCCAAAGTGGGGCTCAATCGCAGAACCCTGAGATCATGACCTAAACCAGAATCAAGAGTCCGAGGCCCCAGTTGAGTCACCCAGGTGCCCCTCAACTGTCTTCTTAACAAAGGCTGTTACAAGATAAACTTTCTAAATTCTTATATATCTGCCATTCTTTTTAAAACTTTTTGCACATGAATGGTAGTTTGGTTGAGTATGTATCTCTGACAGAAAATCATTTTGCCTATAAAGTTAAAAAAGATACTTCTATTTCTTTCTAGCATCTATATTACTGTTAAGAAACCCATTGCCAATCTAGTTTGTATATTTTCCCTGAACATTTGTTTTGTGTGTGTGTGTGTGTGTGTGGTTTTTTATCTAATTTTATTATTTTGAATCATCCCTAAGTACTTGGTGAGCCATTTCAATCTGGTTACTTGGACATTTCTCAGTTCTGAGCATATAGAGGTAAAGGAGAAATAAACCTTTAAGTAAGTAATCAGAGTAAATTTAATAAAAATTTGTATACAAAGAATTATAAAGGGTTAATTAGAATTTTGAATAGTACTTCTAACACAAGGCTTTCAAGCTTTAAGGACACTAAGATTCTAGAGAGTAATGAAAGGAAAGCAAGAGACAATGATAGAGAAGTTTGTAACTATAACAGGAATACCAAGAGGGCAAATATCATTGAAGAGGAAGAAAGAGAAATTTACAAGTAATGAGTGATCAGTGGCACCAAATGCTTCAGAGGAATTAGGCAAGAGAAGTATTGTGTAAAAGAGTGGAGACATCCAATCTTTTTATTTGTGAATTTCAGGCCACCTTTGACTAGAGTAGTACAAGAGTGGAAGCCAAATAGAAGAAAATGAAAATAAGGAGCACATGGAGGTTCTAATTAAACCTCATTTAAAGGAGTTTAAGTAAGAGATTAACTAGTCCTGAAAGGATACTTTAAATTAATCATTTTTTTAAAATATTAGCAACTTGAGAATATTTTAAGATATAAAGAAAGGAACCTTTTCCAAGAGCTTAAACAGCTTAGAAACAAAGTGCATTTTCATACAACTGAAGCCTCTGATGTGTTAAAGGTTGATAACCTGAGACCATTCATGATTTGACAAATGGAATATTTATATTTATATTTACTGTTATACTGAGATGAGATCAGGATATGTGAAAAACTCAGCTTTTTCTATTAGGTATGAAGCAACCTATATTATTATTAGTAATAACCTATATAATTAATAACATTATTGAGTGTGGGTCAAGTGGGAATGAGCTGAAATTGGGAATTTAAATAAAATGAATGTTTGTGAGATAACATCTGGGGGTCAGACATGATGGACTCATTTAGAGATAAGTAAAAGGCTAGCTAAGTCTCAATAAGGATAAGTTTAAATAACTATTTGACTTCAGGAAAAATTATTAAGAAAATGTGCACATATATTCAGTCAGGTTTTCATTCAAACTAGCTCAAATACCTAAAAGGTTTATATTATACCTTTTTTTCTATAAGCTCCAATATGTACACTTAAGTATTTAATTAATTATAACTATAAATTTCTTTCTTCATCCCTTCTTTGATTAGAATCATTTCCACTCCAGGGAAATTGGAACAACCTATAATAAAGGATTGAGCTGCAAAATTCTAAAGCAAATTAACCTTGGGGAAAGAGTACCATGGTTTCTGTAATTAAAATAATGAGAATTCTAAGAATAATATTATTTAGATCTTTTCTCTTCTCTATAAATGGAATCCTATCTGCACCCAAACAGCTAATCAAAAGGCAAACTGTAATTATATATTTAGAAATTCCATCCTTGTGCATCTATGCTAAAATACTTCTCTTTAAAAAAAATGATTAGCTTTGGACATACGTAAATTTGACATTTGCCAAAAATCATGGCCTCTGCAGAATGTCAATGTTAAACTTTCTTGACCTTGATTTATATATAAATGCAGGAAATTTTTTTTTATCATTTGCAATCTTAGAATTTACTTTTTATAGTTTACCAATAATCTTTGATTATCTTATGTTCAAAATTTGAATAATTTGGGGATGTTTAAACTTTACTGTTCTTTTTGGACATAAAGCATATAAACGTGTGTAGTGAATGGTATAATGTTGGTGGCGACCTTGAATTTAGATATGATCAAAGGGCTTAGACAGTAAAACACTGTATATAACATGATCAGAAGAGTGTGTCATGGATAAATAATACAGCATGCCATGATGAAAACCATTTTTCAATACTGGTTTTAGTGACTGTTGACAAGGGAAACACAGAGAAGAAGTTAAGAAAAGGCTTCAGTAAGACCTTTACTTTACCTGTCACAAATTGTTTTTCTTATGTAAGGTAAAGACGATATATACATGATATGAATGGTATGAGTAAGCATGGAACAAATTGACAATTATAATAACTGGTATATGATAAGTTAAGAGAGTATTTTGAGATTTCATAAAGTACTGAAATGTTTGTGTTGGTAACCACATTACAACAGTTTAACATCATTTTAAGCAGACATAAAATACATGTGTGTAGTCAAGTCTTTTTTCTGAGGAATGGAATGAGTGATGACAAATACTATGAATTCTAAATTTCCTGGGGAACTTCCAAAAAGGATAACTTTAAGGTCACACAAAAGGTAAATGCAAACAGACCCAATATCGTATTAAGAATGAATCTCCAATTTTCCCATGCATCTTAGTGGTTCCAACAATGCACTTAGCATTACAGTTATCTAAATACACATTTTTATTTTATTTTATTTTATTTATTTTATTTATTATAATTATTTTTAGAGAGAGAGAGAGCACGGGTGGGGGAAGAGAGAGGGAGAGAAAGAATCTTAAGCAAGCTCCATGCCTAGCACATTGCCCCATGCAGGGCTCAATTTCACAATCCTGAGATCATGACCTGGGCTGAAATCAAGAGTCTGACACTTAAACTACTGAGCCACCCTGGCACCCCTAAATACACATTTTAAATCCCAGCATCATTCATGGATATTAGTGGAAACCATGTTTGTGAACATGAACTTTCTTGACTCCACACATGCCATTAAACCCAAGGGCGGATAATAGACACACTTCCAGGCGGCCATAGCCCAAATCTCAGCAAGCAGTGTGGAAATGTTTTCTCTCCAAATACCTTAAACCCACTTTGTTTATTTTAATTAATAAAAAAAATATATCTCAAAACTGTGAACTGTTAGCTATGGCATCTTGCATTTTGCACTTTATGGAATACATGTGAAAAGAAAAGATGCTTCTCAGTTTTCAAGGTAACACTTTGCGAGGAGTTGCATTGTGGATAATAAAAACCATAGTACTTTCTGAGTCTCATTTGTAGAAGGAAAATAAATATCTCTCTCAGAACAGTCATGGACATTCCTGTAATACATAGCAGAAACAAGAAAATATAGAGAGGTTATTGCTATGCTGGTTTTCCACATGATCCCTAACTTCTTAGGCTTTTATTTTCTGAAAACTCTCATTCATATCAGACAGTTATCAGGTGGCAAATATATGTGGGAACTGAAAAAGAATTGCATGCAAATATTGAGGGTTGTACCTCTTATTTCTGACCTCTAGGCTCACTATATCAGTCTTCAGTGATTTTTCATCACTACTTGGTATTCTGAATAAGAAATTTATGTGTAATCAATGGAAAGGAGGTTAGGTTGCTCAACTTAACAAAAGGTTCAAGGAGAAAGGAGGCACAAAGCGGAAAAACACTCTTGTGAAACAAGATTGATATTATTGAGTTGAGATTAAGATAGATGAGAAGCTTCAGGAGATATGTGTCAAAAAGGTAGAAAAAGGCAAATTTTGAAAAACGTTGACATGGATTTTGAATTAGATATACCTTTTACTAATCTTTCATAGATACGGGCAAAGTATATAATTCCATTTTAATTCTTTTCTGTATGCTTCTTTAGTAATTCAGAGTAGAGGTTTAGACATTTGGCCCCTCAAATTTATTAGGTTTCTTTCTGGGCATTTATCTGAGATTTTAGAACTTAAGTGTAATACCAACTTATTGATTAAACTTTTGCTTGTCAATAATTCAGAAAACTAAAGTATCTCCCTCATAAAATAGCACACTAGTTATTTTCCCCCACAACTTCAAGAACATAAATTCACTTAAGAATTTGGACTTCTTTTTCGATGATGAAAGAAGGTCAATATTTAAGATAATTTCAGTTTTCTGCCTCGCTTTATCAGTCAATACCATAAATTCTAGGATTTGGGAAGCTGCTATGAAAATCATGATGAGGGACACCTCGGTGGCTCAGTTGATTGTCTGCCTTCGGCTCAGGTCATGATCCCAGGGTCCTGGGATTGAGTCCTGCATCGGGCTCTTTGCCCGGCGGGGAGCCTGCTTCTCCCTCTCCCACTCCCCCTGCTTGTGTTATCTCTCTCTCTCTGACAAATAAATAAATAAAGTCTTAAAAAAAAAAAGAAAGAAAATCATGATGAAGTTGCCAGTTTTATTATTACAAATTTGGGTAAGAGTGCCTACCTGGAAGTCTGTGGAGCATGCAAATTTTGACCTCGGGGTCCTAAGTTCCAGGAGCACATTGGGTGTGGAGCCTACTTAGAAAAACAAAAAACAAAACAAAACAAAAAAACCCAAAACATTTGGGTAAATTTTATTACATGATGTCCCATGAATTACATGAATTGGTATGTACATATACTACTATGGTTAGGAAATAGTTTTGCAATTGTTTACATATGAGCTAGTTTAGAACATAAAAATTCACTGACTATATGAGAATTTGTAAGGTCCATAGTAGTGAATGTTTATAGATTTGAGGCCACAAAATGTGTTAATATGTAACACATTTTACTCCCTGGTCCAGGAAAATACATCACTTTGCTTAAGTCAAAGTACATGACAAAAACTGCTCGTCATAATTCTCCTCCACATTCCCACTCTTAAGTGTCTAGAAGTGTGTTAAAAAAGATGAAAAAAAATGATTGCGATTTTGGTGGATTTTACATGAAGAATTTCTTATCACATGCTGAGGGAAGGGCTCAGACAAACACCATCAGGTATCATATTTAGCAATTGGAATTAAAAGAATAAAGTTACTGACAGATTGAAGAAAAAAATGGTTCCTACTCTCTTGGCATCTTTTGGAGAGGAATGTTTGGGCAAGACTACTAGAAATAACATTGTGCTCTAGGAAATAATTTTTTTCCTAAAATTTGTTCTAGACAGTTTTTATACAGAAAATATTTGAGTGTTCTTAAAAATGGTAAAATGATAGTCTGAACTTGGGTACCAGCTGCTCAGTAGTTGCACAGATATCATTGGAAAATCTAGAAGAATGCTGAGATTCTTTACAGATTCTCGTAGTGCCTGGTAATAGAACAAGCTGACATTACTGCACAATACCAAGAGAATTGTGATTATCATTAATCTTACAGAAAACTTTGTCTTTTCCCAGTCAACCCCTAATCTTAAAGAATAATCAAATACAAGTCCTATTTATCAGGAGATATAATTAATTGAATTAAGAATAATAAAAGAGAGTGAGAGAGATAATATACCTTTTATCCATTTCCTGGGGTTGGCAGTGCTTGACTAATCCATTGGGCTTTTATTCCTCCTTGACTATTAACCTTCTTTCGTACCCAGAACACAGCATTCTGTCACCATATGTGATCTCTGAAAACACAAGAGAGTAGCTTTGGAGCCCCCTAAAATGAAATCAGTATCTAAATTTTGTCCATTCCTCTATCCTTCCTCTAGACAATGGAAACCATCCATCTACCTACTTTATTCAAAGAAGTTCTGTAAACAGAGAGGCAGAAATACGCTATTCCTCAAGATTCTCCACCCTCCCAAACTCCTAGATTTTCAGTTTTGTCAGGGTAGAGGATCTGACTATTGGTTGCCTTTCTTTGGTGAAATATTTTACTAGCATTTTTGTTAGCTTTCAGCAAAGATCATAACAAGCAATTCCAGCTGCTCTTTTGGCACATTCACACTGAGCCAATAGGAGAGCAGTTACCCTCCACCCCAAGGAACTTTGTATGGTAGATATTTGGAATGAGAATTAACAATTTTGATCTTTAAGAGGCAGTCCTCTCTAGTGACTACTCTTTCCAATCTCCTAGCTAGTTACTTCTAAAGACTATCTATTCTGCTACTATACCAACAACATGCTCATCCTTAAAAAACTTCTAACTCGACTTTCAGTTTTAGCCTCAGTTCTCTGTTTTTTCTGCAATCTCTGTCCCAGAGAATTAGCTATTGGCAAGCTCCCAAGGAGATTATACCACATTAAGGATCATTCCAGAAACTTGCCTCAGCCCCATCCAGCTTCTTTATATGTTCTTTCAGGCCCATAGACTTCCACATGTTTCTCCCATAGAGAAAGCTACTGAGGGCGCCTGGGTGGCTCAGGTGGTTAGGCGACTGCCTTCGTTTGGCTCAGGTCATGATCCTGGAGTCCCGGGATCGAGTCCTGCATCGGGCTCCCTGCTCGGCAGGGAGTCTGCTTCTCCCTCTGACCCTCCCCACTTTCATGCTCTATCTCATTCTCTCTCTCAAATAAATAAATAAAATCTTTAAAAAAAAAAGAGTCAGAGAAAGCTACTGATAAGTTCTTGGGGAGCATACCTATGAGGAATATGACAAGCAAGTGGGAGCACGCTACAAAGATACAGTGCTCAATACTCCCAGCTTCGTGGAGCTCAGCTTTTTTTTAGGTTTGTAATTGCAAACCTAAAGTATTTAGCTAGACTTGGATAACTAAAATAATTTAGATATCTCATCCACTGGATTCTTAAACGCAAGGACTAATGGGTTGAAGGAAACATTTTCCATATTCTTGACCTGATTCCCTGTATCCAGGGAAGAGTTGAAGTTTGGGAACATAACCATGAATTTTCTCTCTATGAACAGGATATGATGCCACAGAGGAACTGCTCTGGCTATTGGGCCTATCAACACTGGGCTATCTTGATACCAGTATCATGTAATCATAAATTCTTTGGAGGCTAGAGATGGTTTTGCTCTTGCTTTGTTTGAAATAAAGAAGCTTGGGGGCCTGGGTGGCTCAGTTGGTTAGGCGACTGCCTTCGTCTCAGGTCATGATCCTGGAGTCCCAGGATCGAGTCCCACATTGGGCTTCCTGCTCGGCGGGGAGTCTGCTTCTCCCTCTGACTCTCTTCCCTCTCGTGCTTTCTATCTCTCATTCTCTCTCTCTCTCAAATAAATAAATAAAATCTTAAAAAAAAAGAAATAAAGAAGCTTTTCCAATGGCCATTGTTACATGAACAATTTACCTCCTTATGTTTGAGTTGCTTATTTTAGGAGAAAGTGTATGTATATAAATTTTATAGTTTTCTTGTTCATTCCTCAGTAAGTCTACTCCCATTCACTAGTCTTTAAGTTTTATCTGATTCTAAGGGACCAGTCAAATACCTCCTACTAGTGTCATTAAAGGTGACCCAGAGAAATCATACAAAATCCCAGTAGGAAGACAGATGTGAAGGAGCTAAAATATAAACAAAATAGTCTTGGGGTGATGCATTTAAATATGGAACATCTTTGTGTTTGCATACTGGCTAATAGAAAAGAGTGCTGATAGAGAAATTAATATGGTATTCAAATATTCAACAACTGACAGAATGTGAACATCACAGTGACAAAGCTGGTTCTAGAGGTTTCATTTTATGCTAACCCATTAACTCCTTAAGAATAATAATATTAAGCACATCAAAACCCTTATATAGAGTCAGATTATTGTATGATACACAATTTTCCTGTTATCATGCACTAAAATAAAAGTAACCAATGGAAATCAAACAGTAATATGCATAGCTTATACTTATGTTAAGTACTAAAAGTGATTTTTTGTACATGAATTAAGTCATGAATGTGATCTTTCACAATAATTTTAAGCAAGAATGAAATCAACAAGAGGTTGTCCTATATCATTCATTTTTCTTGAAATCTGATATGATACAAATGACCTAAGAAGCTTCTGGTTGTCATTTTATGATAACATTATTAAAAAATAGTAGTCAAATGATTGGATTTCTCTAGGGTCTTTGACTTAAAACTTTTGTTTAATGAAAATATAATAAATCACACATGAAAATAACAAATTCAGTTTATTTTCTGCATATTCCTAATTATCAAAGAGATTACACTTGCTTTAAAACCAAAAAATAAAAATGTGGATAAGTGGATTAATTTTAAGATAAGAGAAATAAAAGTAACATTATTTTTACATTTTTATATTATTGATAAATGAATTTTCAGAATACTTAAATCATGTTAAATCATTCCTTACAACTTGGATTTAACTTCTATTTTGGTTTACCTTCACAAGCAATGTCAAATTATTTTTAATGGGTATAAATAAAAATAATACCACCACCACTGGCATTTGCAAAATACCTACCTCTATTTTGTTCTTTCTCATCGAATATGCCAACATATCATTCAGCATGACATTTTCATGGTTATTTGGAACACAAAAATCAATTTTATGTTTTTGCCATTAAAGAAGAATATCTTATAACCCTATGGAAAACACACATTTGAAAAGGAAAATAACATCTGCAAGTAGTTTGGCTGAGGTGCTGTCTGTGAACTTAAGGAGGGAATCCTACCATCCTCCACACAATTAAAAACTATCTAGACTCTTGTTGGCACCAAGCTTTTTTATAATTTGCTTGCTCTAACCAGGGAGCCTCAACTCAGTAAGAAAAAGTTTGGGATAGATATTGGGTAGGATTCAACCTGAGAAGCAGAACTAATGGGGCAAAGGTTTAGGATATTTATGATGTAGATACGCAATTTTATATGGATTTATTGCAAGGGATTGGCATATGTAATTGTGAGCTCTGGCTAAGTAAATCCAAAATTCACAGGATTGTTTGTGGACTGAAGTCCTTGTTCTCTTCTTTATTTGTAACCATATTTCAAAGTATACACCTAGATTTTTCTTTATATGAATAATAGTTCTCCGAAGGTGTGCCAGTTCTAGCCTTTCATGCTGTTTCCTTCGATCTTCAGTTTACTTCAAAGCTATCAAAAAACTGCAAGTTTAAGAACTCTGATTGCTTCTAAGGACATTAAGGAGGAGGAGATATTTGTCTTTTAAACTTTCCACCTATTTAGTATTTCTACTTGAAATATGAAAGCTGCAATTCATAATCGTACATTGTAACACCTAAGGACATTAAGGAGGAGGAGATATTTGTCTTTTAAACTTTCCACCTATTTAGTATTTCTACTTGAAATATGAAAGCTGCAATTCATAATCGTACATTGTAACACCCAGGAAAATTCTTCTCAGAGTAGACGTGAATGTGGCAATTTATGTTGGTGGGAGCAATTCTTGAATATATAAATCTGACCTTATTTGCTGGACCCACATGGGGGACAGTGTTGCTTTATGATTATATTATAAACTTTAGGAGAGACACAGTTTCAAGTATTGGATCTTTTTCACATTGGTTGCCTGCTCATAAGCAAATCACTTGTCCCCTGTGATCCGTTTCCTCAGTGTAAAATAAAAAGGAATAATACCAGCTGTTCAGGATGATCTGAAAATTAAGTGGGATAATTCTTTTTATTGTGCCAAGAAGAGAGAGAAAGTAACTGTTCAATGATAAATTTATTGTGATGTGCACTAAAATTGTAAACTTAATGTTCTTTATATGAACAGCCTGTCCATTTTCTACACAATGAGCTGTGCAGTGCATGGGCAAAACACTCATTGCCTAAAAGACACCAAAAAAATAAGAAGTGGACAAAAGTATAGTCTAATAAAAAACCAATAGGTTTTAAAGTTTTGGGTTCAGATTACCTTAACTAGCTGCATAACTTTGGTCAAGTCATTTTAATTTTCTGGACCTCACTTTTCTTAATTTGTATAATAAAGATATATATATGTCTCCAGTTTGCTGGGAAGTGTAAACAAAATAGTAATGAAGTAATGATAGAAAGTACTTTATTGAGTATATTGTAGACTATTGTAGACACTTAAAGTTTTTGTATATTATTTAATACAGAAATCACTTAAGGTAGCAACAGTATTATTTCTACTTTACACTTGAGGAAATGGTGCTTGAAGAGAAGTAAAAAACTTGCCTAATGCCACCATACAAGGTAGCTCAAATTTGAATTATGTCTCATTCCAAAGCCTATGGATTTAAGCCCTCCACTAACATTTCTGGCACACTATACTTGATATTTGATAAGCACCTGGCATTTGGTTAGTACTTAATTATTTTTATTAGCATTCCTTCTTCCCTAACTTCACGTCCCAAAAAAAGAAGAATTTTCTGTGTTTGTTGGAAAAAAAAATTGGTCTCTCATAATGTTGAGAAAAGAACAACATAACAGACTATTCTTCTGTGGCTGAATCAATAGTCTTTTAAGCGCTAACTTTGTATACATACACAAGGATGTATAAATTAACTGAATGAATTCAAACATCAACTATTTCTTCGGCATGGAGACAAACACTTGGTTTAGGTTTATTTTCCCCCTTTAATTTGTTCAACTGTGGTGGCAATGATTATTTTTCTATCATAAATAATGCCATATATTTTACTTCAAGGTCAACTTCCTTATTTTTAATATTTTACATATTAACAAACCAAAATAAAGCTGAGCATGAGTAGGAATAGATGCACCTAATTCATTTATAGACAAATGTGTTTTTATTTCTTTAATATATTTCTGGAAGCCAACATAAACAAGCTTCCATAATATTTACTAATACATGGCATCTTTTTGAGTGATATCATGTAATGAACTTGTTTTTACATATTTAGTGGCACTTTACCAAACACAGCAAATGAACAGACGGTATTGAAAAAGGCAATTAGGATATATTTGACTCTAACTCTTCATTTAGATTTCACAGCTGTTCTGTGTTTGACCAGAACAAGTCTTCTGATGGATGTAACTTTGAAAAATAAGGCATTAACATTTTTGGTTGGTGTTTTATTTTTGTTTTCTTTTTACACCAGAAGTGGCTCCCTCAAGTGAAAAGTGTAAAATTGCTGGACTCTCCGGGGATCCAAAGGAAATTACGTGTGGCACAAAGTGTGGTGATAAAGCACTTTTACTTTTGATCAAGATGTAATCCAAGAAGTCAGCGGGGATACATATGCTTTTGCCATTGCTATTAAAACATAAAACAAAATATCACAATGACCAACTATTTATATGCAACTATAAAGAGACCGACGAGAGTGGACTTTGTTGAGGTCTCCAGGCTTCCAAATTGCTCTAGAAATATAACCATATTCCACAGAGGAATGAAAAGGCTCCTTTGATATCTTCGTATTTTAAGACCGTGGAAGTAAGTCACATTTAGCAAATTTAGCTAAAATATAACTTGACATTTATGAGATGCTACATTTGAACACTGTAATTTTTATTGAAATCAACTTTCTCCTGTAACAACACAAGCAATTATCTATTTTACATCTGTAGTTTCATAGTAGTTACAACACACCTCCATTTTGTCTATATATAGCATGACGATATTTCCCAAATTGGCATGTTTAGGGGGACACTGCATCATATTCTTTATGTTATTAAAAAAATTAAACTCTAGCAAAATAAGAAATTGAATGAAGGCCTATTTAGTATGATTGTTCTTCAGAAACATGATTTCAATTTCATGGTTTGCTGAAGCATTTATGGATTTCAAAATATTTCTATAGGTTCTGGCTACTAGTGTGAAGATGAGGCCAAAAATAACACCAATTCTAATTAACTATAATATCATAGAGTTTAGATTTTACATTATACAAGCAATTATGTAGTGACAGATGCCATTTTAAGTACTCTTTATATTGCCTTATAAGGCAACAGTATAAGGTGAAGAGTATCACAATCCAGGATTTTGCAATAATGAAACAGAAGCAGCAAGATTTTAAGTAAATTGATAAAACACAGAGTGAATAAATTGCAAAACTTGCTTTTGTATCCATCCAGGCTTCGTAGTTTCTACTTTCCACATTATGCTGTCTCAGTGTGGAATGATGTGTCTGATAGTCATTTTGCTGTAATTAGTGTCTCCATCATCTATTTTCCTGGTGTTGAAAATCTATTCCAGGGCACCTGGGTGGCTCAGTTGGTTAGGCGACTGCCTTCGGCTCAAGTCATGATCCCGGAGTCCCGGGATCGAGTCCCGCATCAGGCTCCCTGCTCAGCGGGGAGTCTGCTCCTCCCTCTGACCCTACCCACTCTTGTGCTCTCTCTCTCTCTCATTCTCTCTCTCAGATAAATAAAATAAAAAAAAAAGAAAATCTATTCCATATGATATGTGAAGATAATCCTACCCACTGTCCATGCTGTATAGCTAGACAGTCAAGGTCTGTCTAGTTTTTTGACAGATGTTTTGGCATATGTACCCTGGGAAATAAAAGGTCTCTCTTTCTTGAAGATAAATACTTGTGTCAGTAAGTGGATTGCCACAAATTTCCCTGGTCTGATGAAGGAGTCAGAAAGAAAGAACGTGCAAAGAAAAGCAGAGTCAATGGACAGAGGAAAATATGAGCCAGAAATACCACATTTTTGGTTTCTAAATCCAGGAATACCTAAAGTCAGAGTAGCTCTATATTTTTGTTTCATGAATAATGAATTCTTCTACTTAGTTTAAGGTTAAGAGGGTGCTTACCAGCATCACACTCTTCTACAGATGAGGAGGCAAATTAATAAATGCCAACATTAAAAAAAAGAAAAATAAAGAGAAATGCCAACATTAGCTCCACTATCAGCTCTTTAAAGACAGGGATTATGTCCTGTTCAACTCTGATGTATCAGCGCATGAAGTCACTGAAAAATATCTGTGGAGTGAAGGAAGGAAGGAGAAGCTCAAAGCTACTATTTGCCACTATCATCATAGGCAAAGTAAGGACACAGCCAAGCCCTCACTTTCAAGGTTGTCAGTAATTGATTACTATGAGACAGTCACTCTATACTTGCTGGAAATTATATTGAATATTTTTATCATTATCATCTTTTAAACGTCACTGAGGTATCCTTTGCATATAATGAAATTAAGAGATATTAGGGACAAACTGAAATTTCTGACAAATGCATCCATCTTTTCAACTCATATCATGATATAGAACATTCCCTCACCAGAAACTTCTTACTATTTTTTTCCAGTCAATCCCAAATACTAAAGTTATCTATTTTGATTTCCTCCAGAGGTTCATTTCCTTCGGCCTGCCACAATATAAACTTTGTCATGTCTGTTTTCTTTCTTCAATCCATATGCTATTAATATCCCTCTTTCACAGAGAAGGAAAGTGAAATAAGGAGAATAAAGAACTAGTGGCTAATTATTATTAGACAAAGGTCATCCAGAGAGTACATGTCAGAGCTCAGGTTCAAACTTAGTGATTTGATTCCAGAGTCTGTGTCTTTAGTTGTATGTATGTTCAATGCCCCTCGGCTTAAGTTTCCATGTATTTACATTTAATAACTAAATATACTGTCAAAGGTTTAAGGTTTGAATTATTATGCTAATAATTAATTAATATTATAATTAATATTAAATATTAATTATAATTAATATTAAATGATGTTTTTTTCCCTCTTATGTTACTTTAGCATATTTTATATTTACCAATGAATACAAAACCAAAACAACTGTCCAAAATTTAAACAACAAAAAAATTGCCTTCAGTTGAATTATCTTACTGTTTCAGGAATTGTGTTTATGAAGGTATTGAAAATTAGTTTCTAAATATCCTATTACACACTGCATATGTAGACCAGACTTTGTGGGAAAGTACTACGAATAGAAAGGAGTCAAATTATATGTTAAAAGATAAATGTATGTCACAATATAATTTAAAATGACATTAATAAGCTCATGAATGGCAATGACATTAATAAGCTCATTTAATTATTCTGACTGAAGCATTGATATAATGAAATTATTAAAAACAACTGGATTCAACAACATATTATTGTGGGAAGATTTTTTAAAAGACTGCCATTAATTAATTGATGCTATAAAGATCAAGAAAACTGTTTACAGAGGTATTTTCTTATTGAATTATTTGAGTGAAATTACTTGGTGAAAATTTTGGCATAATGATGCCATAAAATATTGTCTGGGAATGAACTGCTGCAAACTCTTCTTGAGTTCCCAAGTGGAAGAATATTCTTTATTGAAATTTAAAGCCTCTCATTAAGAACTCAGAAGAAGTGTGAAGGGAAGTAGTCTGTGCAGAGGCCACTATGCTCTCCCCCAACCCCCTGTGACTTGCCACCATGAGCAGCGCCTTAGCCAAGATCGTGGAGATCAAAGCTGAGATGGTTCAGACTCAAAAGAACAAGGCCACAGCACACCACCTAGGGCTGCTTAAGGCTCGCCTTGCTAACCTTCGTAGAGAGCTCATTACCCCAAAAGGTGGTGGTGGTGGTGGGCCAGGAGAAGGTTTTGATGTGGCCAAGACACGTGATATTCGGATTGGGTTTGTGGGTTTTCCATTAGTGGGGAAGTCAACACTGCTTAGTAACCTGGCAAGAGTATATTCTGAGGTGGCAGTCTATGAGTTCAGTACTCTGACCACTGTGCCTGGTGTCATCAGATACAAAGGTGCTGAGATCCAGCTCCTGGATCTTCCAAGTATCACTGAGCCTGCCAAGGATGGGAAAGGTAGAAGCCGTCAAGTCATTGCAGTGGCCTGAACATGTAACTTGATCCTGATTGTTCTGGATGTCCTAAAACCTTAGGACACAAAAAAGATAATTGAAAATGAGCTGGAACTGCAAACCCCCCAACATTGGCTTTAAGAAGAAGGATAAAGGAGGCATTAATCTCATGGCCACTTGCCCTCAGAGTGAGCTGGATGCTGAAACTGTGAAGAGCATTCTGGCTGAACACAAAATTTACAATGCTGATGTGACACTGCATAGTGATGCCACAGTGGATGACCTCATCGACGTGGTAGAAGGAAACAGAGTTTATATCCCTTGTATCTATGTGTTGAATAAGATTGATCAGATCTCCATTGAGGAATTGGATATCATCTATAAGGTGCCTCACTGTGTACCCATCTCTGCTCATCACCGCTGGAATTTTGATGACCTCTTGGAAAAGATCTGGGACTATCTGAAACTAGTGAGGATTTACACCAAACCCAAAGGCCAGATGTCAGATTATACATCCCCAGTGGTGCTGCCTTACTCTAGGCCTACGGTGGAGGATTTCTGCATGAAGATTCACAAAAATCTTATCAAAGAATTTAAATACACTCTGGTCTGGGGTCTGTCTGTGAAACACAATCCTCAAAAAGTGGGTAAAGATCATACATTGGAGGACAAGGATGTCATTCAGATTGTAAAGAAATGAAACCTTCCCCTCTACCCATGTGCTGGGCCAACCATAGCAGCTTTTCCCATGACGAAGCACCCTACCCCAAACCCCTTCGAGCTTTGGCAGCCAGTGGATCAGGATTCAGGGGAGGGAGATGAAGGCATCCAAGCAGGAACTTTCTCTTAACTTGGTGTCACCTTGTAAATTCAACTGCATAAAGGACCTGGTAGGCCATCCAGCTATATGCAAAAAAAAAAAAAAAGAACTCAGAAGAAAATTATAAACATGCTGTGGGACTTTCCAGGGTGAACAGAAAATTCTCTGTTTTTCTTCAACATCGTATAAAAAGACATACATAATGAAACAGATGTGAATGAGGATAATAATGAATGCACAAACCTGCTTTTTAAGGAATTAATTATTCCTTTCAATATTTCTTCAGTCCTTTTAACTACTTTTATTATGGTCATTGTCATTTATATATAGATTCATTTGGGTAATATTTATGAGGCATAAACATACTAAATTATGTCCTACCCAAGGATGATCTGAAACTCTGTCACCTCCCCAACAAACTACCCTCTCATTTTTTCCTGTCTGACCCTAGTAAACTAAGATGGTATTTTAAATTGGTGAAAGTAATGATGTTTATATAATATATGTGTCATTTAATTGGCAGAGAGAGATTTTGTTTTTATATTAGTCATATTGTATAGCGTGATTTGTACCTATCAAAGGAATTATTTAAACCATGCATTATTTTTTTAACTTCTGTATGTTATTTTTTTCTGTTTTATTTTTTTAATTTTATTTTATTATGTCAATCACCATACATTACATCATTAGTTTTTGATGTAGTGTTCCATGACTCGTTATTTGCGTATAACACCCAGTGCTTCATTCAATACATGCCCTCCTTAATACCCATCACCGGGCTAACCCATCCTCCCACCCCCTTCCCTGCCCCAGAACCCTCAGTTTGTTTCTCAGAGTTTATAGTCTCTAATGGTTCATCTCCCCCTCCGATTCCCCTGCCTTAATTTTTCCCTTCCTACTACCTTCTTCTTCTTCTTCTTCTTCTTCTTCTTCTTCTTCTTCTTCTTCTTCTTCTTCTTTTTAACATATAATGTATTATTTGTATTATTCATTGGGGAGGGTATGTGCTATGGTGATGCTGTAAACCATGCATTCTTAAAGGGAGTCCTATCACCTTTAAGGGAATAAGAATTAGTTCTCTCTAGAGCCATCATATCTTAGATATTACAATGGTTTATGTCTTCCAAAGCACCACAGTACATAAACAGATATATAGTATCTCTGTGGTATTAAAATTTCTTGATGGAAACTGGACAGTTAGGAAAAAAGGCATCTAAAAAGGCTCTGTAGGGTATGGGAGTGGTAATGAACTTTTGTTGCAAAACACTAAACAATGTTAGTATGTCAAATACAGCAGTGTTGATTCAATAATTGTGGCCATAGTTAAATTTTGTGTGTAAATATAGTTACAGATATTAATAAAGTTAGATTGTCTGGTGCTGTTGACTGAATGTGCTTCTCCCCCATTCATATGTTGAAATCTAATCCCCAATGTGATGGTATTCAGAGGTAGAGAATTTGATAGATAATTAAGTCATGAAGGTGGTGCCCTTGTGAATGGGATTAGTGCCTTTTTATTTTTTATTTTTTTTTTAAATTTTAGAGAGAAAGAGCACACATGGAGTAGAGGGGTAGAGGGAGAGAGAGAGAGTCTCAAGCTGACTCTGCTGAGTGCGGAACCTGTTGCAGGGCTCCAACTCACAACCCTGAGATCATGACCTGAGCCAAAACCAAGACTCATACACTTAACCAACTGCACCATCCAGGCACCCCAGGATTAATGCCTTTTTCAACGAGATCCCAGATATTTCCCTTGATCTTTCTACCATATGAAGACACAAAAATAACGAGATAATCTATGAACTAGGAAGTAAGCTCTCACTAGATACTGAATGTCCCAGTGGATTTCCCAGCCTCCAGAACTGTGAGAAATAAATTTCTATTGTTCATAAGTCATCCAGTCTATGGTATTTCTGTTAGAACAGCCAGAATGAATTAAGACTCTTGGTATAGAGGTGGGGCGGTGGCAGGGATAATCGAAGTCCAGCTGCTTAAGTTACTGCTCCACAAACAGGCAAAATTAAATACATATTTGCAAATATTTCCTTTATGTTTAATAACATACCTTGCATTATATTTGAAGAAATGTGCATAAAATTATTTTTGTTAACATGTTCTTATGAGCCAATTAAGGAAAGTTAAAACCTGGCTCTATAACCTATGCTATTACCTTGATTGTAAGTGGGTGTCGAAAATGTTGGATGAATAATAAAGTTGAACTAATTCCCACACGGAAGGCAGTTTTCAAAATATTTTTTAATAAAATTATCATAAGAAGTTTTGGTTTTACAGAAATATATTGACAATTCTTAGCCTTTAGACAGAGGTCAAATTGGGCCACATCTCTCTTAACTCCAAAAATGGAAGCATCAAAGAAAGATTGTGGAGTTAAATAGGTAAGGAAGATTTTATTTAAGACTATTGCAATAGGGAAGACATATTGAATCTAACTCTGGTGAAACCAAAGGCAGGGGAATTTTTAAGCACTGAGGTAAGCTAGTGGAAAAGTACAGGAGGATGTTAGAGGGAGGTTGGCCAATGTGATTAGGTCATCCGATTTTTGCTAACTGGTACTTACCAAATTTAGGCTCCCACTCTCCATTAAACAGGGAGATAGGGGCCCTATTTTCTTGATGATTACATTAAGCAGTTTGCTCCCAAATCTTTGAGAAAGACATAATTGTGTGGCAAAACTAGCAAGAGGCTAGGAGAAGATTTACATCTCAAAGAAGCATTAAAAAATTTGCATTTGCAAAATTTCTAAAATAAAAGCCCTAAGAAAATGGAGATCAGGGCCTGTAATCAGAAACAAAGCTGTCTGAAGTTTACTCAGACTGAAGGAAATATTAAGGTCATGTCAGTCAGAAGACTATTAATGATGGGATCCAAGACCTAATTAGACCATATTTAACACAGGGATGGAGTTACTATTCAGAGAAAAAAGTCTAAAGTTAGTCTTGTTTGTGGTTTTCACTCTCTTTTTGAGATCATATGTGTTGGTTAATTTATTCTAATCTGCTAACATGGTAAAATGAGTTTGAAGATTTTTTTGTGTTTTGTTTTTGTCCTTTGTTTTATTTGTTTGCTTTTTTCATTTCATTGTTTTTCCTCATTGACTAATACAACTCTGCTTTAGGGCCTCATAATAAATACTTTTTCCTCTGCTACATCAATTTTTAGATTACAGTTTTCTTATGCCTAAGATTTGTCAAGAATTTAATGAAAAGGAAAAAAAAATAGTGAAAACGGATCAAAAGGCCATTCGGTTGGATTTTTGGTACAGGTCTAAGCTAGACAGGCTAAAAGGCCTTTGCCACTCACACATGGCTTGGCCCACGTAGCAAGGAAAGTACAGGGAGCGTGATTCCAGTTAAGTGATTGTTAAAAGTGCATCAGGTTTTTGTGTTTTTTTCTAGATACTTTTCCATCTCTACATTATAAATATCATAGTATTCTATATTTCTACTGAGAAACTTTGAAGAAGATATTCTAGATATACCTAGGTATATATTCTAAGTAATAAAAAACACTAAATGTTTTCTTTTGCAAGAAAATATCACATGAGACTTTGGAAAGCAAAGTGAAACTTTAAATTATAAACTCATTTACAAACAAACTACACAGTTTTCTGTGATCTAGATTTTCAGTAATTTTAACCAAGTGGTTTGGGTTTCAGTATAGAATTAGCAAGTATAAAAAAGTCATGTTTATGCAAGATGGCTGTGTGGCAAAAGTAACTAGAGATTAGTTGAATATTGGTTAAATGAAATTTAAAGCATTCTTGTGTTTATTCTTACATATATTCTGATTTTCAAAGAATCACATTTAGTTTGACCATAATCTTCTTTTGATTAGTAGTGACATTGTAGTTACAGTGCTTTATTATAAGCCCATTTGAGTATTTTCTTCATTTCCGGCATAGTGATTGTTTCCACAAAAGTCAAACCTCAACTGAAGATTAAAGATAAGGGGGTATCAGCAATAGCCAAATTATGGAAAGAGCCCAAAATTCCATCAACAGATGAATGGATAAAGAAGATGTGGCATACACAGACATGCACACACACACAATGGAATATTACTCCGCCATGGGAAAGAATGAAATCTTGCCATTTGCAATGATGCGGATGGAACTTATTATGCTAAGTGAAATAAGTCAGTCAGAGAAAGACAAATATCATATGATTTCACTCATATGTGGAATTTAAGAAACAAAACAGATGAACATAAGGGAAGAGAGAAAAAAAGAGAGGGAGGCAAACCATAAGAGACCCTTAACAATAGAGAACAAACTGAGGATTGCTGGAGGGGAGGTGGGCGGGGGGATGGGCTAAATGGGTGATGGGCATGAAGGAGGACACTTGTTGTGATGAGCACTGGGTGTTCTTCTATGTAAGTAATGAATCACTGAATTCTACTCCTGAAACCAAAATTCCCTATATGTTAACAAACTAGAATTTAAATAAAAACTTGAAACAACAACAACAAAAAGATAAGGGGGATACCTCCACAATAAATTTCCCTATTTACAGGATGGGGAATTCAAGTGAAAGGACAGGAGAGTTATGTACCAGGGAGGCCAAGTTTAACTGGCATAACAAATACAGATGTTGTAGAAGAGGGTGGTCATGACACCAAACCTCCTCTAACACCAGTACTGTGTTATAGGGATTCATGTTGTGTCAAAACTGATGTCCAATTCCTTCAGTCTATCAGTTGTTCAGTTCTCCTCTCCAACATTATATGATTTGAGAGCTAAGCTTTTGAATTAAATTATCATACTACACTTTCCAAAGTGTGTTTTGCCAGTTAAGAATTGCGAAACAAAGGGGTGCCTGGGTGGCTCAGTTGCTTAAGTGTCTGACTCTTGATTCTGGCTCACATCATGATCTCAGGGTGGTGAGAACCAGCCTCTTGTCAGGCTCCATGAGGCTGCTTTAGATTTTCTCTCTCCCACTCCATCTACCTCACCCCATCCCCATCCCACACCCCCCGCTCAAGTGTGTGCATTCTCTCTCACTAAAAAAAAAAAAAAGGGGGGGGAAGCAAAAATCAGGAAGGGAAAACCTTGAATTGCATAAAATTATTATTATTTTTTTCTTCTTTTTTAACTGAAGGACTTCTGGGACATTTCATACTGCATTCATCTTAAATCTTCATGATGGTGTAACATAATGTGTTTCACTAACATACTTGACTTTTTTTTCATGAAACAATGCAAGTAGCATGATACAATTAAAATCATATGCTGCACAGTTCCATTTAATATGAATTTAAATTAATTATATTTTTACTTATAGGTTATAAGTGGTTAGAGATAGTACTTCCATATTTAAGGGTATTTTATGTGTTATTTTTTTTTAAAGTTATACATTCCTGGCATACTTTAAGGACCCTCACAAAAGACCCATCTGCCTATTTTTTGTCATGAACCTACCCTCGCACTTTTCAAATATCCTGTTGCCATCGAATTCAATTGACTTAACTACTGGAAAAGTGTAATGTGAACTTATTAATATAAGATGACATTTGTTTTCTTTCTTTTAAAGATATACTTCTCTGTTGGGGTGCTTGGGTGGCTCAGTCGGTTAAGTGTCTGACTTCAGCTCAGGTCATGATCCCAGGGTCCTGGGATCAAGCCCCGCATTGGGCTCCCTGCTCAGCAGGAAGACTGTTTCTCCCTCTCCCACTCCCCCTGCTTGTGTTCCCTCTCTCGCTGTGAGTCTCTCTGTCAAATAAATAAATAAAATCTTTAAAAAAAATAAAAATTTACTTCTCTCTTGATTTAGAGCTATAAATAGTAAATACCTTACAGTGATATAATCCAATCTATCTTTCATAGCTCTCAAAAGAAATTTTAATGAAAATCATGTGTTTTTATTTAGTGACTTTTGCCCTTAGCACAGATTTTTATATATTTATGTATAAGAATATTTGCAAATTAATTTCCTTTTGATGTAGTTCTTGATTGTGGCGATTGTGAAAATAATGATGGCAGAAAGTAGAACCAGCCCAATTCAAGAGTACCCCTTAGAAATCTCATGATTTAGTTTCAAATTTCAGTCTAGCTTTCATGAGGTAATCGATACCTTTAAGAGAATTAGAATGCGCACTTACTCAGTTGATAAATTTCAAATAAGTCCCAGGAAGACTGCAGCTCAAAACAAACAAATGCAGATGTCTGCCATTAATTACCCCTTCTCATCATTATCCATCTTTTTAATGAAATTATAGAAGGTTAATTGTTCATGTTGTGAATAAGGATCACAACATGTGAGATACTCTGGCCCCTAATGTTGAGTGCTTCCAACCTGTTTTGTAGCATTTAATATACTCTTACTTTGAATCACTCAAGTTTGTAAATTATTTTGAAGGAATTTAACTTAGTCCTTCTTCAAAATTGACAAAAGTTTTAAGGGATATCCAAGGGTCTTCTACTAAAAATTAATTATTTGAATAAAGACCTTCACTATAGACATCCCTGGGTGTTCTAGAGCTCTTTTTTTCCTTTTTTAAATTCCTAATATGCAGAATTTCTCCACTTTTTTCTGACTCTGCAATTGTTCTTTGGAAATGTGATGATCTGTTGAATGTTAGAAAGAGAACATATTTATTTATGAATAAACTTGGGTATGCCCATAATGTTTGGAAGTAAGAAAAGTCACCCTCCAAAGCCATAAGGAAATCTTACTACCAGTATGATGATATATACCTAACAGAGTTCAGAGTATGTTGCAAAGTCTTTCTTTAAATATCCTTTGAATAAGCTCTCAACCCATAAAATATCTACCTCAGCTAAATGTCAAGAAACTCTCTATCTTTTTCACATCCTTAAAAATACTAGGTCTTCTAATATTTTTATACCACTACTCTCCCTTACCTACCTGGTCCTGGTTCTCCCACAGTGGATCAGATGTAGGAATGATGGGAATGTTTCAGTTTTTTTTTTTTTTTTTTTTTTTTTTTAGGGCTATCAAATCTTAAAATATTTTCAAACTTAAAAGCTACTAGAATTTCAGGTCTCTTTGGTGCATAAATGCTTCTTATGATAAATCTTCATTTCTCTTGTTATTTTTGAACATCTCTTTTATCTGAACTCTTTGCATCATGGAAGTAACAGAGTGCTTCTCTCTTTTTGTTTTTCTACCAAAGATTTACTAAGACTTCCATTTCCTATATTGGCATGGGTTAGGACACTGAAGTTGGGAGGAAGTGAGGAAAGTGGACTAAATTCCCAGAAAGGAGGTAGGGAAAATTCTGGCCTTTAAAAGACTCTCCCTAGAGAAATGCTTTGAATATATCCAAAGTGAGGATACTCTTCCCTCCCAGCTTAGTGAGTGGAGAGGACTAGAGAGTACCTCTGTAGGCAGCTTCCAGCCACATGTGGGGGGGTGGGGAGGGGTCTCTTACCAGGATCATCACCTCATTTCAAGTCAGAAAAGTGAGTGAGTAGATTTTATGATGGTTTATACATGGAACTCTTACTTGTTCCTTATCTTTGGACACCAGGAATCATATATTCTATTACACTCCCCTCTTTTATATGCCTCCATCATATTTCACGACCCATTTTGCCACATCTTGACCCTTGATGTCCTGAAGTTCTGTGACTGGCCTGTCACTTCAGGTGTTTCTACTAAACTTTTCCCACCAAGTCCACTGATAGACTGAGCAGGGTGAGATTGGGTGGAGGGGGACTCCTTGTAGTTACGTTTGGAGCACTGCTGGGGTATTTGAGCATGGTTATTAGGGTCTGAATTCTAAGGTAGGTAGGGTTGGATCTACTCCACTACCCACCATTTCCCTTACTCTTTTAAACAGAGTCCCCATCATAAATCTGTAACTTCTATCTAGTGAGGGTTCACCTTAAGAATGTAGATGATTCTTGCTAACTAGAACACTTTGGGAAAATACACATGCTCAAAATCTTCTGTTTATTGGAATAAGTTCAAGCCAGGAACCTCAAAATAGAGAATCTATTTTTCTTCCCACTGTAATCCCATCAAAATGTTTTGGTTCTATCCCAGATGAATACTGTACAGGTTCTAAAGCCTCTTCAAAGAAAGGGGGGAAAAAAAAGAGTGCTGACGCATGTTAATTCTAGTAGCTCTTTAGTTTGAAAATATTTTAAATAGTTGATCTTAGTGTGAAAAATTTTCCTCTAAAGCCAAGTTGAACCAAATTTTTTCTAAGCATTTGCAGCCACTTAGGATGAGAAGAACCATATCCTTACAATTTCTACTTTTTATTCTTTCTGAAAGTGTCCAATGTCCCCTGCATGATCACTAGGATCATAGGGAGATTTTTTTTTTTTTTTGTGAAACAGCACCCATATCTTTATTAGCTCATTTAAAGAGCATAGTAAAAATCTACAATTTGCATTTACATGTCTTTTTCTTTCTTTTTTTTTTTTAAATTTCATTTTTATTTGTCAGAGAGAGAGAGCAAGCGAGGAAGAACAAGCTGGGGAGAAGAGGCAGAGGGAGAGGGAGAAGCAGGCTCCCTGCTGAGCAAGGAGCCCGATGTGAAACTCAGTCCCGGGACCCTGGGATCATGACCTGAGCAGAAGGCAGATGCTTAACCGACTGAGCCACCCAGGCATCCCTACGTAAGTCTTTATCTATAAATCTTATAAAAATCTTTATCTATAAATCTTGTATGTATGGGGAATGTTTGCACATTTCAAATTTCACATTTCAAACTTT
Source organism: Eumetopias jubatus (assembly GCF_037043125.1). NCBI lineage: Eukaryota > Metazoa > Chordata > Mammalia > Carnivora > Otariidae > Eumetopias > Eumetopias jubatus. Next base: position 67,151,817 of record NW_028274808.1, read on the forward strand.
TAGCCAGGTGTTGTCCCACCCTACACGTACTTCCATTACTCTCTTCAATTTTATCTTTTCCCATTGACCAAACTTTAATCCCCATCTACAAAAACTTTTATTCCCATCAGCAGTGCTTTAGGGCTATATAATTTACATCTACTGTGGCTGCAGCCTCTAAGTAAAGTCATAGTTTGTCAGACTGGGTTCTTTGAATATTTGGATTTGTTCCTCTCTTGCTCAGCCTACATTCTCCTTATGGAATAAAAAAGAATACCTTTCCTGTGGTGTCATATTCAATTATCTGAAAACTAGAAATGATTGTGTTGCAAGTATAGAGACTTTCTTCTTTTGTATTGAGCATAAACAGAAGATAAGAAACATGACTGATTATTGCTCCCTTACCTATATACAATTGGAACTAATCAAATTATAATTTTCTGATAGATAATCTTAATTAATTTATCCCATGAGCTGCCATTTAATGGAAATGGATTAGAGTTAGTAGGGGAGTTTAACTCTAATGCTGTGTGCGGCTCATTGATTCTATCTGACATACTAAGACATTTACCTTCAATTCTACATCCTTCCCAATAGTAAGGAGGGGTTGCTTAAAATAGTAAGGAGGGGTGTGGTCCAGGGGAATGCCAAGATTGAAATGGTGGGAGATATCTTCCTTACTTGGGTGCAGACAACAAAGATGTGACATATTTTATAGAGAATTTATGAACACAAATAAAACCAACTGAACATTGGTTTGCCTTATATTATCAACATGCACTGGCAATTTTAAATAAAGTAAGTGACAAAATTAATGTGCTATTTTAAAACAAACACATATATACCTATATGTATACACATACTTATGTGTGTGTGTGTTTTAAATAACTCATTTATTTTATTAAATATGCCTTAATAATTTGGAAAATTCCCAGTTATACAGTTAGTCCTTGAATCACACATATTCTGCTTTTTAAAGAGTACGTATATTTTTAAAGACTAAATTCATCAACGGGCACCTGGGTGGCACAGTTGGTTAAGTGTCTGGTTTTGGTTCAGGTCATGATCCTGGGGTCCTGGGATCAAGCCCCACATTGGGGCTCCCTGCTCAGTGTGGAGTCTGATTATCCCTCTCCCTCTCTGCTCTCTTGTGATCTCTCTCTCTCACTCACTCTCTCCCTCAAATAAATAAAATCTTTTTTAAAAAAAGAATAAATTCTGGGGTGCCTGGGTGGCTCAGTTGTTAAGTGTCTGCCTTCGGCTCAGGTCATGATCCCAGGGTCCTGGGATCAAGCCCCGCATCGGGCTCCCTGCTCAGCGGGAAGCCTGCTTCTCCCTCTCCCACTCCCTCTGCTTGTGTTCCCTCTCTCGCTGTGTTTCTCTCTCTCTCTGTCAAATAAGTAAATAGAATCTTTAAAAAAAATAATAAATTCATCAAGATTTGAATTTGTTTTGGCTCACTTAAGACTCACTTTTGTCTCCAACACCTTTGGTGCTACATTTTCCTACATTTAAACAGTGGATTTAAAGTAAACAACAATAGGGCAGTGATTATAAAGACAATGATTGAGTTATTTCAATTCTATGAACTACTTGGAAATTATGTTTAAAATTTAAAACCATGAATAAGATTGTGGATTATGAAGTATAATAAATGTGTTTGGTAAGTGCACATTTTAGATCATATGTTTAATCTATTTATGTTATCTATGAATAGGGAGTTTGTATCGCTCACTGCTTTACCACACAGTGCCTGCCATTTAATATTCTCCATAAATACTTACTGAATGAACAAATAAATAATTGAATGAATGAGTGTCTCTTTGCTCTTCTAAGTGTCTACCCTGCTGAAGTAAGATTTAAAAATGACAAAAATATAATGCTAGAGCTGTGTGACAATTTAAGCCTTTAATTTTTAGTGTCTGTCCCATTGTGTTTTAGTAAACTAAGATATTTTACTTTGGAATCCTATGTGATTATATTAGGGGTAGTCTTCTATGTAAGTAAATATATGAGGAAGAGAATTAACATTTATTTAGAGCTTGTTATTTTTAAGGGATTAGAGAGAACATTTAAAATTCATGTTTTATTTTAATTTTTACTATAACCTTAAGAAATAGCCACTATTATCCCCTTCTTATAAATGATGGAAGTGAACTGAGCATTGAGTAATAATAAGTGTCCATGCTTTTTCTTCAGTGATTTTGAAACACTTTTTGGGCCCTACTCGGTATAGCCTATACTCAGAGAACGTTGATGAAGTCCAAGAAGCACAGAGAGGATGGCAAATCAAAGTGCATCCATGTTTTAGCCAAAGCAGCAGATATAAGTTTTGAACTTCCAAGTGAAAATTCATTTGAAGAAAGGTATAGATAGCTTTAAAATATTCAAATGACTGTACTATGGCATTTTTATCTCCCCACAGCAATGTTCAACAATCCAGACAATTGCAAAATAACTCAATTGTTCCTGGATGAGTTCTCTCCTCTTCAGTTAATCTACCCCATGCACAGAGATCTTGAAAGACAAAAAGAGCAAGAGTAAGAAGTTGCAAGCATGTCACAGATGCCAGATACTCCCGGTAATTTTCCATGGACTTAAAGAAAATACACTGGGAAATACTCATATCTCTTGAATGCTGGTTTGGTTATTCACTTCTTTTCTATATTAATAACAAAACCAAAAAAAGAACAAGGGAAAAAAAGGTTCTGATTGGGGAAGATTTCTGAACTTATAAGCATTTGAATAAAAATCTTCCTAAGTGATGAATTTTACTGCTGTGTATTTCTAAAATAAAGCAGCACCAGCACATTTATGCCATTCATTTCCATACAATTTGTAAAGTTATTACCTATTTGGAATATTACCCACTTTTCTTCATGTACAACATAAAAATTTATGATGGATACCCTTTAAATGTGTATCTAAAAGTATGCATTACAATAAAGTATGATTTGTGATGGGAATAAGCATTGCATCTTCATTTTTAATTACCTTTCTCTTATAGATGAGCTCAGGAAAATATCAAAGTAAAATGTATCCTATCACAGATGAATACATCAGGATGACTTGCATACTATATTAAACATTCTCCATACTAATGATCAGAATTTTTCCTCTACTAAATAACTACACAAATCTGAGTTCAGTTTTTTTTTTATGGAGATGATTATTGAATTACACAATCTATATTCTTTTGCTCGTTATTCTGTGATACAGTATTCCACAAATCAGAAATATCTGTAGGATTTAAAATATGCCCACTGAGTTCTGAGAGATTCTTTTATGTGTTTTCTATTATCTTAGATGACAATTATGTTCGTATATTCTAGTACACTAAATGATTCATAACTGCACTATCCTAAGATATTTTATTTTGTGTCATAAAATGCAGAGTGGTCTGAAATAAAACTAAGCAAGATAGTCATCTTATGAAAATGAACTTTTCCACTTAAGTTTGGGAGCTACAACCTTGTACATAACAAGCAATATCAGCAAGTTTGCAAAGAAAGTTCAAAAATACACAAAAAACACAATATTCAGAAAAGAGCAGAATGTTAAGTATCCATATTCATTTACTTTGTGATATTTACAACATATAGTAGAAGTCAGCAACAGATTGTGTAAGGCTAGCCATACACTAGCAGTGTAACCAAGTCGTTGCCAATCCACAATGCTTGGGAACATAACTCAACATGCCAACTTCCAGGTGGTATTAGACATTACCCTCTCTGATAATGCTCTTTTCACTTCCTTTTTTAGATGTAGAATATATCCCCAAAGTAATGAGGACTTATGGTATTCTCAGGAGAATACGGAACTACCAGACCGTATTTCTTATATGTGTCAAATCTAATTCATGGTAGTGAAAAAAATGGAAATCAAAACCATGCCAATCTCTTATTCTTTAAATGCCATGGCCAGTCACAGAGGTCTCACATATAGGATGACCCCAGAGTCAAGGGAAGAAACATAAAGTAGGTTTAGGGGCTCAAGTTAGCTAACTCTTTATGGATACCATTCTGAGGAAGATATTTTCATTTCAGTGCAGCAAATGGAATTTTAATTCTTGGTGAAAGCAGGCAATTTTTATAAGATATCTGGAGGAAATAAGGAGGGAGGTGAGATTAGTCTGATGCCCTTGGGTATGTTAGGCACAGTGACTTACCAGAGTCCCTGGGTTATTGAGGAATATTAGGGCAGACTAACATCTTGCAGATATCCTCAAACATCAAATAGGGAATAAAAATAGATAGGATCTTTTCATCATGTAATCCAGAAATGACCAATTATTATATGATAAATGAATGCTAAAAAATGGATATGCTTATTTAATATGTAGTATTTTAGATGTTTTTAACACACATGAAATTTCAGTTCATTAGAAAGAAGAGGAAGAGTTACCTCTTTATTTTTTTCCCATTTCCCTTCAATAATAATCTATTTTAGCAATTAATATATACTATTTCTCATGGTTATTTCCATATTTCTAATTCTTGATTTATCACTATTAGATACTGATAATCTACTGATTTACTACAAAAAAAGATAGAAATTTATCTTATTAAAATCATTCTACCTGTTTTTATTTCATCCAATATAGAATACTTATGTTATTTTTAAAACTTCCATTGAATTTTAATTAAAATGTCCATTTTAGACAACTTTTTTAAAAGATTTTATTTATTTAATTGACAGAGAGAGAGAGAGACAGAGAGAGAGGGAACACAAGCAGGGGGAGTGGGAGAGGGAGAAGCAGGCTTCCCGCCGAGCAGGGAGCCCGATGCGGGGCTCAATCCCAGGACCCTGGGATCATGACCTGAGCCGAAGGCAGTCACTCAGGTGCCCCCATTTTAGACAACTTTTAACATTATCCACTGACTCATCTTCTTGTAAGGTGAGGATACGAGTACCTGTGCTCTCTGTCACCAGCTTATATGAGCTACAACTTTACTTTTATTTTGACAAGGATGAAAACAATTTTTTTTCTTTTGCAGCTATAATTAAGTCTTATGTGGTTTATTTGCCAATATCCCTATATCAACACAGAGATTTCACTTCCAAGTATGATAGAGTAAGTGATATTGGATTAGACTTTCTACTGTAAACCAATAAAAAAAATCAGATAAAAACACATAAGGCAACAGTTATTATAAACTGGGCAGGAGACAGCATATAACCACAAAATTTGGAAATCATAAGACGTGCTCCACAATCATCCTTCTACCAGTAGACAGTTTCCTAATGATGGCTCAGCAAGTTGGTCTTCAAGAGGAACCACTTGAATTAAGATAAGGAGGGAGAGGTCAGAATTCTCAGGTGCTCAAAGGCTGAATTCTGTAGAAAAGACTACTGAAGAAGAGGGAGTATGCAAAGTGGATTCCCACAAATATGCATGAAGTTTCCTAACTAGTCATATGTGGAGGACCAGATCTCACACAATGGAAAATTCTACACAATTTACCATACAGCATTGACTATGGGGTTGAAAGTGAAATAGGCACTAGAGGTCACACAGTTCTAGGAGACATTGGGAGCTCCATCCAGCCAAAATGGAGAAATCTCATTACCACCTACTTCACATCTTATACTTCTAGATGAGACATCAGAAAGACCACAGCTTATGAGAGAATATGATAACCTAAGTAAGGCCTACACTATATTTTTCTTAACACAGCCAAAATCAAGCTTTGACAAAGTCCACAGGAGAGGCAGAGTTTGGAGAATGAATCCTACCAAGTTAGAGGAGCTTGAGAAAAACCTTAGACTTTTCACAGATCCTTCCCAGGAAAGTGTTAACCAGGCCTACATAAGGGTAAGGTAATCAGTCAGTAATTCAACTCCTTACCAGAAGAAAATAAACATATTTAAGAAAAAGTTAACAGGGGCGCCTGGGTGGCTCAGTCGTTAAGCATCTGCCTTCAGCTCAGGTCATGATCCCAGGGTCCTGGGATTGAGCCCCGCATCAGGCTCGCTGCTCCACGAGAAGCCTGCTTCTCCCTCTCCCACTCCCTCTGTTTGTGTTCCCTCTCTTGCTGTGTCTTCCTCTGTCAAGTAAATAAAATCTTAAAAAAAAAAAAAGAAAAGAAAAAGTTAACAGAATCTAGAGTCTCCAAAATGTATATCCAAAATTTTCAGTATAAAATAATTTAAATAATAATAATTTAAATAGTATAGAATAATAGTATAGAATAATAATTTAAAATAATTTTAAAAATTAGATATGCAAAGAAACCAAACTATATGACTAGTAGTCAATAAAACAGTCAATAGAAATCAAACCAGTTATGTCTTGATGTTAGATTTAGCAGACAAGTTTAAAACAAGTATTATTTAGTTCAAAGAAGTAAAGTAGATTTTATAAAGATGTTCAAAGAAATAAACAAAAGTAAACAAAATAAGCTGATAATGAATGCAGCCCAGAAAAATGTAATCTATTTTAAAAATTGAAAATTTTAAAACTGAAAATTTTACTAACTGAGGTGAAATTTTTTTTCTGTGCTACATAGTAGGCTGATGATGAAAAGAGTCAGTGAACTTGATCACCGATCAAAAAAAAATTATACTGAGTAAGAGAGAGAAATATGATTGAGAAAAACATGCACAAAATAGCCAGCAATTGTCAGACAAAATAAAACAATCTAACATACACATAATAAGAATTCCAGGAAGAGAAGCATGTGAGAACGGGATATAATATTTTTGAAGAAACAATGTAGAATAATTTCCCAAATGTAATAGAAACAAATCAACTTGCAGATTCTAATAGAATCAAAGATAATCTGAAAGCATTCTGAGAAAAAAAGAAATATCACATACAGGAAAACAGTAATATAAATTTTTACTTACTCATCATCAAAAATAATAGAAGCCTGAAGAAAATGGAGTGATATTTTAAAAGGCTAAAAGAAAGAAAGGAAAACAAAACCAGGTCTGTCCATCCACTGTTCCATTCAGTGACAATATCTTTGAAAACAAGGGTAAAATAAAACCTTTTCAGATAAATGAAAACTGAGAAATTTTGTTGCCCAAAGACCTGCACTATAAGAAATGCTAAAGGATATTTCTCAGGCAGAAGGATAACACTGAACAGAAACATAGATCTACCAGAAGGAAAAATGAGTGCCAGTAAAGTAAACATGTAGGTAAGTATAAAGAACTGTGTATTTTTTTATTTTCATAATATTCCTCAGAGAGAACTGACAAAAATAGAACTAGTAAAATGTAAAATGTGATTTATAATGCACACTGAAACACAAGATATGACAACAATCCTTGGAATTTTTCATCCATGTAGATATAAGGGTGGACATAGGGAATTATACTCCTGAGAGATTATTTCATTGTAGAAGTCAGAAATGGGAGTTTGAAACTAAAAATTTGACAAGTGTGAAGTGTGAAGTAGGAAGTTTAAAGAGTAGAGTGTGAAGTGTGAAGTTTAAATAATACAATACTGATTCTGAATACCCTTTCATAAATTAGTAATGCATATTTTCAACTCCAAAACAGGCACTAATTTTTTTAATTTTTTTATTGTTATGTTAATCACCATACATTACATCATTAGTTCTTGATGTAGTGTTCCATGATTCATTGTTTGTGCATAACACCCAGTGCTCCACGGAGAACGTGCCCTCCTTAATACCCATCACCAGGCTAACCCATCCCCCCATCCCCCTCCCCTCTAGAACCCTCAGTTTGTTTTTCAGAGTCCATCGTCTCTCATGGTTCGTCTACCCCTCCAACTTACATAACAAATATATTAAGAAAAGATATAGCAGACTACAAAAATATTAGAATGTGTGCTGTCATCTGCGTTGAAATAACTGGTACTTGACTTTCCCTCTGGCCTAAAAGTCTAAGAAACTGGACAAAATTAAAAATAAATTTTTAACCTGGGTCTTATTCTTTTTGGATATTACTTTCTTGTATGGAAAATGAAAGATTTATTCTTGAACAGCAATTTTCAAATGCATAATACAGACTGGCTATGTCAAAATTATCTGAAGAATTGGTTTAATTATCATTTTTTTATTTTTTTATTTTTTTCCTTTTGAAGTTAGTTGACACACATTACATTAGCTTCGGGTGTACAACATAGTGATTTGATGAGTCTACATGTTATGCTATGCTCACAAATGTAGCTTACATCTGTCATCATACAATGCTATTATGGTATCATTGACTATATTTCCTAAGCTGTAGCTTTTATTCCCATGACTTATTCATTGCACAGCTGGATGCTTGGACCTCCCACTCTCCCTCACCCATTTAGCCAATCCCCACATGTCCCTCCTCTCTGGCAACCAACGGTTTGTTCTCTGTATTTATGAGCCTGTTTCTGCTTTTTGTGTGTTTTGTTTTTTAGCGTCCACATATTAGTGAAATTATATATTATCTCTTTCTGACTTATTTCCCTTCACATATTCTTGCTTGAAAAGAGACTCACTGAATAAGAATTTCTAGGAGCCAACATATTCTAATGTGCAATCAGGTATGAAAACTATGAAACTAAACGAGCTTCGGTCTCTCTTGCCCCTCATACATTCTAATTCACTAAAAATAAATTTTAAACTTATTTACTTGCTGTTTTACTTCCAATAATAATACCTCCCTAAGGATTTTTCTTATGAGCATGCCATTAAAGCATCAATTAAATAGGCTTGCTTATGAATTTAGATGTTTAGTGACCTTTTCAATGAAATGTTTCATCTTAATACCCCTTCACTATAAATGTCTCATTAAAGGGAGAATACTCCCAGGAGCATATAGAAGTTCTGAATTTATAGGGTCAGAACTACAAATGATAAATAGCAGCAACTGGATAGATGCTCCAAAATAAATCTTCAGAAACCCAATAATTAGTAGCACAGTTTTCTAAACCAAATAATATGTTTGTTAACATAAACACAAATAATTACAGGCCTAGGAATAATTGCAAAATTGTGGACTGTTACATAATGAACGATGATGGTCAAGAATGGTGTGTATTTATCATTTCTTTCCTTTTATTTATCAAAACATTTAAGTCCACCTGTCAATGGGATGTTACCTTAAGAGCCCATTATCTGTTCTAAAAATTGATTTTCAATTAATCTGCATCTCCACTTCTTACCTTAGCCAATATACCTCCAGAAAACACTGCTCACTGAGAACATTAATTCATGAAATTTGATTAGATGACACTTAATGGGTTCAAATTGACACTTCCTTCACCTCCCTGGGACATGTTAGTTACACATTTGGTTTCTGTAAGTATATATAACTAAATATAACTCTTAAGACTGTCTCACACAACACTGGAAACCAGGTCAAAGCAATTGATGACACTGTGCAGAAAGATGAAATGCCCACCCATGTGTCTGTGAGGGACATGATCTGAGTAAGACTAGTTATTTCCTCCCCTCAAAAAAAAAAAAAAAAAATCTTTTAAGATATTTCCTAGTGTAATTTCTTCTCAAACACAAATGTGTTAATCTGTAAATGAATATAAACAATAAGGTCTATTCAAGTGAAACAAACACAAGAGAAAGGAGAAAAATTACATATGCCAAAATGATCAGTATTCACCTTTCTCTCCCTTTTGCTATGCCCCTCCTCCACATATATAACACGAGTGAGTCAATGTTGTGGACACACCAACATAGATACTCACAACTGGCACACAAAGTGAATCCAGTGACATGTAAAGAAAAGTTATATAGGCTTCATATTTTCATTGTTACACAGTGTAATGACAGTGTGCCTTTATGACTAACCTATTGGTAGTCTCTTTCCACATCTATTTCTTACAAAAGGGAGCTGGATTTCACAGCTCTGGAACTTATTTTTAGCCATGATCTTTTCTCAAGCGTCTTTCATGCCAATTTTGGAGGAAAGGATTTTTAATCAAGACTATTATATATGTTACATAAATAATATGTATCAAATTACTACATAATGAATACATTTTCTCCTTTTGACTTAATAATTTTGTTTTGAATAGGCACAATTTAAGTATAAAAGTATCTATTTTAGAAAATGTAGACTGAGTAATCAGACAATTTAATCTTTAGGCACTACTACTACTGATAAATGAGATTGTTATGATTTGAGGGCAATTGATTTAGAGGCTATAGATTCTAAACCTACTGAGTAAATGGGGTCCGTATTGAAACCTGTGGATTCTTTATCACACATTTTCCTTTAACATTAGTTTTAAACCCCCTAACAAATTATTTTTGTAGTCAATTATAATTAAAAAAAATTTATATTTGGCCCATTTTTCCATTTTCATAGTTCTTTTCTTATATGAATCTAAATGTCCATCTGCTATCATTTTCTTTCTATCTGAAGATTTTATTTTCATATTTGTTTTAGTGCAGGCCTTTTGGCCATTATTTCATTCAGATTTTGTCTGAGAGTCTTTAAATCCATTTTCCCTTGGAATAATATTTTCAACAGGTAGAGATTCTCAAGATGGTGAAAATTTATTTCAACACTACAGATGTCATTCCATTATATCTTTCTTATTTCTTATAAACAATATGCAGTTATTTTTTATTCTGCATGTATTGTATTTTCTTTTTTCTAGTTTATTTCAATATTTTTTGTATCAATGGTTTGTGGTAATTTCATTATGATATGCCTTGATGTATTTTTCTTGATGTGTTTTTATACCGTTTGAGGTTTGTAGAGGTTCTTAAATATGTGATTTTATAATTTTCATCAAGTTTAGAAAATTTTCAACCATGACTAAATAGGGCATATTTATATTAATGATTAACTTGAGATTATTAAACTCTCAGCTGTAGGTTCCCCTCCGTGCTAGGGCCACTCTTCAGTTACATCAGTTACTCATGAGCTAATAAGCTCATATTTTTTCCTACCAATCTCTTCCTCAAGTCTTAACAACTCCTCTGCCTCCTGGATCATCTAAATCCAGAAATTTGATATTGGGACTTTCATAGATATTGGGAAAAACAACTAGAGAGGGGGATAGGGTTCTCTTCTCATACCTCCCATCTATAGAACTCTCCATTCATTCCCCGCACTACTACTGCTGGTACCACAGGTATAACCTTTCATAACACCATTCAAGATATAATGATAATAGGTGTAAGGAAGGCACATAAAACTTCTACTAGGTATGACTGATTTTTGTTCTTACAGATGCAAATTCAACTCCAACATTTCCCTTAAAGTTTTTTTTTTTTTTTAATATGGCCTTCAATTTTTTTGCTAATATTTCCTCCCCATAGGATTTTGAAAATATATGTCTTGGGAATCAGTGTTGCTCACTTAAAGTGAATATAGTCCCAAATATTTCCAGGCCAATTTGAAGTTAGGAGAGGACACATACTTGCTCTGGAAAATGGACTCTAAGTAGAAGTGATACACGTTCTATATATGTATGCTTACTCTTCCCCACAATGACCAAAGAAATGTATTTGATCCCAGCTCTGTGTCTGAGTGACTGTGTAGAGCAGACCCCTCCTAATGAGCCTCAATGGATATATCACATGACAGTTAAGCAACTGAGAAGTTCTGTTAAGCAACTGAGAATTCAGTACCTGAGGATATCAGTTACAGCAGCATAGCCTGTCTTTTCTTGACAAATCCTAAGTTTAACAGTTTGTTTTTACTAATGAGAGATCGAGTATATCAAATAGTGGAAATTTTTAAAACAGTGTGGATGGACAGTATTTAGAATAAATATTTTATAATATGATGTGCTAAATTGGTTTTGAATAGTATTTAATGGCACATACTGAATCTAAAAGAAGCCACACTGTTTTCCAAAGTGGCTGTACCAACTCGCATCCCCACCAACAGTGTAAGAGGGTTTCCCTTTCTCCACAACCTCTCCAACATTTGTTGTTTCTTGCCTTGTCAATTTTTGCCATTCTAACTGGTGTAAGGTGGTATCTCAATGTGGTTTTGATTTGAATTTCCCTGATGGCTAATGATGATGAACATTTTTTCATGTGTCTATTAGCCATTTGTATGTCTTCTTTGAAGAAGTGTCTGTTCATGTCTTCTGCCCATTTTTTGACTTGATATTTTGTTTTATGAGTGTTGAGTTTGAGAAGTTCTTTATAGATCTTGGATACCAGCCCTTTATCTGTAGTGTCATTTGCAAATATCTTCTCCCATTCTGTGGGCTGCCTCTTTGTTTCATTGACTGTTTTCCTTTGCTGTGCAGAAGGTTTTTAGCTTGATGAAGTCCCAAAAGTTCATTTTTGCTTTTGTTTCACTAGCCTTTTATACAGTATACACTGAAAAAAGGTTATTGGCCCCAGAAAACATTTCAGTTGCATTTAAAAGAACCAGTGTTGTTGACTGGCTATTTTCCAAAGTTGGCATTTCCTTTTAAGCCCACAGTTGACCACATTTCATGTTTTTCTTGCATCTGAATTTTCATTTAATGGGATGTGGGAAAAGGTGATGGAATCCACTTCTAGGCCAAGTCTCTCATTTTTTGTTTTGTTTTGTTTTGTTTTGTTTTTAATCTAAGGTGATCTGCACAAAGTGGAAGAAAGTAGAGCCACCTTGAATAACTCTATCATTCTGGGTTCCTAAATAACTCGATTGAGCACAAGTCCCCTATAATAAACTTTATGTGTGACAGTGTTAAGCCACAATTCTCAGTGTTAATGAACTAACTCACTTAAGATGCTGAGATGTCAGGACTTATCTGTAATAGCATTTAACTTACTTTAACAAATTATTTAACCCACATAGCTTCAGCTATTCTTAAGTTCAGGCAAACACAGGGCAAGTTTTACTCCTAACAAAAGTAGGCATTGCACAGAAAAGACTGAAAGCCCAAAGTGCAAAAGCGCTCTAATTAATCTTTTTAAATGGTTTCAACAACTGATATTTTAATGCTTCTGCTTATCAAGGGATTTGTTTTTACATCTCAGAACAAGCCATCTTAATATGATTTCTCTGTTTCTCAACAAGGTATTCATGACTTCTTTTATGCTGTGTCTTTGCCCCTAGGGCTCTTCTTTAAATACCAAGTCCTGAATATTCTGTCAAGATTTTGCTTCAATGTTATCTGATTGAAAAAGTTGTCTCTAATCACCCTATCAGAAGTTATGCCCCCCCTTTGATTTTTCAATTTGGTTGTTTTCTATGATAAATTGTCACATTTCCAGCTACTATATTTTTTCTTTTAAGTCTATTTCTGAATCCTAAGTAGAAAATAAACTACCCCAGGGAAAGCATCACGTCTTCTTGATTTATTAATGGAGTCTAAGTGCCTAGCTTTGGAAGATATCTTGAATGATCATTTTGAAGTAGTATAGAGAATAAATCATTCAAAAGTGTAGTATGAAGCAAAATGTAGGAGGTGGGGGGGGCTAAGTAGGAGTAGAGGGAGGCTATTGCAGATAAGAAACAAATAAATGTTTATCAGTGCCACAAATAAGTATGAGTGAATAAGATAAATTTAAGTATTCCCTATGTTAGCTGAAATTGAATAGTAATCAAAACAATGACCAGGTATCATCCATGGATTAATCCCTGAGTAATCAGAGAGAAATAAGGTGGCATCTAGTAATTAAAGAAATAGCAGATACACGTTACTTTTTTTCCTTTCCCTCTATTATATTAGTCCTTCTCTGGCAGAAATAGTTTCGTTTATCAATGATGTTTGTTAAGAATAGAATCCTGAAGCCAGAATAGAATAGAACAGAATCCAGCAAGCCAGGATGCAGTTTTTTGGTGTTGCTCCCATGAGCAGTACAGTGATAAGAGTAGGAAAATTTTATGCCTAGAATAAGAAAGTGATTTATAGTAGCAGCACTAAGAGCAACTCAGTTAGCATGGAGTGTCTGAGTGCAAGAGATATTTGTCTGTTTAAAGGAGATCACTTCATAGCAGTAGAAATAGCAGGATGGCACGAACAAGAAATCATAAAACGGAAGGAAACATATGCAGGAAAATACAGTGAAGTGCATAAAATCAATAAGCTCTGTTAAGGGGGCCATCCACCAGTGGTTAAAACAATAAGAACAACAACAACAACAACAACCACAAATTTATAATAAATTTGCAAAGTCCACATAGACATAATGATGTTTAGATTCTGAATGAGTATAAAATTTGTTTCTACATTCCTTACAACACAAAGAAAGATGAATAACACTATGATCTACTTCTATAATTCCAGGTATGCATAGAGTCCTATCTATTTTATTTTATTTTTTCAAATTAATGGTTCAACTCTTTCCTTGATTAAATTATAATGAAAATTAATATATCTTTCTTTTGAGTTTTGTTTCTTTTATTCCTCTTGAACTATAAAAACATTTTAATGGGATTTATTCATTCCAAAAGAGTTAAATATATTTTTAACCACCAGACGAGAGAAAGTCCTGGAGTAAGAACTCAATACCTTTACTAGTAGAACCATGTATTACCTGCTGCCATTTCCATAATGTCCATAATGTGTCATTTTTGTATGCTGGTTTCCCACTGACTGGGGCATTCATCCCACTACAATTGCTCTTCCAGATTCCTCCATAAATCAGAAAAAATGGCTATACTTGGTCTTCCAAGTTAACAACTATTTTATATTTAATATGAATAGTAACAGTTCCTAAATTGTTAGCAAGTTAAAAAAGCCCACATCTAGGGTAAATGAATCTAGGAGACAGTGGTAGAAAGAATGATAGGTTTCTAGCCTCAGTTCTACCCTCAAAGAGAGACTCAATCTGATCTGCACATTCCACTATGACAGAATAGAAGCAAATCTGCTTCAAGAAAACCTATTGTCCAATTTTAAATGGTGTTATTTATCAATAAGGTCCATATAACCTGACAAATTAGTTATGTTGTAAAAGTAAACATAAAGAAAAAACTATTTTTTTAAAAAGAAGCAATTAAACAAGAGAGATCACTTGGCAAGTCAGCAGAAAAAATAAACTATCCTAATAATTACCAGACAGAACAGTCTCTGTATAAGCAAATTTGTTGGTTAAACCAGATTTTATGCATAAAATTATACATTTACTTTCTTTTTGGTGGCAATAGTTATTATCAAGCATCTCTTGTTTGCTAAGCATTATTGTTAAACACCCTTAACCAACTACGGCTTATATGAAATACATATATAATATGACAGATACTTTTAAACATTATCTCCTGAGCTCATGCTAAATTTAAGGAATACCAAACTGGACTGGGCATATTTAAATCCTTCCAAGAGGGGCGCCTGGATGGCTCAGTTGGTTAAGCATCTGCCTTCGGCTCAGGTCATGATCTCAGGGTCCTGGCATCAAGCCCCACATTGAGCTCCCTGCTCAGCGGGGAGTCTGCTTCTCTCTCTGCCCCTCCTCCTGCTTTGTACATCATCTTTATACAACTATAACAGTGCTTTCAAATGATATTTTATAAAGGACCTTAATTTCCACAATTAAAACGTGTTTTAAAAATGGGGGAAACATTAAAGAACATTAAATTCATCTGAAATATCTCATAATGCTGAGAGGTGTGATTTTCTTTATCAAATGAACTGTATCTGTATTCAAAATAACATAGCTTTTGGCTAAATACAATTATTTCTTGTCCATTTCAGTGATTTCCTGGATCCAAAACAAAATCTGTGTATTTATTTCTTTGAAAACATCATTTGTTGACCGCCCTTTCACTGCCATGGAATGATTTGCCTTCTCAATCCAGTGGATTTTATTGGGAGCTTTCATTCTCTCTCTCTCTCTTAAATAAATAAATATAATCTTAAAAAATAATAAATAAATAAATAAACAAATAAATCCTCCCAAGAAATAGGGCATTTCTGATGGTAATCATATTGTAATTTATAAATGTATCAGGTCAACAAATTGTACACCTTAAATTTACACGTTATATATCAATTATATCTCAATAAAATATTTTTTTAATTTTTTTTTAAATTGCCTGGACCACTTATCTTATACCATACACAAAAGTTAATTTAAAATGGATTCAAGATTGGAATGTAAGACTTGAAACCATAAAACCCTTAGGAAAAAACATAGGTGGTAACTTCCTTTATATTTTGGAGATGACTTTTTTGGATCTGGCATCAAAAGCAAAGGCAAAGAAAACATTAAAATAAACAAATGGGACCATAGCAAACTAAAAACATTCTACACAGCTGAGGGAATCAACAGAAAGAAAAGGCAACCTACTGAATGGGAGAAATTATTTGCAAATCATCTATCAGATAAGGAGTTAATATCCAAATACATAAAGAATTCAAACAATCCACTTAAAAAGTGGGCAAAAGATCTGATAGACATTTTTCCAAAGGAAATATACAGATGGCCAACAGCTACATGAAAGGATGATTAATATCACTAATCATCAGGGAAATTCAGACGAAACCACAATGAGATATCACATCACACTTGTTAAAATGGTTATTATCAAAAAGACAAGAAATGAGTTCTGGCAAAGATGTGGGTAAAAGGGAATGCTTGTGCAGTGTTCCTGGAAGCATAAATTGGTGCAGCCACTGCAGGAGCAGTATGGAAGTTCTTCAAAAATTTAAAAATAGAACTACTCTATGATCCTGCAATTTGACTTCTGGATAGTTACCCGAAGAAAACAAAAAATACTAATTTAAAAAGGTATATACACTCCATGTTCATAGCAGCATTATTTACAACAACCAAGATACAGAAACAACCTAAGTGTCCAACAATGAATGAATGGATACAGATATGGTGACTGTGTCTATGTACATGTATGTGTCTATGTACATAGACACAGATATATATGAATATTATTCAGCCATAAAAAGAATGAAATCTTGCCATTTGCAATAATATTGATGAAACTTGAAGGCATTATGCTAAGTGAAACAAATTAGACAGAGAATGACAAATACCTTAAGATCTCACTTACATGCGGAATCTAAAAGAAACAAACAAACAAAACGAAGCTCAGAAATACAGAAAACAGATTGGTGGTTGTTTTCAGAGTATTCAAATTTGTACTTTTGTATGTAGAGGCAATTAATTTTCTCAGCACTAATCACTAATAAATATTGTATTAAATTGTCAAAAACAAAACAAAACAAAACAGATTGGCGGTTACCAGAGATAGGGAGTGGGGTGGGGTGAAATGAGTGAAGGGAGTCAAAAGGTACAAACTTCCAGTTATGAAATAAGTAAGTCATGGGGCTATAAGTTATAGCATGGGAACTATAGTCAATAATATTGTATATTTGAAAGTTACTAAAAGAGTAGATCTTAAAAGTTTTCATCATAAGAAAAATAAAATTTTTGTAACTATGTGTGATGATGGATGTTACCAGGCTTACTGTGGTGATAATTTCACAATATATGCAAATATAGAATCTTTTTTATGTTATACACCTGAAACTAATACATCATATGTTAGTTGTACCTTAGTAAACAAACAAACAAACAAACAAGAAATTTAAAAGGATTTCATTCACAAGAAACTGCCTTTCCCAACTATATGGTCACTATATGCTTGATTCAGTATGACTTCAGATACTAAAGTATATTTATTAAATCAAACAAAACAAAATGTAAAAGTCATTTCAAGTTAAAAATGAAATTCATATTTTAAAATGCATTTATATTTTTTCATTATATATTCTGATATCAGGTCACCGTCAGAACATTTTCTCCCAGTATTTAGCTTGCTTTTTTATTTTCTTAACAGTTTCTCACTATTGATCTTTACTTATTTGACAATGTTGTACAGTGTCCTTTATTTTTCGTACAGCTAAATTTCTCTTCAGTTCCCAAATGACCTTTCCACCTAAAAATATTTATCCTTTTAAAATTCTTCCAAGTCATCACAATAAACTTCTTTAATAAAAAAAGATTAAGACCTTTATTTATTTATCTTAGAGAGAGAGAGCATGTGAGCATGCGTGAACCAGGAGGAGGGGCAGAGGGAGAAGGAGAGAGAGAGAATCTTATGCAGGCTCCAAGCTCAGGGCTCAGCGCAGAGCCCCACATGGGGCTCACACTCACAAGCTTGCAATCATGATTTGAACCAAAATCAAGAGTCAGACACTTTAACTGACTGAGCTATCCAGGAGACCCAAAGATTCAGACACTTAAAAGCCCAAGTACAGTTGCTTCTTTTGGATAGAATTTTACTTAACTGTCATTTAACCGTTCTCTTTTCTGGTCAAATATTTCCACATTAGTGTTTTCACAAGTAGAAGCAGTCATTTTGTTTCCATTTTCTCCTTAGTATTTTGCCCTGCACAATAATCATGTATGTTATGTTTAATAATAAATTCAATCAATCTCCAAATTTTCTATGCCTTATATTCATAGATCTATTCAGAGCCTCAAATTTTCAATTTCAGCACCATAATTTTGACTCCATAGTTTCATTCCCTCTAATAAGATTGTTTCCAGCCATGTATGATTCAGAGTCTTTAAATGGTCCAACCTGAAGAAAAAAATAGAATTATCCTACCAATAATAAATAGTAATTCTCTTACAGTAAGCCTTGTTCCTGAAATTGGTAAAAGTTTAACTCATATTCAAAAGTGCTTTCCCAGCCATTTCTGAGTTCAGAGTTGAGGGCGTCAGTTTTGGATACAATTCTATTTATTATTTAAAATCTACTTGTGCTCTGCTCTAAACTCCCTTTCTCTTTATGGCCTTGATTGCAGACGTACCCAGTAAGATGAAATTTTGTGAATCCACCTTCATTATTAAATATGTTTTTTCTTGTGTTCAAGGTCAAAGACTTAAGACCATGAACACTATCTCTTATTACTTCCTAAGTCCTTGGTGCCGTTTTCTCATGCTTGCTGACACCTTCTGCTGCTGAAGGTCCTGCTATTGGGAGCCTGAACTACTAGTTAACGTCTCTCTTCCTTTATAACACAGTTTCATTCCAATGCACTCTTACTTGTGTATCTCATTCTTTATTTTTAGATTGTTTGTTTATGACAGTATTTTTCTTTTTTTTTTATTATGTTATGTTAATCACCATACATTACATCATTAGTTTCTGATATAGTGTTCCATGATTCATTGTTTGCGTATAACACCCAGTGCTCCATGCAGAATGTGCCCTCTTTAATACCCATCACCAGGCTAACCCATCCTTCTACCCCCTCCCCTCTAGAACCCTCAGTTTGTTTTTCAGAGTCCATAGTCTCTCATGGTTCGTCTCCCCCTCCGATTTTCCCCCCAGTATTTTTAAACTTCATGCACAGACTCTTGTCTATAGTAGTCACATTACAAACAATAAATGTTGGTAGCTTAATTCTGGAGACCTCTAGGTGCAGAGAAGTAATCATTCATCTGTTTTAAAATCAAAAATTTCTCCTGGCATATTATATTCTCCCTTTTACTCCAGCTTTTATCTTTACTCCCTTTTTCTATTCCATTATTTTATATGCCTCGTTATTTAATGACATTTCATATCATACACAGATACACTTTTCTAATGTATAAAAATAAATTTATCTACTTGGCATTTATATCTATCTCTGGTTACTTAAAAGCTATTTGAAAGCAAAGTGTGATCTACGGTTGTTTTGTGAAAAATAAGTCCTTTCCAGTGATTCATGGCATATTTTCAATAAATATTTTAAGTAGACAAAAGAAAATATTTTTAAATTTATTATAGGAAGGCACATTGAAGTCTATTAATTTTAATTGATTCATCTACTGATCTGATGAAACACTGCTTTCTTTCAATGCTGATATCTCACATTGGCATTTTATCTAAAAACCTCCAATGATTGTAGGCACCAAAATGGTTCTTTGGTAAAAGTGAGGCACTCTCAGTGAGTATGAATGCTATGTTCAGTATCACATTGGCTGTAACAACAGGTGTTTAAACAATCATTTAACATATGTAAGCCTTGGTTTCCTCATTTGTGAAATGGTAACATAAGGATCCACCTCAGAAAGTTCCTGTAAAATGAAATTAAATTCTATTTGTAAATGACTTAGAATAGGTTGACACATACAATGAGTTAAATAAATGATAGCTATCATTACTGTCATGGAGATCTCCAAAAAGAGTAATATAGAACTATTAAAGAAAAGCCTACAGATTCTAAGTGAAGTAAACAAGTTCTATTTTTCATTGTAAAGTGGCAAAGTGCAAAGAGTAGTTTCCTCTTGGGGGAACAAAGGGGCTATTATCAGGGAGGGATACAGAGGAGACCTCGACAGTGATAATAATTTTCTGTTTCATTTTTTTTAAGATTTTATTTATTTATTTGACAGAGAGAAAGAGCATGAGTGGGGGGAGAGAGAAGCAGACTCCCCGCTGAGCAGGGAGCCCCATGCGGGACTCGATTCCAGGACCCTGGGATCATAACCTGAGATGAAGGCAGATGCTTAACTGACTGAGCCACCCAGTTGTCCATAATATTATGTTTCTTCTATTGGGGTTTTATGAGTGGTTAATTTGTAATTATTTGTTAAAATGTATGCCTAAGTGGCATGATTCTTTTCTACAGGAATATTTCACAGTAAAATTATTATATATAAACATGCATGTTTATTACATATGTGTATATATTACATTATACACACATTATTCTATTACATTATATATTATTTATATATTATATATGCTGTTATATTATATTATATGTACATATATAGTCTTCTTAGTGATTGAAGTTTGCATAATAATATATAAGCTATTTATAGAAATGATATTGATACCATTAGTTTAATATCCATTTTATGAAAAGTTTTGAAGTATGCTTAAAAATCAAGGAATAAAAATATATACAAATAAAATATATTAACTGATTTGCAGACATTTCAGGCATTCATTTTTTTTTAAGATTTTATTTATTTGACAGAGAGAGACACAGTGAGAGAGGGAACACAAGCAGGGGGAGGGGAGAGGGAGAGGGAGAGGCAGGCCTCCCGCGGAGCAGGGAGCCCGATGTGGGGCTCGATCCCAGGACCCTGGGATCATGACCCGAGCCGAAGGCAGATGCTTAACCGACTGAGCCACCCAGGGTTCCCATTTCAGGCATTCATAGAAAGCACTTTCAATCATTCTTACATTAGGCAGATGACAAATGCATCAGGTAAAGGTTAAGTTTCAGTGGTACAATAAAACAAAATAAAAGAATAAGTAGTTCATTAAAATAAAATAAAGTCAATATGGAATTTTAAAAATAAAAATAACCAGTATGCAGAAGCCAGATGATGGAGGAGAAAAAAGAGCTACATTTTTCTAGTTGTATGGAACATCATCTGAGTGATATTTACTAACTGAAAAAACTATTGCTTACCCTTTTAGGCTTCAGTGATCTAAAATTTGTAATGTGTTCAAGTGGCTATCTAACTGTTTAGACTAGTTAGCAAATCTTTTCTGATTTAGGTCTGTATTTGCCAAAATAACTTGTGTAATTGTTAACTCATATGCTGTATTCCATCATTTTGTTCACTTTAGGTAATTAAACTTAATTTTAGATGACATTAGAGCTAAATTATATTAGTAATTATAGTACAATGATAAAACCCCGGGCTAGGGGCGCCTGGGTGGCTCAGTTGTTTGGGCGACTGCCTTTGGCTCAGGTCATGATCCTGGAGTCCCGGGATCGAGTTCCGCATCGGGCTCCCTGCTCAGTGGGGGGTCTGCTTCTCCCTCTGCCCCTCTGCCCCTCTTCCCTCCCATGCTCTCTGTCTCTCATTCTCTCTCTCAAATAAATAAATAAAATCTTAAATAAAAAAAAAAACCCGGGCTATTGATCCAAGGATATTTGTACGTTCTTTTATTCAGTGCACTGTTTGAAACATGATTTATTATAGCCGTAGGCAAGTGTTGATAAAATGAAAGATTTGAACTTAGGATATCCACTAAGACCCTTTAGGGACCTGAAAAGGTGTCTTCAATCTTTGTCCTAAAATCAGAGTTAAAAACACTAATGAAGGAAATTGATGTTCTTCCTGTTAATTTAAATGAGTCTTTTTCCAAGATTTAGAAGTGAAGAAGGGAGAAACAAAGAAAATAAGAAAAAAAAAAGATAATGAAGAGGAAGAGAAAGTAAGAAAAAGAAAAAAGAGAAAGGATAAAGGGGGGTGGAGGAAACCAGGAAAGAAGAAGAGAGGTATAAATAGATGACTCTGAGGTAGAAACAGCAAAAGAAGGAGCAAGAGTATGAAAAGGAGGAGAGAGGAAGGGGGAAGAGGGAGAGGGGAGATGGATGAACAAGGAAAGGAGTAATCGACACTATTTGTTGTTGTTGTTGTTGTTATGAGAACAGCACACTCAGTTTAAAAGCATTTTGGAGGGGCACCTGGGTGGCTCAGTAAGCTGAGTGGCCAGCTCTTGATTTTGGCTCAGGTGATGATCTCAGGGTCCTCATCAGGGAGTCTGGATGTCTCCCTCTCTCTCTACCCCTCCCCCTGCTCTCTCTCTCTAAAATAAATTCAAAAATCTTTAAAAAAATAGAATAAAAGCATTTTGGAATTTCTTTACGGTTAGTCAAAGCACTAATTTATTGGGCAATGATTTTTCTAGCTAATTAATTAATGCATATAAATGGCCATTCAAAAATAGTTGCTCAAAATACCAATTTTCAAGTGGCATGCACATTTCCAAATAAAGATGGAGTCTCAAAAATTCTATTTCTGATAAATGACTAACTTATTCACATAATAGCCAAATCCATCTCTTGATTTTATGCTCGTTTTTACTTATTGGTTGTTATTGGCTGATTATACTTTACAGCTCAAAATGTATCAACACTTGTACTTCTGTAAAAATATTCACAAATCCCTGATTTTTTAAAAACTTTTTTAGAGAGAAGAGAGAGAGAGTGCATGCATGCATGGGGGTAGGAAGGAAGGGAGAGAGGGAATCTTAAGCAGACTCCATGCCCAAGACAGAAACTAATGCGGGGTTTGATCTCATAACCCTGAGATCATCACCTGAGCTGAAATCAAGAGTCAGACACTTAACAGTCTGAGCCACCTTAGGCTCCCCTAAATTATTATTTTTTCCTCATAAAATCCCACTAGATGACAATCACTAAAGTTCATCATACAATGTGAGCTCATGAGGACAGGAACTTAATTATCCAGAACAATACCTGGGAGGTAATAGTCACTCAATTAATATGTGTAGAATGATTGAATGCAGGGAAGAAGAAAATGAGGAGGAGTATGAGCTCAATGTCTTTTCACCAATGGAATATAGTATATTTAGTATGTATTATTTTGGTAGATATATCATCAACTGTACGATGTCACTATTATTTTTATTCATATTGATTTAAAGATATGCTTCAAATGATCAAAAATGTAGGTAGAAGAAATCAGAATTCTGGAAACTGAATGCCATCTAATCCAAACATTGTTCTAATGTGAAATGACTTAGAATCTATGATTTCAGGGCATCTGCCTTTGGCTCAAGTCATGATCCCGGGGTCTTGGGATCGAGCCCCGCATCAGGCTCCCTGCTGAGCGGGGAGCCTGCTTCTCCCTCTCCCTCTGTCTGCCTCTCTGCCTACTTGTGCTCTCTCTGTCAAATAAATAAAACCTTAAAAAAAAATCTATGGTTTCACAGTTCTCATCATTGTTAATTAATTTTAGGTAATGAATAAGTAGAAATATGTAGATACTAAATTGTTCAGTTGGTAAGTTAAAATGTTGGACGTTCTGTACAAACAAAACAAAATTAATGAGCTCTTAAAACAGTCTGAATCATTATGTGAACTGTTGCCACTGACATAACAGTTTTGCTGCAGGCTGTCTTTGCCCTACTGTAAGTATAAAATTATTTTTTAGATCATCAGTGTTTTTTAAGAAAGAAGAGCATATTTATATATTGCTTTCTTCCCCACAAGAGACTACTTAAATGAAGATGCCAGTGGATAATATTTTATTCAGCCTACTGTCCTTGCAAACCCTTAAGCTTAACCCCAGTAGCCTTTCTACTCATTAGAAAGTTATGAGTTCATTAAATGTCATATTTAATCAATGACATTCCTAATCAGTGTATTTGTAAATACAGCATCTAGCACAGAGACCACAGGCCACTATTACAATGATCAATTTTGAATTTTTTTCATTAACATAGCTTAATACTTCAAGTTAAAAAAATCAAAAATTGTCTAAAATAAATATGAAAATACTTGTCACCTACTTTTTCTTTCACTCTTTGGCCCAAGAGAAAAACTCATACAAATTATCCTTGCTTTCCATTCGGTGGGGTGATGGGCAATAATATAAATCATTCAAATGAGTAGCTGCTGGGATATTTCTTCTTACTTTTCCATTAGATTTAGTAGGGGAATCAATGGCCTGGGTCTTTTTTCTTTTTTAATGCTCACATAT
Source organism: Eumetopias jubatus (assembly GCF_037043125.1). NCBI lineage: Eukaryota > Metazoa > Chordata > Mammalia > Carnivora > Otariidae > Eumetopias > Eumetopias jubatus. The sequence goes on from NW_028274808.1 coordinate 67,176,092, forward strand.
TCTTAGTGCTATTTTTTGTCTACTTAACTGTAAAAAAGCAACAAAAAACATGCCTTCAGTAATAAGATGGAACCACAGGCTCCAGAGATGCTTTTGATTTGATGGACCACTTTTCTTCAGCCCGTGCTTCCTGTCACATGTCTAATGCCTACAACATGGAGTTTTTAGGCTTTCTGCATTTTTCACCTTTTTTACTTCTCATGCAGTGCAGTAAAGGACAGGAACTGCACTTCTCGAACTTGTTGTTAAAAAATCCCAATGTAATAAACAGAAGCTAAATTAAAAATTTACACCAAACATTTAGTCTGAATTTTAATGTGAAATAGGAAAACATTCAGAATAATAAGAGTTTATTTTGCTTCTTATCTTTTTCCCGGGATAAGGAGAACAAACAAAACAAAAACTAAACTTGTTTCCAAAAGTTCTACCTTCCTAGGATTTTTTTTCGTCCTTTGTACCTACTTTTACTATGCTTACTTAGCTACTTAGTTTACTTCATTACTTAGTTTGTTATGGTTACCACCTGAAACTTTTGGATACCTTATCCTAGATTCCAGATTTTTTTAAGAGGTGTCATTATGGAAAAAATATGGAGAAGGGAATAAAAACACTGCCATTGTTGCCTTGTTAACTCAGTTTTCCCTATATGTCACAAACTGTATAATATATGGTATGTGTATGTGTGCACATCCACTTTTATTTAATGAAGTGGATTATAACATGAAATTCAGCACTGAGCAACATAGTCCAGTACATAGCACAGAAGCCCCATGTTGGGTGTGTTCGGATTCCCTGTTCATTAACTAGTTCCCTCTTCTTCAGATTTGTGCCTCTCTTTCTCCATGACTTACTCTTCTAAACATAGTCATGTGAACCATCAATCACCTTTTGCTATTGCTAAAGTATATCAAATTCACGTAGGTATGATTTGTTTGAAAACCATAGACTCACCACCAACGGTCTGAGTCCTTCACACTGGAATAAAACCTCCTGAAAGTAGAAGTTGAGAAGGAAAATCAGTTCCTCAGAAGTCCCGATGAGTGACTCTTACAGCAAAACAACAACAATAATCATGACTTTTTAAACTTAGGGGCCCTTTACTGCCTTTATTGAGTTAGGCCTATTGGGGGAATATCCTGGGGATGAATCTTTAGAAAATTTTTATTTACTTTTTCTGTGTCTAATTAAATAAGTTCTTTTGTCAGGGGAAATATTAAGTTGTCTAAATAAACCATTTCTATCTGAAATCAAATTTTTATTTTCATCAATAAATGATACCTGTCATTATTTCTCAATTGTTTCAAACTGGAGGGAGAAGGTGTATGTCTAGCTCTCATGGAGGAAATTTCTGCCCCTAAATTAGAAAGTGTATACTCATGACACTGAAGAGGAAAAATCAAAGAAAGTAACTATGCCAAGGGCTGACCAAAGGTAGCATGATTTATGTGGAAAAAGGTAAACCCAGATAGGAAACAAACAGTAGCACATTATGAAATAAAGCACCAAAGAGGCATGAAACTACCACCAAAAACTCTGTTAGAGATTTTTGATCCCCTTTAAAAGAGCATTATGATTTAACAGAAATATGACAAGGATATGTTGTAGACTAGGAAAATGATGACATGTGGGGGAGGGTTAGGTACAGAAAGGGGTACAAGTTCAAATTCTCTGCTTCTCCCTCTCCCACTCCCCCTGCTTGTGTTCCTGCTCTCGCTAACTCTCTCTCTCTGTCAAATAAATAAATAAAATCTTTAAAAAAATAAATAAATAAAATAAAAGAGCATTATGATTTAACAGATATATGACAAGGATATGTTGCAGACTAGGAAAATGATGACATGTGGGGGCGGGTTAGGTACAGAAAGGGGTACAAGTTCAAATTCTCAACATACAGTTTGTATTCAACTTTGTTTTAAACTACATGCATGATTTATATGGAACGTTTAACATTAAATTTAAATGAAGAAAAAAAGAACTAAAACATATCAATCCACCAAAGTGGTTCTATATTAACATGACATAGATAACAATGGATGCTCCCCATCTGTAGGCAAGCTTATGTAATTTCTTTGCACTTACATATTTCTGTCTGTGTCTTTGCTTATGTTTATGCTTTTCTATTCTTTCCACCTTTTAAAACATTTCCTGGAAGACTTGAATTGTTATTCAAAAAGTAACCCATAATTATTTCCATAATGGTGATGCTTTTTAAAATTTTCACAATACTTATGACCAGTGTATATTTTACTTGTTATAATATTTTCCATACATAACTTTGTTTTCCTAAAATGAATTGCAATTAACAATATTTTGATCTGTTTTTGGATATAACATAACTTTAAATGCAGAAAATGTCTAATATATGCAGACGAGTGGACCAGAGAAATAGAAGGAGAAATCAATTGGCATTGATTTTGAAACTATAGAGAATCTGAGATTCACGGAATGTCAAATGGAACATCTTTTAGTTTTGTTTGTTTTCTGCATTTTTCAAAAATTTCTCAGATCAATGTTTGTATAATTACTTTTCAAAGTTCTATGTTTCCCTCAATCTCATGTTTTCCTACAAAAATGTTCCTATCAGAGAGACCATTACAAATTATCTCTTGGTAATGGAAATGTTAACCATAATTTGAATAACATTTAGAAAGCTCCTCAAGCATTAAAGTACTTCCCCCCACCTTTCAATGTAATTTGATATTTCCTACTTTCCACATTTTAGATTTATTCTTTTTTTTTCTCTTTTATATAATCCAAGATCAGTTTCGAACTACCAGTTACTAGTAGAACCATCAAGAACTGCCGATTATATAACAGGCACACACGGTAAACCCATGGCTTCAGAGAAATACATTTAGTATTGTTTCAATGAAATTTAGGAATAGTTTTTGGTCAAGTGTAAAGAAACATGTCTGTTAAAGTCATTGACAGCTAGGTACATCTCCTTTAAAAATAGATTTTTTCCTAAATTATTTTCTCTAATTACATGGATGTACTTAAAACAAAGGAAAAAAAAACCTTTATTATAGGAGCAGTTATACATTTAACAAATATCAATTAGGAGCACTTTGTGTAGTGTTAGGTTCAGTGTTGTTTTTATTTTGGACTGCATTTGATGACTAACATTTTAGTGACAGGTCAAATAGTATATTTTAATATACCATTTTAATGGTTCTTTGTGAATCTTATACTGGCTATGAGTAGAATTAAACATATCCAGGATTTTTAATGAAGTCTGATGGGAACAATGCATTATTATGTTTCCAATTCACTGTTCCTATGGTAAGCCCTGGGCTTACATATTTCCATGGATAGAAAGTGATAATATCTTGCCGTTTACTTCAGTTGTGATGTTGTAGCTCACCACAGAGACCATGTATACACACACACACACACACACACACACACACACAGAAAAGTATTCCAACGTTATTTACATTAAAAAAAGATATTTTCAGATCTTAGAAACTATTTTTTTGATCTTGTCAAAAGGTTATAGGACTAGTTTATGTCATTCTGGTTCTTCCTTTAACCAATGATTTTATCTATTTTATAAGAACATAGATTCCTGTAAATCTCACTACCATCCAAATGTATATTTCCTAAAATCAAATAGCATGCCATAGTTAGACTCTGGTAATTATGTAAGAATGGCTTAAGTATGCAATTAATGAGGGCTAGTAAACAAGAAAAAGACCTAAGCAGCATAAGATTATCTGCATTGTGAGGAATATTCCACTCTGCACAGGCTACCTGAATTTGTACAACACATTTGTTGTTTATTACCAATTATATATACTTATACACACAGTAGTAAAAATCCATTTGTCCCTTAAAAGATAACTAAGGTTGTTTTTCATCCATTTTTATAATTGAATAACTATTAAGAAATTAGAAATCAGGTAGTAGGAAAGAAATGAAATAAATGAATCAGAAAAGGTTCAAGTAACAAAGAGATGTAACACATATAACACATTATCTGTGATACAAACTTAAAAGGCAATACGCCATCATGATAAATATAAGTGCTATGAGCTCAGGGATACAGATGACATTGTGATATCATAGACCATATGAGAGGCATCAACTTATTGTATCCACCGTGTTTGTATTGAAATCTCTCCTCTGTTTTGATTAGTGATTCATGTTTGGATTTTAGGATTTTGTTTCGGGTAACTCTGTGATTATAGAATTTTTTACATTTTTGATCTTTGTTCCACAATTTGTCCACTATTTTGTAGAAACTAGCTCAAAACTGTCAGAGTGACTTCACCTGTAGATATCACGGTGAAATAGAGAAAAAAAGATTTAAATAAAAGATAATTATCTTTTTCACAGTTTTGTACACATTACAAAACATTACACATAAAAATATAATAAATGTCTAGTATACAATGTACTGTGGAAGGTCACATGAGAATTTTATACTATGGAATAAGAAAGACAGGTAAAAATGATTACAATGTAGTATTATATGTTCTGCTTCCAGTTCTTGAATAATGTAGAATTATCTCCAATCTAGAATGTAGAACTATAAATCATGATATCTGCTGTTCCAAAAGGAAAATGAAAAATGCTTTCGGGTAGTATAGCAAAATAGCTAAGTATATTTAGATCAGATATCTTGATCAAATAAATTGGTTTTATTCTTGAATGAATTTATAAGAATTTGATCTCTTTAACTTCTCAAAGCTTTGCTTTCATTATTTATAAAATGAAGATGGTAATTCAGAGGACTGAAGTTAACATAGTATATAAGATAAAAAGGCAGAGGTAATAATCCTATTGTAAGCACAATTAAATATATATGTATTATACATTTTAGATTAGAGAAATAAACATACAAAATAGAAATCTGCACCAAATCACTATTATTAAGAAATTTAAATAAATGGAAACCTTAGAGAAATATTAATATCACTAATTAAATGAATTTGCCAGGCATACACATAAATTTGAATTATTTAGTGATGTAATATGAAATTAGCATATCTGTTAATTGATCAAGTCTGTATTATCATTTTCAATAATGTGCTCAACATTTTCTAGAACAGCACTTCTTTAAATATGTAGGCCTGTTATGATCTTCACTTAGAATATTTGTTAAAGTGTAGATTTTTGTGCCTCAAGCGTACTTACAGAATCAGATTCTCTAAGAATGGAACCCTGAAATTTGCATTTATAGCAAACATGCCAGTTCATTAGCATATACACTAATCATTGAAAAGCATTTTAAGTGCTATACTTGAGAACTCTAGCAGAACCACGTAGAGTAGATATTTAAAAAAAAATAAAATGCAAGCATTCTTGGTTACATCTCTATGAATACTAAACAAATTAGGTTCCAATGAATGTTACTTTATTTTTAACTACTCAATATCCATTCTACTTCCTTTTAAAAGCACACTGACGTCCTTAAAGGAATGGTTTGTCCCCTTTTGGATTCCGTCTACTGCATATATAAAATGTGACTGCAGTTAGAATAATCACATGCTTCCTTCTTAATCTGAATCTTGAAACGAAGAGAACTGCACAGAGACTGAAGAGGTTTAGCACACTTTACCTTTCTGGTGGCGGCAACTGAAATGAGGGTTCCTGCTTTGACACTCACTACTGTTGCCTTCCCATTCCCACTTCTCAGCCTCTAGAGCTACATTGGGGATTTATCATTTCCAAATCTGTTTTCCAACTGTTTACCAGGTTTGTGAGAACTTAATGCATTTTACTTAGACAACACTGATTTCCGTTGCTTATAGCCCCAAAGAAGCAAATAATAAGAAAATAAACTAATAACATGTTCCTATAAGAAATGGGTTCAGACAGGGACATATGAAGTATTTTTGAAGAATGGGACTGAAGACAGTGAAGCTCTGTTCAAATTCAGAAAAAACTCCTGGCCACCGTGCTACCCTATGACAAAACAACCAAGTAAGTTATTACTGGCGGTCTCCTGTAAGCCAGGAAGGTCAGGCTCTAGGGGAATCACAGAGTATCATATTATTAACAGTATGCGGTAGTCAAGAATGGGATGTTGTGACCTTTTATTATGACACTTACAGCAAAAGAATGATAAATGCCAATCTCTGAATTCTCACTTCAAGGAGTGATCTGAAACTCAGAGATATTCTATGCCTATGTTGAAAGAATCTCTTATGTATGACTTTACTCACAAAGCTGTGGTAGCCAAAAAACAAGCTTGGAGTTGGCTGAGTTACATTATCAATTCAATTCATATCCTTACTATCCTCTAATGTAAAACTTGAGGCACTGATGGAAGAGGAAGGCCTCTGTCATTAGGATGGAGCTACATGAAAGGGTTTGAAGGATTCAGAGCATCCCTGAACTTGAATATCTCTGAAGGCTCCAGATGATCCTCCCTTATCCAATGAAGCAGCTCTTCCATCTTCTCTGATAACTGGAAAACTTCTCTAGGAGTTGAAAGTCAGTTATATTCTATGACCTCCTACCATTGACACAGGATCAGTATAGAAACTCTCCTTTTATGGGGAATCAGCATCATATAATGGTATCTTATCAAGTGTCTAATGAGATTGATGCTGTAAAACAGATTTTAGCAACAACCAAAATCCAATTAGTTCTCTTTTTTCTAAAATATTTATCTTCTCAGCATTCTTAAATTTTTATAAATGTGGATGTGGCTCAGCCCAAGGCACCATCCCATATCCATCCAAAACTCTTGCTTTTGTGGCTTTGTAATAGTTTACCTTGCCTAGGATGCACTACAAGGCAAGATGACCCTTCCTTAGCCATGTCTGCATAAGTGGAATACAAAAAGGCATTTTGTGTAACGTTTGGCATGCAGAGGTGAAGCAGTCATACTGGACAGAGGAACCAGATGCTGTTGTATGTAGCTCACACATGTCTCTTACTTGCTGGATCACTTTGTTGATATAAAAAGGCTGTTACAGTTCCAATACAAGTTGATATAAAGAGTCTTTCTTTTAGATATTCTCTAAATGACCTTTAGCCATTGGCATGAAATATTGTGCACTGAATAAAAATAGGACAGTAAAATTTTCCAGGAGACATGAAGACAGTAGTTCAGAGCAAAATAATTCCATGATACTAAGAATACCATTATGGCTCACTGGTAAAAGTGAGGGTTTGATTGAGGATCTCAGGTAATGAATTTTTGTATGTTTGTTTTGTTTTGTTTATCTTATTCCTCTTCTTGCACCTTGATGCAGTTATTGATCTTGTACATGATTGATTTTTTCGCTCCATTTTGTTAAAAAGAAAATAATTGAAGTAGTTTTCTTTTACCCAACCAGGGACATATTTTAACCACAATATTTTATCTCATGGATAAATCAATAAACTTTCATAGTGTTAGAATACAATACACATCGGGGCGCCTGGGTGGCTCAGTTGGTTAAGCTACTGCCTTCGGCTCAGGTCATGATCCTGGAGTCCCGGGATCGAGTCCCACGTCGGGCTCCTTGCTCAGCAGGGAGTCTGCTTCTCCCTCTGACCCTCTTTCCTCTCGTGCTCTCTATCTCTCATTCTCTCTCTCTCAAATAAATAAATAAAATCTTTAAAAAAATTAAAAAAAAAGAATACAATACACATTGACTTTTAACCTATTAATGCCATTCCTGGAAAGTTGGAAATACCAGGTATACTATGACTTATTAAGGCACCCGTGTGGCAAATTATGTGTCTATATTATTTACAAATAGACATAAATAGACATAAATCCCATGTAATATAACAGTCTGCTATATTGTGTAGTTTTGGGGACTTTGTGGCTTAAGTAATATGGAACTACTTCTCTGAAGCAAAGAACACATTGCTGAATTTATACTTCCTAATACTAACTAAGAGATGCAATACAGTCTTGGAATTATGAAGGCAAAAATTGGCATAGTTTACTATCCAATTTTCATTCATTTCCTATATCTTCCCAAACCTGTCAGCTTTGCATAGGACTTAGATCAAGAGAGGGTGTTCCAGGTGGACCAAAGAGCTCTATTGCTAAATATCTATGATTATCCATTGGGCATTATAATGTCAGTGGGATTCTTTGTAGACCATAGTAAATTACAATAGGATAATCATAGTAGAGACCTCGGAGTCTTAATTGCAAGGTATTTCCTCTTAATAGTGAAAAAGGCTCCTTTTAAGGAAGAACTCTTGCTATTAACCCCGGATGAAAATTGAAATTGAAAAAACCAGCCACGGTTTTTAGGAAATTAGGACACTTTATCTGTCTACAATGAGTTTAATATTACCTAATATGACTGGCCTTATAAATAGGAGTGCCTGGTAGCATTCTATTATCAAGTGGAAGAGTTTTTTTTTTTTAAGATTTTTTTTTTATTTATTTGAGAGAAAGAATGAGAGAGAGAGAGAGCACATGAGAGGGGGGAGGGTCAGAGGGAGAAGCAGACTCCCTGCCGAGTAGGGAGCCCAATGTGGGACTCTATCCCGGGACTCCAGGATCATGACCTGAACTGAAGGCAGTCGCTTAACCAACTGATCCACCCAGGCGCCCTCAAGTGGAAGAGTTATATATAAGCTAAGACCTAAACAGATTTTGAAAGTCCAAATGAATTTCAAAAATAGTTTGTTCACCTTCCATCATGTCTCTTTTTTCCTGTCATTCTGCTGTCCCTTCTTCAACCTACATTTAAGGCCTCATGTGACCTTTGTGTGACCATTAACAGAAAGAATCCCCAGCATTTCATGGTATTAGATCCTGGTGTAATGGGGACCCAGAATGACTATGGAGAAGGAAAATTTCACATTGGCAGAACTTCAACTATTATATCACCTTTCCTATTATGTCAGAAAGGAGAAATAACTAGAATAGATCTCTGTCAACTTACAGTAGGGAGCAAAGCATTGTCCTGAAAGATTACAAGTATATTTGTCTATTTTTTTTTTTATCTATGTGGTTACCTTGGCTGATTTTTTAATGGTCTTTTTTAAAAATTACTTTAGTACATGGGCGCCTGGGTGGTTCAGTGGGTTAGTCAGTTAAGTGTCTGCCTTCGGTTCAGGTCATGATCCCAGGGTCCTGGGATAGAGCCCTGCTTCAGGCTCCCTGCTCAGCAGGGAGCCCGCTTCACCTTCTCCCTTCTCCCTCCTCCCCCACTCACTAGTGCTCCCTCTAATAAATAAAATCTTTAAAAAAACTTACTGAAGTGCAGTTGACATATAACGTTATATTAGTTTCTGGTGTACAACATAGTGATTCAACAATTCTTACATTACTCAGTGCTCACCACAATAAGTGTAGTCACCATCTGTCTCCATACGATGTTTTACAATATTACTGACTATTCCTTATGCTCTCCTTTTCATCTCTGTGACTTATTTTATAACTGAAAGTTTGTACCTCAATGCCCTCCACAATCTCACCCATCTCCCTACTCCCCTCCCCTTTAAGATGCCACGATGTGGGACCCTGAAGCTGTAGTGTTAGCTTCCTGATTGTGCACATGAGGTGATGCTGTTCTAGAACTGGTAATCATACTTAATTTAGCATATCAGATTAAGGCAGTCCTATTATTTATATATAATAATAAAAAATGTCTCCTGACTTGACAAGCAGCTTCCTGATCATGAGTAGGAGAAACAGTTCCTTTGGCAGCATGATTCTGAAGTACAGCTTTGAGATTCCAGACTCTCACCCTATAGTTTTCTATTCAGCATCTTAATAGTTTTATAAGCAATCTGGTATGCTGTAATAAATCCTTTGTATTCAAATTGTCTAGAGTGGAACTCATCCCCTGCATCAGAATATTGACCAATATAAACTCCAAAGAGAATATACAGAACACATAAAATGATTAATTTTTAAAGGCTATTTTTTTACAGCCAATCAAGTAATTGAGTTGAAAAATGATTAACTCTGACAATATGTCTCCTAATGTGATTTTTCTCTTTTTCACTCCCATTCATTTTCTACTTCCTTCTTTCTATTCCTCATCTGTTGACTTAACATTTAGAGGAAAGGCAATAATAGACTATACATTCAGCTACATCTGTGAAGAAATGTTCTTTTGAAATGCAATGACATATTTCTAATTTGCATTGTTTTATTCCTCTTCAGTATGATGCAATGATCTTAATTCAAATCAAACTCATTTTCCACCTTATTCACAAGTGTATATTCTTTCTTCTTTTATTTAAAAAAAATCCTTACTGCTACAGTTCCTTCCTATTTGTCTTCATTCCCTTTTCCTTCCCTTTTGAAAAAAACCTGCATTTTTAATATGCTAACATTCTTTGTTCTTGCAAAATTTTTGATAACTTTTATTTTTATAAGATAAAATGTAAGAGTTTAAGACTTGTTCCAATTTTTTTTCTTATAAAACACCTTGTCTGCTTATTGCTTTTCCACACATGATACAAGTCAACCTCCCAGATTATTGAAATCTACTTTTTATGAAACTGAATTCATAAAACTGAATTAACCTTAATATATTGACCTAGGTGTTTTTACAGAAGATAACAAAACTTACATGGTATAACTATAGCAGTCATTAATATTTAATTTATGGCTTCAATTTGAAAACTGGGTAAAATTTTTTTAAGTGCCAAAACTCTGGCCAGACTCAGGGATCATTAGCTAACTTCTCTTTTTATCAGTTTTCTCCTCTGTAAAGTAGGCTAAAGATAGTATATATTCCAGATGGTTGCTGCAAAATTAAGTGAATATTCCCACAGATATATACACATACACAGGTACTTGTCATACCACAGACGCTATACAACTATTAATTATTATGCTGTTGTTGCTTTTTCAGTTCTTTATTTGAATTGAAGAGATATTACTGAAGGGAATAAATACATGGTTGAGTGCCAACATAGTCAACATAGCTAGTCAATCTGATTTTATAATCCCTGGAACTCCCAATGTTGCCACATTCTTTTCTCTCTTCTTAAATTCACAAGAGCATCATAAACTAGAGCATGTGGTTTGGATCCCTCCACCAGCATTCCTTACCAGAGAGAGAGACTGATAACTCCAGAAGAAGATGAGTCCGCTCTTGAGGAGAATTGCCATAAAACAGAAGAGCTGAAAGAGATAACCAAATAAAGTAATTACTGGAATAGTTGTACTTAAATAACCTTTAAGAAAATAAAAATTAACTGTAAAGGAGTAAGGGAGCATATTGATGATATGACATAGGAATGAATTTTCATAAAATAGAACCAAGTGAAAATAAGAGCTGCATGGGAGAATTAAGTAGACAAATCCTAAGTCAGAGAGCAGAACATAGACAGGAAAGACCATATTAGTGAGCTGAAGAATTAGACGGATGAACTCCCAAAAATACATTAGAAAGTTTAAGAAATAAATGATTCAAATAAAATTATGCTAAGAGGCATGAAGATTATAAGTATCAACATCCCAGATAATAAGAGTCCCAAAAGGAAAGAGAAACAAATGGAACAGAGATAATATTATTGATGGCATATTTCACATAATCAAAGAATGATAAAAGAATATACATTAAGGAGAGCACATGATGTGATGACCATTAGGTGTTATAGGAAACTGATAAATTATTGAACACTACATCTGAAACTAAATATATACTATATGTTGGTTAGTTGAATTTAAATTAAAAAAAAAAAAGAATATATATTGAAAGGGTTCCCTGTGCCAAAAAGGATACAAAAGAAAAATCTGTACCCAACATTTGAAAAATTTGAAATAACTATGGACCAAAAATCATATTGAGGGGGAAAGAATCTTCATAACAAAAATACTGGCAATAAAAGTGGAGCAAAATGTTTAAATTATTAGATCTTTACTCTCCATTTAAATGGTCATTTAATGAAAAATACAATAAGGATATTATTAGTTAAGTTCTCTTGTTTTTCTACCAAAAAGCATACCTGAAAGGAATTCTGGAGGAAGGTTGAAAATTGGAAGAATAATATAGATGATGCTGGAGGAAATATGTAAATTGAATATAATCGAAGAACCAAACAAATGTAAAGAAAAACATACATCCACGAAACTCCATGTAAAGTTGCAGAAAAGATCACTATGGTGTTGGAGAAAGAGAGAAGATAAAAATAATGTGAGACCACATATAAGTTCTTGTCTTCATTTAGAAATTTATATATTTTTATAAATTACATAAATCAGCAGGGGTAAAAATAGCTTAAACATAGGCCTTAACTAAAAGAATTACAAAATACATAACATTTTATTTTTTATTTTATTTTTATTTTTTTTAAAGATTCTATTCATTTAAAGGGCGCCTGGGTGGCTCAGTTGGTTAAGCGACTGACTTCGGCTCAGGTCATGATCCTGGAGTCCCGGGATCGAGTCCCACATCGGGCTCCCCGCTGAGCAGGGAGTCTGCTTCTCCCTCTGACCATCTTCCCTCTCGTGCTCTCTATCTCTCATTCTCTCTCTCTCAAATAAATAAAGATTCTATTCATTTATTTGACAGAGAGAGAGAGAGAGGGAACACAAGCAGGGGGAGTGGGGAAGAGAGAAGCAGGCTTCCCGCAGAGCAGGGAGCCTGACGCGGGGCTGGATCCCAGAACCCTGAGACCATGACCCCAGCCGAAGCAGTCGCCCAACCAACTGAGCCACACAAGCGCCCGAAAATACATTACTTTTTACTCAGCAGCCAGAAAGCTGACATATGCAACTGATGTACACAAATACATAAACTTCAAAGCTGGCAAGAAAAATAGAGAAAATAAATGGAAATATGAAAAAGCATCTTAGAAGCAAGTCTGAAAATAATGGTAATTATGTTGAGTATAACTTGTTCAAACACATTAATTAAAGGATAGAAATTCTAAAAATCACAAAAATAGTGAGTCACCAATATGTTGTTTACAAGAGATACATTTAAAATATACAGAAAATATGAAAATATAAGTTGGAAAAATATATGTGGAAATTAGAAATATTTTTTAAGTTGGGTATGCAGAAAATAAACTGGATTATACTAGATTAATTTTTGTTCCTCCTTCAGTGCAGTGTGTCCCTCTTGTCTCCTTGATCCTCGCCACTTGCCCAATGGTGAGCCCTACTTCTACCAACTTTGCTTCATCATCTAACATCACCAAGTGTCCCTTATTCTCCAAGACTGGGACCTGACTTTTGGTACAGCTTTCATCAGAGCTTCCACAGAGGACAGTTAAGTAGCTCTAGCACCTGCTTTCACTGACTCAACTGACAGAATAAATGGATCCTCCCACCAATTCCCAATTCAGATAAGGCATAAATTCTGGCTACAACCAAGGTGGCTTGGGCAGGGTTACACATGATGGACATGTAGGACGCTTAACACACCATGAGGCAAATTAGAAATATGAAAAGTAGGAGAAATAAAGTGGATAAAGTAGTCTTATTTTCTCCTGACAGACAGTTACTAGATGCATTCACCTCATCTGTATTTTCTTGTGAAGCTTGGTTAAAGCACCATTTTGTATTTGCTCCCCGGACTTCTTTGTTTCATTTCAGTTTTTCCTATCCAAGACATGCTCCAAATAAAGCATTAGTACCTATATTTTGCCTTGGCCCTTCTTTCTAGGAAATCAGGACTAAAACATTTATTACCACAACAGGCCAGAATCTTATTTAGAGCTAGCTTTCCCACTTTTCAAAAAGAAATGAGGATCTTTATTTATGGTTGTAATTAGGGTGGGAGTCAACCTCGGTTCGCAGTGACCGCACAACACTTACCTGTGGTCAGTTGGAATGAGGTTCATTGCGAAAGTTAACACTTTGGGGGTGGGGGGGTCGCTATTGTACTTGAATAGTAGAGTGGCAATGATAATTGTTCTGCAGAAAACCAGCTTTTTATGGCACTTGGGGCTTTGCAAAAAGAAACCGTTAGGTCCAGAGTGTTAATTAGCAATTTAAATCCTGCCTTGAAAGTGAGAGTATCTTTATGATGCTTCAGTGGAAATTCTTATATTCTATAGATAATGGTCAGACCCTGCCGAACAGCCGCTTCAGGATCTAATTACAAAGGATGAAGAGTAATCTAAAGTTATGAGATTTACATTATATCTAAGTTTGTTCCCTCATCAGGTAGGAGAGGGTCTTTTAGTCCTAGGATAATAGCCTCTGAGTACACAAATCTGGGAAATTTGAATACCTAAAAGCTCTTAAAACTCCCTGGCTAACAGTAACATCCTTTCTCCTTTTCCAGAAAAAAAAAAAATAAAAATGAAAAGCAGATTTGCTTGTCTGCAGACTGTATAATGACTTCATCTGAAGTAGATACCTCACATGATAAAGCCTGTTCTTAAGATATTCAACACTTTTTTTTTCTTTTTTTGCTAATGACTGTGATGAGAAAACAGCACCACTCTAATTAGGAATATGGTTTCTGTGCCATAAAAAAAGAACATTTCAATTCTCTTACCATAGATGGGGAAAATAGCTTATTAAATGTGTACTAGAAGGAACCTGGGTGACTTGAATGGAGATGTGTCTTTAGGGGGTTAGACCTGAGTAGGAATAATCTAAAGCAAGACAAAGAAGTATACACTGAAAAATGGACTTAATGCTGGCTAAAAATTCAGTGTTCTGGCAAGTAAAGACAGAGCTAGCCAAATACACTGCTGTAATATCATCTTGAACACTGAACGTAATGATGCCCTACGCTAAATGAGATTGAGATGTTGGTGTATCTTTAGTGTTGCATTAAGGAAGACTTCTGCAGTCTCAGAGAGTATGGGATGTTACATTTACTATGTAAGAATCTCAGTTTCTACTTATTATGTTCTTATTATGTTAAATTTCTACTAATTATATTCCTTGGGAAGGCCCAGAGATCATTCCCTTTCAATTAAGCAATAAGGACTGGACTGGTGAGGAAGATACCAATATCTTTTGAGAATTTTGGTATTGTCTGTCTTCTAGCTAGAGTTAACAATAGAAAATGTTTCCATGAACAGAACTTCCTAATTTCAACATGGATGACAAGATTACAGAATGGCAATTGTCAGATTATAACACTCTTTTACCTTAACTTGTAAGATGGTTTTAATTCCTAATGTGCAGTAAGGCTGTGGGACTAGCACTGTGCTTAGACTCTCAGGACAATATATTGACCTTTAGTAGTTCATAATATTCCTGGAGACATAGGTAGGCAGCCAACTAGAAGGCTGCTTAATCAATATAATCAAGATAAAATTGAAAGTCAATGAGAAGGTCAATATGTCCGCTACCACAATGGAAAATAATGATTCCTTATCTTGTTTATACAAGTAATCTAGTTTTCAAAACCAGAACCCAGTGATCGAAGAGTAGGCAAACTCATCTTAAGGAAAGATATTGTAATACCACTATAAATATTTATAGAAAATATTTCTCTGATCTTGCAATAAAGGAACCTGTGGCAAGTTTCTCAGATGACTGTGCACTTGAGAAAGGGGCATATCCAGAATTTCAAGAAGGGGAAACAGGGCATCTGTGCTAACATGAATATCAGGTGAACCACAGAAGTTATAAATGGAAATCCCCAACTCTGCAAATGAAATACATAGCAGGGGAACATATGAGAAATCAAGCAATGAATCCACATTTACATTCAAAGTATTTGCCTAATACGGAGTTTTGGGATTTAGGAATCACCTGGGTAACACAAGGCAAAGCTTTGGGCTCATGCAAGGTAAGGAGTTAAGAGAGGAATAGGGAATGAAAATGCACTTCCTTTCCCATGTAAGGCCAAGATCTTTGAAGAAACACAGGCTCAGTGAAAGTACAGTTAGAGAAAAAAAAAATCTGCATTTCTAGCAAAGGGAGACACACACATATATAAAAAATGTCTGCTTTGTTTGGGTTCTGGACAGAGGTTTTTTGTTTTGTTTTGTTTTAGTATAAGAATTTGTAATTACAGGTCTGTACTTATAATGATGTGGGGTTTTAGATTATTTGTTGGTAAAGCCCATAGAAACCAAACTAGGAACATTAATTTAAAATTTTTCTAGTGGAAACTATTTGGAGTGCTTGACAGAGCCAAAAACCAATCTCTATGAAGTAAAAAATCCTCTACCCAGCCTCATAGGAACCACCTGCCCAGCCAATCATCAATTCACATGTAAAAACTCATCAAATGAGCCAAGTAAGAGACAAGAGACACAACAGAGGGGATAAAAGGCAACCTTACCTAAGACCATAAATGCCAAAACAAAACAAAACAAACAAACGAACAAAAAAACACCTTAAAGGCAGATATAAATTAGAAAGCTCTATCAATGTAACAGATTAAAGGATAAAAAACTAATTATCTCAATAACTGGAAAAAAATAGCCCTTGTGACGTCCTCTGCCATTCATAAGCTTTTCTCTATGTGTTTCATCTACTAAAGAGCAGTTACCAATATCTCACAGCAAATACCATTTTTAAGGCTGAAATATTAGGACCATTCTTTTTAAATCAGAGATCAGACAAATCCTTGACATTTAACGATAAAAATCATTTTCAAAAATAGTTGAGTTATTCAGTTGATAGTAAAGGAAAATAATTCATCCTGACAATAAAATTGAAAACAATATTAATTATTCACCATGTAAACATATTTGCTACTTAGTATATCTTTCACTGACATAAAGTCCGGCATACATAATTTCTTCTTATAGCAAACATTTTAAAACACCTTGGGGTTTTATGTAATTGCTAAAACTATAGTTTTTGTTTTACATTCAACCTAAATAATTGTCAGTCCCTGTGATCCTGTTACATACATCTGTGATTTATATAATCAATTTCAGTATTATCCCTCAGACATGAATATGCTACTTATATTAGTACATAACTGTCTATTTTTCCCAACAGTTGTTCATAATAATGTGTGGGAAGAATACAAAATATTTATGTCTAAGTACAGGAATAATAGTCGATTATCATAGTCTCTTTCTAGTCTAGTTTAGCTTTTTCAGATAATACACATTACATTATTCTTTAAAGATTTATTATTTTAGAGAAAGAGTGAGTGCTGGGGGGGGGGGGGAGGGAGAGAGAGAATCCCAAGCATGCTCCATGCCCAGCATAGAGCCCTAAGTGGGGCTCAATCTCACAACTCTGAGATCATGACCTGAGCTAAAATCAATAGTCAGATGTTTAACTGAGCCACCCAGGTGCCCTGCATATTACATTATTTTAACCCGTTATTTTTACAGGGAGTTCTATAAATTAGTTGTTTAAGGCTTAACTTGTATATTTCCACTTGATTTCAATCACTGTAAGATCTGTAATATAGCAACGCATACACATTTTATAGAGAAACTATTCTCTTTTTTCTGGTATAACAGTAATATTATATTTTTCTTTGTCATTAGAAGTAAAATTTAAGAACTATAACATATGGATTCTAGGTTCACTGAAACTATGTTTAAAGAAGCAGGAAATAAATCTCTGTAAATCTCTGATTCAGACATGGATTTGATCTAAACACTTGTTGAATCACAGATCTGTACTTCTGAAACAAACAACGCAACATATTTTAAGAAAAAAGAAAAAGAAGAAGATAACAGGAGAGGAAGAGAAGGGGAGTATGTCAGAGGGGGAGACGAACCATGAGAGATGATGGACTCTGAAAAACAAACTGAGGGTTCTAGAGGGGAGGGGGGTAGGGGGATGAGTTAGCCTGGTGATGGGTATTGAGGAGGGCACGTTCTGCATGGAGCACTGGGTGTTATGAACAAACAATGAATCATGGAACACTGCACCAAAAACTAATGATGTAATATATGGTGATTAACATAACAATAAAAAATTAAAAAAAAAATAAATTGGTGGATTCAAATTCAGAAAGATTTTTCCCTTGAGCTAGTGTCTTCATAGAAGCTAATCCACAAAAGCCATATATCATTTGATGGGGGCTGCATATGCTATATCTCTTCATTGAAGTCAGAGAAAGTTATCTCTAAAAAATACTAGTTTGGGCACCTGGGTGGCTCAGTTGGTTAAGCGACTGCCTTCGGCTCAGGTCACGATCCTGGAGTCCCGGGATCAAGTCCCGCATCGGGCTCCCTGCTCAGCAGGGAGTCTGCTTCTCCCCGACCTTCTTCCCTCTCGTGCTCTCTCTCATTCTCTCTCTCTAAAATAAATAAATAAAATCTTAAAAAAAATAAAAAATAAAAATAAAAAATACTAGTTTAATAAAACAGTAATGTTTTCATTGATTGCATTTTGAATTTTATTTTGAATATTGTTTTCTAGAGAGAAAACAGTTTCAGAATAAATACTTAGATAGAAGTTAATTGAAAATTATCATGAAAGTGCTTATCTCATTCAGGAATTTGAAAAATTAATGATTTTTATTTGATGTCATGCCTAATCTCATTTAATTATTTTCATGTAATTGAAATGTACTTCATTGTTTTTTTTTTGAATATTTTATTTATTTGTTTGAGAGAGAGAATGAGAGAGAGACAGAGAGCATGAGAAGGGGGAGGGTCAGAGGGAGAAGCAGACTCCCTGCTGAGCAGGGAGCCCGATGCGGGACTGGATCCCAGGACTCCAGGATCATGACCTGAGCCGAAGGCAGTTGCTTAACCAACTGAGCTACCCAGGCGCCCAATGTACTTCATTGTTTAAGTTCTAGACTACGATTTTGATATTTTGGGTTACTTGTGAAATATAATTAAAACTATGTGTTTTCCTTAAGTAATTAGGAAAAAGGAGAAGTTTGGGTTGTGAAGTAAAAATAAAATAAGTGAAATATTTGTATACATATGAAAAAGAAATAACTTGAAGTTAAATTAACTAGCTCAGGGATAAAAAAGAAAAGGGGAAATCTTTTGTTTCCAATATTAACAACTTCTTTTAATTATGCTTTATGCTTGAGTGACAATAATTTTAAAAATAGGATATTAAAACAAAAAGAAGTTATCAGCCTCCCTCCCCTGCTTCAGGCCCCATTCTTCAGGATTAACCATCTTTAAATTTTTCAGGTTTTATATACTTGAGGATTAATTACATAGCTTTGAATCATGTACATCTTTTCCTTTATTTCTTAATTTTAAAATTATTTAGACAAATGCCTTAACTTACCACTAAAAAAAAAAAAAAACAAAGAATACACTAAATTTCTCTACATTCCACATCTGTATAGACTCTTGGTTTGTGTTACTTTTGTTGTGATTATTACATTGTCAAGTTTTACAACATTGACACTCTTTCCATACTTCTAAGTCTTTTGTGCTTTTCTGCTTTTACTGAAATACTGAAATAGTGAAAACTTAACTGACCACAGCAACATTTATGCAATTATAATGATGCAATATTGTATTAAGTATTGTCAATAATCCAAAAGAGAACAGATATAAATCTATGCCTCAAATATCTGCTGCGTAGTGAAGAGTTTTCCATTCACACAGTACACTACAAGGTAGACAGGGATTCTGTGAGGTCAGGTGGGCTGAATGGATAAAGAGCAGCGAGGAAAGGTAGAACCTGAGGGAGCAGAGACAGGAGGCCCCGTGGGGACATGAGAGAGGCTGGTGGAGGCAGGAAGAGACTCAGGGAACCCCTGACAAAGGGCGGGCGGCTGAGTACCACGAAGACCAGAGGCTGCAGGACTGGACAGGTCAGTGTTCCCACAGCAAGTCCACATGCTTTCATCGACACTTTGAAAAGCTGAAGGAATCGTGCCTCTACTCTCAATAAAACCGCGGAAGGCAGCTAGAAATCCTAGAGGATCGGCTTTTGGCTAAATTTGTATGCAATGTGTATGGAAACATAAGCTACTTGTCACTTACCAGAAGCCTAACTGCAGCTACCGATCTTTCCCTTTACCAAGAAAAAGAAAGGCATTAACATCTTACTCACTGTTAACAGCCCAAGACCTGAGGTCTACAGTCTCGCAATAGTAACAAAGTTCCTCGTGGAAAGGGGGACACTGGAAGGTTGGGATTGAGCTTGGCTGGGAGTTTAAGCCGCAGGGCCTGCTGAGGGCAGGGCTGGCAAGGTGTGCATGCCCCTGGAGGCTGGCTGTCTCCGGGGTAATCATCTTAGCTATGGAAGGTTTCAGCAGGGTGTCCTGTCCTCTGAACTTCGGACTGATTGGGAAGCCAGTAGGACCCATATCCCTGCCCCTGGGAAAAGGTGTCAAACCACCTCCACCCACCTGAATTTGAGTACCCAGCCCTTCCCAGAACGCCTTTTGTTTTTCCCCACAGAGGGGAGTTAGGGCTGGCTGGGGCCCACCTGGCCAGGGGAGCAACCGCCTGCTTATTACCCGGGAATAGCTCAGGTTGTGGTGTCCATTCAGCAGAATCATAACTGACAATACCTCTTACCTTATTGTAGAAATGTGGTTTGCCAAATCACCAGGCTAAAGGTCATCGTGGGTGCTTTCCACCTGGCGCAGCGCTTTAGGGAGCATATTCTTGCCCCCTTTAGCGGAATGACGTCCCTCCAGCTGTGCCACCAAGTCAGGCCCGGTCATCCGAGATCTCAGCCTAGAGCCTCTGCGGAAGGTGGCCCAGATGCACCTGATGCCCACTCGGTTTCTCTGGGCAGTCCTGGGCTTGTCCCCATCTACAGCAGGCACTCAAGAGTGGACGCCACCGCGGGGAGGAGATGGGCTTATCCTCACACACCCAGGAAGCGCTGAACAAAAGCCAGTTCTACAGCCTTACCCAGAGCAGAGGCGGCGGCCACACAGCATTTCCCATCTTTCCCTGACTCCCCGCCGGGACCTCAGCTTCAGGCTTGGGTCCGCCTAATTTATGAATAACCTGTCTCCGGAAGAGCTCGGGGGAATCCAGGTGGGTTTGGGGGAAGCAAGGTTGGTAGGGCTGCTGAGCGCTGCCCCAGGAGACTTGGGCCCTCGGTGTTGAGTGGCGTCCCTTGTGCAGCCTGTGGGACTTCCTGAGGCTGAAGAGAGGACAGGCTCATGTAGAACAAGTGCGACTTTCCCTGGGAACTGAAACATTTCCTGGCAGTGCACAGGCAGCAAACCCTAACCCCATCCACATTCACCTCCCCGCCTCGCTGCTGCAGACCTTTAGGAGAGACAAAAGAGAGCCAGGGAACGGGACACCTTAGTGTGGGCGTGGTGTCAGCTGTGGGTAGTTTGACCCTTCCGGGTGTGAGTGGTATAACTCAGGGTTAGATATAGCCTTCCAGGCTCACTGGGGCGGCAGGTCATTCCCCTCTGCCATGGTTGCACCTTGCTCCTTAGACACTGGTTGGAGACTGCTTAGCCCCAAGAGGTGGCCCCACCTTCTCAAAAGAAGGGGGAGACAACCTTGCTGAGCTGTGAAACACTCTGAGGTTTTTCTTCCCTCTTCTTGAAGGATAACACAAGTTCACAGCTAAATAGCTCTATTGCCCAGTCTTGTAGAATCCAAGAAGTCGGATAGCCTGCCTCCACTTCTCTGGTCTCGATCTCCTTTAGTCAAAGCTGTAGTGTTTCCATTGTGTAATCCTTTTTTTTTATAATTTTTTATTGTTATGTTAATCACCATACATTACATCATTAGTTTTTGATGTAGTGTTCCATGATTCATTGTTTGTGCATAACACCCAGTGCTCCACGCAGAATGTGCCCTCTTTAATACCCATCACCAGGCTAACCCATCCCCCCTTCCCTCTAGAACCCTCAGTTTGTTTTTCAGAGCCCATCGTCTCTCATGGTTCATCTCCCCCTCTGACTTACTCCCCTTCATTCTTCCCCTCCTGCTATCTTCTTTTTTTTTTCTTAACATATATTGCATCATTTGTTTCAGAAGTACAGATCCGTGATTCATCAGTCTTGTACAATTCACATTGCTCACCATAGCAAATACCCTGCCCAATGTCTATCACCCAGCCACCCAATCCATCCCACCCCCCACCACTCCAGCAACCCTAAGTTTGTTTCCTGAGATTAAGAATTCCTCATAGCAGTGAGATCATATGATACATGTCTTTCTCTGATTGACTTACTTCACTCAGCATAACACCTTCCAGTTCCATCCACGTCATTGCAAATGGCAAGATCTCATTCCTTCACTCAGCATAACACCTTCCAGTTCCATCCACGTCATTGCAAATGGCAAGATCTCATTCAAATGGCTGCATAATATTCCATTGTGTATATATACCACATCTTCTTTATCCATTCATCTGTTGATGGACATCTTGGCTCTTTCCACAGTTTCGCTATTGTGGACATTGCTGCTATAAACATTGGGGTGCACATACCCCTTCGGATCCCTACATTTGTATCTTTGTGGTAAATACCCAGTAGTGCAATTGCTGGATCGTATGGTAGCTCTATTTTCAACTGTTTGAGGAACCTCCATACTGTTTTCTAGAGTGGTTGCACCAGCTTGCGTTCCCACCAACAGTGTAGGAGGGTTCCCCTTTCTCCACATCCCCGCCAACATCTGTCGTTTCCTGACTTGTTAATTTTAGCCATTCTGACGGGTGTGAGGTGGTATCTCATTGAGGTTTTCTGGACTTCCAGCCCTATTACAAAGCTGTAATCATCAAGACAGTATGGTACTGGCACAAAAACAGACACATCGATCAATGGAACAGAATCGAGAGCCCAGAAATGGACCCTCAATTCTATGGTCAACTCATCTTTGACAAAGCAGGAAAGAATGTCCAATGGAAAAAAGATAGTCTCTTCAACAAATGGTGTTGGGAAAATTGGACAGCCACATGCAGAAGAATGAAACTGGTCCATTTCCTTACACCACACACAAAAATAGACTCCAAATGGTTGAAAGACCTAAATGTGAGACAGGAGTCCATCAAAATCCTAGAGGAGAACACAGGCAGCAACCTCTTTGACCTCAGCTGCAGCAACTTCTTCCTAGAAACATCGCCAAAGGCAAGGGAAGCAAGGGCAAAAATGAACTATTGGGATTTCATCAAGATAAAAAGCTTTTGCACAGCAAAAGAAACAGTCCACAAAACCAAAAGACAACCGACAGAATGGGAGAAAATATTTGCAAATGACATATCAGATAAAGGGCTAGTATCCAAAATCTCTAAAGAACTTATCAAACTCAACACCCAAAGATCAAATAATCCAATTAAGAAATGGGCAGAAGACATGAACAGACATTTTTCCAAAGACGACACCCAAATGGCCAACAGACACATGAAAAAGTGCTCAGCATCGCTCGGCATCAAGGAAATTCAAATCCATTGTGTAATCCTATAATCTCCTTATCCAGTGATAGCCCTTGGGTGTTCTCTTTAGAACACTTACTTTTTGCAAGAGGGATAGACTGAGCGTTCTCTAAATCTCCAAGTTCTGGTTCCTTTTTGCTTAATAATTTTCTTTGTCTCCCACATTTTACTAAAAACAGCGAGGAGAAACAAGGCCACAGATTAACACTTTCCTTAGAAATCTCAGCTATTAATTTCATTACGCCTAAATTCTGACTTCCCCAAAACACTAGAATGTGGTTCAGCCAAGTTCTTTAGGACTTTGTTTAAAGGATCACCTTCTCTCCTGTTTTCAAAAAACCTGTTCTCATTTCTCTTTGAGACCTCATCAGAATGGTCTTCAGGGTCCACATTTCTACCAAAATTCTGTTCAGGATTACTTATATATTCTCTAACAAGATGGAGGGTTTCTCCACAGCTCTCCTCTTCTTTCTGATACTCTACAGAATCACCTTTAACATCCATATTTCTACCAACATTCCCTTCCAGGCAATCAAAGCTTTTTCTCCAATGCACCTCAAAATTCTTCCAGTCTCTACCCATCACCGAGTTCCAAAGTTGCTTTCACAGTTTTAGATATTTGTTATAGCAGAACCCCACTTCTTTATATCAAAGTCTGCCTCGACTACTATAACAAATATCAGAGCCTGGGTGGCTTAAACAACTGACCATTCACCATTCTGGAGGCTGGAAGTCTGAGATCAAGATGCTTGCAGGGTTGATTTTTCTTGAGGCTTCTCTTCTTGGCTTCTCTTGATGGCTGCCATCTTGTTGTGTCTCCACATGGTCTTCCCTCTGTCCAAAATTATAATTTTATTATAACTTGGAAAGTGCTAATTTGCTATCTTCCAATTTTATTGATGAAAATTATGTTAATATAATTATCTCCTTTTTGTTTGATTCATCCCTGGTATCTGAGAAGATTCTCTATTCATTTTTGGGTCTCAGATATTTTGCCATAATATAACTAGGAGTCTTTAATCATTGGTCCTATTCAGCAGTCAGTGGGTCCCATTAATGTAAATATCTTTGTTCTTTCCAGCTCATGGAAAATTTTATTAAAGTGTTTCATCAAATCTAAAGGTGCTGTTGGCTGTAAGTCATACCATATTTTGCATACTATTAAGAAAGAGAAAACACTGCTAAATATATGGATACATGCCAGTAATCATAGAATGCATTCTAACCTCTGAGCAATAAAAATGTGGAAAAAATGTGAGTTCTAGAATCAATGAAAATGGTCTTCACTTTTGTATCTGTTCTCCCTGTTTCTTCAATCTATGCCCATATCTCTGAATTCTTTCCTGCCCCACTCTCCTTATTTATACTTATTTCTGTGGATATAACTTAGTATCATAATACTAACAATGTATATGTTGTGTTTGACACTTTATGAAGTGCTTTACTTTTATACTCATAACAACCCCATTGTTCCCCATGTGCAAAGCAAATTTCAGTGTATTTAAAGCATATTTACGAAGAGAAAAACTGAAAAATATTAGAAAAAGTATATGAAGGACTAAATTCATCTTAGATGATTTTTTAGAAGTACTAAAAAACAGAAAAAAGAGTGATGAGACATACAAATATCCAGCAAATAAATTAAAAGATGCCCAACATCACTAATCATCAGGGAAATGCAAATCAAAACTTTGATGAGATATCACCTCACATATGTTAGGATGGTTATTATCAAAATCAAAAAAGAACAACAACAATGAGAGCAACAACAAACCCCAAAGCTAACATGTGTTTGTAAGGATATGGAGAATTTGGTAACCTTACACAGTATTGATGGGAATATAAAATGATACAAGTACGACAGAAAACAGTATGGAGATTCCTCAAAAAATGAAAACCAGAACTACAATATACTTCAGCAATCCCACTTCTGAGCATATATCCAGAAGAATTTAAATTAGGATCTCAAAGAGATTCCTGCACTACCATGTTCACTGCAGCATTATTCACAGTGGCCAAGAAACAAACTAAATGTCCACCAATGGATGGATGGATAAGGAAAAGGTTGTAAAACATACTATAGAATATTATTCAGCCTTAAAAAAAACAGGAAATGGTGCCACATGCAACAAAATGGATGAACCTGCAGGACTGTGCTAAATGCAATACGTCAGATACAGAAGGACAAATGCAGTATGATTCCATTTTTAGGAGGTATCTATAAAGTGGTCAAACTCATAGATGAAGAGAATGGTCTGGGGCTGGGGAGGTTGGGAGAAGTTGTTGTTGAACACGTATTAAGTTTCAGTTACAGATGATAAATTCTAGAAATCTCCTGTAACAACATTGTGCCTGTAGTTAATAATGATGCATTGTTCGGGGGCACCTGGGTGGCTCAGTTGGTTAAGCAACTGCCTTCGGCTCAGGTCATGATCCCAGAGTCCTGGGATCAAGCCCCGCATTGTGCTCCCTGCTCAGCAGAGAGCCTGTTTCTCTCTTCCTCTGCCTGTCGCTCTGCCTACTTGTGCTATCTCTGTCAAATAAATAAACAAAATCTTAAAAAATAAATAATGCATTGTTCACTCAAATATTTGTCAAAAGGGTATATCTTATGTTACTTTTTTTTTTTTTTACAACTAAAATGGTAGTTAAAAAATGAGGAGGGAGAGCTAGGCTTTTTTTCATCTCTGAGCAAGTAGGGGGAAGTTCTTTAATGAATAAGTCATTTGGGAAATCTGGTGGGGTGGGAATGTTTCAAGCACTCAGCAAAATGTCCACATCTATTAAAAGTGTATTTTGTTTAAATCTTCAACATTATATATTTGTATGACAAATAATAATAATAAAACAAAGTTCTCAAGCAGTCATTTCTCCAATTTGTAAATTTTCTTTATGTTCTTGCTTATTTATCCCTGGTATGCATTCACACTTTTATTATTCTTGGGAATTTTTTTATATTAAAAGTACTTGTTTGTCTATCAAAAAGAAAAAAGGAAAGGAAGAAAAGGAAAAGTGACAAATCAGTCTTCCATAAAACAAATTTTAAAAAACATATGCATGACCAAATGTATGAGAAACTAAATTGAAATGGGAGGGCCAGTATGAAATGAGATATTTATATCTGGAATTGGTGCTCAAAATATAGAAAAAATATTTCTTAAAAAGATTTTATTTGAGAGAGAGAGTGATAAAGAGAGCATGGGGTGGGAGAACAGAGGGAGAGGGAGAAGCTGACTTCTGGCTGAGCAGGGAGCCGGAGGGGGGCTCCATCCCAGGGCCTTGGGATCTGAGCCGAAAGCAGACACTTAACCCACTGAGCCACAGGTGCCCCCCAAAATATTTTTCAAATGATAAAAATACCTACAAACCAATTGAAAACTAGTCAAATTGTATGACTAAAAGAATTCATATTTGCTGATATTAAATACTCATAAAATTGCTCATCTAATTAGGTATCCTAAAACATGAAAGTAGAAGCAATGCTGATTTAATTTTCACACCATGATTATACACGTATACAAAAAGTCTAATAATACAAAACATTGGACACAATGTGGGAAAATGGCATTTCTCCTGCATTGCTGATTGTAAGGTTAACTGGTAAAAGCAATTTGGAAAATAATTTCAAAATACTTATAAAATTGGAAAGTGAACCAATTTTACCAGCTGTCAGGTTCTACTTCTATAAAAAGAAAGCCTACGTATCACACCAAGAGTTTTAGTATGATATCCATTCCAATATTCAATGTGTTATCTAATTATTTTTTTTGTTTTTAAATTTTTGAGATTTGACAATATTTGCTGTTGAATCTCCTCCACACCAGGTTTAACAGATATAATACAGGTTTCGCAATGTGATAGTATATCTTTACTAAGCAAATCTGATATGGTTCACTTAGACTGAAAGTCTGTTATTAGGCTCTACTTGTTATAATACTAGCAAACTTCAGTTATTATTGGTCCTAATTACAAACTGACTCCAGTTACAGAAACTTCTAATCTTTAATTGCCTGTAAGTAAAAATAAATAATTTTATAGCTAATTCAGTCTAGAAACAAGTATATTTTCTTTTCACACCTATTTTTTCAGCTCAAGAGAAAATAAGTTTGTAGCTCTTATTATCCTGCAGGACTAGGTTCAAACGTGTCTCAAAGTCCATTTGCATTTTTAGATTTAAACACACTGAAATAAACGCGTGTTCATTTAGGTAGAAATGAACACTTTGACTTCTAGCTTTGCCCAACATTACTTCAAGCTCTTTCTGAAAGTAAGAAACATACTGTGTAGGACAATTCTCTCATTTTTTAAATTATCACAATCTGATCACATATACATTTCAAAAGTGGTTAAATTCATTGACCACTTACCTTGTCTGATTGAACTGATAATCTTGTTTTAATATTGGAGAATATTTTATATAATAATGAACTATCCATTTACTATACTTGGCAAGTTTCATCTACAAAATGATCGGGACCTCAAATGTAAAATCCTTGATTATCTTTCCAACTGTTTCTACAAGCCTTGAGTTACTCAGGTTTTCTACTCCTTTCTGGTCCAATTTGGATAATTTAGGATTCCTTAGAAAATTTCTTGTTATAATGCTTTTATAAATACACTGGCATAAATTTAATAGAATCATAGGTTATAATCTGTATAATTTCAGGCTAGCTGTAATCTTATCATTGGTTAGCTGTTTATATTCTTTTTGATAATGAAAATTCATTTTTATGAATTTCAAAAAAATACCTTCTAACATTAAATACTTTATATATTTTAATATGTTTCTTAAGACCTTAGAGAATATTTAACACCCAGTGAGAAAATATTTCACTTTACCAATAAATAAAAAAGGGCTAATGAATATCAATTCAGTTTCAAGGTGCGTGATTTCTTTTTTTTTCCCAAATATTTTTATTTTTATTTTTTTAAGATTTTATTTATTTATTTGAGAGAGAGAGAAGGAGAGATAGAGAGCACAAGAGGGAAGAGGGTCAGAGGGAGAAGCAGACTCCCTGCTGAGCAGGGAGCCCGATGTGGGACTCGATTCCCGGGACTCCAGGATCATGACCTGAGCCGAAGGCAGTTGCTTAACCAACTGAGCCACCCAGACGCCCAAGGTGTGTGATTTCTAACATTTGTCAAATTTCTTGCCTATTCAGTAGTACCTGTTCTTTTGGTGATTTTTTTGTTTTTGTTCATCTTCTCACATGATATTTCCCTTGAGATCTCTGATATATCTTTTTGGGCACTGGATGGAAATAGAGTGTACATGTTTCTTTGGTGTATATTCTGGTTTTTTGTTGTTTTTGTTTTTGTTGTTGTTTTAATAGAAAATAAGATTGGAAGGGGTGCCTGAGTGGCTCAGTCGGTTGGGCATCTGACTCTTGGTTTCAGTTCCAGTCATGATCTGAAGGTTCTGAGATTGAGCCTGCATCATGCTCTGTGCTCAGCAGAGAGTCTGCTTGAGATTCTTTTCCTCTCCCTCTGCTCCTACCCCTGCTTGAGCACTCTCTCTCTCTCTCTCCCTCTAGAATAAATAAATAAATCTAAAAAAAAAAGAAAATAATATTTGGAGATTGTATTTATTATGTGGAGTATTTTGTTGTCTATTCACTTGGATGGAGGTACTCCACTTTTCCTTCATATATAGCAGGCTATGAGAGACATTGCTCTTTCTTCAACCCCAACCCATATAGTCATTTCTCCTCTGTCTGGTCCTATACATAATACTGCTGTCAGGATTGAAGCTGGTGGGGAGATAGAATATGCAGGGTTTGCTTCTCTGGGAATCATATTGCATATGCTTTACTATTACTGATCTTGAGAACTTTTCTCTTTCTTGTATCCACACCTACTTATGAAAAGGACTATTGATGCCTCTGGCACATAATGCTAAATATCAATCCAATATCCATTCTAGTCTTCTTCATTAATAATAGAAACTATAGAAACTTCAATTTAGTTTGGAAAGACAACGTGTAAAGCTACACAAAGAAAATGAAAACTATATATCACAGACTCTCTTTTGAGAGAGATTGCCATAGGACAAATTTTGGCCAAAGAGCTGCACAGAAATTAAAAAGCCTGTTTAAAATAAGGTTAGCTGGTATAGGCTTCTCTTCTTTTTCATTTACTTTTCTTTTTCAAAATTGTTTATGACATGCTTTTGATTCCTGGAGGTAGAAGTACATTCCTGAGGCTGTAAGGAAAAGGCCCAACACTAATACCAGTTGAACAAAAAACTTAAGAAGCCTACCATGTTAATGAAACTATGGAACCCTGAAATTCTTATCTTGGGGAAAAATTAAAAACAACCGCACATCTCTGTAAGCTTGGTTCAGGTTTTCTGAGTCATAACCAAATTGAATCATAAATTTTATAGTTCCATACATTTTTCTTTTAAAATAATAGTTTTGTTAAGGTTTAATTAACACAAATTAAACTACACATATTTAAAATGTGCAATTCGCTATTTAATACATATTAAACCATCACTACAATTGAAATAGTGAATGTATCCAACACAACCAAAAGTCTGTTTACATTTGTATTTCCACCTACCTCTTTATGATCCCCATCCCAAGATGACCACTGATCTTTATGTCACTATATTTTAGTGTAGAATTTTACATGAATGCTTTCTGAAGGCATTGCACAATGCCACATTCTCATATGCAAGGTATTAGAGGTTGAATTACTTCACAACCTAGCCAATACTTGCTATGGCGAGCCTTTTAAACTTTAGACATTCTAATTGGAATATAGTGTTATATCATTAATGGAGCTAATGGGTTTAATTTGAATTGGATTTAATATATTTATACTTTAAAATACTTTTCATTTGTATTTTCCTAATAATTATATTGAGTATCTTTTTGTGTTCTTATTTGTTATTTTTATGTTTTTGTTAAAGTATCACTTGAAATATTTTCCATTTTTTAATCTTTTAAGTAGGCTCCACACCTGTGGAGCTTAATGCAGGGCCGGAATCCACAATCATGAGATCAAGACCTGAGCAGAGAGCTAGAGTCAGTCAGATGCTCAACCAACTGAAGCACCCAAGCATTTTTTAATCTGATATTTGCTTTCTTATTCCTAAATATTGAAAGTTCTTTATATATTCTGGATAAAAATCCTTTATCAGATGTGAAAGTAAAATATTTTCTTCCAGTCTATGGCATGTATTTTCATTATTTTTAATAGTGTATTTTTGAAAAGCAGTTTTTAATCTAGATGCATTCCAAATTATTTATTCTTTTATTAATCATATACTTGGTACTATGTCAAGACATTCTTTGCCTAAATTATGGTAACAAAGTTTTCCTCCTATATTTTCCTCTAGAAGTTTTATAGTTTTGTCTTCACATTTAGGTCTAGGACCCATTTTGATTTAAGTTGTCCTTGAGTTATAAGGTATGATCAAAATTTAGTGTATGGAAATCTAATATTCTCTGAACTATTTATTGATAAGACTATCCTTTCTCCATTGAATTTCCTTTGCTCCACTGTCAAAGATCAGTTGACTATTTCTGTATTATCTATACTGTCCTATTGACTTGCTAAGATTTTTACTGGGGTTGCTTGAACCTATAATTCAATTTGGGAAGAAGTCCCCAACATACCTCTGCACTATGAACTCTAATTCCTGTTCCCTGTTTGAACTTTTAGCTCCACTCTTCTTATCTTAGAAAGGCTACAAGAGTCTGTTTGGATTTCTCCTTCCTACTCCATGGGCTGGAAATTTTCTCCTTTTAGCAAGCCAAGGCGATTCTAGGACTTATCTTCCTTGCTTTTCCTCTATTGGTGAATACTATCCTTTGTTATTCAATGTCCATTATCTCAAAAACATTTATTTTATTTATTTTGTCCGTTTTGCTGCTGCTGTTGTTTCAAGTGGGAAGATAAATTTGGTCCTTGATATTCCATATTGACCATACATATTTTTCTTTCAAGCATTTATTACAGTGATTTTATTCTTCAGTAATATGCCATCTGTTTTCCCTGTTTGAGATTTCTTGACATTTCTTGTGCACTAAGCATTCCATTTCTAGCTTTTGAAAAAATCTATAGATATTAAAAAATATTTTTCTATCAATACCACATATTTAAAGAGGCAAGGGGCAGCTGAATTATGTATTCAGCCTTTTATCTTGAAATAACAAATTATTTTGCATTAAAACCTAAGGGCAGAATTCAAATCTAGCCTTTTAAGATTTCAAAATCCAAGACATAAAAATGAAAAAAGGTATTTTATAACATTCTGTTTTGTGAATTTATGATTTATTATTGTCATTTGATTTTTAAAAAATCAGCAAAGTGAATAATTTTCTACTATACATTACAAAATCAAATGTAAGCAGATGATAGGAGTCAGAATATTTTCATTTTAGTTCCATATTTATGTCTGTGATGTGGGGTGGCTCACTCAACCTCTGTCGATCTGTTTCTGTTTATGAGAACGAAATGGTCATGACATTTTTGTTCAGTATTGTCGGGGATTTTCCAGTAGGCAGTGACTGACAATCATTTTATGAGTAAGTTCTACCTCCCTTTTTGTTCTTCTTCAACTCTAAGACATTTTCCTTATAAAGCTATAGATTTGGTGTTTAAAATAGAGCTGGGACACAGAGTTTCTTCACACCAGGTGTATATATATTTTTTTCATTTTTTTTCCAGTTTATCTGATCCATTACTTTTCCTTTTCAAGTTCTTAGTGCCTTCAAAGGACTTGTTATTTAATTTTGCCCTAGAAGAATTGAACTCAACATATTACTTCTCCAAGGAGATATCTGAAGTCTTATTTCTCATTGTGGTATAAAAAATTGATCTCTTGTTAAAGGGATTTCAAATATAGGTTGGAGAAAGTTACTTTAGAATTAGAGTATTTCCCAGAGGTCAATGAAATTACATCATATAGAAAGGTATTCACTTTACTTACAAGCAATATGACTTCCATTGGGAATGCAAAAATCAGGGTTAGCATTATAATGGTGCATTTTATTACATGATCTTATAGTTTCAAAAATATTAAATTAATTCTGGAGTCTATAGCTCAATAGATAAATAGAAAATCTACAGGCTATTTAGAAGATATCAAAATAATACTTCAGAAAACAGAAAAAAAGATGTATTAAAATTAAGCTAATAAATAGGGAGGATGAGTAAAAATGGAATCAGCAAGGGAAAACCTGTAAGAAGAAAAGAAGTTATGCTTCATTTAAAGACCTTAGTAGCTATCACATGCATCCTCACAAGAAGAAAAACTTGGATAAACTAAAAATCAGTGGCTTTCTTGAACTCAGATAATTGAATTTGCAGGGGAAATTGTCACCTGGAAAAATGGAGATAGTGAGAGAAATACTCTAGATATGCTTACCTAGAAATGAAACTACAGCCTTAAACAGTTAGGAACACTAAACCAGCAATTCTGATGATTATTAGAAGTTGCATATAGACAAATATGAGAGTGAGAAATTTCTGAGGGTTTTGGTATGGAAGGGACCCACACTTTCATGTATTTTATCTCTAGGAGTCTCCCTACCCCACTGGGTTCTCATGGTGAAGATCAAGAAAGATCCCATCCATCTTGGCTCTGGCAGGTATAAGAGTAATCTTTGTGAAATTTACCAAAAGATTTCTCTAACAGGCCTGATTTTCAGGTGAAAGAATTTTGCCAAAGCTTTAAGACAGCTGGGGGAAAGGCATTTCTCCCACACCAGCCCCTTCTTAGCCTTTCTTTTACAACTAAGGGGAAAAAGTAGTTAATAGGTTTCAGGGCTTGAAGGAAATTAATTGGGAACACTGTAGCCCAGGGAAGGAAGTCAGTGGAAAAAACAAAAACAAAAGTATACCATTGGAAAATTACTAAGGCAAGCCATAGCCTTGATTCACAGGGCCACATAAGCACTGTGATTTAATTAGGAAATTGTAGAATGATATCCTTCCACACATCTTTCATGACACTAACAGAGTATCAGTATAATAATGGTGGGTTACAGCTGTAAAAGCTCTAAAACAAAGACTCTTTCTGAGGAGGAATATTTGTGGAAGACCAAAGCCAAGATAAATTACAAAAACAATGTTACTGGAAGGAACTGGAGGCTCTGGCTCCTACAACACAGTAAAATCAACACAGCCCAGCTCCATGACAGATTTTCATAAAACTTCATACTTAAAGCCTATTTCACTCAGTTCCTATTACCAGTGTTAAAGAAAAGTAGAGCTGGACAGTAAAGTAATAAAAACAGACTCTATTCAATACTATTGTGATAGATTGAGAGACCTTAAAGTAGAACTGCACTCAATTTTGAATGCAACACATCAAAGTGAAAATTTATAGTTAAGGATCGGGCTGGTGATAGAAAATTACAAAAAAGAAATATCAAGAGTTTTGGGGGACAGGGGTTAGCATTATATCTATCTGAACCTAAGGAGAATCTCGCTGAAAGCAGAGTAGTGTACTCAGATATCAGTTGCGGTATGGTGAAGGATGATGAGGAATTTGATCATATGCTGAGAGTGGGGGATTCCAGATAAAGCAACTTAATAAGATTCTTGCAAAAATGGGGCAATGGAAGTCCAAAAGTCTAGACCTACCCAATTTGGGAGAAGGATTCAGAGAAGCCTAGTTTAAGGTTTGGTTAAGAAAATATATATATACATCATGCCCAGTTTTCAATCAAAAATTACAAGACATGCTAAAATACAAGAAAATACATGATCTGAAGAGACAAAGATAGTATCAGAACCAGACTCAGATATGACAGAGATTTTGAAATCACTACACTGGGAATTTAAAATATGTAAGATTAATATGATAAATGCTCCAATGGAAAACATAAACAACATGCAAGAACAAATAGGCATAAAGATGAGAATTCTAAGAATCAAAAGAAAATGCTAGAAATCAAAAAACAATGTTTAATGAAGAAAGCTTTTAATGAGCTAAGCAGATTTCACATGTCTGAAGACAAAATCGGTGAGTTTGAAAATAGGTCAGATTTCCTCTCCAAACTAAAATTCTAAAAGATGAACCATTGAATAAAATAGAACAGAACATCTAAGAACGGTAGGACAGTATCCGAAAAAAAAAAAGTGTAACATATGTGGAACTGGAATACCAGAAGGAGAAGAAAGAGAGAAGAAATATTTGAAGTAGAGATGCACGTCAAAACACAGATTCAGGAAGCACAGAAAACTTTAAGCAGAATAAATAACAAAAGGGGCACCTATGTGGCTCAGTTGGTTAAGTGTCCGACTCTTGGTTTCAGCTCAGATCAAGATCTCAGGGCCATGAGATTGAGCCTTGTGTTTAGCTCCACACTCAGTGGGGAGTCTTCTTGAGATTCTCTCACTTTTGATCTTTCCTCCCCTTCTGTCCCTCTCCCTGCTTGTGCACACAGGCATGCTCTCTCTCTCAAATAAATAAATAAAATTAAAAAAAAAAAAAGAGTAACAAAACAAATAAAACAAAACACAAAAGGAAACACATCAAGGATACTCAGACAGTAGGAAAACAAATACAATGATTGAAAAAGTCAGAAAAAAAGTAAAATACCTTAAATATAGAGAAATGTGAATGAGAATGAAAATAGACTCCTCATGAGAAACTGAGAATAGACTGAAACATTTAACATGTTGAGAAAAAAACAAAACAAAACAAAAAACAACCCCACCAACCCCAAATTTTTTATCCAGCAAAATTATCCTTCAAAGTAAGGAGAAATAACATCTTCCTAAAACAACAACAACAACAAAACCCTAAAACTGAAGGAATTCATCTCTAGCAAAACTGCCTCACAGAAATATTAATAGAAATTCTTTTTTTTAATTATGTTATGTTAATCACCATACATTACATCATTTAGACAGGGACACCTGGGTAGTTCAGTTGGTTAAGTGTCCAGCTCTTGATTTTGGCTCAGGTCATGATCTCAGTGTTGTGAGGTTGAGCCCTGCTTTGGGCTCCACACTGAGCACTGAGCTTGGAGCCTGCTTAAAATTCTCTCTCCCCCCACACTCCTCCCTGCCTGTTCACATGTTCTCTCTCTCTCTTAAAAAAAAAAAAAAGAGAAAACCTTTAGGCAGAAGAAAATCATGTAAGTCAGATTCTTGGATAAATAATAAGAAAAGAAGAACATGGAAAAAGAAAGAAATCAAGATAAAATATTTTATTTCTCTTATTCTTATTTGATCCAAAAAAATATCTTTTCATTTAAAGCAAAAATAGTACCACTGTACTGGGTGATTATAATATACAGATAAGTGAAGCAAATAGCAGTAATGTAACATGATATGAGAGGTAGGAATTGGAAATACTCTGGTGAAAAGTACCTGCACTATATGTGATATGGTGCTATTTGAAGATGGATTTTCATTTGTTAAAAATGTTTATTGTAAACTCTAGGACAGCACCAAAAATTTTTCAGTTAAGTACAACTGATTTGTTAAGAAGGGGCATAGAATGAAATCATATAAAGTTTTCAATTCAAACCAGAGAAGGGAAAAGGGAGAGCAACCCTTGGAAAACAAACATGGCCTATAGTTTAATTATGTCAATGATTGTTTTAAAATGGTCTAAATATACCAAATAAAAGAAGTTAGATTCAACAACATCAACAAAATGGAGTTTTACATGTACATACATACACACATTATATATATACACATATATTACATATATAATTTTTTAACAAGAAGCCTACTTTAAATATAAATAGGTTAAAAGTAATGTGATAGAGAAATATATACCATGTTAACAATAAAATAAAGCTAGAGTATCTATAAATTTCAGACAACTCCTACCTCAAAGAGTATTACATAATGATTAAGAGGTCAATTCTCCAAAAAGATATCATGATCCTAAACATTTATGCACCTATCAACATAACTTGAAAACATAGGAGACAAAATTCATAGGAGAAATAGACAAATCCATTGTAATGGATGGATATTTGCATATTTCCCTATCATTAATGATTAGATCAAATAGGCAGAAAATCAATAAAGATATATATAATCTGAACAGTACCATCAACAACATTATTTAATTAACATTTATAGAAAAAAATCAACACAATTAAAGCAACTTAATCATACTAACAATGAAAACGAGAAAGAAGATATATATTAATAATATCAGAAATGACAGAGGTCATTAATACTGATCTCATGAACATTAAGAGTAATAAAGACATACTGTGGACAACTAACCCAATGCTAACAAATTTGATAACTTAAATGAAATGGATCAACTATTTCTTGAAAGACACAATCAACCAAAGCTCACATAAGGTAAAATTGATAACCTGAATAGCTCTTGAAAAGTCTGGTTCCTGGCCAAAAGTGTCATTTTTTTTTTTCAGACTCAACCATAGACAACCACAGAGGATTTATGTGGGAGACCCCATGGGAAAGCTGGCCTCTCCACACCAGACTTGGTGCAGACAATGAATTAGAGTTTCTGAAGTTGACTGCAACCCACCAGCCATGTTCTTATATATACTTAAATTCTTGGGGTGCCTGGGGGGCTCAGTCATTAAGCATTTGCCTTCAGCTCAGGTCATGATCCCAGGGTGCTGGGATCGAGCCCCACATCAGGCTCCCTGCTCAGTAGGAAGTCTGCTTCACCCTCTCCCACTCCCCCTGCTACTCCCTCTCCCACTCCCCCTGCTTGTGTTCCCTCTCTCGCTGTGTCTCTCTCTGTCAAATAAATAAATAAAATCTTAAAAAAAAATTCTTAGCCCAGGTGTTTTGACTTGGAGGACTCTTTTCCTGAGGCCTTTGGCTAAGGATTTCCTCAGATGCCTCTACTCAGACCTCCTTATTGGGGAAGTTAGACTTGAAGACACTTTTCTGCACTCTAACGGTTAAAGGCTTCACTGTTTTTTTCATTTTGGCATGTTGCTGCTTTCATTAATGCCTCTGACACGTGGCTGCTCAGCTCACTCTCCAGCTCAGCTGAGCTCTTGACAGCTCTATATCTGTCAAATGAATTGAATCACTAATTAATAACCTTAAAAACAGAAAACATTAGACCCAGATGATGTCACTGGTGAATTCTACCAAATATTTATGAAGGAAAGAACACAATTTTTCTCCAATCTCCCCCAGAAAATAGAGGAAGAGGAAACACTTCCTAATTCATGTATGAAACCAACATTATTTAATATGAAACCACATAAAGACATTGCACAAAAAAAAACAAAAATCAATGTCTCTCATAAACTTATAGATGAAAAATCTCAATAAAGTAATAGCAAATTGAATCAAACAATGAACAAAATGAATTATATTTCATGAACAAATACAATTTATTCCAGGAATGCTGGGCTAGTTCAATATTTAAAAATCAATGATGTAATTCACCTTGTCGACAGTACAATGAAGAAAAATGATATGATCATACCAAGTGACACACAAAAAACATTTGAGAAAATCCAACACCAATTCATGAAAAAGATCTCAGTATACTAGGATAGAAAATTTTCTTGACTTAATAAAGAATATTTATTTATTTATTTATTTATTTAATTTTGAGAGGGGCAGGGAGAGGGGCAAAGGGAGAGGGAGAGAGAATCTTTTTTTTAAGCTTTTTATTTATTTATTTGAGAGAGAGAGAATGAGAGATAGAGAGCACGAAAAGGAAGAGGGTCAGAGGGAGAAGGAGACTCCCTGCCGAGCAGAGAGTCCGATGTGGAACTCGATCCCGGGACTCCAGGATCATGACCTGAGCTGAAGGCAGTCGCTTAACCAACTGAGCCACCCAGGTGCCCTGAGGGAGAGAGAATCTTAAGCGGGTTCCATGCCCAGCACAGAGCTAGATGCTGAGATCATGACCTAAGCTGAAATCAAGAGTCCATCACTTAACTGACTGAGCCACCCAGTCACTCCTTAATAAAGAATATTCAAATAAAACTAACAGCTAACAGCATATGTAATGGTGAAAGACTGAACACTTTCCCACTAAGATTGGGAAGAAGACAAGATGTCCTTTCTTATCACTTTTATTCAACATAGTACTGAAAGTTCTATCTAATGAAATAAAACAAAAAATCTCAATAAAAGCTATATAGTTTGTACAGAAAGAAAAGTCAAGATAATTTTTGCAAATGCCATATTGTTTATGTGGAAAACCCCAAGGAATCTGTAAGAAAAGCCATGTAACTAGTAATTGGGTACAGCGTTTGCAGGATACAAGTTCAATAAGCAAAAGTTGGTTGCTTTTCTGTGTAGCACTGATTCATTGGGATTTGAAACTACAAAAATACCATTTGCATGAAAAAATAAAGTATTTAGGTATAAAACTAACAAAACCTATGCAAGATTGATATGTGAAAAGCTACAAAAATCTGCCAAGAAAAGTCAAATAAATGGAGAGATATTCTAAGTTCATGATTTGGAATACTATTGTTAACATGCCAACTGTTCCCAGCTTGATTTATAGGTTAAAAATAATTTCAACCACTATCTTATCCTAGCAAGTTGTTTTGCAAATATTAAAGTGATTAAAAATTATATATAATGAAAGGCAAAGATCTAGAATTGTCAAAACAATACTGAAGAAGAACAAAGTTGGAAGTCTAACACTACCAGATTTCAAGACTAAACAGAAAGCTACAAAAATCAAGACAGAATTGCATTAGAAAAAGAAAAGATACATATATCAGAACAGAATAAAAAACCGAGAAATAGACCACACAACTATAGTTAAATGATTTTTTAAAAACGTACAATGACAATTCAATAGAGAAAAAATACTGTCAAGAAATGGTGCTTAGAAAATTGGATGTACAATGTTCAAGTAATAATAGCAATCATAATAACAATAATAACATAGAGAAAACCTTAAAATTTGGCCCCAAATTAACTGAAAACACTTCATTCCCAAATGCAAGATGCAAAACTATAAAATTTCTAGAATAAAACAGAGGAGATATTCCATGTGCCCTTGGTTTTGGTGATGAGTTTTCAGATACAACATTAATTGCAGAGCCCATGAAATAAGTAATACATAAGTTGAACTTTATTAAAGGAAGAATATTCTGCTCTGTAAAAGATTCTGTTAAGAGGTGAAAAGACAAATCAAAACCTAGATTTGGTAACAGACTTGTTACCGAGTGCAAAAAATTCTGAAAACACAGCAATGAGAAAACAACTCAATTCAAAATAGAAAATGATCTGAACATTCACTCAGGCATGTATATATATATATACATATATATATATATATATATGTATATATATATATATATATTAGCCATGGCTAATAAGCATTTAAAAAGATGCTCAACATCATTTGGGATGTCATTAGGGAAATGCAAACTAAAATAATTATGTGATACCACTTATTAGAAGGCTAAAATCAAAACAAGAGTTAATTGATGGAGAGAATGAGAAACAGGAACTTTCAATCATTGCTGGTGGGAAAATTCAAAATGGCATGACCACTTCGGAAGACAGTTTGGTGTTTTTTTACAAATTTATTTGAGAGATAGCACGAGAGGGAAGAGGGTCAGAGGGAGAAGGAGACTCCCTGCTGAGCGGGGAGCCCGATGTGGGACTCCATCCCGGGACTCCAGGATCATGACCTGAGCCAAAGGCAGTCACTTAACCAACTGAGCCACCCAGGCGCCCTATATTTATTTATTTATTTTTAATTTTATCTTATTTATCTGACAGAGAGAGACACAGTGAGAGAGGGAACACAAGCAGGGGGAGTGGGAGAGGGAGAAGCAGGCTTCCTGAGGAGCAGGGAGCCCGATGCAGGGCTCGATCCCAGGACCATGGGATCATGACCTGAGCCAAAGGCAGACGCTTAATGACTGAGCCACCCAGGTGCCCCAATATATATAATTTTTTAAAGGAAGTTTGGGCTTATTCCAATCTTCTCTGAGGTTAATGTGAATTTCTGTCTAGTGCATATTGGAAAACAGCATCTATCATCTG
This sequence comes from Eumetopias jubatus, assembly GCF_037043125.1. Lineage (NCBI taxonomy): Eukaryota > Metazoa > Chordata > Mammalia > Carnivora > Otariidae > Eumetopias > Eumetopias jubatus. Next base: position 67,216,137 of record NW_028274808.1, read on the forward strand.
TATGAAGTGTTTGCATACTTTATAGTTGACATAATTAGATTTCCAGTGTTTGATTGTAGTGATGAAGCTGATCATTTTTTTTAATATTCATCAGCCATTCTAGTATTATTCCTATTTACTGTACATTTGAATATTTACCAGTTTCCCATTCTATTATTATTTTAATGGAAATTGCTCTATTGCTTTTTTTTAAAAAAATTTATTTATTTATTTGACACAGAGAGACAGTGAGAGAGGGAACACAAGCAAGAGGAGTGGGAGAGGGAGAAGCAGGCTCCCCGCCGAGCAGGGAGCCTGATGAGGGGCCCGATCCCAGGAACCCCGGGACCATGACCTGAGCTGAAGGCAGATGCTTAAAGGCTGAGCCACCCAGGTGCCCTGCTCTATTGCTTCTTTTTTTTTTTTTTTTCCTATTGCTTCTTTAAAAGTTTTCTCACAGCTTTTAAAAGGGGCGCCTGGGTGGCTCAGTCATTAAGCATCTGCCTTCAGCTCAGGTCATGATCCCAGGGTCCTGGGATCGGGCCCCGCATCGGGCCCCGCATCGGGTCCCGCATCGGGCTCCCTGCTCCGCGGGAAGTCTGCTTCTCCCTCTCCCACTGCCCCCTGCTTCTGTTCCCTCTCTCGCTGTGTCTCTCTCTGTCAAATAAATAAATAAAATCTTTAAAAAAAAAAAGTTTTCTCACAGCTTTCATTTTATTAATGTAGTTTAAATTTTCTCAGCAAGCTTTCATTTAAATAAAATTTTTACCAACAAAAGAAAGGTAGTCTAATAAAAATGGGTATCAAATTATTGTAGTTTAATTACACTCTATTCAGAAGCATAATGTTTTATATTTGCCAAATTTTATACCTTACACAAAGGGTTTTCAAATCCCTTATATTTTACAGAACAGTGTAATCTTACAAGCCAGATCTCATTCTCAAACTAAACTGTCAATATTAGTAATTTATGTAATTTCACTGGGCCTGTTTCCTCATTTTAACAAGTTGGAGTATATTTACAGTACCTACACCATAGGTTTATTGGGAAGATTTATTAAAAAAAATTAAAGTCTGGGGCGCCTGGGTGGCTCAGTTCGTTAAGCGACTGCCTTCGGCTCAGGTCATGATCCTGGAGTCCCGGGATCAAGTCCCGCATCAGGCTCCCTGCTCAGCAGGGAGTCTGCTTCTCCCTCTGACTCTCCTCCCCCTCATGCTGTCTCTCATTCTCTCTCTCTCAAATAAATAAATAAAATCTTTAAAAAAAATAAATAAATAAAGTCTTAAATAAGAAACAATAAATGGTATTTGCTGACAATGAGAGGCACAATAGATGACATTGCACAAGAACGCTTAGAATATGCTCATAATGTATGTAAAACAATCATTTTATTATTAATACACAAAATTAAAACTTGTAAAGTTAGGTGACTTGTCTTGTGTCTTATGAGCATCAGAATGAAGAGGAGAATACTGGTTCTCTTATTCTTTGCTCTGTGCCCTTTTCCTCCACCACAGTTCCAGATAATATACCTCTGAGTGAGTATTATCTTTGAAGATAAGCTATGCATTGGGTATTCACTGATCATAGCTCATTTGAGACAATTCTCTTGCTGCTTAGATAATCAGACCCAGAAAAATGATAATTATTCAGTTTTGGGTCACTGTACTACAAAATTCTATCCTATTTAATGTGTTCAGCAGTTAACCTCACTGATAACATGGCAAATTCTAGTCAGATCTGCAGATGATTCCTATCCCCAAGAGATAGCTATCAATTTGGTGAGTGACACAATCAATATGCAATGCACTTTTTTAAGAGGCAAAAACCTTGAATATTAATTGCCACAGTCCAGTATACACAACAATATGAATATCCTGTAGAATAATAAATTATATCTGTAAATAAATGAAAATGTGGTAGAAAAACATTAATAGTAAGAATTGGATGTGGGATGAAAAAGAACTTGTATTTGACCAACCATATCATGATTTTAAAATAACACTACAATTTGAGGTGCTGCTAAAACATAAAACCAACACAATATTATTGGCAGTATATTCTAAAAATTGTGTGGAGCCTATATCAAAGAAGATGGCATAGCTGAAGGTGATCCTAGCACTTGTAAGATATATTATTGATTGTTAGGCACCATATCATAGTGAGAAATTGATATAGTGGAATGAGTTTGGATGCTCTATGATCTCAAACCCTTGTTGTATTGCTTTTATAAAATAAACTAGGTATTTTTGATATAAAAATAATAGGCCTTGGGCCCCTGGGTTGCTCAGTTGGTTAAGCAGCTGCCTTTGGCTCATGTCATGATCCCAGGGTCCTGGGGTGGAGTCCTGCATCGGGCTCCTTGCTCAGTGGGGCATCTCTTCTCCCTCTCCCTCTCCCCCTCTCACCCTGCTCATGCTTTCTCTCTCTCTCAAATAAATAAATAAAATAGTTTAAAAAATAATAGTCCTTTAGCATATATTAAATATTTTAAGGTATGCAAATATGATGAAGTTTCCCTTCAATGGAATTATAGTTGGGAAAGTTAAGAGGGAAAAAAACCAGAGTCAGTGTAGTAGCCGTGTGACTAAGAACACAAGCCCTAAGCTCCATAGTTCAGGTTTGAATCCGGCTCTTCTGCCTACTAATTAAGTTACCCATCTCATTAGGTTTTTAGCACTTGGAGGAAACCTGAATTAAACAGATAAAAAACTCATTATATTTTTGAGAGGGCTATATTTTCTAAATATCTGAAAGGAAATATAACTAAGACCTAAAACAAAACTTGTGTCTCTAGATGTCTTGATGTGGACTAAAAAGGGTTGCTCGAAACTCACAATATTGTATTTCACGGAGTCCCTTCAGGTAGAACAAAAGGGGCTAATGGAAAGAGAGAAGCTGCAGAACGAGCCAGGATGTCTGGGGAGCAAGCAGCAACGTCCAAGGTGAAGGCGTCCATCCTTACTCAACTGTCTGCCCAAAGGCATCTCAGAATTTCTTCCATCACATGCTTTGTTTCCTCTTCTCCACTTACCTGAAGGAAGGTATTTATTGTACTTATATTATCCCTGTTCCACCTATGTCAAAGGAGTATCTAAGGAGGAAGCAAACTCATGCTTTTATTTCATAGGTTTCTAGGTCAAAAGAGTACCATCTGGATCTGATGAAAAGATAATTGTGCATCTTTCAGAGTTCCTGAACTTTAAATTTGTTGCCATAATCTTGTAAATGGACTGGGCTTTTGAGTTGTTTCCTTTGAGGATGAGGTGGGTATTTTGTCTATGGGGAAACTATTTAGTGATAAAATGTAGATTTTTAGTAAAACTAGTACATTGGTCATATATTTTCAACCATGTTTTCTGAATATGGATGCACTACTTAGCTTCCTTAAATTCAGGTGGTACCCAAGATATGGTATATGTATAAAGACATGAATATTACTTCTGGGCCAGAACATTTAAATTGCTGGTTTGAAATCATTCAGAGATCTCAGTTGTACTGACATAGGAACCAGCAACATTCAGGATGGTATCTGCTTTATCACCCTATAAGAAATTCAATGAGCATAGTCTTCTTTCAACTTGTGGCAGACATACATTATGTGAAAAAAAAAAAAATCTTTGTTGTTTTAAGACATTCATTGAAATTTTGGCATTCTTTTTTACCAAATCATAACCTAGCTTATGCTGACCAATATAAACAAGATGATAGATAGATTTGGATTTAAATATATCTATATATTTGTATGTTCACATATATAGATACATATTTAGTTTGATATAAATCTATTTATATGCTTATGTATATAGAGAGACAGAGGTAGTAATATATATATTTAAGATGGAGAAATTATAATATATTTATAGCTAGTCAGAATTATTTATTAGAAAAAACTCTGCAGGACAAAAACCATAAAACTGGTAGAATTGTACCTTGTGAAGGAGAGGAGGAAAAAGATCTAAAATATAAGTATAGACACTGGCTTTTATAGAAGTCTGGGCAGCTTTTTAATAATAACAGAATGAAACTAGAAGGGAAGGAGAGTGGTGCATTATAAACTAGGCAGCAATTGCAGAAATACATGATGGTCTTCATAAGAACAGTAAATATAGAGTGTTTTTTCAAAGTATATTTTTATAGTTTTAAAAAAACTTGGTGAGCGGAAATTACAAGAGTTTGTAGAAACTGATTCTACATATAGGTATTGAAATACATGAAGATGTCTCTGAATTCCTAGTATAGGTGACTGGTATTTGTAAGCTTACTGATTTAGGTTAAGCACAAAGAGAAGACAGGTCTGGGGTGGGAAAGAGGAAGGATAAATAGTGTACATGGAAAACAATCAGCAGTAAGAAGTATTGCTAGCTGGGGGCGCCTGGGTGGCTCGGTTGGTCAGGCATCTGCCTTCAGCTGGGGTCATAATCCCGGGGTCCTGGATCAAGCCCTGTGTCAGGCTCCCTGCTCAGCGGAGAGCCTGCTTCTTCCCTTCCCATTCCCCTTGCTTGTGTTCCCTCTCTCGCTGTGTCTCTCTCTGTCAAATAAATGAATAAAGTCTTCAAAAAAAAAAAAAAAAGAATTATTGCTAGCTGATTAAAACAAATAGGTGAAGGGGACTAAAAAGTACAAACTTCCAGTTGTAAAACAAGTAAGTCACGGGGATGAAAAGTACAGCATAGGGAATATAGTCAAGAATATTGTAATAACTTCGGTGATGGATGGTAACCATACTTATTATGTTGAGTATTTTTGTAATATATATAATTGTAGAATCACTGTGTTGTATACCCAAAACTAATGAAAGATTGTATGTCAACTATACTTAAGTAATAATTTTTTAAAAATCAAGTTCTTCTGAAGGTAAACTAAAATTAACACTATTCATTATCATCAAGTAAAAAAATAAATTTCCATAGTACTTTCAATGAAATGAATGAATTTTCCTTCTATATGGTTTACTTCATTAAGCTTACTTTATAATCATTGAACAAACAAAAAATAGAAAAAAATCTTAATATGTTAACTCTTTCATAGATTAATTTTAATTAATTTACCTTTTTCTCTAATCCTTGAAACACTCACATAAGAGAAGGATTATATTTCTCATTTTAGTGAAAAATAAAATGAGGCAGAGATTAGGTACTTTGTCTAGTTCACACAGTTAATAAAAGCTGAGGTCAATTTCAAGCTCAAGTCTGATTAATCCTGGATCCCATGGCTGTTAACAGGCAGCTATGCTTCCAAATGTCTTGCAATACTTTTTCCTCTTTTTTAAAAAAGTTATTATTAGGCAAAGGCTCCCACCAGCATTTAGCCCTGTATATGACCTTAACCACTGGTTACGAGTAACTGCAATGTTCAGTATTACACTGAAAGTGGCACATGCCAACTATGCCAAGAGTAATGCTTCAAATCATGTGACAAGGCAGCTACTTTCTCCATGGTGTTTCCATACAGTCTCAGCCCAGCCATCCTGTTGGGAGCAGATGCCTGTATCGTTATTAAAGCCAAGACTATGTAGTGAACAGATTTGATTGTGTTCATGAAGCTATCTTGTTCAACTGGCATAATGAATAACAACTGTATTAACATTTGGATAATGGGATTTTAAGACATAATAGGGCTGACCATTTGTGGTCTGGATGTTTATGCCTTTTCAATATATCTATAATTGGCTATTAAAAATAGGATTCTTCTAATCTCATCATAACCATTAGCACACATGGCATGTTACATTTTAAAATGTGAAGAAACTTTTTACAATAAATCTTATTTGGGAATTTGCAACCAAAACAGACCTCTGAAAAGATTTATATAGCTAAGCTACATTCTTATTTCCAGATGAAGAACAAATTGTTAATCATGCCATGTAAAATATATGCCTTTAAATTGCTGGGGTCTGTGTTAATATATACAAAGCAAAAGTCCTAAGAAGAGTTTCCTTTTTGAGCTAAAACTACAACAAATACATTTGTTTGATTTAGTCAAATAAATGATAAGCTAAATAAGAAACAAAAAGACAAAATAACCATTGCCTTGGACATGTCAACAACGGAAACTTTCCAAATGTTATTCTTCTACAGATGCAACTGTAATTTTCTAGTTTAAAATTAAAGTCCATGTAATTATCCTTTCATTCCTATATTAAACATGGCAAGTTAAACAAATATCCAAAATTAAATATATATTAACACTTAAGCTGACAAAGAATTCACAGAAGAAAATGAGTAAACTATACATAATTATCTCAATATAAAATAAAAAATGACATCTTCAAAGATGATTGACAGATTGTCTAAAGACCTATGTGACTCTATGCCACTAATTTCCAGAATGCAAACAATAAATGTTTGAAAAGTAAAATTATATATGCTGAAAAATAACTAGCAGAGTTGTGTTTCATTTGATGCTTGCAAATTTAAGAAATAAGAAATTAATCAGTATATTTTGGAGTTTTTCTCTTGTACAGGAAAATGATTGAAACATTGTTCTCCCAGAGGCAAAGAATCTGTACTCAGAAAATGATAGTATACTCATAAAAGAAATCGAGGAAGACACAAAGAAATGGAAAGACGTTCCATGCTCATGGACTGGAAAAACAAATATTGTGAAAATGTCTATGCTACCTAGAGTAATCTACACATCTGATGCAATTCCTATCAAAATACCATCAACTTTTTTCAAAGATTGGAACAAATAATCTTAAAATTTGTATGGAACCAGAAAAGACCCCGAATAGCCAGAGGAATGTTGAAAAAGAAAAGCAAAGCTTTTCACACAATTTCATCACAATCCAGACTTCAAGCTCTATTACAAAGCTGTAATCATCAAGACAGTACGGTATTGGCACAAAAACAGACACATAGATCAATGGAACAGAATAGAGAGCCCAGATATGGATCCTCGACTCTATGGTCAACTAATCTTTGACAAAGCAGGAAAGAATGTCCAATGGAAAAAAGACAGTCTCGGGGCGCCTGGGTGTCTCAGTTGGTTAAGTGACTGCCTTCGGCTCAGGTCATGATCCTGGAGTCCTGGGATTGAGTCCCGCATCAGGCTCCCTGCTCAGCGAGGAACCTGCTTCTCCCTCTGGCCCTCCCCCCTCTCATGTGCTCTCTCTCTCTCTCTCTCATTCTCACTCTCTCAAAATAAATAAATAAATCTTTAAGAAAAAAGAAAAAAGACAGTCTCTTCAACAAATGGTGTTGGGAAAATTGGATAGCTACATGCAGAAGAATGAAACTGGAACATTTCCTTACACCACACACACAAATAGACTCAAAATGGTTGAAACACCTAAATGTGAGACAGGAGTCCATCAAAATCCTTGAGGAGAACACAGGCAGCAACCTCTTTGACCTCTTTCTTCCTAGAAACATCGTCAAAGGCAAGGGAAGCAAGGGCAAAAATGAACTATTGGGACTTCATCAAGATAAACAGCTTTTGCACAGCAAAAGAAATAGTCAACAAAACCAGAAGACAACAGAGAGAAAGGGAGAAGATATTTGCAAATGACATATCAGATAAAGGGCTAGTATCCAAAGTCTATAAAGGACTTAACCAAACTCAACACCCAAAGAACAAATAATCCAATCAAGAAATGGGCAGAAGACATGAACAGACATTTTTCCAAAGAAGACATCTAAATGGCCAACAGACACATGAAAAAGTGCTCAACATCACTCGGCGTCAGGGAAATCCAAATCAAAACCTCAGTGAGATACCACCTCACAGCAGTCAGAATGGCTAAAATTAACAAGTCAGGAAATGACACATATTGGTGAGGATACAGAGAAAGTGGAACCCTCTTACACTGTTGGTGGAAATGCAAGCTGGTGCAGCCACTCTGGAAAATAGTATGGAGGTTCCTCAAAAAGTTGAAAAGGGAGCTACCTTACAACCCAGCAATTGCACTACTGGTTATTTACCCCAAAGATACAAATGTAGTTATCCGAAGGTGCACATGCACCTCAATGTTTATAGCAGCAATGTCCACAATAGCCAAACTATGGAAAGAGCCTAGATGTCCATCAACAGATGAATGGATAAAGAAGATATATATATATGCAACCATCAAAAAAATGCAGCCATCAAAAAAATGAAATCTTGCCATTCGCAACGATGTGGATGGAACTATAGGGTATTATGCTAAGCAAAATAAGTCAATCAGAGAAAGACAATTATCACATGATCTCACTGATAGGAGAAATTTGAGAAATAAGACGGAGGATCATAGGGGAAGGGAGCGAAAAATGAAACAAAATGAAACCAGAGAGGGAGACAAACCATAAGAGACTCTTAATCTCAGGAAACAAACTGAGGGTTGTTGGAGTAAAGGGAGGGGAGAGGGATGGGGGGGCTGGGTGATGGATATTGGGGAGCTTATGTGTTGTGGGGAGCACTGTGAATTGTGTAAGACTGATAAATCACAGACCTGTACCTGTGAAACAAATAATACATTATATGTTAATTTAAAAAAAGAATAAAATAAAAGAAACATTGTTCTCCCAAAACGAAGCTAATTATTGTCTACAGTAAAAGGATAGATCATATAAGCTCAGTTTCTTTTACTTTGTTTTTTCAATTTTTTTTCTTATTATTAATGAAACATAAAAAGTTATTGTCATTTAATCATAACTATACATAAATTTCCCTTTCACAACTTTTTTATTTAAATGATAAAATAATTTTTATAATATTTTTTCTAAGTTTATTTTTTAAATAATATTCTAAGCATATAAATAGGTTCTGCTATCAATTCAAGTATCAGAAGTGTTCCGCATTCCAACAAGCAATTCTTTGGACACTAGCTGGGTGTACAAGAAGAATTCAACTCAATTATGACACTATGTACCTGGAGATGGCATCAGATTCCACATGTTAAGGGCCCAGCCCTGCAATACTACCCTTGCTTCCTTCCAACCCCTGTGTCAGGTGTCTGCTGCTAGCCCAGGTTGTTATCTGTGCCTCTGACTAATGGGCTACAGATTGGAGGTTCCCATGACCTCCTCCTTGGACTTCAAATGCCAGTCATAAGTTCGGTGAGGTTGTTACCTATACTTCTTTCTGATTAGTGATATATCAAACATTCCCCCAAGCCCCATCTTCCTTGGGTTTGGTTAATTTGCTAGAGTGGGTCACCAAATTCAGAAAAATCATTTCACTTTCTGGATTACCAATTTACTATACAAGGATATAAACATAACTCAGGAGCAGCCAGACAGAAGTGATGTTTAGGGCAAGGCATGGGGAAAGGGTGCAGAGCTTCAGTGCCCTCTCCAGACATACTACTGTGCAAACATCTCCATATGTTCACCAACCCAAAAGCTCCCTGATTCCATCCTTTTGGGTTTTTATGGAGGATTCATTGCATAGGTATGCTTGATTAAATTATTGGCCATCGGCAATTGATTCAACCTCAAGGCCTCTCTCCTTCCTAGAGATCTGGGGTGGGAATCAAAGTTCCAATCCCCCAATCACATGGCTAATTTTCCTGGCAACCAATGCATGTCTCTAGGTGGGGTTCACAAATCACTTCATTAACATAACAAAATGATGACCCCCCCCCAACATTTAAGAAATTCCAAGGGTTTTAGGAGTTCTGTGCCAGAAACAGGAAGCAGAGAAAATATATATTTCCTATAATAAGTCACATATCACAGTGTATTATTTTCTTCTCATCATTTTCATGAAATTTCATACCATATAAATTTGGTCCACTATTTTTTAAAAGGATTTATTTATTTATTTTAGAGACAGAGTGTTTGCAAACATGCCTGGGCATGAGCAGTGGGAGGGGCAGAGGGAGAAGGAGAGGATCTCAAACAGACTCCTTGCTGAGAAGGGAGCCTGATGTGACTCATGAGATCATGACCTGAGCTGAAACTAAGTCTGACACTTAAGTGATTGAGGTACCCAGGCACCTCTTGGTACACTAATTTTAATAAAGTCTTAAGAAAATTCGATGTACTATGCCAACACAATGGGGTAACATAGGGTGATCATGAATAAAAGATTATTAAACAGGTTTTCATGTCCTACAATTTTATTTATAACCTCTAATTGTTACATAATACTCTAGTTGTTGTTGACTAAAACCATCAAATCTGTTCTACTACACTAATGAATTACTGTAATTGATTTTGAAAGTTTGTCATTGTTTTTATTGGGGTTTTTGGTGTACTACTGAATTTGTTAAACTTTTTGAAATATAAACCACAACCAGATTAAGTACCAACCCCCACATAAATATGCAGCTCAATCAATTATCACAAAGGAAATACCTGGATAACCACCACACAGATCAAGAGATAAAATTGTACCACAACCTAGAAAACTCACCTGCCCATTCCCTATCATAATCGTATTCCATGCTAAATATTAACATTACTTTGATCTCTCAGAGTTTTCTTTTTCCTATGCTTATATAAATAAATCCATACATTATTATCTTGAATAAATTTAATTATACACAAGCATATCCTTTAGGTTTAACTTCTTTGACTCACCATTATAATTGTAACCCACCTACGTTTATGCATGTAATTAAAGTGCATTCATTTTCAATGCTATATAATAATATTTGATGTTACAAAATATTGCATTTGTTTGATAATTCTTTTGCTAGAAATGTGATTTGTTTCTAGCTTTATTCATTATGAATGCTAATACTTTGAATATTCTTGTTTAATCTTGGAATATATTTTATTTATTTTGAATATTATCCTGGAATTGAAATTTCTGTAGCTTCAAATCCAGTAGAAACTGCCAGCCTGAATTTCAAAGAGATTATAGCATTTTGTATTCCCATTAGCAGTGCAGGAAAGTTTACTTACTCTATATCTGCTTTATAATTTACTATTTTCCAAATATTTAATCCTCACCATTCTGATGGACATGCAGTGGTATTTCATCATAGTATTTAAGTCAAAATTTCCTGGTTCAAATCAAGTTGGTGGATTTTTTGTATTTTTATTGAAGTTAGATATCTTTATTAAAGCTCCTATTCACAAATTTAGACCAATTTTCTAATGGCATGACTATTTTTCTTAATTATTTGTAGAGTTTATGAATAATCTGGATACCGGTTTAGTTTGTTTGTCTTTATTATATCAGTTGCAAATACCTACTCCATTTTGTAGCTTGTATTTCAAGTTTTCACTCTCTTAACTATTTCTCTTAATATGCTAAATTTCATAATTTCAATTTAGTCCTATTTTTCAGTCTTTTCTCTATTAATATGTATTTTTAAGTTTTTTAGTAGAAGAACATTCCTTACCTCACACATGAGCATATTCTCCTATGTTATCTTCTAGAAATCTTATGATTTTGCCTTTCATACTTAGATCTACATTAACCAGGAATTTGTTTATAAGCATAATGTGAGGTAGGGGTCAAGTTTTATTTTTAAAAAATATTGGGGTGCCTGGGTGGCTCAGTCTGTTAAGTGTCTGACTCTTGGTTTTGGCTCAGGTCATGATCTCAGGGTTATGGGACCGGGCCTGTATTGCACTGGGTGTGGAGCCTGCTTGGGATTCTCTCCCTCTCCCCTACCCCTCTCCCCTCAAAGGAAAAAAAAATTAAAAAATAAATAAAATATTGTTATGTAATTATATAGAAACATATATTAAAAAAATATTTCCCTGGTTCTTGCCAATATCACCTTTATCACAAATCAATTTTCCATATGTGGATAGAACAGATTCTAGGTTCTACATGCAGTTCTATAAGTCTCTTTGTCCTACCTTATGATAAGAAAGAGCATTTAATAAATTTAGTTTTTATAGGTCTTGATACATCCTCCCACATTATTTTTCTCTGCAAAAATGTTTTAGCTATACTGGGTGCTCTGTCTTTTCATTCATGTTGTAAAATCAGCTTGTCAAACACAATCGAGAATAAATAAATAAAAACTATGGGGAATTTGGATGTGATTGCATTGCATCTGTAGATAAGTTATAGAAATATTGATATTTTTACATTGAGTTTCCCATGTATAACCCTGGTATTTCTCATTATTTATTTAGGTATACAAAAATTCCCTGAAAAGTTTTATAGATTTCAATATATAGAAAATCGTAAGCATCTTTTGTTAGATTCATTTCTAAGTATCTTTTAAAATATCAGTTCATAAATGATTGCATACAAAAATTGATGCAGGAACCTGACAGACTAAATTCCTGACCATTCTAATTTATTGATAGGTATTCTGAATTTTATATTTACATCATTGTAATATTTGATAATGTAGTTCTTCACTTCCTTTTTTTTAAGATTTTATTTATTTATTTGACACAGAGAGAGAAAGAGAGAGCACAAGTATGCAGAACAGCAGACAGAGAGAGAGAGAGGGAGAAGCAGGCTCCCTGCTGAACAGAGAGCCTGATGTGGGGCTCAATCCCAGGACCCTGGGATCATGACCTGAGCCAAAGGCAGCTGCTTTAACTGACTGAGCCACCCAGGCACCCCCTTTACTTCTTTTTTAATGTTTATATAATTTATTTCTTTTTCTTTCTTTAAGAGAATGTTTAATACACAAAATATTTGATATCAGAATTACTAGTGAGCCTCTTTGCCTTATTCATGATCTCTGAGAGAAAGCTTTAAAAAATTCACCATCAAGTGTGATATGTAACAGAAGCTCTTTATGAAGATTAAAGAAATTAAGGAAGTTCCCGTTTATTTATCAAACAGCTTTCTGTATATATTTGAATATTTTATGGCTTTATTTGTTTTGTTAATGTGATAAATTATATAAATACATTTTCAAATACTAGAAGAACTTAGTAGTCCATGGATTAACCCAATTTGTTTATGATATGATGTAAATATATTTCTTCTATTTGAAAGGAATTGCTTTCTTCATACTCTTTTTAGGGTTATTGCATCTATGTTCATGAAGAATTTGCTACAAATTTGCCTTTGCCGTAATACCCTTGTAGGATTTGGCAGCAAGACTACGAGGATTGATAAAATACATTGGGAAAAATCAATATTTTTCTATTAGAATAGTTGTTATAAGTTTGGCCTTAAGTATTTGATAGAACTGAGCAGTGAACAAACATAAGCTTGGAATCTTCTTTGTGAAAAAGTTTTTAATTAAGATTTATTTCATATAAAGTTATAGGATAGTTTGTATTTTTGTATGTCTGTTTTTAGTACTTGTGTACTAAAAATAAAGACTTTTTCATATTTGCTAATTTGTTACATAGTGTTCTTTATAATATCTTCATCATAGATGCTTTTTAGAACATATTCTGATGCCTTTTCTGTCATTACTGATATTGGAGGTTAAAGTCTTGTTTTTAATCCTAACTAATCTCCCCAGTTCTTTACTGAGTTTTATTTATAAGTTATTTTAATTTTCTTTATATACATATATTTATATTTTTATAAATTACTTCAATTTTTAAAATATATTTTATTTTTTCTTTTCCCTATTCATTAATTTGATGTTCTTTTTTCAGTCTTACTGGGAATGATACTTAGATCAATGATTTTTAGCCTTTGTCCTTTTTTTTTAAGATTTTATATATTCATACTAGAGAGAGAGAGCATGAGCAGGAGAGATGAAGAGGCAGAGGGAGAAGAAGATTCCCCACTGAGCAGGGAGCCTGATGTGGGACTCAATCTCAGGACCCTGGGATCATGCCCTGAGCTGTAAGCAGATGCTTAATGACTGAGCCATCAAGGCGCCCTGACACTATATCATTCTTAAAGGGTCTATCCAACAACAAGAATTGTTAGATAACAATTGTAAATATCTATGTCCCCAACATGAGAGCAGCCAACTACATAAGCCAACTGTTAACCAAAACAAAGAGCCATATTGATAATAATACGTTAATTGTAGGAGACCTCAATACTCCAATCTCAGCGATAGACAGATCATCTAAGCAGAAAATCAACAAAGAAACAAGAGCTTTGAATGACACACTGGACCAGATGGACCTCATAAATATATACAGAACAGTCCACCCTAAAACAACAGAATACTCATTCTTCTCGAGAGCACATGGAACTTTCTCCAGAATAGACCACATACTAGGTCACAAATCAGGTCTCAACTGATACCAAAAGATTAAGATTATTCCCTGCATATTCTCAGACCATAATGCTTTAAAGCTGGAATTCAATCACAAAAAAAAAAAAAAAATTGGAAGAAATTCAAATACTTGGAAGCTAAAGACCACTCTGCTCAAGAATGTTTGGGTCAACTAAGAAATCAAAGAAGAACTTAAACAATTCATGGAAACCAATGAGAATGAAAACACATCAGTCCAAAATAGAATACTGTAAAGTCAGTCCTAAGGGGGAAATATATAGCCATCCAAGCCTCACTCAAAAAAATAGAAAAATCCCCAATTCACCAACTAACTTTACACCTTAAAGAACTGGACAAAAAACAACAAATGATGCTTAAGCCATGCATTAGAAGAGAAATAATTAAGACTGAGCAGAGATCAATGAATTAGAAACCAGAAACACAGTAGATAAGATCAAGAAACTAGAAGCTGGTTCTTTGAAAGAATTAATAAGATTGACAAACCACTGGCCAGACTTATCCAAAAGAAAGGAGAAGGGACCCAGATTAATAAAATTTTGAATGAAAAAGGGAGAGATCACAACTAACACCAAGGAAATAGAGACAATTATTAGAAATTATTATCAAAAACTATATGCCAATAAATTAAGCAACCTGGAAGAAATGGATGCCTTCCTAGAAACCTATAAACTACCAAAACTGAAAAAGGAAGAAATTGACAATCTGAATAGGCCAATAGCCAGTAATGAGATTGAAACAGTGAGGCCAGGGCCTGATGGATTCCCTGGGGAATTCTACCAAACATTCAAAGAAGAAATAATACCTATTCTCCTGAAGCTGTTTCAAAAAATAGAAACAGAAGAAAAACTTCCAGACTCATTCTAGGAGGCAAGCATTAACTTAATCCCCAAACCAGGCAAAGACCCCATCAAAAAGAGAATTTCAGACTGATACCCCTGATGAATATGGATGCCAAAATTCTGAACAAAATTCTAGGTAATAGGATCCAACAATACATTAAGAGGATCATCCACCACGACCAGGTGGGATTTATCCCTGGGATGAAAGGGTGGCTCAACATTCGCAAATCAATCAATGTGATAGAACACATTAATAAGAGGAGAGAGAAGAACCATACGGTCCTCTCAATTGATGCAGACAAAGCATTTGACAAAATACAGCATGCTTTCCTGATCAAAACTCTTCAGAGTATAGGGATAGAGGGAACAGTCCTCAAATTCATAAAATCCATCTATGAAAAACCCACAGTGAATATCATCCTCAATAGGGAAAAGCTGAGAGCCTCAGGAATACAATAAGGATGCCCAATCTCACCACTATTGTTCAACATAGTACTAGAAGTCCTAGCAACAGCAATCAGACAACAACAACAACAAAAGGTATTTAAATTGGCAAAGAAGAAGTCAAACTCTTTCTCTTCACAGATTACATGATACTTTATGTGGAAAATCCAAAAGACTCCACCCCCAAACTTACTAGAACTCATACAGCAATTCAGTAATGTGGCAGGGTACAAAATCAATGCAAAGAAATCAGTTGCTTTCTTATACACTAACATGGAACTGAAGAAAGAGAAATTAGAAAAACGATTCCATTTACAATAGCACCAAAAACCATAAGATACCTTGGAATAAACCTAACCAAAGAGGTAAAGGATCTATACTCTAGGAACTACAAAACACTCATGAAAGAAATTGAAGAAGACACAAAAAGATGGAAAAACAGTCCATGCTCATGGATCGGAAGCATAAACATTGTTAAAATGTTTATGCTGCCCAGAGCAATCTATACCTTCAAAGCCATCCTGATCAAAATCCAATGACATTTTTCAATGTCCCAGAACAAAAAATCCTAAAATGTGTACAGAATCAGCAAAGGCCCCGAATCACCAAGGAAATGTTGAAAAAGGAAAACAAACCTGGGGCCATCACATTGCCTAATTTCAAGCTATATTACACAGCCGTGATCACCAAGATAGTTTGGTACTGGCACAAAAACAGACATATAGACCAATGGAACAGAATAGAGAGCCCAGATATGGACCCTAAACTCTATGGTCAAATAATCTTCGACAAAGCAGGAAAAAATATGAAATGGAAAAAATACAGTTTCTTCAATAAATGGTGCTGGAAAAATTGGAAAGCTATATACAGAAGAGTGAAACTTGACCATTCTCTAACACCATACACAAAGATAAACTCAAAATGGATAAAAGACCTCAATGTGAGACAGGAATCCATCAAAATCCTAGAGGAGAACATAGGCAGTAACCTTTTTGACATTGGCCACAGCAACTTCTTTCAAGATATATCTCCAAAGGCTAGTGAAACAAAAGCAAAAATGAACTTTTGGGACTTCATCAAGCTAAAAACCTTCTGCACAGCAAAGGAAACAGTCAACAAAACAAAGAGTCAACCCCCAGAATGGGAGAAGATATTTGCAAATGACACTACAGATAAAGGGCTGGTATCCAAGATCTATAAAGAACTTCTCAAACTCAACACCCAAAAAACAAATAATCAAGTGAAAAAATGGGCAGAAGACATGAACAGATACTTTTCAAAAGAAGACATACAAATGGCTAACAGACACATGAAAAGATGTTCATTATCATGAACTAGCAGGGAAATTCAAATCAAAACCACACTGAGATACTACCTTACACCAGTTAGAATGGCAAAAATTGACAAGGCAAGAAATAACAAGTGTTGGAGAGGTTGTGGAGAAAGGGAAAAATCTTACACTGTTGGTGGGAATGCAAGTTGGTACAGCCACTTTGGAAAGCAGTATGGAGGTTCTTCAAAAAGTTAAAAATAGAGCTACCCTATGACCCAGCAATTGCACTACTGGGTATTTACCCCCAAAACACAGATGTAATGAAAAGAAGGGCCATATGCAACTCAATGTTCATAGCAGCAATGTCCGCAATAGCCAAACTGTGGAAAGAGCCGAGATGCCCTTCAACAGACGAATGGATAAAGAAGATGTGGTCCATATATGCAATGGAATATTACTCAGCCATCAGAGAGGATGAATAGCCAACTTTTACATCAACATGGATGGGACTGGAGGAGATTATGCTAAGTGAAATAAGTCAAGCAGAGAAAGTCAATTATCATATGGTTTCACTTATTTGTGGAACATAAACAATAGCATAGAGGACATTAGGAGAAGGAAGGGAAAAATGAAGGGAGGGAAATTGGAGGGGGAGACGAACCATGAGAGACTATGGACTCTGAGAAAGAAACTGAGGGTTTTAGAGGGAAGGGGCGTGGGGGGATGGGTGAGCCCGGTGATGGATATTAAAGAGAACACGTATTGCGTGGAGCACTGGATGTTTTATGAAAACAATGAATCATGGAACACTACATCAAAGACAAATGATGACTAGTATGGTGACTAACATAAAATAATAAAATTAAATAAATAAATAAATAAATAAATAAATAAATAAAATACTGAGTTATCCAAATCACTAAACAATGTATAGCTTTCCATTTATTAAATCTTCTTTAAATTATCTTATCACTGTTTTGTTATTTTTAATTAGAGATATTGCAACTACTTAATTACAATTATGTCTAGGTCTTTTATGGTTTCCCAGATACTATGGTATTTAATTAATTTATTTTTTATTTATTTGTTTAGATATTTGGAATAGTTAGGCATATGTCCATCAAATTATAAGCCTGTCATTTACACATACATTTGTACCCTTAGCTAAACGTTTTCCTTACCAGGTAATGGATTATATATTAGATAAAATAGAATTTTCTATATTTATTTAAAGGAAATTTTAAATCATTATATATTCTGTAAATTTTCTATATGGGCTATAAAATCTGGTGGATTTTGTGGCCATGTATCAAAGCTAATATCCTTTAGCCACCCAACCTCTTTTCAGCTTCTAGATCTATATAATACTGCTGAAAATATATTTAGAATTTCCATGAATATATTTCAACAAAAAATGTATTTTTAAAGTTTTTATTATTTATTTATTTATTTATTTAGAGCACTCATGAGCAGGGGGAGGGGCCGAGAAAGGAGGAGAGAGAGAATTTCAAATAGACTCAACGCTGAGCATGGAGCCTGATGTGGGGCTCCATTTCACGACCCTGAGATCATGACCTGAGACTACATCAAGAGTCAGGCGTTTAACTGATTGAGCCACCCAGGTGCCCTCAACAAAATCTGATTTTAAAAACTTAAGAAAATGAAATTATATAACATGTCTTTAAGATTTCGAAGTCTCCTTTAAGATTTCTTCCTTCCTTCCATCCTTTCTTCCTCCCTCACCCTTTTTCTTTCTTTCAAAATGTATTTACTTATTTATTTAAACAGGAGATTTGAAACTGGTCAGTCATAAGAAGTATATTTTTAGAACACTATAATAGAATGTAACTTCATGTCAAATTCATGAAAATATTGAGTAATTTTTATTAAATTATGTCAGTTTCCCCCTTTTGAACCTAATATCAGGCAGACTGCCATTCTTAAGTATTTTTATTTTTGCTAGGTTATTTAGGTGTTAACTGAAATCTTAAGTGGGAGCTACCTCCTCTATGCAACAGTGGACATTTTAGTAGTTGCAACATTATCCCCTTGATAAGCTGTTAAGTCTTCAAAGGCAAAAGTAAGCGGCTTCCCTTTTAGAACAGAGCTATTATTTGGTGATGCTAGTGTCAGGAACAAAATAAATCTGTCAAAGTTGAAGAAATCATATTTGCCACAAACCAAACTGAGGGCCTTATTTGAAATAAGTTGTAAAATAGGCAGAGGGAGGGGTTTGATTTTCCCATCAATAAGGTGATACACTTTAAATCACATTTCATTCTTAGACAAAAGTCAGAATGCCATTCTAAGAAACACTAAAACCTTTTCTGTTATTTTGATGGAGAACCCTATGCAGCTTATAAATCAGATATAAACTTAGTGTACTAAGGCAAGCCATATACCCTTTCCATGTATCGAATGTGCTATATACAAGGAGAACAAAATGCTATCAATCTTCAAAATCTACAGTATAGTAAGGTAAATTGCTAGTGCCTCATTCCCTTCCTCAGATTTTTCATCTCAGATGCCAAGGCAGTAAAGTCTATAAAGAAAGCCTTATTCGGAGTCTCTTGTTCCTAGTTTTTGTCAGTTCTTTATAACTTTTACTCAAAACTCACTACCATTTGCCTCGTGGCCTCCATAACTATATTCATTATTTCTGCTTCCCAACTACTAGGTGAGGGGCCCAAAGTCTGTGCCTAAGGCAGAGCAAAGTTCTCAAACACCTGAGCTGGAACGATAAAAACATAACTAGAGTGACCTAGGTTCCAACTTACCAGAGACAATTCTGGTTTACCTCTGTGGTCCCAGTGGCCCATCTCTTGGTCCCACAAGCTTGCAGTCTGAAATGGGCTGTGGTTTGGAAGCAGGATTATATTGTCTCCCTGCCATAATCTGCAATTTCTAGTCTTACCTAGGGAGTAGGCAGCATATGGTCTATGACAATTTGACTGTAATACAAAATTTATTAATTAGATTATTAAGTTATAATATGGGCAACCATTTTAATAAAAAATGTTAATAATGAATTTCTGCTGAATCTTTTCAACAATTTCTGTTTCTGTTGAGAAGGAAAATGAAATGAGACAGGAAGAAAGTTTTTCCTTGCATTGTACTGTATATTCTTCCCTATTGGTAGAAAAGCCCCATAAATTTCAGAGAGATGTATTCCTGTCAAGTTTTTAGGTATTTAAATTTTTACATTACCTGGCATGCCAAAAAAGAGATTAAAGTCACGAAAAATTTTGGATATCAAGTAAATCTGATTTTCAGTTTTGAAATATTGATATTGATAGCTACAGAAAAAGGCTTTTATTTTCCCAAATTATTGAAGATTTATATTTCATATTCAAAAATTGGTTATTGTTTTTGTATTTTAAATGTATATAATATTATAAGCCACATAATTAATTATAAATATATAGTATAGTACCAAATAAAAATTAGACTATAGCCAGCTCTCTTTATCTGAAAATATTTTTTTAAATCCACAAAATTAAACACTATAATTCCAAAAATTAGATAGTTTTCATATAAGCATTTAATAAAATGGGTTATTGTGACCCTTAGAAAAGCTACAATAAAATGAAAAACTGATCCATCAACATTCAATGATAGTGAATTTAATGTGTCATTTATGCTTTTTTAAATTATCTTTTAAATTTACTTTAGCCTTTGCTGGATAATATCTTTTATTTTTCATTACAAAGTTTTTGTTTTGATTACTTATATCCACTGCCCAAATCTGAGAAACCAGGGAGGCCTGAAGTCACAAAAGGAAGAAGGCACTGTTCACTACATGACTGCCAGAGAGTTGATGGGCTTGCCAGGCAAGGAGATAAACTTGACCAAATCTTAATTCAAATCATGCGGCAGCCAATGGGAACTGCTTGTGCCTTGGGTCAATATTAAATGCTGTGTAGGTTGATGCTTCCTCTTCGTTGCAGCCACTCAAACTTTAGTCCCTGAAAGGACAAGGGAGTATTTTTCACATGCTTCATATACACACTAAGCTAACCTAACCAAACCTGCTCTGATGGAAGAGTCAGGGTCATTAAAAAAGTTATTCTCTGAATACAAAACATATTCCAATTCCCAAAACGTATTTCCCCCAGGTAGGGGGAAAAAAAGTTCTGCTTATTTTTCTACTTGTATCTATAGATACAGATCACTTGTGTGTATGTGTGTGTATTGGGGGGGTGGCTGTGTGTGTGCGTGTACATATTCAGCTCTTACTTATTTTATTACATATGCTATTACCTTTCATGAGTCTTCTCGAACTTCTTTCTTTTACATCCATTCCCTACTTCCAGCTACATTTCTTCTTAAATTTGTGGCTGTGACACCTTCAGCATTAGGTTTTCAGTTCTTGTGGTGCCTAGAGGAGGCCTTTTTCAACATTCTTGCTCTCTTCCTGTTCTTCTTCCAGCATATTCTACTCTGACTTGTGACTCAAAGTTTTTTGATGTAGGGTAGCAGAGGAGGAATTCTCTGTTTTTCTGAGTAAGACATATTCTTAAAGACACTTCTGCTCCTTCTCTCAAGATTAGATTTTAAAAAGACAGATGACAAGAGATGTCCAATATATAAGCAAACAAACAAACAAAAAGACATGAACACGCAAAAAAGGCTCTTAAATATAGAGAAATAGAGAAGAAATTGGTGGATGCCAAAGGGAAGCTGGGTTGGGGGATGGGTGAATGAGGTGAATGGGGTTGAGTACACTTGTCATGATGCACACTGAGTGATGTATAGAATTGTTGAATCACTCTATTGTACACCTGCAACTAATATCACACTGTATGTTACTTATATTTGAATAAAAAATAAAATAAAAATCATTTACTCATTTACTCAAATGTACTGGAAAATATTTAGTGAGAAAGAGCTATAAGTCACATAGTTTCTAGGTAGAGGAATTTAAATCAGTGAAAAACAACAATAAAAGGCAAAATATCTACTGTTATGTACCTTATTATATTCTAGTAGGAATAGAGAGAACAAACATCTAAATGTAGACTTGATCTCAGATTACTGATAAGTACTATGAAGAAACATAAAGCAGAGTAAGAAGACAGGGAGTGCTGAGTAAGAAGGGGTCCTATGTTAGCTGCAGGGTGATGCTGGGATGCTCTCGGGATTTGGCATTTGAAGACACAAATGAAATGATAGGATAAACCAGGAGTTCTGTTGAAAGAATCTTCCAGGTCAGAGGATTCAAATGCCCTGAGCAGAGGGGTGAAATTTTAGGCAATAACATATTTAAAACAAAACAAAACAAAACAAAACAAAACATTAACTCACTTAATATTTATAACCCTGAAAAATAGTAAAACTATTACTATTCCCAGATGAGAAAAGAGAGGCACATTTGGAACTCACACCTTGAAAATGTGTCTGACCTCGGATTCAAATCCCAGTAGTCCGATTCTAAAATCTTTGATATTATCCACAAAACTACTGCTTAAACCCTATGCGTCCTTTCTTTTCACCACTCATTAACTGCTTCTATCAGACTCTTATATTCTTAGAGCCTCCAGTACTAAGCTCATTACTTCCATATACTCCATACTCAGTATATTCTATTTAATATTTTCATACTCTTCCAGACACAGAGATATATCTGAGTCCCTTGAGCCTCTTCATCAAACTAGCTTGTCGGTCTCAACGAAAATTGATATTTCTGACCAACTACAACATTTTTTAAATAACTTCTTGCCTTTTATTTTGAAAGTTTATTTACTTGATTACTTTTCTGGCTCCTATTTATTCTAATGAGTTTTTCATATATGTATTAGTAATCTTGTTTTGGCAAATAAGAAAAAATATTGGGGTGTGAAATTTTAAAAGTTAAATACATATTTGACTTTGAATTCTTCAGCCTTGAGAAAAGAAGAAGCATAAACATTTATGCAGTTTACTAGTCCTCAGATTTTTTAAAAAAAATTAAAAGATGAAAAATATATTTGGATGGTATGCTTCATCCAAGGTGTATGTTCCCTGGGTAATAATGGGGAGTGGCAGACAGGGGAAAGCAATTCTGAAATGCTCTGGGGTCATGAAAGAATATTGATAAGATGCTATAAAACAACCTTTGAAAGATCATAAATGAAAAATGAAACTTTTCAATTTGGTTGAGGCTGAAAGTCCTTCCTGAGTGAAACTTGGCTTAAAAGGAAAGAGGTTTGTTTGGTTTAGAAAAGTCACGAAAGCATGTTTTCGCCATACTTCATGTTAGTGAAAATAAAGTTTTGACAAGCAGTAGTCAAGAGGATATAGAAGAGACAATTCTTGAAATCTGCCGAGCTGCTACAAGCTACAGGTTCCAGTTGGATTTTAATCTATATTGTGAAGAAAAGTGAGAAGCAAAAGGTGATGTTCTTTCCACCTCAACTGATAGGAAGGTGAAATAAATTAACTATCCCAACCTGACTAATTTTCCAAACTTTCACACACTAAGTTTTAATCTGAAGGTTTGGTTCCCTGACTCTATTCACTCTTGCCTACTACCAGCTATAAACATCACTTGTGTCCATCATACCCCTTACCAAAAATTGAGGTGAAAATCTAGTGAAAGGGAATCTATTTATACATTTGCTAACTCCTGAGAGCATCACCCTGCATCTAAAATAGGACACCTTCTCACTCAGCACTCTGTCTTCTTACTCTGCTTTATATTTCTTCATAGTACTTATATACATACATACATATAGGTATATATACAATACATGTACTTGAACCTCTGTGTTTGTAGATCAATTGATCGATCAATCTATTGATAGGTAGTACTGGAGGATGTTTACAAAGTAGTAGTAAGAAAACAAAACACAATTATGTTTTAACAAATGAATTTTTTGTTACGTTTTCCCAACACCAATCAGTAGTGTATTAGTTATCCGTTGCTATGTAACACACCAGTGTAAAACGTGGTAGTTTAAAACAACAAACATTTGATTAACTCATGAGTCACGGAGTCACCGTGGGCCTGACAGGTCGAGGATGGCCTTGGTTATGTACCTGCTGCAGTCAACTTTGTTTGGGGGGGGGTTGGCGGTTAGCTGGAAAGACTGATGAGGTTTGGCTTTACCGAGTTTATCTGGACTCTTTCACATATGTTGGGCCTTGGCTGAGGTGAATCAGCTGACTGACTCTGCTCTAGTCTTACTCAGATGGAGGCTGCAGGAGTCTAAGAAAGCTAGCAGGGACATGAAAGGCTTCCTGAGTCTAAAGCTAAGGAGTGATATAACCTCACTCTGTCTCTCTCTTGGCTGAAGGAAGTCACAGTACCAACTCAAATTCAAAGAGTAAGGAAAGAGACCCTACCTCTTAAAGAAACATCTGCAAAACTACTCTGCAAAGAGCATGGGTATAAGGAAGCATGAATAATTGTGGGCAGTTTTCCAATGTATCATAAACAGTCTTACATATTTGTAAAGAAACTACTAACAATCTTCCTTGGCAACTTGCTGCTCTGAGCTTTTCCTTAAAGAACCGAGGGATTTTTGTCTGTATCATTGTAACATTAAAAATAATTTATTACATGAGGTTTCCAGTTGCTTACATACAATTTTATTCTTCTACTATCTCTGCGGCATACTTAACAACTTGTACCTTTGGGCTTTGTCTCTTCTGGATGTTACTAACCTGCAAAAAGTGTGTTCATTACTACCAAAATGCAGTAGTTAATTGAATTTTGGTACTAGTCAACTTCAACCAAGGTCATCTTAAGTCAGCTTCTACTTTGACAGGAATCTATTAGCATCAGGAAACGCCAAGCAGTTAATAGCTATATTTTAAATTTGGTTATTTTCATTTTTTCTCTCCTTACATCTTAATAAATGGAAACACATATCAAATCTTACAGTTATGAATTAGAATGTCTTTCCCAGTAGATGACTTATTGATGCTGAAGTGATTAACCTTTCATTAAAACTTGATATAAAATTCTTCCCTCCATATATCTATGTTTATTACTCAAGCCCCAAAGGAGAATACATCAAACATAAGACAGCTTGGTTTTTTAAAACACTTTTGCAACTCAGAGACTCATAAAATCTGGGATTTTCTAATGTCTCCTCTGCTCTATCTACTTTATAATAAAAGAAAATAAGTTCCATAAACGAACACACACTTTCCTGAAATGTATCCTGTTTTCTGCCTCCGGGACTGATGTCTGAAATCAACTAAGGTAATGTTCTATAATTCCCATGTAACATCTAAATAAAGAAGTGTAAGTAATTTGGTAGACGGTTTTCTGTTTCAAATCCATGTAGTGCCTAACTTTGCATATCTCTTTACAACAACTCTGTGACATAGTTGAAACAGATTGTATAAGGGCCCCAGGGTTTTTAGGAACTGAACATAAGTGCAGTGTCACAATTTCTATAACTAAGAGAAGTTATGTGTCTCTATCCAGAGGAGGCTTTCAAAGCCTCCTATTTATTCAAAGTCCTATTTATTCCTTCAGATCCACAGGGGTTGTGTTTCTATGATCAGGACACAGCTGTCAGCTCCCACGGAGCCATCACCTTTTACCTGGGCTTCTGCTTTGACTCTGCTTCTCTTTGATCCATTCACCTTCCAGGCCTCTAAAGGCCAGCAAACTCCCCAGCCAATACTTCGGTGAGCCCAGATGCTGAGAGCTGCCTGCCTAGCCCGCCCTGCTGCCGCTGTGGCTGGTGCTAGTGCGGTCCTGAAGATGATTTGACAGCGGCAACTGAAGCTCCGCGAGGCTGACAACCAGGCTGCTGGGAATTCGCTTCACTGTGATGGAGAGAAACGCTTCCCCCGTACTACAGTCTCTCACATTAGTAAAAATAAAGCGGTCTTATCAGCGGGGTTTTAAAGAGCTTTCACGTGACATTAATTCTTCTATAAAACAATCGAAAATATAAGGAAAGAAAGAAAATCCCAACTCGAGTCATCGCTGCTTCCCCCTGCCCTCCCGCTAGCCCCCAGGTTTTTTGTAGGAATGAGGCTGGACCTGGCTACCATCTGAGCTTGGAACACGATGTGGTACCCAGAATCTCACGACTGATGAGCACGACTAGAGGAAGAAATTTAGAGGTGCACGTTTTTCTTTGCTGGGTGATTTTCTAGACTTTGCCAGTTTTAAAACCTAGATGACTCAAGACAACCCAAATGAGCTTTGGAACACACTTTTTATTCAAGCTTCTTGATAGTGAAAATTAAACGTTATAGCAACTATTGAGACAATATTCCATTAATATTTTCCCAACTTTATCGAGATATAATTGACATAAAACATTGTATAAGTTTAAGATGTAAAATCTAAAATATGTGGTACTGCTTTAGTGACCAAGCAAGGAGAGGCGAGGAAAAAAAAATTCTCGTATTTCTTGTTATACTGCAGCAAAATGTTTGGTAAGGGGTCATTATGGTAAACTTGACAGAACTCACCATAACTTCTGGGAAGCTATTGGAATGATCCAGAGTGTTAGTGTGTATTAAGCATTCCTAGATGCTTTTAGCAAAGTATTATAAGAAAAAAAATGATCTCAGCCAACATTTGGATTATTTGCTGGGAATGAATGACATGAAGACTGGAGACAGAGAGACAAGGTACTTGCTCCCAACACATCAAATATTAAATCACAGACACAGAAGAGGAGAACAAAAACAAACAGGAAAATTGGCAAAAGGGATAATTGAACCCACACAGTAGTTCCCAGTCCACAGCAGTGATAAAATTAGCTGGCAGAATTGGAAAACCTCTCTGACCAGGCAGCGGAGCAAGTCCTTGGTGTATTTGTTTCCTATTTCTGCTATAATAATTTTCCAAATATTTGGTTGCTTAACACAATAAAGCTTATTCGCTGACAATTCTGGAGTAATTTATCAAAGATTAATAATAATATTGGGAACCGAGAATAACACTGTTTCTCATGCCATTCTCTGAGGCCTCATACCAGGAGCTCTCATTTACAATGAGTCCCAATCCTGCAACAAAGATCATATTAAATAAAGGTATCACCATCTAACTCAAGCCTATTATTTCAGATAGTTTTATTGTAACTACTAATAAAATAAGGAAAAAATATAGGTTTAAGGCACTTAATAAAGCAGGCTTAAGAACTCTGTCCAAAAAAAAAAAAAGAAAAGAGCATTGTGCATGTTTACCAGTAATGCATCCTACCAGAAGCCTACTGATTTTCCTTTTTTAAAGAGAGAATTTTGTGGTTAATGACCACAGGCTTGATCTGAGTAAAAAGATTCAGGCTTTCACACATGCATCAGAAGTTAACAGGCTGTGAAGACCTCAACCTAAAGGAGAGTTCACTGGCACCTACTATAGCCAAAGAAAAAATATCAAGAAAAACCTCTAAGAGGTCATGGATAACAATGGGTTTCTTCTGGGGCTTCCTCCCAGGGAGCAGACACTAAGATGTGTGTTTGAGGGTGGGGGGGAGTAGGCAGAATACTGGCAAGGAAGTTCACATCCTAAAAACTCCAGAATCTGTGAATTAGTTAATTACATCATAAAGGGGACTTGCAGATGGATGTTGAGAAGAGGGAGCTCTTCCTAGATTATCTGGGTGGGTTCAATGTCCTTGTAAGAGGCAGTGAGAAGAGGCAGTGATAGGGTATGTGATAATGGGAGCAGCAAGAAAAAGGGCTATATGGTGCTCTCCAGGAGCCAAGACTCTAGGAATCTCTAGAAGCCTCTAGAAGTTGGGAAAGGTAAGGGAATAATTTTCCTCTCAAGCCTCCAGAAGAAACCAGCCCTGCTGACACCTTGATTTTAGACCAAAATAACTTCTGATATTCCAAACTATAAGATAATACATTTGTCTTGTTTTGAGATAACTAAGTTTGTGGAAATTTGTTACAACAGCAATAGGAACCTAATACACTAAGGGATTCACTCTGCTGCCAAGTCAAGGAGGTTTTCAAACCCTGGCCAGCTGGATTTAATCATTGCTGTGCACTAGGAACTGCTGTGTGATTTCAATTCTTTTTGTCAAATTTTTATTGGTTTGTATCTGTTACTCTGTTCTGACTCCATGATTTTATACTTGATGGGGTAGGAGCAAATAATTTGTCTGTAGTCTCAAGACAATACGTAGCCAAATCTGGATCTGGTGTAAAGAATAATGCATCACACAGGAAGCCCAGACTTTTGCTGAGTAATGTAATTTAATGGGCCCAGTGAAAGGAGAAAGTTGTGTTTGAGGTATGAAAAGATGACTCCCATGAATTTCTGCATATACAGCAGATTGCATATAGTTGTCACCCCAAAACTATTATTTCCTTTTCTAGGGCACATAAATTCCCACCTGGGGACTATATCTTTATTTCCCCCCTCACCATCTTTCAGGAGGCCTGGACATCTGACTAAATTTTTACCAATGGGATATGAACAGAAAGCAAATTCTACTTTACTTCATAAAAGGAAATTGTTGTCTGTTATGGTTAATTCTATGTGTCAACTTGGATGGTGTTTTTTGAATGAGATTAACATTTAAATTGGTGAACTTTGAATAAACAGATTGTCCTCCGTAATAGGTTTGGACCTCGTCCAATCAGTTGAAGGTCTGAATAGAGCCAAAGACCAGCAAGCTCAAGACCCTGGAGAGTCGATTGAGTATATGAAGTCTGAAGGTCTTTGGACTGGAACTGCATCATCAGTGCTCCTGGTCTCAAGCTTGCTTGCCTGTACTGCAGATTTGAACTTGCCAGTCTCCAAAATGGCTTGAACTAAATCTTTATAATAAATTTCTTTCTATAATCCTCTATCCTATTGGTTTGTTTCTCTGGAGAGCTCTAACTAATACACAGCCACTGAACCTTCTCTCCTTTTTCTTCAAGCTGGAACACAGACATTTCCTTGATCTAGCATAGAACATGAAGGAAGGATAAAGCTTTAGGGTTGGAGGGAACTTGGTATAGCAGAATAGCTCAAAAAAAATATGCACTGTTTCCTGCAGAACTTTTTCAGAGTAGAGCAATAACTTATTTCCTTTCCTTGCTATTTGCATTTGTAAATAAGAGTAGACCACCGCTTTCTTTATTTTATCTCCTTATTGTCTGGATTGTGTCTACAGATAATTATTCAAGAATTATATATGGGTGGTATTTTTTCTGAGTCTCAATATATGAGCATTTTTCTACTGTATTCATTCAAAAGAAAAAAAAAAGCCAGGGGTACATGGGTGGCTTAGTCCATTGGGCATCTACCTTCAGCTCAGGTCATGATCCGAGGGTCCTGAGATCGAGTCCTGCATTGAGTTCCCTGCTCAGTGGAGAGCCTGCTTCTCTCTCTCCCTCTGCTTCTCCCCCAGCTTGTTCTCTCTCTCTCCCTCTGTGTCAAATGAGTCAAATGAATAAATAAAATCTTTAAAAAGAAGAGAAAAGAAAAAGACTGACAAAATATTCTTAGGTGCCAATTTTGTTTTCCTTAAGAACTGAATTAAAAAAAAAAAAAAGAAGAGCCATCTACATATGCATGCTGTCCTTCTACATATGAACTAAATAGAAAATTGGCTGGTGTCAGGAAAACCAAGGACTAGTCACTTTATTGGTTCAATAATTGCCATTCTTTATTTATATCAACAATTTGGGAGTTGGTAGGTAATCTTTGCAAATGTTAGTGATGTTTGTCTTTCCTCCCTGGTGTCTTTACAGGTTTTTATGAGAATTTGAGACCTATTTTAATTGGAAATCTAAACCATGAGAATAAGATCCCAAAAGATCCACAAAGCTAATTTACTCTTTCTTGACTATAGAGACTACATTTAGACTAGAATATAACATGTTTTATTTATTAATTTATTTTTAAAGATTTTATTTATTTGAAAGAGAGAGAGTGCACAGTGTGGTGAGGGGCAGAGGGAGAGAGAGGGGGGAAAGAGATTCCCTGCCAATACAGAGCTCAGTCTCAGGACCATGTGGTCATGATCTGAGCCAAAACCAAGAGCTGGACACTTAATAGTTGACTGAGCTACCCAGGCACCCCTAAAATATAACATTTTTTTGCTTGTTTTTCTTTTTGTTTAAAGATTTTATTTATTTATTTAAGAGCGAGCTCAAGCAGAGGGAGGGGCAGAGGGAGAGGAAGAGGGACAAGCAGACTCCTCGCTGAGCATGAAGTCCATAGCAGGGCTTGATCCCAGGACTCTTGAGATCATGACCTGAGCCAAAGTCAGATGCTTAACAGACTAAGCCACCCAGGTGCCCCCAAACATAACATATTTTAAAACTATTCTATGATGAGCAGAATGCTTCTGGGATGCTGAAATAATACTCAAAAGGGGCATCAAAATGAAGGGGGGGAATCGGAGGGGGAGATGAACCATGAGAGACTATGGACTCTAAGAAACAAACTGAGGGTTCTAGAGGGGACGGGGGGGGATGGATTAGCCCAGTGATGGGTATTAAAGAGGGCACGTTCTGCATGGAGCACTGGGTGGTATATGCAAACAATGAATCATGGAACACTACATCAAAAACTAATGATGTAATATATGGTGATTAACATAACAATAAAAAACAAATATAAAATAGGGGGTATCAAGATTTTTAAAAAGACATAGAAAGATCGAAAACACAGCTGCTAACTCTCAGTCCCTCTCTTGATCTATTGTACATTGCACTAAATACTGTAAGAAATGCACATTACATATTTTGTCAATATATGTGCATAATTAAATTTATTTTTTGTTTGTTTTATAAGACACTTCAGAGTCTATTTAGAATGAATGAAGTTGGAAACAAATATATTAATTAGCTATCAATATCATTTTAATTCTAGCTCCGAACCTACCACGTTGCAAACAAAATACAAATTTTATGCAAATACTTATTTTCCAGTATAAACATTAAACATTTAGATTCTAAGACTAAATATACATTAGATACAGAAAATTTGTTGATAAAGTTATTTTTTCTTAGGTTACATGAAAGAGTGTCAGTTTCAAATATTAAAAAGAACATTGCCCTTTATATCAGCAGAATGGAGATTTGCTTACAGAACGATAATCATATAACTATATTATGGAGGTTCTAAACATTTTACATAGTCCAAGATGTTCAGATGTAAACCTATGACTGGTGTAAAGAGGCAAGGTTTTTCTATAGAGAAACAATCTACCTTTAAATTGGAAATACTGATACCACTGCTCTACACCTGTGTTTAAGAATGTGTCAAAACATATTCCATATTTTTGAAATTTGATTGATATTTAGATTCTTGGTTTGTATTAAGCATGATGATATGATTTTTGAAGTAACATATTTTGAAATCACATTCACATTTTAAAGTATAACAATTGCATGATAGTACTTATTTTTGGGATAATATAGATTGGCTAATAAAATATTTATAACTTATGCATCCCCAAATCATCTTGTAAGTAGTGTATAACTTGTTACAGAATAGCGTTTATAATTTTGTTTTCAGTTCTAATAAGAGTTTTAAAGATACATAGTTGGAATGCCTTAAAATTGCTTCTCACAAGTGTTAAAAGGCTTTATCTGTACAAATACATGGTTGATATGTCTAGAGAGAGTTAAAAGGAAGGAGAGACTTAAATTTGCATTATTTATTCACTGACTTGAACTCTATATACTTTGATATGCAAACCATTCATTTATGATAGAAAACGAAAAGTTGTAGTTGGTTTGATATCATATGAAGACGAGAAAAAATGCTGATTTTGAAAGATAGATGGATTGATTGATTGATTTTAGAGAGACAGAGAGTGAGAGAGAGAGCATGTGCCAATGTGGGGAATGGCAGAGGGAGAGAATCTTCAAGCAGACTCTCCATTGAGCACAGAGCCTGAGGCAGGGCTCAATTTCACAACCCATGAGATCATGACCTGAGGCAAAACCAAGAGTCAGATGGTCAACCGACTAGGCTACACAGGCAGCCCCCAAAAAGCTGATTTCTGACTATTTTAAAAGTACTTAAAAATTTGCCAAATCTTTTTGATATAATTTGTCCCTTTGGATTTCTGATATCAGATGTTGAAGATATCAAACATTTAATGGTGATTGAAGGATATCATGCTTGGTTTTATTCATAGTGAATATGAATCAAAATCCTGAATTTGCAAGAAATAGAACTTTAACTTTGTTGCTGCCTTTAGTCACCCTTTAAGGGTATAGTTAATGAGTCTTGAAAAAGTATAGAGTTATGTCACCACCACCACCACCAAGATGGAATAATTTCATCACCCTAAAAAGTTTCCTTGTGCCCCTTTGTAGCAAGAGTCTAACCAACCTCTCCAACCCCTAGCAACTACTAATTTGATTTCTGTCCTCATAGTTGTGCCATTCTGTAAAATCATATACATGGAATCATATAGTATGTAGTTTCAGTGACTGGTTTCTTTCACCTTGCTAATGCTTTTGAGATTAATCTTGTTGTGTATCTAACAAGTAATTTTTTTAAATCATTGAGTAGTTCCATTATATGAAAATACAAAATTTTTAATCCATTCAAAAGTTTATGGACATTTGTGATGTTTTTAGATTGCAGTAATTATGGGATAAAGCTGCTATAAGCATTTGTATTTAGGTCTTTATGTGAATAACTGTTTTGCTTCCTCTTGGAGAAATCTTAGTAATGAGATTCTTGGGTTTGATTGTAAGCACAAGTTTAAGTTTATATGTAACTACATATTGTTTTCCATACAAAGTGGTTGTACCATTTTGCATTCCCACAAACAATTCATGACAGTCCCAGTTGTTCTGCATCCTTACCTGTACTTGGTTATCAGTTTTTTAAAATTTTAATCATCCTATTAAGTGCTTGGTCATATCTCAATGAGGTTTAAATGTGCATTTCCCTAAAGAATAAAGATGCTAAGCATTTTTTTTATTTTTACATGCAATCTGTGTATCTTTTTTGCTAAAGTGTCTATTCAAGTATTGTTGCTGATTATTATTTTTGTTTAATGAATTTTTTTTTGTAGATTCTGGACCTAAGTCCTTTGTCAAGTATCTCTTTTGCAAACATTTTATCCTAGTTTAAAAAAAAATCATAACAATGAATTTCAAAGAGCAGCTATTGTTTTAATTTGATAAAGTACAATTTATCAATTTTTATTTATGATTTGTTTTTTGTGTCATATCTAAAAATTATTTCCCTAAAGTTGTCAAATTTTCTATTACATTTCCTCATAGAATATTTATATTGTTATATCTTGCATTTACTTCTGTAAACAAATTTTAGGCAATTTTATATAGGAGGAGGAATGAATTACATTGATATAAGTGTAAACAAATTGGTTGACACTTGTTATATGGGTTGATTTCTTAACTTCTTATTTTATCCCAGGATTGATATGTCATAAGAAATAACCCATTTTCTCAATTACTGTCATTTCATAGTTAGTCTTAAAAATCAAGTATTGTGAGTTTATTTCTGGGCTTTCTATTCTGTTCCATTGTTGTATGTGTCTATTTTAATGTCAGCACCATACTCTCTTAATTGCTGTAACTTTGTATACTTTGAAACTAGGAAATATGATGCCTTCATCTTTATTCTTCTTTCTCATGATTGCTTTGTCTATTCAGGGTCTTCTGTAGTTCCATATAAACTCTAGAATTGTTTTTTTTTTTCCCTATTTCTGTGTAAAATGCCATTGGAATTTTTATAAGAATTGCATTGAATCCATAGATCATTTTGGGTGTTATGGACATGTTAACACTATTAACTCTTCTGATCCATGATCTTTCCGTGTTTGTGTCTTTTAAATTTTCTTTTACCAAAGTCCTATAAATTTACATTGGAAACATCATTCATTTCCTCCATTAAGTTTATTCCTAAGTATTTTAATGTTTTTGAGACTGTTGTAAATGGAATAGTTTTATTTCTTTTTCAGATTTTTTTTTGTTAATGTATAGAAACACAACTGATTACTTTATATTGATTTTATATTCTGGAACTTTACTAAATTCATTGATCAGTTCCAACAACTTTTTTGTTGACTCTTTGAAATTGTCCAAATAAAAGATTATATCATTTGCAAATAATGATAATTTTACTTCTCACATAGTTGTTCAACTAACATTTGACAAGGGAGCCAATAACATTCAATGGAGAAAGGATAGTTTTTTCAATAAATGGTGCTGGGAAAACTGGATAACCACATGCAGAAAGATATATCAGACCCCTATCTTATACCACTTACAAAAATTAACTTGCAATGGATTACAGACCTAAACATAAAATATGATAGCATAAAAAAAAATCCCAGGGAAAAAGAAATAGAAGAAAGAAGTTTTTCACATTGGCCTTGACAATGATTTTTTGGATATGACACCAAAAGCACAAATAACAAAAGAAAAAATCAACAAATGGGACTATATTAAACAAAATAGCATCTGCACAGCAAAAGAGACAATGAGCATAATAAAAAACCTATAGTATAGGAGAAAATATTTGCAAAGTATATCTTGGACAAGGAGTTAATCAAGAAGACAAGAGATAACAAGTGTTGGGGAGGGTGTGGAGAAAAGGGAAAACTTGTGCACTGCTGGTGGGAATGTAGATTGGCTCAGCCACTGTGGAAACATGGAGTTTCTTCAAAAAATTAAAAAGAGAACTACCATTTGTCAGTAATCCCACTTCTGGGTACATATCTAAAGGAAATGAAAACAGGATATGGAAAAGGTATCTGCACTCCTATTTCTATTGCAGCATTATTTACAATTGTTAAGATATAGAAACAATCTAAGTTTCTGTCAATAGATGAATGGATAAAGAAGATGTGAGGGCACCTGGGTGGCTCAGTCGGTTAGGCATCTGCCTTCGGCTCAGGTCATGATCCCAGGGTTTTGGGATGGAGCCCCACATTGGACTCCCTGCTCAGCCAGGGATTCTGCTTCTCCTTCTGCCCCTCCCCTTGCTCATGTTTTCTTTCTCTCTCTCTCTCAAATAAATAAATAAAATGTTAAAGAATAATAAAAAATTTTCCTCCTCTCTCCTATCTCCAACCCCTCTCCCTCTTTCTAAAAAAAAAGGATATGGATGGGTGTTTCTATCAGTTCTTCCTTCATTTGCCTCACGTGTTTATTTATTATTCCAGGCTTATTGTCACCTTTATTTTCCCTGTAGCTTCCCCTTATTAATGTGTATTTTTCATTACCAGGTACCAGAGAGTGTTTGTGATGAACCATTCCCTGTTTTGGGACACCAAAACAAAATTAGTCTTTCTGTCATCTATACCCTTATTTGCCACGGGCAAAATTTTATACTTAATGTCAAAGAACTGCCTGATGTAGTTGCAGTATGAGTCTTCTTGATGAAAGGAAATAAATGTATTAATGGGAGGGGAGAAAGCACTAACCACTAAACTGGTTGTCGATTTACTACTAGCTTTTCTCAAAAATTATTATTCATTTGGCACCAAACTTTCAAAACTCAGTTGTCTTCAATTATTTTCAGCAGGTCATATTTCTACTCTGTTTTTTGTTTGTTTGTTTGTTTTTGGTTTTTAATGTTTTATTTTGGGGGAAAAAGTGTAAGCAATGTTTAAAAGATTTTACAGTAAAACCCCTCATATCTACCATCTAGAATCTACATTCTCATGTTTCTGTATTTGCTTTTTCATGTATCTGTGTGTTTACTAAATTTTCTATCAATACATATAGTTTGTGTTGTAGTTCAAAGCAAATTGTTGGTATAAGTCTAGTTCTTACATTTGAAACAGATATTTTAGAATAGAGTTCACTATTTGTTTACAGGTTTTTAAGTAAAAATTCATTAAATAAAATGCACAAATCTTAATTGTATATTACCTGTTTGTTGGCAAGTGTATATACTGGTGTAATCCTAATCCCTGTCATAGTATAGATTCTTTTAAAAGGTTAGTTAACTTGATAATCCCCAAGTATGACTAATCAAGAACAAAAGAGAATAAAAACACAAAATATCAGGAAAAAAAATCACCATAAATTCTACAGATGTTAAAAGATAATGAGGAAATATTGTGAACAACTTTATTCTAATTAATTCAACAATTTAGGTGAAATAGATAAATTTCTCAATAAAATATAACTTACCCAGGGGCGCCTGGGTGGCTCTGTTGGTTAAGCGACGGCCTTCGGCTCAGGTCATGATCTCAGGGTCCTGGGATCGAGCCCCGCATCTGGCTCCCTGCTCAGTGGGAAGCCTGCTTCTCCCTCTCCCTCTCCCCCTGCTTGTGTTCCCTCTCTTGCTCGCTCTCTCTCTCTCTGTCAAATAAATAAATAAAAGCTTTAAAAAAAATATATAACTTACCCAAATTGACACAGATATAAACAGAAATTCTAAGTAGCCAAATCGAGTTTAAGAAAATAAATCTGTAGAGGCGCCTGGGTGGCTCAGATGGTTAAATGTCTGCCTTCGGCTCAGGTCATGATCCCAGGGTCCTGGGATCAAGTCCCACATCTGGCTCCTAGCTCAGCAGGAGACCTGCTTCTCCCCCTCCCACTCCCCCTGCTTGTGCTCCCTCTCTTGCTATCTCTCTGTCAGGTAAATAAAATCTTAAAAAAAAAGAAAAATCTGTAGTAAAAACATACCCACAAAAATGCCTTAAGACCAAGATGTTTTCACTAGTGCAGTCCATCAAATATTTAAAGAATGGATGAGCTCAATTTTACAGACAGTGAGTAATTGGGCAGAAGGACACTTCTCAAATAATTTCTTTTTTCTTAAGATTTTATTTATTTTTTTATTTGAGAGAGAGAATGAGAGAGAGAGAGAGAGCATGAGGGGGGGAGGGTCAGAGGGAGAAGCAGACTCCCCGCTGAGCAGGGAGCCCTATGTGGGACTCAATCTCTGGACTCCAGGATCATGACCTGAACCGAAGGCAGTCGCTTAAGCAACTGAGCCACCCAGGCACCTCACTTCTCAAATAATTTCATGAGTCTAATACAAAACTGACACCAAAGCTTGACAGAAATTGTAAGGAAAAGAAATTCCAGAGTAACATCTTTCATGGACTTAGATATAAAAATCTTAAAAGTAGGAACACATAGAATTCCTACATTATATTTCTGACAAATGACAAACTGAATTGTATCCCAGAAATGGAAGATTGGTTAACTAAATCCATTTAATACCT
Organism: Eumetopias jubatus; assembly: GCF_037043125.1. NCBI lineage: Eukaryota > Metazoa > Chordata > Mammalia > Carnivora > Otariidae > Eumetopias > Eumetopias jubatus. The sequence goes on from NW_028274808.1 coordinate 67,252,810, forward strand.
TCATTAATACAACAAAGGGAGGTATTCATTTATTAGTCTCAATAAATGAAGAAAAATATATTTGACTATATTCAATACCCTCTCATGAGCAACATCCTTACAAAATTTGATATAGAAACACTACTTCAAGTTGATATAGAACACCTACATAAAACCTGTTAATAACATACACAGTGATGAAATATTACTCTAAGGTTAGAACAAAATAATGATTTCTTCTTATACACTTATATTTAATACATTATTGAAACTAGAAGTCTTTTCAATTATGCAAATAATAAAATCAAATTAATAAGGACTGGAAAAAAGAATAGAGCCTTTCTCTAAATGAATTTAACATGAATTAGGTATTAACATTGAAGTTATAATATAATAGCATATAATTCATGGTGTTTTATCATACAATGCAATAGAATTTAAATCTCACTTTTGTTTTACATGTAAAAAATTTAGATGGAAAGATATTTAACTTGTATGCTCCTTTAACTGTTGGTTCCTGTCAAATACATTTTAGTCAGCACCTATTTAATCTTTCTTTCTTTTGTTTATAAATACTTGTTCATAATACCACTATACTTATTCTATAACTGCAAAGGATGTACAATTCCTAGTGCACAATTAAATGTGATGAATAGCAAAGAGAAGTACGTGGAATAACAGAAAATTAAATTAATGTCTTTTATGTTTAAGGACTTTTCAGAGGAAGTATCTTTATCTTTCATATCTTTTGTATGTAGTTAGCTTTAAGAATTAAAGCATAGGGATGTACTAAGGTTTTTCTAATATTTGTATTTAGGTAAAAGAGAGGGAGCATGGAGACATGTCTGATGCCTATCATAATGAAAAAAATGATCAGAAGAGATAGTTATCAAAGGATATAAACAATTTCTCTTTGCTATACTCAAGTTTAGTTGATGACAAAACACCTAATTTGGGATTCTTACAAAGAATGACCTAAAAATAATTTGAATAATAAGGAAATTTCTTTAATTCACAACTAAATTTCTGTGGTCCTTCATGGGTTTTAGAAGACAGTAGCTTGAGTGAATTCACAGTTGTGAAGATATCATGGGAACAAATGAGGCAGAGGCATAGAAATTGTTAAATTTTACAATCATGATTGCAAATTGTAAAATTTTAAAATTTAACAGTCATGATTTAGGTGATGTGTGTGTGTGTGTGTGTGTGTGTTTGTGTGTGTAACAAATAAGACACAAGTATATCATACAGAATAAAGGACAATATATCTTTATCCATTAGTAACAACATGGAATATCGAGGTGTCTATTTCACAAGAGTTTATTTAAAGTGTTTGTAAATTAATTTTGCTTTTCTTTGAATAGGGTCTGTAAATCAAAAACATTTTATATTTTGCCAGTCCTCACTTGAACTATCCTTAAAAACACTTAAGCATGGAGATTATAAGTCACATTTGAAAATGTCTATAATTGCTCAAAAGAAAAGAAATAAACCTGCATATAATTTAATTTTCATAAAATGACTAGAGGTTAGAGAAGGATGTTGTGTGGTTAAATTTACATGAATATGAAATTGTATATTAGTGGTATTGTTTAAAATGTGGCATTTGGTTGATATCATGAAAATACTTAATTCCTAGTCACCTGTTCTCAAAAAGGCAAGGGGTGTATGTTCCTGTGAATCTTCTGAAATAAGCTGAAAGAAGAAATACGCAGTCATTCATGTCAAGGAGTTTTAAAACGGAGCCATGAGGCCATTAAGGACATGGATCTTATGCATACTATCACTGAGTGGAACCATGAACATTTGAACAGGGCCAAACCACAAATATTTCAAAGACTGAACAAACATCTGCAATTTTCTTGCTATGATAATGTACTTTTACTTAGTGATAGCCTTAGCAACCGATTATGTTTAGGCAAGATTAATTTTCTGCCAACACCACCAATCAAAATTATTTGGAAACAATGTATACAAGCATTTCTTCTGCCTTTAAAAACCTCAGATTTTTGTTCCCTAGTGGGACACAATTTGGGTTGCTACCCAAATCTGCTCTCTGAATTGCAATTCTGAGACCACAAGTAAATGCCTTTGTTTCATTTCAGTTCTTCCTCTTTTCCCCATTTACAAAGCTTACATCAATCTGAAATTACAAAGTGATCAGAGTTTTGTAGAATACAGAAATATGCTTGTGGATCAAAAGTACACTGTGGTTCTGAGGAAGTGAAACAATGGGCTGGTTATCTCATATCCAAAAGCAAAAAAAAAAAAAAAAAGGGAAACATTATGATTCTAATATACTAAGAGATACTGAAATGTCTCCGTTTCTTTCATGTGACTGAAGTGGAGTACAATGTTTATTATGTGCAATAGTATTTCTTTACTAATAAATTACAGCTGCTCTCTATATAAAAAAGCTTCATACTTTTAATGGCACACACAAGGAAAAGGAGGTGACAAAAATAAAATATGGGTAGAGCCTACCAACTGACCAATGACTGGATATGCAATAAGCAGCATAACACCAAGAGAACAAATTCATACATGTCTTTTTGACATTTGCATGGAAAAATAAAACTTGCTAGACATGGGCAAGAGAGAAAGTGAAAAATTTCCTTTAATAATAAACCTGAAAACTGAAGTGCAAAATACAAGGGGCAAATAATACTGAGCAAGATAGCCAAACATATTAAACAATCAGGGGATAAATTCAAAATCGGTGAAATGCAACATACAGAGACATTTCCTTGTGAGAATCAGATAGGATTGGTGGACATATCTTTGACGATGGAGCAACTTACCTTTGAAGAATTTTCTGCAAGAATATGAAAAAGCCCATCTCAGGAACTTGGAAGTGAAGGGAGAAAGAGAGGCGAGTAAAAGCAAACACGCAGAACAACACACTTTGGTTTTTCAACATTGGTAGCAAGCACATTTATCAATAAATTAAGTGGTTCACATTCTTAAAGGCCTTTTATAATTCATAAGTTCGATCACGTATATTTAGTCTATAACATTGACATAGCAGCAACTAGATTCCTACATGATAAAAACTATTAGAAAGCAAGTCAAAAGGAGAAGGATGGTCCTTCCATGATCCTGATTTTTCGTACTATGTAGAGGAAGCTCCATTATTGTACAATTACAAGAGCCTCCTTCCACTCATCTATTCACAAAAGTCTGTTGAGCGAAAAAACTTGAACATGGTCAACTCAGCTCGCCCATGGTTGCCAATGGCTAGTGTGGGGTAAGGGAACTAACTGGAAAGGGGCACAAATGAATATTTGGGGTGATGGAAATGTTTTATATAGTCTTTTTAGTGCACAATTTGTGGTAGATACATTTGTTACATTTATGCAATTGTTAAAATTCACCTAATCATATACTTAAAACTGGAAGATTTCATGACTATAAACTGCATTTCAATAAAACAAATCAAAAAAATATAATTTCATCATCGTCAGCTTTTCACAAATTAAACGCTTTAACAAGATAACGTACAGGTTGGCCACATAGAAAAATTATATTGCTATACATTGTGGGAGTATAAATTGATACTTCTTTGATGCCAACTTTAATATCTAGCAAGATATGGATAAACTAAGACTCAGTTTTATTTCTGGCTATGTATGTATTAAGCAGAAATGTGTAATTACGTTCACTGTAAAGTTGTTTCTCATAGAAAAAAATGAAAAACAAAACATAAACTTCCTTCAGGAGGTAAGTGGATAAAAAGAAATTTATTCATAGAATATACATTATTTTATTTTTTTCTTTTTTCACTTTTTTTTTATGTAATCTCTACACCCAAAGTGGGGCTCAAATTCATGACTCTGGGATCAAGAGTCAGATGTTTTACTGACTTAGCCGTTCAGGTACCACAACAATAAATATTATTTTAAAGTTGAGATTAATAGACTGTTTAACAAATATAAACATGAATAAATCTCAAAAAACACTGTTAGTGAAAATAGCTATTTCATTTTATTTATTTATTTGTTTGTTTGTTTATTTATTTATTTTTAAAGATTTTATTTATTTATTTGACAGAGAGAGACACAGTGAGAGAGGGAACACAAGCAGGGGGAGTGGGAGAGGGAGAAGCAGGCTTCCCGCCGAGCAGGGAGCCTGATGCAGGGCTCAATCCCAGGACCCTGGGATCATGACCTGAGCTGAAGGTAGACACTTAACGACAGAAGCCACCCAGATGCCCCTGAAAATAGTTATTTTAAAAAACACTTGAGACCCAAACATGAATCTATAGGGTATATGGACACAAAATATGCATAGTAAATCTAGAAAAATAGATATAAGAATGCCACTGAACACTTTCACACAAGTGATTTTATTAGGGAGTACAAGAAACTGAGTGGGTTGAGACTTCAGCTGTTATTAGTAATATGATTCATTAAAAATAGTTTTATGAACTAAATATGTTATAATGTTAACATGTGAGGGGAGATATATGTGTACTTGCCATATTATTTCGTGCAATTTTCTGAATGCTTCAAATATTTTAACATTATATTAACTTTATGTTAAAAATCAATCAATTGGTCTAAAAAATGATTTAATGGTAGGAAGTGAGAGATTTGCTGGGGGAAAGAGACGTTCTTAAAAAATAAAGTGAACATGTATGAAAGGGTAAATGAAATATATTCACAATTAATTGCTCCCCTGGATGGAACTGGGGAAGATGGAGGCTCAGAGATGTAATAGTGTATGAACAGGAGGAGGGAAGGGTTTCAAGATGTTTAAAAAGGTAACAAGGGGAAAATTCTTAGAGATTAAACTATAATTATTCCCTGAGAGACTTCTCACATAAGGAAACTCCTACATGTACTTTCATCTTATAGATGGTGAATAAAAAGGCTATGGATATTTTCCTCAACAACCACTTGTCCCTATCTTTCTTGATTAGGAGAAAACATAAAGGTTACCCTAAATCAGGTCAGCTATTTTGGGAAAAGACTGCAGTTAGAAGAGATGCAAATCCAAACACTTGATATAAGAGGAAAAACAGGTAATATATCTGTACCTGAGGGAAATTTATGGATTTAGAAATATAAGGCATGTTTCAACAAAGATGAAACTCTCTTTGAGGAAGGAAAACAGAATAACAAAAGATTGATTCTCTGTAGGAGATAGATAGTAAATGGATAAATGATACCTCTTGGGTGGACTTAAAAGGAAAGGATAGAAAATATTTGTTGAAAAAAAAATTGTTGAAAAAAATGGATATTTTTATGAAACCTAGAGTTTGTAGAATTTGTAGGCTTTACTGTGAGGAATGCGCCCAAAAAATACATGGAAAAGCTTTAAAAAAACAAATGTCTATGCCTGAAAGCAGAGAGAGAAATGAAAAAAGGCCCACAGATTCAGGCCTACAGAGAAGGTGAAATCTTAAGAACAGTTACCATTTTAAGAGCTTTTTAAGCTTTCCTTATAGATATAGGAGAAAGTGGGAGATGGAACGTAGGTGGCATATCCTACTGTTGAATAAAAATAAAGGACAGGAACGAATGGTTCTGCTGTTATTGAAGTAGCACAAGTTGTGTGAGGTCTGGTAAATTCCAAAGGTGAAGGAAGACAAGTCTGAAGAAGAGCTCTTGGCAAAGGAACTATTCTCCTGGGCCCAGGCATCAGAGATGTGAAGAATTCTCTAAGCTGGAAATTAGCCAAGGCAAATGTGAACACAGGATAAAAATATTTTTCTTGAAGAGAGGGTCATAAGCTTAAAAAAATTTACAAAGCATGAATCTCCATTTCACAGGGGTAAACATTGTCTAGGGACCCCTATGGATAGAGAAATTCAGAGACAATAGGAATTCAAGACTGAAAAGAATGCATAAACTCTCTTTAGAAAGTTTTCTCTTTCTTTTTTTCTTTTTTTCAGAGAGAAAGAGAGAGTATGCCTGTGCACAGGGGTGGGAGGGGCAGAAGGAGAGAGAGAGAGAGAATCTTAAGCAGGCTCTGCAGGGCTTGATCTCATGACCCTGAGCCAAAATCAAGGGTCAGACACTTGGGGAGCCTGGGTAGCTTAGTCGTTAAACATCTGCCTTTGGCTCAGGTCATGATCCCAGGGTCCTGGGATCCAGCCCTGCAGAGCCCTGCAGAGCCCCACATCGGGCTCCCTACTCGGCGGGAAGCCTGCTCCTCCCCTCCCCTCTCCCACTACCCCCTGCTTGTGTTCCTGCTCTCTACTATCTCTCTCTCTCTGTGTCAAATAAATAAATAAAATCTTAATTAAAAAAAGTCAGACGCTTAACCAACTGAGCCACCCAGGAGCCCCTAGAAAATTTTCTCATAAAAGATGGAGCACATTGTTCACAAAAAGTGGAGGCTATGACTACACAGGGCACACTTTTATTTAGCCCTAGCTTCCTAGGGACACACGATAAAGACAAATGAAGACACTTTAAATATATTATGTAGTAGATAATCTAGAGGTTGACTACCTCACTAATATTCTGTCTCTCATCTCTTTCTAATCTCTATATCTATCTCTCTCTTTCTTTCTTAACAGAATTATGATTTCATTTCTCTATCTCCTGATGGACATGAGTTTTCAGAGAATTATTATTCTAAGCCAATTCTATTTTTAATTTGTGATAACAGTTTAGGGGTACCATATCTGTATGCCAAATCAGGCCAATGAGACACAAGGAAGACTTACTGAAATTACTTCAATCTTAAAAAAAATTCATGCCCCCACAGAATTCCCATAGTTTCTGTCATTATCCTTGTGAAACTGTCTTAATTTCCTAAACCCCAACAACTACTACTTCTCATGGGGGAGAAGACTTACAACTAGTGTCAAATAATTTTCTATGTACTTTTTAATTGAGATATAATTGACATACAACATTATATTAGCATTGTGTGCAACACAATGATTTGATACTTGTATATGACCACCACAATAAGTCTAGTCATCTAAAACAAACAAACCAAAAACCAAACTCATAGATACAGAGAAGGAATTGTTGGTTGCCAGAGTTGGGGTTGGTGGTGGGGTGGGCAAGTTGGATGATGGTAGTCAAAATGTACAAACTTTTTAGGCTTTTCACATGCATTCTTCTTACTTAGTCTTACCTTTAGAACCAACTCTAGAAACATGTTACAATATATTTGAGAAAGTTGTCTTTCTTGTATACTTTGCTAAACAGAGAAGGGAAGTCAAATAGCTTGAATTTAGAGCTGGAGCAAAAAAATATATAGAGTTAAGATATTTAAGGGGCACCTGGATGGCTCAGTCAGTTAGGCATCTGACTCTTGATCTCCGCTCAGGTCTTGATCTCAGGGTCATGAGTTTGAGGCCCAAGCTGGGCTCCACATTGGGCATAGAGCCTACTTTAAAAAAAAGAAAAATCATTAAAATATTGAAGATATATTGTGTTGAGTTCAGGGACAGTACAGAATTATAAGTTGAAATCTTCAATTATTTTCCCCTGTTTTTAAGACTTAATCATTTGGGGTAGTCTGATTTGTTGTTGCTGAGAAAAATAGAAAGAAATGAAAGAGCTGTTCTCAGTTTTACCTATATAAAGCAAAGACCCTTTCTAGTCCAAAGAATTTTTGGAATAGCTTTAAGAAGCTGAACAAATCAAAACTGCTTTGAGGTCTTTGCTACTTACATGAAGGAGAGACAAGTTTACCTTTAATAGAAATGGATTTTGTGAAAAGAGAAAGGGCAAAGAGAGGACTGTTAGATAAGCATTGCTTACCTATCTGGACCCCTGGACTGCTTTTGAGCTTCATTGTCATTTTGACGGCTGCAATCAAACCTAGGGGGTATTCTAGAATCCCTAATAAAACATCAAATATTTGGATTCCAGGTTTTTTGATTTGTCCAAAGGTTAGAAAATATTTCTGATATTTGTCCATTGTGCCATTAATATTATTGCACCTTTTCCTAGAAAAGAAAGCTATATATCTCATTGTTTTAGAATTATTTCCCTTTTTTCCATTTGCTATATTTGGTCTATATGTTTCAGGTATGTATTTGGACATAGAATAAATAGTCCATACCACCAAGGTATTTTGTAACATTGGCTCCTTCAGAGCTCCAGATATGGTAGAATTGTCAATTGGACACAGGGAGGTTAGAAGGGAACCCCCATATCAAAATGAGGGTGGCAAGCTGATGTTCCATCTACTTTGAACAAGCCTCATTTACTCTGCTCCCCCATATCACAACACATTGCAAAGTAGTCTACATGAAATGTGAAGACTAAAATCAATGCAAACTGAAGGCATTTTTAATCAAATAAAATTGTATTTGTCCAAAATGTATAATTTTGAAATGCTGCATTGTCCACCTATGAACATTTTTATGCTGCTCACAATAAATAGAATCCCCTTATTTATTGGTAGAGCGTTGTGCCAGGAACTTTTTCATTGTGGTTGTTTCACAGTTTTTCATTAGACACATTAACTGGGATACTGCTCAAGAAATGCAACCGAAGGCTAAGAGAATAGTTAATGAGAAAAATTTTAAGATGTACCCTCCGGTTTGGGTGGGAAAATATCGGAAATGGGTAGAATGATGTTCTCTCTGAATACAAACAGAAGGTTAGCCTGACACTCAAGATCAATGTGTGAGGCATAGCACTTCTGCTGTAGACCAGAGGTTCCCAAAACTTTCTCAGCTCACAGACCCCTTAGTGTATTAAAACCTTTATCTTGGGTGGCCCTAGTTCAAGAAAAATACCAATCAGCTTAATTTAAATAGTTAATCTAAATTCATATAATCATCTGAAAAATAATATAGATAAAATATAAAAAGAATATTTTTACTTCATTCTAATTACAGTTTCTTATGATTGGATATGTATACCTTTTGTGCACCACATAGCTTCTCAAATCTTGGAATTAGATCAAATACCACTACTTTCAAATTCTGTGCCATAGTAATTTTTACACAGTACTTGTTTTTTATAACCGCAATTGCTGAAAACCTAGATTTGCAAAGACATGGTGTCATTAAAAGGAATGCATTATGGATTATGTTTAACCGTGAAGTATCAAGTGATACCTGATGTTGAGCTGAGTATTACTGTGCTTCCCTTAAAATTTTAAAATACTCAGTGGCAGTTGGGTGAGTTCACCTGGGCACTTCAGCACGCAGTTTGGGAACTGCAGCACAGGCATTGCTATGGTCTAGGGGATATACACCATAATGACAACAAAGTGGGTTTTTTAGTAGCTTTGTACTTATGCTAGTGTAGTGTCTGATAGTTTGGATGCTAGGAAAAGAAAAACTATATTGAATCCCAGCTCTGTACATTACCAGCTCTGCTACGTTGAGCTATTTGTTTTTCTGTACCTTAGTCTCCTCCTGTTAAGCGGGAGTTAGGCAGGGCCATTGTTCTCTATAAAAGGCAAAATCCAGATCATGCATAGAATGAAAATAAGAAAAATAAATAGTTCCTGTCTTGTAAAGCTGTTAGGAGTATTAAATGGAATAAAGTATATAGGGTTTCTTTTAAGTATATGGCAGACTATTCATGCAAGGATTTTTATTTAGTAGTATTATTGTTGCTGAATCTCTGCAGAAATGTTGCATTAACAATTATTATCACCAGCATCTTGTCAACAATAGGTATGCTATATATAAATATAAATTAAAATAAAAAATCATTTTTAAAAATTCCACATTAGTTATAATGACTTTGGTAATTCAGCATGTGGTTATTAGTTTTAACCTTATAGAATTAAATGACATTAGTAATCAACATTTAAAAATGTTTTGGCTGAATTCTGTTCATTTGTATACTCATCCCTTGTCTCATCTAATGGGCTAAATCTTCATTAGAATAATGATCACATCTTGTGAAATTTTAACATTTCCAAAACATCCAGGACTTGTCATATATATACATACATACATATTTTGTTAGATGGCTACGCTTCTTGCAATTTAACAGTCTACAATATGATTACTGTGATAATATATTATTTTTTTAAATAAACACATCGAATGCCTGCTGTATGCCAAGGATTGCTCTAAATGCTTCAAAAATATTAATTCATTTATGACTTATAACAACATCCTAGGTTATTGAACACTAGGTTAAGCTAGCATTAAGTTTTCTTTAAAAGGTAAGATCAAATTGTGAAAGTAATTAACAATTACTTATGTTTTACATACGTAAAGTGTCATCTTAAATGCTCTAAATGTATGTAAATAGTTGAATCTTTATAACAATATGAAAAAACTGAGAGAGATTAATTTTGTACGCCAGGCTACAAAACCAACTGGAGGTAAGGAAAAAGTCAAGTACAACTAGAGAAGGAGAGAGAGTGAGAGGGAAGAAAAAGGAGTAGAAATAGGGAGGAGAGAAAGAGACTAAAAAGGAGAATGAAAAGGTGGAGGAAGAGGAAGAGAATTTGAGACAGCTTATAAAAATGCTTCTAATGCCCAAGTATTGGAAGTAAAAAAATCATAGTCACACGAAAGGATAACAAAAGAAGATAACTAGATAACTGCTTTTTAATTATTCACCTTTACATTTGATCCCTTCTCCTTAGCCATCACTTAATAAAACATAGAGGGATTCTTCTTAAATTTCACCGTGAGATTGTCCATTCTTACTTAATTTACTCCCTGCTTTTATTTGTTTTTGCATTGAGAAATTCCATCGAAGTAGCTTAATATTCTTAAGAAACTACTGATTATTAGTCATAATGATAGTTTGATTTTTTTTTATTTTATTTACTAAATTTTTAGATTATATGAACTATCACTCCCATATTGTAAATGAGAGAGACAGGCTCTGGTAGTTTAATTAAATAATATATCTACATTTTTATTACTTAAAATTGTCCAGAATCAAAACCAATTCTTTAGGATACTGTAGTGTAAAACTTATCCATTACAAGATTTGTAGATAAAACTTAAATCACTGTATGTAGTAGGTAGTTTTTGTGGGGGGGAGTGAGGTGGCTTCTACAATATGTTGGTAAATGGCCATTTTGTTCTTAAAATACAGCTATAATTTTGTGGTCTAGAAAAATAAAATTAAAGATTAAGTGAAACCTGGGGAGGTCATCTAATATTTTGTGCTTGTTTGTGTGTTTGTTTAACCTTCTAAAAAGGCTATAAACTGGGGCACCTGGGTGGCTCAGTTGGTTAAGCAACTTCCTTTGGCTCAGGCCATGATCCCAGAGTCCTGGAATCAAGTCCCACATTGGATCCTTGCTCAGTGGGGAGCCTGCTTCTCCCTCTCCCTCTCCCTGCACCTCCCCCTGCTTGTATTCCCTCTCTTTCTCTCTCTCTTTGTAAGATACATAAATAAAATCTTAAAAAAATAAATAAAATAAAAAGGCAGTAAACTACTTCGATATGTGACTATCTATCATATTTCAAGGCTACAGGAAAAGAACAAGCACATCTTTCTTCAAATGGCTTTTACATTTTTTAATACCACTTATATTCAGAAAACATTTCTTTGTAGTCAATCCAAGTATCTTCCACTTTATCTTAAATCTTTTCCTCTTATTTTGTTCTCAGAGAACATGAAGAGTAAATCTCTGAACTATTCCTCTTCATGACTAGGGCAACAGGTATTTCCTATTAACAGGTTAAAGTCTTAATTTCCATATTTTCTTATAAATCTTATATTTTAACCTCTTTATCTACTTTGTATCTCCATTTTAGATTTTTAATATCAGAAACCCAATGAGAGGAAATTAATCCTCAAATGTCTAAGTCTAAAGGATCACTTTTAAGATTCCTAGAAAATATTTATATAACCAATATATGCATGAGTTTTTCTCTCTCTTTCATTCTCTTTTCTTGATCCTGGGTAGATACTTCCTACAAATATTCAAATAGTACATGACAATGATAACTGGTTTATTTAGTTTGAATTACAATTTTAATTAGTGATAATAGTAACAATAACACCTGCTAGATCAATGAGTAATTTATTTGGTACCTCCCATATGTGACATATGTGTATGTTACTATACATACATCGCTTGTATTTCTCACAATAAACTCTGCAAAATCCCTGTTATTTGCCAAATACTAAAAAGATAGAAGCTAAGGTTTGGAGTGGTCAACAAAATTGCCTATGATCATGCTGTTATTAATGTAGCTTGGATTTGACCCCTAGTATTTGTGAATATCATTTTCTTGAAGTAGTCATGTACTCAGAAGGGTACTTGGAATCCTTGCTTTCTATAATGGTGGATAAGACAACTTAATGTGCATCAAGGCTTCCACTGAGGACAATAGAACATCTGCAATTATATTTTTTAGTTTTCTTAAAAGTATCAAAGAGCTAACAATACAATGAGGAATTTCTGGGCCAAAAGTCAAGAAAAATAAAAGAAGGAAAAAAAGGAAGAAAGGAAAGGAAAGGAAAATGAAAAGAAGGAAGGATGGAAGAAAGGAAAGAAGGAAGGAAGGAAGGAAGGAAGGAAGGAAGGAAGGAAGGAAGGAATCTCAATAACCAAGGTCCTATTATTCTGAAGGCATTTATAATCAAGGAATAAAGAGCTTTAAAAAGGATCTGTGTGTTTGGTCTAAGGACCTTGAAAAAGACCACAGTCTAAAAAATTTGGGGATTCTGATTAATCATCCAGTATATTAACCTAGGACCCAAAGTTCTTTGCTATCAAAGTTAAGGTTCAAATGGACTAAAGGAGCCTACCATGCATTAAAGCCTGTTTTCACATGGTCTTCTTTTTTTTTTTTTTTTTGAGACTATTTGTTTATTTGAGACAGAGATAGAGAGAGAGAGAGGAGTGAAAGTGAGCAGGAGCAGGAGGGAGAGGGAGAAGCAGACTCTCTGATGAGCAGGAAGCCAGAAGCAATGACCTGAGGTGAAGGCAGATGCTTAACAAATTGAGCCACCCAGATGCCCTCACATGGCTTTCTAAGGCTTGAATTTAAAAATAAATTCTGAATTTAGATTAATATGATCTGAGATTGCAACAAAAACAAGCAAAACATATCATATTTTAAAGAAAATATAAACACCCTAAAGTTAAATAAGCAAGTATTATTAGAAATATATTTTTTTTCCAACACAAGGTCCAGTATAGAGTTAGCACACAAAGAAACAAGACATTGATAAAGTATGAGCAGAATCCACAGACAATTGAAACAGTCTTATATGGATTATTTAGAAATATCAAACACAGGCTACAAATTCAAATTATGGTTACTATAAGCTATAACAGTTTAAATTTGAACACTGACATCTGAAAACAATTACATTTAAAAAGGCATAAAATATTTGAAAAATAAGCCAATACACACACACAAACATAAGAATCAAAATTAAGAACTCAGTTGATGGGTTTTATAGCAAATTAGACAGATATGAATGGAAAAGTAATGAACTGGAAGGTAGGGTACAAAACACTAAATTGAAGCGTAAGTAGAAAAAAAAACAGAGACTTTTCTTTAAAGCAATTATTAAAAATATCACAGGACTAAAAACATACCAAATATTTTTGCTATACACATTGTAACTAGCTGAAAACATTCACATACTTGAGCAATAAGGAATATATTTAGAAATACTATATGTACCAAAGAAAAACCTATCAGAAATAAGGGAATATTTTATTTATTTATTTATTTATTTATTTAAGTAGGCACCACACTCAGCGTAAGCCCAATGCCGGGCTTGAACTCTTTCTTGATCCTGAGGTCAAGACCTGAGTTGAACCAACTGAGCCACCCAGGTGCCCCAAAAGGGAAATATTTTAAATTACAAGATTATTCCTAAGAAGTTAAAAGAAGGTAAAATTCACAGCTCATTTTTGCAGACAGAAACACTTTACTATGAAAACCTAACAGTGAGATTAGGTGAAAGGACATTTATTAGTGGCAGCCTTTTTCTCCAAAGGACAGTAAAGCAAACATTTTAAACTTTCCAGGCTCCTTGTTAAACCGTTTTAAACTGGCTGTTGCGTCCAGAAAGCAGCCAGAGACAATATATAAACAAAAAGGTATGGCTGTGTTTCAGTAAACTTCATTTACAAAGATAGGTGGTTGTAGTGGGCTGAATTAGATCAAGTTGCCCGAAACTGATGACTCCTGAACTTGAAGCAAAGAATAGCCATCAATCACCATGGGGGAGATTGTAGAGGAAATGGTTTATTAGGAGCTAAGTTTTTGACATGTTAAGTAGGAGATGTTTCTTTAACGTCTTAGTAGAGATATTGAGAATGCCCTTGGACAAAATATTATGCAGTCCGGGAGAGGAATCTGACTGGATATATAAATTGGGAGTCATTAGGATAAAAACGTGATACAATGCAGGGAATTGTATAGTTAAACAGCTAATCTGCTCTCCATTCAGTTTTGCTTTACCAGGAAAAATAAAGAAGGCACATGATATGGTCAAATCTCCTTATAAATATGCTAATGAGAGCTTCCTGTTAAAGAAACAAATAGTATATGCTAGCAGAAGACTCTTTATCTTTGGAACGGTTTTTAAAAAATGCATCTGATCTAAAATTGCTTACAGTACACCTATAATCTATGAATTTATGTAAGTGGCCTATGGAATATGTTATGCACATCATTTATCTGAGCACAAAATGGTCTAATTTCTCAACCAAAATGATCCCTTCTTTGTAAGTGATCTGAAGCACATACAACACTTAGAGACCGCTTGCACTAATCTGTACTCAGAGCAGGTCCAGGGCAGAATGGAAGAAACTATAGACCCTTGTTGATAGTCCTGGACCTCTCTTGTGCTTCATTTGTGCCTCAAAATTCATTAGTCATCTTTGATACCGGATAATATTTCTGAATTATAGGAGTCTGAGCTGCCAATATGATCCTATGTTTTTATTGTTAATAGCATTGTATAATATCAGATTTTTATGGGCGTGGCTTTTCAGAAGAAGAGAGCCAAGAACTGATATCCTTAAAGTAGGCCAGTGGTGATAATCTAAAAGAAGAGGGAGGCATGCAAAGAGGACTGATGCAGAACCATCAGTGGGGCAGGAGGAAATCCAAGAGTGTAAGCTAAGCAAGAGACCGGTTAAGGAGTATCAAAATGGCAGGGATAGGCATTGCGGTTGAGCATACTACATAAAGTACGTGGATGACCTTAGCAAGAAGAGTAGTTTTAGTGAAATGGCTGGGGTAAATGCTCACCTCAAAAGAAAATGTAAAACAGTTATTTGAGGATAGTGAATATAGACAACTATTTCACACCGAATTTTGCTGCAAAGAAGACCAAGGACGTTAGAGAAGCAGGGTCAAAAGGTTTTATTTAAGATAGAAATTTAAATATATATATATATATATACATATATATATAATGTTTCAGTGCTGATTGAAACAATTAATTAGAGAGATACATTTTAATGATGAAGGAAAGAGTAATGTTGGAGCAATGTCTGGGTAGGGAAGAGAAGAGGTGATCAAGCATACAGACTGAGCAATGGACATTAAATAGGTAAATAAAGAGTTCATTTCTCATGAAAGGCAGAAATTTGCTCATTTGTGTGCAGATGCTCACATATGAGTAGATGTCATGGGAGGACTGTCAATATTTTCTTCTGTGCCTCAATTTTTGCAGTGAATTCAGAAGCAAGGTTATTATCTAAGAATGTAGATGGGATAGGAAATGTTGAAGGTTTTAGGAGACAAAATAAGGTTTGAGATAATACTGTAGGACATTAGGAAAATAAATGGATCATGTAATTATAGTATGATTCTCTGGCGGCATTAAGAACTCAGTTTGGTTTTTTGTTCATACATTTAAATAGGTATGAGCAATTTCCTTATTCACAAAAAGCAGCACAGGTTTGCAAGCTAAAAGAATTCAGAAACTGAGAGGCACCTGGGTGGCTCAGTAGTTAGGCGGTTGCCTTTGGCTCGGGTCGTGATTCCAGAGTCGTGGGATCGAGCCCCGCATCGGGCTCCCTGGTCTGCAGGAACCCTGCTTCTCCCTCTCCCACTCCCTCTGCTTGTATTCCCTCTCTCGCTATCTCTCTCTCTGTCAAATAAAAAAAAAAAATAATCTTAAAAAAATTAGAGATTGAATTAAATTGTTACTTTGCCAACCTATGAGAAAGTGAGCCAGGTGCATAAAATTCAAGCCTAGATGCAAGGGCATAGTTATAATGATTGGCCATGGAACTGGGACTAGTAACATTTTTTATGTGTATTACGGGCGCCTGGGTGGCTCAAATGGTTAAGCGTCTGCCTTCGGCTCAGGTCATGATCCCAGAGTCCTGGGATCGAGTCCCGCATCAGGTTCCCTGCTCCTTGGGAGCCTGCTTCTCCCTCTCTCTCTCCCTCTGTCTATCATGAATAAATAAATAAAATATTTAAAAAAAATAATTTTAAAAAATGTGTATTAGAACACACACACTCACACACACATGCACACTCAAATCATTAACAGACTGTATCTATTTTGTCTTCATATCAAGGTTTGCCACCATAGTAAACATTTTTTATACTCTATGGTTCTTTTTGTTAAGTTGACAGATGAAGATTTTGTCGATTTAGCCCTATTTTTAAAAAATTATTCTACTTCTCAGTGAAGAAGAAAGAAATACTGAAACAATTGCAGGGTCCTATGGATTCTGAAGCAAAAAGGCCTAACAGGTGCCTAAATTACTCCTGGGGGTACAGATAAAAGTCTAATTGTCATCCAATGCATCCAAATGCGAAGTACTTTTTTTAATGTTTATAAAACAGAAAAACCCAAACAAAACAGTAATGTTGGTTTTATTATTTACCTCCCCCAATTCTGCTTTGTGGATGAGGCACTAGTGCTCATAGCAACTTTCCCATAGTCACACAATATAGACTTGTGAGCAGAGTTCAAGTTTGACTTATATTTTATTTTCAAAAAGAGCCTCTCCCTTTCTTGGCTAGATGGCTCAAGTAAGCAGAGTTCAACTGTTTAGTAGGTATTCCAAGAACAGAAAATTATGCTATGTTAGAGAGCTAGATAACTTATTTGTTTTTCTTACACTGTGTGTGTGTGTTGTGTGTGTGTGTGTGTGTGTGTGTGTGTGTGTGTGTGTGTGTGTCTCCGGCTTGGTGAGGGTTCGGGGGGTATGGCAAGAAACCAGAAACCCAGGTATTTCTTTTCAAATTTGAAATGTTATTTCAAACTAATCTTAAATTTTAAATAACAGATCACAGAAAAAAATGGGTAGAAACCATTAAACTTCATCCCATTTTAGAAACAAGTAAACTAAGCGCCAGAAAGCTTATATAAATTGTTCAAATTTTAACAGATATTTTTGACAGTGCCAGAGGGGAAATACAAAATATTGAAGTCTTTTAATCATTTTTAAACGTTTTAGCAAGAATCATTTGTATACAAACAATGTGATAATTTTACGATTCACATTTATTTATCAGAGTAAGTCCAGGAGGAATTATAATAGGCAACATTCTGCCAAACTAATTTTCAGACTGATAAAAAAAAAGAAGCTTCTCCTTCAATTATTTAAACTAATGAAGTTTTACTCTGTGTTTACAACTAACCTTCAAAAGAAATTTATGAATTGCCTTGCTTTAAAAGTGGCCTTGGGTTTTTATGCCCTTTAGATGAAATTACACCTTGAGATCATCCAAAGATGAAGAAGTAAATTATCTTTTATTTCACAGCAGGTGACTAATATTCACTGATCCAGAATGCTGATTTCTGGGAAATCAAATGAAGATTTACTGAAATGAAACTACACTGTGGCCAGTTCTTTAGGTGCTTGTCTATGTTGTAGAGTATCAGCCACTATCTTCCTCTTCTTTGTCTTCCCATCTTCCAAAGGGGCTGTTCCGTTTTGTACCCCCACTGGCTACGGGTCTGAATTCCTGCCTCTGCACATCCTTTTACCATTTGCAATTATCTGTGTTCCAGATTTTGGTCATTCTCACAGGTGTGTAGAGGTAACTCATTGTTGTCTTAATTGGCATTTCATATAGGATGTGGAACATCTTTTCATATGCTTATTTGCTATCTGTGTGTTATCTTTGATGAGGTGCCTGTTAAGGTCTTTGGACCATATTTTGTTCAGGTTGTTAGTTTTCTTATTATTGAATTTTAAGAGTTCTTTGTGTATTTTGAATGAGTCATTTATCAGATGTGTTTTTTGCAAAGTATTTTCTCCCAGTCTGTGGCTTGTCTTCTAATTCTCTTGACAATTGTGTTTCGCAGAGTGAAAGTTCTTCATTTTAATAAAGTCCAGCAAGATCACAATTTTTCAATAACAATAATAGCAGTGCTGCTATAGATATTGTTGATCTTTCTATATTTTGGAGTCTCATAGGAGACAGAATATTTAATAAACATTTTTGGACAGCGCTTACTTATTTAACAAATACCAATACTGAACTTACTATGTTCCAGCCACTGCTCTAAATGCTTGATAAGGCTAACTCAAAAAAATAAATAAATAAAAAAGGCTAACTTATTTAATTTGCATAAAAACCCATTGGGTGGCTATTTCATAATCCCCATTTCACAGACGAGAGTACTGCAGCATAGAAGGGACTTAAGTGACTTGCCTAAAATGAAGGATCGGGATTACTACTCAGGTACACAGGCTATGGTCTCTGTATCCTCTGTTACCATAGTGCCTCTTCTGTGTTGAATATAATTTTTGGAAGCATTGTTTTCCACTCATTGCTTGATAATCAGGTGGTGCATTCCTTCTCTTCTCATTATCGGGCTTACACCAAATGTCAGCTTCAGAAGCACAATGCTTCATATACAATTCCAAGTGATTCTTTATGTTCAGTCTTTAGTCCGCTATGGCTTTCTCCGAGACTAAAATATTTTTAACTTTATTTTTTTTTAAGACTTTTATTTATTTATTTATTTATTTGAGAGAGCAAGAATGAGAGAGAGAGAGAGAGCGCACATGAGAAGGGGAGGGTCAGAGGGAGAAGCAGACTCCCCGCTGAGCAGGGAGCCGATGAGGGACTCCAGGATCATGACCTGAGCCGAAGGCAGTCGCTTAACCGACTGAGCCACCCAGGCGCCCAATGTTTTTAACTTTAGAAAACAAGCATTGGTAAAAGAACCTAAAATGGAGAGAGAAATCTGACATTTCTTTTTCTGAGCAGCAGAATTGTAAATTCAATTGCCATCATGATCCATCTGGCTTATTGGTCAATTTATGACAATTTTTGAGGAACTATTTAACATGCCTGATTTTGGATATTATAACATGAAAAAGAATTGCTGATTGCTGATGGGAAACAACAACAACAAAAACAACCCACAAAACTATTGAGATTTGCATCATCATATAAAAGTTATGTTTTTTACTCCCAACTGAGCCATCAATGTTGCTGTCAATCCTTCTGTACTTTAGTCAGCTCATTTAGTCCCTTTATTTTCCTATTTTCCATGAAGCTATTTCCAACTTCCTTCATTCTTGTAAATCCATAAGAAAGTACCTTACTTCTCTGTCCTGTATTTCATTCTACAGTTGAGATAGTAGGGAAACACTGTAATAATCTTCTGTGTGGGGCAGGTGTTATTGTTCAGCCATTTATGATCTGCATCTTTTGAAATAGTCTATTCTCATATAAAGTAGCAATATTGAAGAAGCCTTGGGACTCACTTCCCTTCTCCATTTGGAGAATGGAGGATTCTAAATGTATTTTATTATGTACATTTTAATATTTCCTAACTATAAACTTCTCTGGGAAATTCCAAATAGTAGGAAACTTTAGGTTATATCACAGAAATTCTTTAAGAAAACATGACTGTTACTGTAGTTATGTAATTTCTTCATCCACCCATAATCTATGCCAGCCATTTCCATAAACGCTTCATAAGTAGCTCATCTGGGATGATGTCTTTCCACTCTTCTCCCATGTCACATGAAATGTGTTAAGTATCACTGATACTGTTGGGTATTGAACACCTAAAGTGAAGCCAGAGTTTCTATTTGTTTTAAGATTTTTATTTCAGAGGCTCAGTAGTAACTAACTGGCTTAAAACCTTTTAGCTATGTTTCTTACCAGTCATCTTAGGACAAGAACTACCAATATATATATATTTTTTATTCTGTTATGTTCCATTGTACTCTTTTTATACCTATTCTACAGACCTGCAACTTATTCAAGTGAGTTATTTAATATGTTTCACCCGGACCTATTCATTCTGTTAGGGTAACTTGCAAATTCATGCCATAAACAAACATATTGATTTTGGCTATAGAGGGCTTTTGTAATGAATTTCATAATATTCTCATATCCCTTTTGTAATTAAGCCCACTTTAACTCCAGGTTCATCACCTCCTTAACAACACAGGTTCATATATGAATAGAATCATACTGCTAGTGGGAATTTGCAAGTCATTTTCCTGATGAGCTCTTATTTATTTAGTCTGCTCTGCTTGCCTCTGAGATGATTTTATTAAACAAGTAATAAAGAGGTGTAGGTACAAAGGGTATATATGGAAATATGTAGGATACATCACACGTTGAATGCAAATGTGCTGTTGAGAATATATAATATCACAAAATAATGAGATGAGAAAATTTTGCTAGTAGATATCCAGAGCAAATATAACAGTCTAGGCTTGGACTGAATCAGTACACTTCATATGTGACCACAGAGCAAACAGTCTTTACAAACACAAAGACCTTTCTTTTTATTTCCCTTTTTTCATTATATTTAATAGGAATGAATTTGTGTCTTTTTTTTTTTTAAAGATTTATTTATTTATTTGAGAGAGAGAGAATGAGAGCGATAGAGAGCACGAGAGGGAAGAGGGTCAGAGGGAGAGGCAGACTCCCTGCCGAGCAGGGAGCCCGATGTGGGACTCAATCCCGGGACTCCAGGATCATGACCTGAGCCGAAGGCAGTCGCTTAACCAACTGAGCCACCCAGGCGCCCATGAATTTGTGTCTTTTGCATAAATTGGAACAGTTACCCAGGAGACAATCAGGGCAGTGGGTAAGGTAGAGTGGTGTTAACCATTATTAGTGGAACTTTCATCTTGTGAGTATGCTCAATATTTGCATTCAGGTACAAAAGTGGAGAATGAATAACAATGTCTAATATGAATATGAATTAACAGACTATATTAGCATAAACATGCTATTAACATAAAAATGCTGTGACATTTTTATGTATGTTGAGGGAAAAGAATAAAATAAATACTCTCATGCTGCATTTGTGCTAAGTGGTATTATAATGTCCAGAGAATGTCTGGGCTATGTGACCTTGATGGAAAAAAATCCCATGCACTTATTTAGCCAACTGGAAGTGGGGCAATCTATGTACCTTTTATATAAAACCATAAAATTCTGGTAATGTTTTATCATATTGAGTGTACGCACTTGGTCTGGTGTGAATACAGCCACACTCTGCTTCCCACGGCATGCAAACAGCAGTTGGCTGCAGGCAAGGTCTCCTCTGAAGTCACTTGTAAGCCTGATTGAAAAAAAGAACAAAGAAATGATGCAGAGGTGTACTCTCCTCTCAGACATGCCTTTAGTGCATTTAGGTATTTTAGACAAAAAAAAATAGTCTCTGAAGTTTAACATCTCAATCTGATTTTTGAAAGACCAGAAAAATAGAGGCCAAGTTTTAATTACATACATGTACAATATTTCTTTCATTGTATGTTTCTCCAAACCTAAGTCTGTGTCTGCTTTTCTTTTCTTTAAATTCTTAAAATCCATAAGTTCATAAATCACTACAGTATAAAGTGATTTCTGATTAGGGGAAAAAAGGGGGATTATTTTGCATGGATATCTTGAAAATAGTAAAGGTGAAAGACAATTCACAGGAAGCGATCTCACATAACATGACATGGCATGCCATGTATGTATGTATGGCATGACATACAACAAAGAGAAGACAGTATGTTGAGCACTATGATATTTCAGAAAATCATAAGTTAACTATTTACGAATAAATGTCTCTAAGATCATGACTTTAAAATCAAATAGTTGGGCTTGCTGTTCATTTGAAAAGCGATTTCTTGATTTATGACATTCTTTTCATCCACTATCTGAGAAACTGCTCTGTCCAGTCTTTTTCTTGCCAACATAGTCGTATATATATTACTACCTGCAGACTTACCAGATGCTTTGTGGACATTTTTAGATGATAGACACTGATACCTGCATTTGCAGCTAAAACTTGTATAAAACATCAGGAGTCAGATATCCAGTGTAGCTACAGGCCAGTCAAAAAAAATTAAACTTTTTCTTCTTTTAAATGATCATGTCTAGGGGTGCCTGGTTAGATAAGTCGGTAGAGCATCCTACTGTTTATTTCAGCTCAGGTTATAATCTCAGGGTCCTGGGATCGAGCCCCACGTGGGGCTCCGTGCTGGGCAGGGAATCTGCTTGAGGATTCTCTCTTTCTCTGCCCCTCACCCCACTCGGATCCTGTTCTCTCTCTCTACAATAAATAAATAAATCTTTAAATAAACAAATGTAATAAATGACGATATATATAGCACAGTGGCCTCCTGTTACACATGATATTCCTGAGAGGTACATTGATGAAGAGAAGCAGCCTCATTTGATATGCATAGCCCTAGAATTTATTATTTTTTTTAAATCCCTTAACCATCTACTTTTTACATTGGAAAAGTGATTTAAGAACATAAAATACTTTCCCCTTATAGATATATCACAACTGATCAGTGTTTAGTCTCAACAATCAGTGGTTAAGTCAATTATATTGAAAAAAATATTTTAATAAAAACAACGGATTTGACCAAGTAGTGAAAAAATGGTTTAAAATGTGATGTCAATATTAGGAGAAAAATATTCCAATGATAATAGCAGTTCAAAGTTTGTTAATAATCCAGGCTACTATGAAAGTAAAATCTGTCCTGATTATCTGTTAGGCTATAATATTTTTACATTAAAATTTTACAGTTTTACAAAGTTTTTTATAGTCAGTATACTTATGTAATGACTGATGTTATTTAAATTTCTTCATATTTCCACACACACACATATATATATATATATAAAATTGTAAGATTATAGCCTACGTGTCATGAAATGGATCTTCATCATTTTAGTAGTAATAATAGTAGTGGTATTTGCAGAGTGGGGTCTGGACATAACTATCTGTTAGGATATTAATTCCTATAAAAATGTTTTCGTGGCTTATGATAAGCATTTTTAAGAATGAGAAGATTCTTTCCTTTTAAAGAATAATGATATAAACTGAAAGTTCTCTATCTCGTTGTGAAATTAGGTGTGTGAAGTTGCCTGAAGAAATCATTCCTGACCACCACCTGGACTAAGATTGAGGTGGACGAAGAAGATGAGAAGTAAAATATTTCAATACTCAACTAACTTTATCATCAAATTAATAAATTGTCCCTTTCTCACAATGCAAATAACTTAGACATAACTTTGAATTCTATAACAAAACATGAGTCTGAACATGCATTTCGAATCAAAAATAGGAAATTTTGTCTAAATGAAGAAATTTAAATGCTCTACACAAGCCCCAAACAACTCATTGAAATATGAAGACACATTTTTTTTTTCTATGTGCTATAAGAAATGATTATCACTTGACAGCCCAGGGCAGGTTCTAAAGTTGCCTTCTACCACATGTGTCTGCTCACAGGCCAAAGAAGCAAAATCATTTAATAGAGCTTATGAATAATTACACAAATGAGATACCTGTCTTACCACATATTTAACTTCTATCACTTAATGACGGAGCAATCATATTATAAATGAAAGTTGACTCTTATATCTCCATGACATGTGTTTTATGATTTAATGGAAGATATTAAGCCCTTCCATTTTATTTCACTACTGTCCATCTCTCCTTTGTCTTTCCAGTACTCTATATACTCTAGAATTATTCACAATATCCTTTGTGTCTTGTCTCTCCAGCTGATTGTTCTAGAAGCATTTTCCCACATTATCATCCTATATGATAGTACATTTAAAATAAACATAAGAAAGTAAGTGTAAAAAATATCAAATTAAAATGAATGTCTTTTCAGGAAATGCAGAACTATGAAGACAATAAAAAAGAGCAGTGGTTTTAGGGGGTGGGTTTGGGGGCAGATGAATAGGTGCAGCACAGAGGAATTTTCAGGCTCTGAGAATACTCTCTATGTTACCATAATGATTGAAACATATCATCATCCATTTTTCCAGACTCATAGAATGTACAAGAGTCAAAAATTTAGTGTAAACTATGGATTTTCGATTAAGATGCGTCAATGTAAGTTCATCAATTGTAGTAAATAGACTATTTTGGTGGGGGATGTTGATAATGCATGTGTGGGGTTAGGTGATATATGGAAAATCTCTGTATCTTCCTTTCAGTTTTGCTGTAAACATTAAACTGCTTTAAAAATAAAAAGTCTTAATAATAAAAAAATCTATCAGAAAACTAAAATAATTAAAAAAACAAAAATTAAATAAAATGAATGTCTTGGGGCACCTGGGTGGCTCAGTCAGTTAAGCATCTGCCTTTGGCTTAGGTCATGATCTCAGGGTCCTGGGATCAAGACCCGCATCGGGCTCCCTGCTCCGCGGAAGCCTGCTTCTCCCTCTCTCTCTGCTTCTCCCCCTGCTTATGGTCCCTTGCTCACACACGTTCTCTCTCTCTGTCAAATAAATAAATAAATAAAATCTTTGAAAAAAAATAAAATGAATATCTTCAATGGTATTAAAAAGACACCTTACAAGCATTAAGAAAAGTTTTCTCTTTGGAGGAAGTAGTCAGCCTTAATATTCAATAGCATTTCTTTTGCTTGAAGCACAAAGGAAAAAGAGATATTCCTTCTGGTGTATATTATCACTGTCAAGGCAAAACTGAGTTCTAAATAAGTATAGATAAAAATGGTATTTGATACCAGAAATAAATATAGATTGAAATGATTGTTGATACTAGACTGTGGAAAGCTTAACCACTAGACAAAGTAGCTTTTATTTGATAATGTAAGCAATAGAAACTTGGTAATCAAGCCTTCTTTCCTGCTTCCCTTCCCACCCCAGTGGATAATGCTAATTAAACTCAAAATATCACTTGGACCTTCCTCATGCCCCATCAAAAACCAGAAAAGGGATGAAATAAAGAGATCTTCTGCCCTGAATGGAGCAGCATGCTTAAGGACTGTTGGAGAAGCTGTGTTTTGCTTCATTCCCTCCTAAAAAGGTATTCTGGAAAAGCCAATCTACATACTTTTTACATTTTTCATAGCACAGAAAATGACTATGTTACTATATCTCCAGACAACATTGCAGGAAAATAATGAAGTCATTAAAAGAGTGGTTCAAGAATGAAGATGTTTGTGTGTTATAACTTAAAAAAACTTCTCCCCACTGTCAAAGAAGTTGGAACTCAGAGTGACATTTTTTTGTGAATGTGTAAAAATGTCAATCAAGCAATGTTAACTGCTACCCACAGAATTGACTCCCTGTCCTATTGGATGTCATCCATATAGAAAATAAATCTCGTTTAATAGAATTAAACTACATGAATGACCCTATTTCAAAAAGTCATGTTCATGAATATTTACATAGTTCTGCATTTAAATAGGCTGTCCATGTTCTAGAAAGTCCAAGGGACTGTGCAACATTATTTCTCAATAGTTAATCTAATTTTATAATCAGGTCCCTGTTTTTTAGGCTTTTACCATAAACTAATTACATCATTATGTACTTTTCATATAATTAATTATAGATAATCTATGGTGGAATGGCAGCATAAAAACTTCTATGCACTCATTAATAAATTATTTTAGATCTACTGTGTGCCAAGTCCTGCCCTAAGAGCTGTGGATACATGGTACATAACACAGTCTGAAAACCTATCTTTATGAATTTTTATTCTATAATATCCTGTTGGTGTCTTAGTCAGTTTGGGCTGCTATAATGAAATACCATACCCTGTGGGGCTTAAACAATAAACATTTATTTCTCTCAGTTCTGGAAACTAGGAAGTCTAAGATAAATGTGCTGGCAGATTTGGTGTCTGGTGAGAGCCCATTTCCTGGTTTGCAGGTAGCCAGCCACTTTTTTGCTGTATCCCTCATATGGTGGAGAGAGAAAGCACTGAGTTTTCTTCCTGCACTTATAAGGACACTAATACCCTCATGGGAGCTCTACCGTCATGACCTCATCTAAATATAATTACCTCCCAAAGGCCCCACTTCCTAATACCATCTGTAATATTGTGATTTATAAAAAAAAAAATGTATATTTGGTCTTTCACCCACTTTCTGGCACAGAGCTCCTAAAACTGTTGGAATTAATCTAAGTGAGGGAAGCAATAAAGTTATCTTTTGTTTTCATAATGAGGGGACTTTTGGTAAGCGCCTAAGATTGTGGACTACTTGCCAAGAGAACCAACCATGTGATTAGAGAATTGGAACTCTCAGTACCCCATCCACCTTCAGGGAGGGAATCAATCACCAATGGCCAATAATGTAATCAATCATGTCTATGAAATGAAGCCTCCGTAAAAACCCCTAAGAACAGGGTTCAGAAATTTCCAGGTTGATGAAAACATGGAGGTATTGGGAGAGTGGCAGCTTGGAGAGGATTTCATAGAAACAGTACAGAATGGTGGTTGCAAATGCTGGGAAAGGAAGAAATGGGGAATGTAGATCAAAGGGCCCGAACTTTCAGCTATAAGAAGAATAAGTTCTGAGGATCTACTGTACAGGTGTGGTAACTATAGTTACCAATATGGTATTGTATACTTGAAAGTTACTGAGAGATCATCTTAAGCCTACTGACTACACATTTACATACAAAGAGTCAATTATGTGAGGTAATGGATGTGTTGATATCTTGATGTAGATAATCATTCTGCCATGTATATGTATATTTAATCATCACATCGTACATGTTAAATATGTATGATTATACTTGTCAATTAACCCCATTAAGTAGGAAAATGAAATAGAATAAAACTTTAGAAAAAAAAAGAGAGAGAGAGAGAAAATGTGAGATAAGCTCCTCTGTCTGGTTCCCAGATAGCCTGCTGGGAAATGATTCAAAGATTTCCAACCTACACATTTATACTCCTCACTTCAAAAGTTTGGCTGAAAATTGGCTATACATTTCAATGTGCCCCATGGTTTGGATGAGAGAGATATCTAGCAACTGGAGGCCAAAATGAGATTAACAGGTGCCTCAGTCTAGGTGAAGAGAAATAGAAGCCAGTGCCCCACAGATATCAACCAGGCCAGGGAAAGCAATGACGGATGAAATTTAAGATCCTAAGAAATTAGGTAAACCCCAGCACTGGGGTTAGGAAGAAAAGGGCGGGGGATTTCTGAATAAAATAAATACTTATGCCAAAAAATTGATCTGTAAACCCTTATTTTTTTTTTTTATAATTGGAGTGAGGAGAAACATTGACATTGCTAGATTAATTTATCTTGCTGGTAAACTCAACAGGAGCTCATGAACCAAGTTAAATTCCATTATAGAACTACAAATAAGGTAAATCCTCTTTTGTGGACATTTGAGATTTGATTGTGGATTACATACTTTCCTATACTCTGTTTTTACAGTTTTGTCCAGGATTAATTCTGTCCTTTAAATTCTCCTTCTGAGTCCCTTTCATTTGCTCTCCACAGGAACTCATTGCCCTCAAGTCTCATGATGCATTGGCTATAGCACTCTGATTCTGCCTTCTCCTCTCAAAAATACCATGTTCTGGACCTTTCTCACCCCTCATTATAATTGCATTCACTCCATCAAAATTTACATGCTCCACGTGCCACTATTTCTGGCTTAGAAAAATGCTAACATCAATCACCTTAAAATCTGCCGTCTAAAGAGTTACAAAGGTATCAGGGTTACTTAGCCTGGAACATTGTGGCCTTTAGATATTTAGATGGTAATTATTTTGAAGAGGAATTTGTTGAGGATGACTTCAATTGAAATTTGTGACATTATATCTGCACTTACTACTTACAATGTAAAGGTGTACAGTGTAACCTACTTTAGGACTAAGCAATTCTGGAGAGCCCTCTGAGTGTGCCACCCAGTACAGTTGCCACATATAGTGAGAAGCAGTCGAAACATGGCTAGTATTAAGGAGGATCTGAATTTTTAACTTATTTAATATATATTAATTTCCACTTCAATTTAGAAACTGAGGAAATAGGAGATATCATTCTGTAAATGCAAATTTATTGTTTTGTTAACACTACATTTCAATTTAACTGTTGCATCATGTATGACATTTTGACTGTATTGTAGTGTGAGTCTCTGTCTCCTGTGTCTTTCTGGTATTATACAAAAATATATTTAGTCAGTATCAATGGATTGATTCAACTCAAATGTTTTTGTCTATACACTAATGTCTACATCAGTGCAAATAACATTGTAACATGTTTATTGAAATATTTTATGCAGACAGCATGAGTTACAGTGGTACTATGTACATGATAATTTTAAATTAAATCAAAGTACTCATTATTAGTTTAATTATAATATAACTAAATTATCTTTCTAGTTAAAATAAGATATAGGGCGCCTGGGTGGCTCAGTTGGTTAAGTGACTGCCTTCAGCTCAGGTCATGATCCTGGAATCCCGGGATTGGGTCTTGCATCGGGCTCCCCGCTCAGCAGGGAGTCTGCTTCTCCCTCTGACCCTCCCCCCTCTCATGCTCTCTCTCTCTCTCTCTCATTCTCTCTCTCAAATAAATAAATAAAATCTTTTAAAACAATAAAAAAATAAAATAAGATACATACATTGATTTTAAAATGAAGAAATATTACTGAATCAGCATGGATAAAAGTTGTCAAAGCTATTACTACAATGGGAAAAGTACTAAAAAAAAGACTCCAGAAGAATTATGTGGTTAATTTCATAATAAATGCCAAGTACTAATCACTAGGTTGAATAAAATGAAAAAAAAATTATATGTTGCCTAAAATAAATTTACACACAATAAGGTTGACAAAATTGAGACATATCCATTAGATACATACTGAATTCAAAAAAAAAAAATTCTTCCTAAAGTAAAAGAAAAAAATTGACAAAAATTAGTCACCTGAAATCAGAATTAAATATTACAACAAATTTTAAAAATCATATTTAACAAGCTCTGAGTGTGTAACTATGGCCAGCTATCAAATGACTTTGTTCTTAAACAAAATAAAAGTATTTTTGAATGCCAAGATAATAAAATAAATTACTAATGTCTTTTTTGGAAATTTTATAATACAACTACACAATAAAGACTAAGAAAATATATTTTAACAAGGTGAAAAATCTTCACTTAAGCCACTAAATAATTACGTATGCAATGTAAATCTTCCCAAAAATATTTATGATCAATTGATTAAAAAGATTAAAGTAGCAAGTACTTTTCTGTAGTTTGAATTACTTATGTGGTGCAAGAGCCATTGTTTGGTAACAACACTGCATATCTATTTCTCAAAGTATTTCAAAAATAAGAAAAAAAATGATGCCAATTTGCAGACTAAAAATCAAGCTCATGGCATAGATGTATTGGATTCCATTGTTTTTGTCTAAAAAGAACCTTGACTAGATACAAGGTAATTAGTTCTTATGGCAAATGATGCTCAAATTATTTTAGTTTAAAAAATCTGGATTTATTGGAATTTTAAAACAACCAAATGTTAGTTTCTGTATTCCTTTACTTCACTTTATATTATGTATTGAGAAAAAATTATACTCTATTTGAAGCAGATTCTACAGAAATAATACCATTCGGTATATATTTGCAGAGGTTACAAATTATCACTAGTTTATTTAACAATTAAAAGAAATAGAAGACAATGAGTTATATAACATTATGTTCTTTGCCAGAGTTCATTGGTTGACTCATAGAAGAATATTACTGTGGTGTTAACTCCAACTCTAGATTTTCTTGAAAAAAGGGAATGCTTCCTAAATATTCAGTAATCAGGGACAAAAATTGTTGTCATTTATATTTCTTCCTATCACACTTGTATGTGCAAGTTTAAAGTTCCAAGGAAAAGCAAATCTTGTTACTTATGTAGAAAACATGAGCAGTTTCATAATTTATGATGTCTAGTGCAAAATGAAAATGCAAGACCACTTGCTAAAAAGCTATCAAGACTTTTAAGATATTGACAGCAGAACATTATATCAAGCGGGGCCCTTCTAAGTGTGAGGTCTGTACAACTGCACAATTTGTGCACTTATGAAGCCAAACTTGCTGAACAAGTACAAGAATTTATGTTGAAATTGAACTTTCATAATGTATATCAATAATAATTATTTTGCCCATTTTTCTAATATGAATCCATCTGCAGATGATTGTAATTTCAATCTACAACATTGTGTACAATAGCTCTAAAAACTACACAAAATTTATATAGCACTTCATTGATACTGATAAATTTATAGATTCTTTTCAATTTATTCATTATCCTTTAAATTTTATGTTAGCAATACTGAGTTGACATAACAGTTAATGAATTTTCTGAATTTGAATAGAAGAATGTTGGGAACTGATATGCTTTTGTTTAAAGGCAAATAAATTCTTAGAAAAAAGATGAATTAGTTTTTTGAACATGGACCATTAAAAGAAAATGATGTTTTGATTCAATTATTCATTCAAGTATTAGAAAATGTTTAAGTATATTTGGAACTACGTGGGAATGTGTATCTACTTTTCAACATAAATTTTATAAAATCTAAATATAAATTAAGTATCTCTGATGAAAATTTGTGGTCTTATCAAAATGTGATATAAATGTAAAATGTACATTAAATTTTAAAGTCATATGAAAAATGAATATAAACTGTCAGTAATCTTATACTGATATTTAGAATTTATAGAGTTAACTAAACACTATTACTAAAATTAGTTCTATCTGTTTCTTCTCACTTTCTTGTATGGTCTCCATGAAAAGTTAAATTTACATATGTGGCTTACATTGTATTTTTCTTGCACGAGTGCTTTCATATGCTACTTTTTATAGTAGTCACCTAATGATTATTTATGCTATCTTGTATTTCATCAAGGCTTAGAAACTATGGACTATGGAACAAATTTATTCCACAGCCTCTTTTTGTAAATAAAATTTTATTGGCTCATAGATCCCTTCTCTTTTTATGTATTGTCAATGTATGGTTTTATGCCATAAAGGTATTTTTGAATCATTGAGTCAATGGTAAATTGAGCCACATAGATCACAAATCCTAAAATATTTACGGCCTGAGTCTTGCTCCCTGCTCTAGATGACATATAATATTTGTCTTCTGGGCATTTGACCAATTAATACTGTACTTGGAGGAGGGATGCAAGCAACAAAATGCTGAAATGACTATCACAAGACCCTGAAATCTTAAAGGAAGAGATGGCTGTGGGGAGACCTCTTGGATAGTCATTGGCCATTGTTAGTATGGTAGTGACAAGAGAATAAAATAACTACTTAAAATTTCAGAGAATGCTAAAATTGGGGAAAATGTGATTTTTGCAAAGTGACAGAAATACATTTTTTCTTCTCTATATGTTTTTTTTTAATGTTTATTTCAGAACTGGATTCATGCTCGTAAGAGTCTCAGCCCCAGAATTTACAGATGTGTGTCATGATAACAATTTTTTTCCAGATTCTAAACAGAAAATTAGGTTACCATAGAACTCCCAAAGCCATGCTACTTGAAAGATATTTTTGAAATTATTTATATAATTGACTTTGGTGTGACCCTAAGGATCAGATAGAAAACCAATAGTTGAAAACTACATCTATTTCTGGATCAAATAGCATGAGGCTTTTAAGGGAATACACATCAAAACCACAATGAGTGGTGGTTTTACACCTACTTTGCCTAGTGCAAAATGAAAATGCAAGACCACTTGCTAAAAAGCTATCAAGACTTTTAAGACACTGACAGCAGAGCCTTATATCAAGCGGGGCCCTTCTAAGTGTGAGGTCTGTACAATTGCACAATTTGTGCACTTATGAAACCAAACTTGCTGAACAAGTACAAGAATTTTATACCTATGAAAATTGCTGTAATATTTTTTTTAATTTAATTTTATTTTACTATGTTATGTTAGTCACCACACAATCCATCATTAGCTTTTGATGTAGTGTTCCATGATTCATTGTTTGCATATAACACCCAGGGCTCCATGTAATACGTGCCCTCTTTAATACCAATCACCGGGCTCACCCATCCCCCCACCCCCTCCCCTCTAAAACCCTCAGTTTGTTTCTCAGAGTCCATAGTCTCTCTTGGTTCATCTCCCCTTCTGGTTCCCCCACCTTTATTTTTCCCTTCCTTCTCCTAATGTCCTCCATGCTATTCCTTATGTTGACAAGGATGTGGTGACATTGGAAAATTGAAACCCTCAAAAACTGCTGGTAAGAATTGTAGAATGGTGCACAGCTGTTGTGGAAAACAGTTTGGTAACTACTCAAAAAACAACAACAACAACAACATAGAATTACTATATGATAGATATTGTACTCCTAAGTATATATTCAAGAGATTTGCAAACAAGTATTCAAATAAAACTTGCATATGAATGTTTGTAGCAGCATTATTTACAAAAGCCAAAAGGTGGAAACAACCCCCATACCTGTCAACCAATGAATGGATAAAAACAATGTGGTCTCTCTGTGAAATGGAATCCTCTTCAGTCACAAAAAGAATGAAGTACTGATATGTGCTACAACATGCATGGACCTTGACATTACTGTCTTAGTAAAAAAAAAAAAGTCAGGCAAAAAAGCCATATATTGTATGATTCCATTTATATGAATTATCCAGAACAGGTAAATTCAGAGAGAGGAAAAGCAGACTATTGATTGTCAGGGCTTGGGAGTAGGGGAGAATGTGGAATAATGGCTGCAGGGTTTCCTTTGGGAAGATGAAAATGTTCTGGAACTAGATAGTGGTAATACTTGTACAAGATTGTGAATATACTAAATGCCACTGTATTATGCACTTTAAAATGACAAAAATGATAAATTTTGTTTGTATCTATTTTAACCACAATAAAACAATTATAGCAGTTTAGAATATGAACCAGCATACTGCTAAAAACTCTCATAATTATCCTACACAAATGGATTCTCTGAAGGATTAGTGAATCCTCAGAAATCAATTGTCAGTATGTTATCAGTGGTACCAAGTGTTTGCTAAGCTGTTGGATTTGATGATTCTAAAGATACCATAAAATTAACATTTTAAATAAAAATCTGACATATTCCTCTAAATAACACTTAAAATTTTTTATACATTGATATTTTTCAGCTAGCTGGCTATCTAAGTTTGGAAATTTTAAATGATAAGCATGGGGATACATTTTTATTAAAATGGCCATATTTACATAATGTTATGGGTTAGCTGTTGCTAACAAGACATTAGTGTTAGGGGTTAGCTCTTGCAAAATTCTATTGCCTAGCAATGACATAATTTATTTCAGGGAATCTACTAGCTTTGGTTCAGATAAATAATTAGTTTGCTTTCCCTGGGGAATCTCATGGTATCATTTATTAGATAGTTTGTGTCATAAATGGAAATGGTAGTTTTATTGTATAGTCTGTGACAAGTATGTAATTGTTTTAAAACAACAACAACGACAGTTACTTTCTGGGCTACCCTGGAGAAGGTGGAATGGGAAGAGGAGGAAGTACATAAGGATTGCATACAGAGGCTATTCTGTATTCTGTCTATCAGGTATTAGGGCATAAGAATTAGCATATTTTCAGCATGGACTGCAATTCTGGAATGAACTCTCAATGAGTATCCTCATTAAGACTAAAGTAGAATGTTTCCAGTTGTTCAAAAGTATGGCTTCACGGGGGTGCCTGGGTGGCTCAGTCCTTAAGTGTCTGCCTTCGGCTCGGGTCATGATCCCAGGGTCCTGGGATCGAGCCTTGCCTGGGGCTCCCTGCTCGGCGGGAAGCCTGCTTCTCCCTCTCCCACTCCCCCTGCTTGTGTTCCCTCTCTTGCTGTGTCTCTCTCTGTCAAATAAATAAATAAAATCTTAAAAAAAAATAAAACAAAACAAAGTAAAACACAAGTATGGATTCAGAATTCTCAAAGATCCCCGTTGTTGTTATTATTATTATTTAACATCCGAGAAAGTTATTTAAATGATTCTTTATATATATTGTTATATAAAAGTAGCTGTGGTGGATGGAACCTATATAAATACCACAATTAGGATTATGGGTCCAGTGAGACATATAATTCTCCATGAGCATCCTATTTTCACACAGTCTGGATTTTCTGAGCAAAAGGCACTGATCATCTTTGCAACATTATTTGCATATTTGCAAACATATATTCCCTTTACTGGACTATGCTGTCATGAGTAAACACATTCAATTTTTCTTTTAGACTCAAAACTTTGTTATGTCAAGAACTAATGATGTACTGTATGGTGATTAACATAACAATAAAATTTAAAAAAATCTTATCAATTCTAAAACAACAACAACAACAAAAACTTTGTTATGCATGAAAATACTCTTTGAAGCAAATGTGTGAAAATATCCTTTGAAGATAGAGAGTTTCTGCCTTCTTGTCAGAGAAGGCAGCTTTTTTACAGCACAGATAATGTCTCCCTCCCCAGAAACATTCCAGGATAGTAAAATATCATTTCCCTTTCTGGGGATGTTTTAATATTGCAGAGTAAAGACAAGTCTCTCTCTCTCTCTCTCTTTTCTCTAATAGACAGATCACCAGTAGCCCTACGTAAGATCAGTGTTCCCTGCTTTGGTGTTCCTCTTCTACAGTGTGTATCACTGCATGTCAAGATGCCATTTAGCCCTTGCCAAGTCACCCTGGGGGACTGACACTCAAGAAACTGATGCAGAATATTGCTATTGTTAATACTAATTCTGTGAGTAGTAAATAGTCTTTGTCTCTGACTCAGAAGTCGTAGGTCTTCTGTACACATACACACAAACACACACGCACATACATTATATGCATGAGTGTTTATAATCACATAGATACCATAATTACATGCATATACACATGTATATATAACATTTATAACTGTGGTAGGCTAACTTGTTAGCTTGCAAGAAGGGTAAAATCTCAGACCCTTCGAAGTTCTGAATAGAATAGTTAGTTTGATATAGTGCTACATTTTGTATTCATTTCAGTGAATATGTATTATTAATTTCCATTTCTTTATTAGTATTATTGATGTATATATTTTTAGGGTGGTTTGGTACATTTTGTAGGCACTTGAAAGCGCTTTGTCCATTTCACCTAATTAACAGGAAAATGCCTTTCTAGAAGAGCCACACTTAAAATCTTGGTTTACTTAAAGGATTTTCAGGATAATTCTATGTTCACAAGAGAGACGTAGATTACTAGTTATTCTCTGATGGCATGTGGATTTGTGCACCTAAACTCCAGGGTTCGGGTTCTGATCACTCTAACTTTCTAAGAGAACCTCAATTCTGTGGCATGTTTTATTTCATCAGAAGAGCAGAACATGAGTCATGCACAAAGGGGAAATCTTCAGATTACTTGAGATAAAATTAAGAAATCCAGAACAAATTTATCATAGATCTTAAGAAGAAAGACAAAAGACCTGAAGTCTCATGAGATAGGCTCATATTGCCTAAACATCCAGCCCTAAAATGTGAGAAATTATGGAAAGTGTGTAATCCCCTCAGTGAACATGATACTACTTCAGGAATGGAATTATTTATGTATTTTATGATTTTCATAGATGATTTAGTAAAAACCATGAATTCAAAAAGTGATGACAACTACAAAAAATGTTTTTGCAATTTGTTTGTAAATTTTTTAAATTTTGCATATATACAGTTTAAAGGATTTATATAAATATGAACTGGAAAAGGATAATTTTATTTCCTTTTTTATAGAATGTTATAATTTTGTAGGTAGTTACAATATAAAAGAATTTACTTCTTTTTTTAAATCCTTAAATGAAAGTAGTACTACAATGTCTTTAATTTGCAGAAAGCCCTTACACTTTGAATAGAAAATTTAAAAAACTAGTTGCCTTGGAAACTGAAGAAGTTCATAGCTTTCTGAATACATTATTAACGCATTATCATGCAGCTGTGATATCACACTTAAATAAATGGCAATTGATTTTATGATTGCCATTTTTTTCTGATGTAGATTTATATAAAGTATTTTAACTTGAAATAATTGTAGCCTTTGAAACACTTTAAATTCCTTTGTTCCTCCTACTAGAAGTTATTTGTTTAGGATTTTATACAGTCTTATTTATATTATTTATCATTTTCTGTGCATTGAATTATAGTTTTTTTTGTGTGGAATTATTTGTAACTCTTTTTAAAAGTTATTTTTAAATTGTCCTGAAACAAAAACTATTCAATTCTGATCATATTAGATGATACACAGTTCCCACCATTATCTCTTGTCATGCTTCAATAGAAATTCAATTTGGTTATTTTGAGTAGTAAGAAAACAAATTGTAACCTAACTCCTTATTGGTCATCTGGATTAACTGGGATGAATTAGAGAAGTTAGTAAGTCAATACTTCAAATGATAGTTCCTTTAAAAAAACATGTTACAAAGCTATAGTAATCCAAACTGTATGGGACTGGCAAAAAAATAGACGTATAGATCAATGGAACAGGATAGAGGCCCAGAAATAAATCCACATTTATATGGTCAATTAATCTGTGAAAAAAGAGGCAAGAATATACAATGGGAAAAAAGACAATCTTTTCAATAAATGGTGCTGGGAAAACTGGAAGCTACATGTTAAAAAATGAAACCGTACTTTCTAACACCATACAAAATTCAACTCACAATAGATTAAAAACCTAAACATGAGACCTAAAACCCTAAAAATCTTAGAAGAGAGCACAGGCAGTGATTTCTCTACCATAAGCCATAGCAATATTTTCCTAGATACATCTTTTAAGGCAAGGGAAACAAAAGCAAAAATAAACTATTGGGACTACAACAAAATAAAAAGCTTTTGCACAGCAAAAGAAATCATCAACAAACAAAAAGATAACTTTCTGGGAGAAGATGTTTGCAAATGATATACCCAATAAAGGGTTAATGTCCAAAATATAGAACTCATATAACTAAACACCAAGAAGAAACAAGGAGTCTGATGGAGAAATGGGCAGAGGACATGAATAGACATTTTTTTCCAAAGAAGATGTACAGATGCCCAACAGACATATGAAAAGATGCTCAATATCACTAATCTTCATGGAATGTTAGAATGACTAAAATCGAGAAGACAAGAAACAACTAGTGTTAACAAGGATGTGGAGAAAAAGGAAACCTGTGCACTGTTGGTGGGAATTTAAATTGGTACAGCCACTGTGGAAAACAGTATGGTAATTCTTCAAAAAATTAAAAATAGAAATACTATATGACCCAATGATTCTACTATTGGGTATTCATCCAAGGAAAACAAAACACTAACTCAAAAAGATATATGCACACTTATGTTTATTGCAGCTTTATTTACAATAGCCGAGACACGGAAGCAACCTAAGTGTCCATCAGTAGACTAATGGATAATGAAAATGTGCTATATACACACAATTGAATATTACAAAGTCATAAAAAAAGGATGAGGTCGAACCTAGAGAGTATTATGCTAAGTGAAATAAGTCAGATGAGAAAGACAAACACCATATGATTTCACTTGTAAGTGGAATCTAAAAAAATGAATAAACAAGCAAAAAGCAGAATCAGAACTAGAAATACAGAGAACAAAGTGAGAGTTGCCAGAGGAAAAGGGAGTGGGAGTTGAACAAAATGGGTGAAGCAGAGAGGGAAATACAGGCTTTCAGTTATGGAATGAGTAAGTCATAGGGAATAAAAAGCAGAGCATAAGGAACACAATCAATGATATTTTAACAGTGATGTAATGGGACAGATGACAGCTATACTTGCAGTGAACATAGCGTAATGTATAAACTTGTCAAATCACTAAGTCATTCAAGGGAAACTTATGCCAACTATATTCAAATTAAAAAAAGAATTTTGAATAATTTATGTAGATATTTCTACCACAAGGAGCTGGATGATAACTCCTCACACTGTAAGTGTGGGATGTACACAGTCACTTACTTCTAGAGAGTACACAGCATGTAAAGTTGAAAAAGAGTAACTTTTCTGCGGAGAATCCACACACACTCCCAAAGCCCGGTGAAAAAGGTTAATATCATCAGTGATATGTCATGTTAATACTATGTACCCTTGCTGCTATAAACATTGGGAGGCACGTACCCCTTTGGATCACCACATTTGTATCTTTTGGGTAAATACCCAGTAGTGCAATTGTTGGATCGTACGGTAGCTCTATTAAAAAAAAAAAAAAATACTATGTACCCTTGACGTGATGTGATAAGAATAACACTTTACCACTATGCTCTTCCTCCAAAAAGCCCTTAATTTCAGTCTAACCATAAGAAAAACATCAGACAAATTCAAATTGAAGTATGATCTACAAAATCCCAAGCAATATTCCTTATAACTGTCAAGGTCATCTAAAACACAAAACAGCTGAGAATTTGTCATAGTCTAGAAGAATCTAAGGGGACCTACAAACTTAAGATATTTTACTTGCCTGGATGAGACCTGGAACAGCGAAAGCACATTAAGTAAAAACTAAAGAAATCTGAGTAATTTTTTTTTTTTTTTTAGATTTTATTTATTTATTTGACAGAGACAGCGAGACAGGAAACACAAGCAAGGGGAAGCGGCAGGCAGAGGGAGAAGCAGACTCCGCACGGAGCAGGGAGCCCGACACGGGGATCGATCCGAGGACTCTGGAATCATGCCCTGAGTCGAAGGCAGACGCTTAATGACT
The DNA here is from genome assembly GCF_037043125.1 of Eumetopias jubatus. Taxonomy (NCBI): domain Eukaryota; kingdom Metazoa; phylum Chordata; class Mammalia; order Carnivora; family Otariidae; genus Eumetopias; species Eumetopias jubatus. The sequence continues at coordinate 67,291,526 of NW_028274808.1, forward strand.
GAGCCACCCAAGTGCCCCGAAATTTGAATAAATTATAGACTTTAGTTAATAATAACAAATTGATATTGGCTCATTAGTTGTGACAAATTCAATCTGTTAACAATAGGGGAAACTGAGTCTGGGATATATGGCAATCCTGTTTTATCCTTGTAACTTTTCTGTAAATATAAAACTGATCCTAAACAAAGAGATTTTTTTTTTAAATATTACTTTTTTTCTCAAGTACATGAACTCTTCCAATTGTCAATCGAGAACTATGGTGTTTCTTGTTGTTAGAGACCAAAGTACATTCATTCTTTCCTCTGTCATTTATCACTTCCATTCCCTAGAGCTGCAGGCATTGTGTCTACATTTTAGTCAACAGGAAAGAAGATGGGATGAGGAAGGGTATCACATTATTTTAAAAAAGTGTTCTGAAAGTTGTTGAACATAACACTACGCTTACCAACTATTTGCTAAGATATATAAACCCGGCCACGATTGGCTCCATGGGTGAAATATATAATTGAATCTGGGTGATTGATTGTGTGTCTTAATGGAGATCAGGGGTTTCTCAATACTACAGATGGAGAGAAAGAGAGAATGAGAGAGAAACAGAGATAGGAACAGAGAGATAGAGACAAAGAGACAAGAAGACACAGAGAGAAAAATATTATGGTAAAATAAGTTGTCTCTAGAACATTCTACCTCTTTGAGCACACACATGTCCACGTGTAATTTGCTTTTCTACACAAACTGCAGTTATTTTACACACACACACACACACACACACACACACGCACAAGCAAAGCAAAACAAACAAAATACAAAGAACTATCTAGGTGTTTTAACCATTTGAAAATGTACTCCTTATTCATAACTTGTAGTCCTCTCCATCAAATATAGGTATGATTCTTTCATGGTCCAGTTATATCAGACATAAGATTTATTTAAATTATACTAATTAAGCCAATAATAATAGAAATAGACAAGTAAACAGATAGAAACACAGAGACCTTAAGAAAACCCTCACATATATATGGACACACATTTGATAGAGGCAGAAAGAGAGACTTATGGGGGAAACCTGTATTTTTTAATAAATGATGCTGTGTCATTTTTGTATTCATGTAGAAAAATATGGCATTGCTGCTTTATATCATTCAATACTCAAGACTGAAACTTCGGTGAATTATAAGTAAGTTTGAAAGGCATAACTCCATTTTTCCATGACACTATTTAGTTAACTGAGTTTGATTGATCAAAGGAAGATAGATCCAGGATTGGAGAAGATCAAGGTTTTACCAAAGCCGACATATAATGCAGACCTTTTACATCATTCTACAAGGCACGTATCTAGAAGACTGTGGTTTCAAACATTTGGGAAAATCAAAGCAAAGGGTCAAAAAGTCTTTATCTTAAATTCAAGCATTAATTTTGATTTAACTGCTTCAAAAAAGATGATTCATATTCATCATACTTTTTTTTACAGACAAATTGTCTTTCTGCTGTTTCATATATATCATTATAAATGGAATGTTTAGGAGTACAATAACCATGATGCTATGGTAATTTAAAGTTATAATATAATATGGTTAATGTTTAGGGGAAATGATGCCTTGTTTCCAAATAATTTTAAAATTACCAGTGGGTAAGGGTTAACTACAGATATTCTGGCATTGTTTTTATTCCTATTTATTCCTATTCATTTGATATTGCTTTGGAATCTTTATTCAGTGTTTTCGGTAGTACTCATATTATTACTGTTATTACTTTGAAATTACATAATAATTCACAAATAGATATTCTGAAAAACATTTATATTAGTGATTTCAAGGGATTGCACATCATGGTATTATTTAATGCTCACAACCAAATTAAAGGGATTAGGAAGCCATTCTTTTGCCTTTTTCTTTTTCTTTTTGGAAAGTTGGAAAAAACATCTTAAATTGCAATGAATGTTTTTTACCATTACATTTCTTTACTGATTTGCTATTTATATAAAATAAAATTGAATAATTCTAAGTACACTTTTGAATTAATTTGCATAATTGCTCACATTTACAATCAAGTTTAAAAGTTTCATCACCAAAAATTATCTCCATAGTACAGACTGAGCTATCCTTTTGGGTATATGAGAGTGTATATGTATATTCGTAATGATTTGCTCCCAAGTAAAATATCAAAGATATTAAAACATTCCATTTGTTTGTATCAGATGTTTGTTGCAGACAACTACGCAGAGTTAAAATCTTAGAACTTCTATACTTCTTAAATTTTTCTCTGTGGGATATTTTGAGTGTATAGAAATATTTTTGTGTTTTTGCAGAATAGAGATTCCCTGCATTAATTTTGCCAAGAACTGAGGATTCTGGGTAAAGAACAAGTGTTGGGAAGTTCATTTACATCTGTATGGATTGTGTAAGAACTCCAGAGAGATTTACCTAACTCAGAAGGCATGTGAATACATTGCAAGGGAAAATGAGGGACTGGGACCATAAAGATATCAATCAATTTTAAACTCTGAGACACAAAGACATATCTGGTCCTTGGAGACATCTACTTGCATTCTAAAATGTTAGTGTGTGAACTCAGAGTTCTTTCCGTTTTGTCTCCAAATAGCAAAGATTTTCAATCTCTACAGAGGGAAAAGGTTGGCAGCTGCAGCGTTCTAATGTATATAAGCAGGGAAAATCATTTTTATTCCTCATCTATGATCGAGATTTAGAATTTTATTTGTATGGGATATTTAGGGCTCTTTCACTGCAATACTTCAGTGGTAAGAATTGGTGTGTGGAGAGCCACAGAGTCATTATTTGATTTTTTAGTAAATAGTAATAACCTTCTCATGATCCCAACATCTTATATATACATGAAGATTACTTAAGGTTTTTATTTTTAAGATTTTATTTATTTATTTGTCAGAGAGACACAGTGAGAGCGGGAACACAAGCAGGGGGAGTGAGAGAGGGAGAAGCAGGCTTCCCGCCGAGCAGGGAGCCCGATGCGGGGCTCGATCCCAGGACCCTGGGACCATGACCTGAGCTGAAGATAGATGCTTAACGACTGGGCCACCCAGGTGCCCTGAAGATTACTTAAATAAATATTTAAATATTATTTAAATAATTTAAATAAATCTTTAAACATGACTTAAATCATTTAAGATGAATATTAAAAGCCCAAATATATAAAAATTCAAAAATCCACTTGAAGGAAAAGACATGCGCAATTCTCTATCATCATAAGTAATGAATCATTTCTATTTTTTTGTAATTTGGTGGGAAATGATACAATTAAAAATATGCTTGAAGGGACTGCTGCTCCAGCAGTAAAAGAGTAAGTGACATCAAGCTGTTCTTAATTCTCTAAAAAAAATAATAAATCTGGACAAAATATCTGAGACAAAACTGAGTTAAATGCTTTTAAGCATTTGGTAGTGCTAACTGCAATTACAGAAGGAAAGAAAACTCATGATGCAGGCCCACAGATCACTCCAGGTCTTTATAGTTCTATTTCCTGACGGGCATTGTGAGCTCTAGTCAAATAGACTGTGATGGTCCATGTGAGCTGAGGAGGCAGATATCAGGGTTCAGAGACACATGAAGTAACTGAGCTCAGTAGAGTAGAGCACTAGAGAGGAAGGTGTTGCCCAGACAAAAACTCCAGAACTCTTGTGTGGACATTTCCTGAGATTCCCCTGAGCAGGGCAGTACATGCAATATCACAGGAGGCATACCAAGTTGCCATGGGATTAAAAACAGAACAGAGACACTAGATGGCAAACAGTGCTATGGAAATGCTGGATCTCCACACCAGTCATAATGTACATGTTGCCACCCCTTAGCATTCAACTGTGACAACAGAAACACCCTATTTTATTAGTCAACTTTATGTCTTAGATTTTAGACAGATTACTGTTTTAAGAAAGACTAGAAACAAGATCTGCAAACCACAGTGGAGACAAAATGGAAGGTTGAATCTTATGTGTTAAAGAGACTTGGAAAATACTGGATTTTTCACAGAGGTGTATAAGCAGAACCTGAAAACAAGTTGTACAAGTTCAAATGCTTGGACAATTATTAACATATATTTTAAATTAGTACTCTTTAGAGGAATATAACAGTCCCGGTGGTCTTCAATGTATCATCAATAATGTCTTGTTAAAGTAAAAAAAAAAAAAAAAAGCAACGTGGGGAAAAACAGAACAATGTGATACATAGGTAAGAATAAAAATCTGTTATCAGAGACCTAAACCAGATGACTCTGATGTTGTATGTAAGAGACAGAATTAAAAGAAGTTATTTGAATGTTTTTACACACCCGGTGCCAAGGTAGGAGGGATTAATTGCAAAGGGGAAACAGAAGGCTGGTTGAATGAAGGAAATGTCCTATATCTTTATTAAGGTGGAGGTTACATCAAGGTATATATTTGTAAAAAGTCATTGAATTGTCAGAGGGGGAGAGGAACCATGAGAGATGATGGACTCTGAAAAACAAACTGAGGGTTCTAGAGGGGAGGGGGTGGGGGGATGGGTTAGCCTGGTGATGGGTATTAAGGAGGGCACGTTCTGCATGGAGCACTGGGTGTTATACGCAAACAATGAATCATGGAACACTACATCAAAAACTAATGATGTAATATATGGTGATTAACATAACAATAAAAAAATAAAAAAAAAGTCATTGAATTGTGCACTTAAAGTGTGTGTATTTTAATTTATGCAATGTATGCCTCAATTAGGTTGAGAAAATACGTTTGATTAAAAATCTCATTATATTTTTAAAGCTAGTCTTCCTGTTGAAATGCTATCTATCATTAACCAATAATGTGTAAAATCTTATGACACACCTCTCATATTTTCAGTTCAAAGAGTGGGACACACCAAATTTGAAAACAACAACAACAAACAAAAAACAAAGCAAAACAGCACTATTGATTCCCAAGAAGAAATTTTACGTCACAGCAGGTATCTGAAAACAGTCATCATCCTTTGCTGTTGTTTAAAATGCCCTAGGGTGTGTTTCCGGTTATAGTGGATGTTGGCTTAACTATAGGAAAATGTGATTACACTAACACTTAGAAAAATGTTCTTAACCAGTAATAATTAAACAGCTCATAGATTTTAACTTGTTTGTCATAAAATTAAAAGATCTCATATTTAAATAGTCATTCAAAATATGCTAACATTTCCATATGTACTTAATATTTTCTGGAAATGATAAAATAATATCACCATTTTTATTTTAATAATACTTGCATTTTATTTTAATGATCAAGTAATGAAAAGAAATCAAATATTAGTTGAAAAATCCATACTAAACCGTCTATTACAAAGACTACTTGAAGGGAGATTTTTATGTCTTCTGCTCACTCTGTAAGTCCATATTAGTTTGATCTCTTAGCTGATTTGTCTACTATATTGAATCTTTTTTTTCACAAGTTCTCTTAAGATCTTTTACCAAACTGAACCTTTCAAAAAATCATTCTTATTGATTCCTTCTGAAGAACTTAATGACACTAACTTCATGGCAGCAATTAAAGGTTAGTAACAACACCAATAACACACATTTTGTATTATGATTTCAGGTGGTTATTATGTTATCTCTGAATTGAAGCATTGCGATCTAGTCTTTTAAAAACTCATATTATAAATTTTTATTTCCAGGTAATATAGTCTGCTTAATATGTCTATCATGATAAAAGTAAATAATGTACTTGCAGAATGTAGAATAAAAATTTTTTTTAGGACTCAAGAGTGGGAATAAAAAAAGTTTCCTTCTTAATGCTATAAAGTTTAGTTCAGTCTTAACATCTTCTTCAGCAATATTTCTCTCTTTCTCCACAGGCGTCACTGTTCCCTGCTGTCAGTGACAAGCACTGAAGCCCATAGAAATCCCTTTCCTGCCACTACTTTTAACAGCCATATGAGATAAGCACCAGGCTACAGTCCTCCTGGGCCTCGAATGAAACTGAGTCACCCCTCCTCCCCATCTATAAAGGAAGCCTACAAGGAAGTGTTTGACAAACATAGTTTCTAGCTTGAGAGTTCTAAAGATGCTTTCACATACATAAATTCTGCTATCATTCAGACTATTAATATGCTTGAAGATATTTCATTCTTTTTCAATGAGCCACACAAAATACAAAATGTTCAGTATGTATTATTCATATATAAACTGTAACACGAATACACAAAGGAATGAAAAAAATATCCGCCCCGGGGATAGTCCACTGATCCAAACATGTACAATCACAGTATCATTTCATCTGAATACATGGTATATCCTGGATTGGACAAATAAGCCAAAAATGTGTCTTTCTGGTATTGCATAAGACGCTCTGTCTTCTGGATCAGAGGCTTTGGCTATTCACTGCCCTTTTTCCTTACTGAATAGACAGCATGGTCAAGTAAAACTAGGAGAAAGAAGAAGAAACAAAAGTCACAGACATTCTAAATGTTAGCACCTAGTAACTTCTAGACCAGTCTCAACCATGTAGCCATCCACCTATATGTGACAGTTAATATTTCCTTTCCTTCTTTCCCCCTTCCCCACTCCTCCTCTCACTTGGTCTCTTCAGCTTTAAATAATGTTTCTGGCATTTTTAAAAATTTTACTGTTATAATATCTTAAGGAATCATTGAATCACAACAAGAAAATAGAGTGTTAAATATAGCTTAACTAGCATTTTTCATGATGATAGTGAATATTTCATTACTTTTTCCTTGTGATGCAAAGAATGTACACTCATTAATTCAGCCATTGACCACATATTTATTGACTGTTTTATATGCAAGAAATGTTAGGTTCTGCATTTGCAACAATAAAGAAAATTCCAACTTCAAAAACCCAAAGTATAAAGACTGTCTATCATGCATACATACAACTATCATACATCTGTACCTATCATATATAGTGTAATGTGGACCTTAATGAAGAAGATTGGTACAAATCAAAGGGAACTTTTTCAGACTTGGAAAATAAAAAGTATTTTTATTCTCTAAAGTGTCATTCAGCAGCCCACTCTAAAATTCCGTATTATTTTATTGTTTTTAAAGATTCTATTTATTTATTTGAGAGAGAGAGAACGAGCATGGTGTGGGGAGGGGCAGAGAGAAGCAGACTCTCTGATGAGCGGGGAGCCCGATGCTGGGTTCTAACCATCCCAGGACCCTGAGATCATGACCTGAGCTGAAGGCAGATGCTTAACTGACTGAGGCACCTAGGTGCCCCTAAAAGTTTCTGTTTTTAGTGGTAAGATTCAGGTGTGTCAGTAGCCATAGAAGAAATAAAGACCGTTTAACTAGTGATCCAGTTCTACAGTTAGAAGAACAAAACAATGGGCCGATGAAATGTAGGAAACAGATTAACATGTGGCTTTTAATTTCTACAGACCGATGGGTTAGCCTGGTGATGGGTATTAAAGAGGGCATGTACTGCATGGAGCACTGGGTGTTATATGCAAACAATGAATCATGGAACACTACATCAAAAACTAATGATGTAATATATGGTGATTAACATAACAATAAAAAATTAAAAAACTAATGATGTAATGTATGGTGATTAACATAACATAAGAATAATTAAAAAAAGAAAAAAATTTCTACAGACCAATCTCTTAATGAAAATGAGACTGTTAAAGGAGAAAGAAGCCATCATCACCAATTGACAGTACCAAGAAAATCTGTCCTAGTACGTTTAGTTTTGAATCAAACTGCCTCCCTGAATGAGAAAATCAGAACTAAAAATTGCCTCTGGAAAGGAGAATATAGTAAGAATTTTCCAGTGGGTGTTTTAGAAAAGTAATCCAATTTCAAGTCTTTGGTTACTCCAATCCCATTGTATCTTCTAGGTAGGACTGAGATTACCCCCTAGTGGTGCATCGCTTGCCCCATTGGATTTCAAAAGATTAGGAGAAAAACTGTGATTGCTATTAGAAGAGAAAGATAAGGCAGAGATAAAGGGAATGCGGATGCAGAGCATTTGACAAAAGATGCACACATGAACAAGAAGCAGAGACTTCAAAGAAAATAGAAAAACAGCTTGTGCAGCATTCACACACGCACACATTTACGAACATACATACACGTGCTGTCACCCACTCACGTGCCATGATGAAAACAAGTAAAACACAGTATGTTTGATAAAAACATGGTTAGGCTAAGATGAAACAAATTCTTCTGTTAAATATCTCCCTTTACAAACATAATAAATGACACACATATGTATTTCATCTTCTTTCAGGATGCCGTGATTTTCTCCCGGGGAATCTTCATTTGCTAACCAAAAGCTCAAACGTGAACCATTCTCATAAAATATTTCTCATTTTCATTTCCCTTCTTCACAAAGCTTCACTTGCTTTCTGCCAACACCATCAGATGTTGGCATTAATTACTTTGGAATTCTTAACACTATTAAAGTGCCTTCAGCTGTGTATGGCAGTGATCATGACTTAAAAATCTGCATGTCTTCTTTGACCAAAGTAGTGTCTAAAACTCTTACAGTAGGTGCTCAATAGGTAATAGCGAATTGAAAAAAACATATTATTTTAATTAAATGACTATGGCATAATTTTCCAGGGCTGATGGATTTTTCTCTCTCCTACTTCCTGTGAAGATTGGAGAAGTATTTCATTATTTTTTATCATGAAGTGTGGAGAATCTCAGAGCTGATCATATTGTTGTTCTCAATAAGTGAAAATAATGAAGAAAATGTCTTTCACTAAACATTCATTAAATCAAACAAAACTACTCTTTTTCCTTAACTGTACCCCCAAAGATCCTTAAAATTGTCTTTTGTGTATCTCCGTTATTTGACCTGACCAAAATGGCTGATTCCATATTTATCAATAATTTATTTTTGATGAGGGAACAAGGATTTTTAATAAATAAAGTATCAAAATAGACTATTTATAAAAATCATGACATATAGTTCTAATATAAAAAGAAATGTATAAAAGAAGTGTGAGCAATAAGCCTAATTTAAATAAAATATATAATCCCATATGAATGTCACAAGAGATTTCCTCATTTTGCCATGTGATTTTGTGGTTGTTTTTCAGAAGTGTTTGCATTGATGGTTTAAAGCCATGATATACTCTCATTAATATAAGAGTAAACTTTACTTGAATTTAATTTAAATTTTATGACTGCGCTATATACACATAATTTTTAAAAGTCAATTATTTTTACAGGGCTCAGAAAAGAAGCTACTACTCTCTATCCCATGGATCACCTCCCCTCAATTTCCTCTTTCAGAGAAGCTGCATTTTAAACTCTGTTAGTAGTTTATTCTGCTATTTTCTTACATATTTTTAATGACATCACATTTGTAATTGTTTTTGTTTGTTTTAAAGTTTAAGATGTTATCAATTTACTTTCTATCACAAAATTTGAAGATTTAGCTCTCTTATAATAAGTGTCCCTCTCTAACAGTCCAACAAAAATGTTTATCAACATTCTCTTCTTTCTACCATTTCCCCATTATCAACATATAATTTTAGTTTAAATCAATATTTAATGTTTAAATTTAACAAATTTAAACATTAAATTTTATAAATTTTATAAATTTAATACTAAATACTGAATTTATATATATTTTTTTCAAAACTGAAGTGCACAGTATATTTCTTTACTATCGCAATGTTGTTTTCACTGGGAATCCTGATTATTCTATATCTTAGAAAGAATTCTTAGATTTTCCATATGAAACAATTTCAAACTCAAATTCTAAAATGAAATTGTAACTATACTTTCATTAATTAACAAGCACAGAATAATTTATGGGTTCTTTATGAGTATATATCTCTCCACTTCTCAGTCCTCCACTCTCATCATGATTTGCACTTGAAATCTACTTTCCACTTTAATACAAACCTTCACTTGACCTTGGGAATTCCCATGCCTCTCTTCCAAGGTCAACTTCTCTTTTTCTATACCCATGTCCCCTTATATCTTGTTAATACCATTGTTTTATTTGATGTAGTTACTAACAATAATTAGGAAAGTAAATATTTTGAGGGGGCCTTTCTGAAATATTTTTGTTTTCCTTTCCCTCTCAAATGGTAACTTGTTGGATACAAACTATTTGTTGGTTCTAACTGGAAAACATTTTCTCTGTGAATTAGGAAGGCTTTCTAGACCTCCAGGATTGCTACCGATATATCCTACGGCACTCCTGATCCATTTTGTGTGAACTTTTCCCCTTCAAACCCCACCTCAGCAGCTTTTAAATTTTTTAATTTGTGTTAAAAAAAAGGCAAAAATATGTGTTACTATGGACCTTTTTTAATCCTTTTTTTCCCAGATCTTCTATCTACATACCTATATCCTTTAGTTCTGGGAAATATTCTCATATTAGTTCTTTGACCATTTCTCCCCTCCATTTCCTCTAGTCTAATGTTCTTTTTTTTTTTTAAAGATTTTATTTATTTATTTGAGAGAGAGAGAATGAGAGATAGAGAGGCATGAGAGGGAAGAGGGTCAGAGGGAGAAACAGACTCCCCACCGAGCAGGGAGCCCGATGTGGGACTCGATCCCGGGACTCCAGAATCATGACCTGAGCCGAAGGCAGTCACTTAACCAACTGAGCCACCCAGGCGCCCACTCTAGTCTGATGTTCTTGAAACTTTTTATGCTCTCTAAATCTTCCCTTTTTTTATAGCCCACTGTTCTGTTTTTCAGGAAAGTAATATCTTCTTTCATTTACCTTTTTTAGGATATTGTCAGATTTTCATAGGATTTTTTTTCCTGCTACATGTACTATATTGAATTTTTTGTTTCCTTTTAGTTTTTTATTTTTAGTTTTAGTTTTTGGTTGTTGGCTAATTGACGCATGCTTTAGCTTGTTTCTCACATCAGAGGATTTCTTCAAATAGCTTATTGACCTTTTTTTTCATATTTAATAGTCAGGCACTCAAAAGTTGCTGGGGATTTATGAGGATGGGTGGGACTCAATGACTAGAGGGCTTAATAATAACGTGCTGGGCAGACATTCAGCCATTTCCTTCTAAGAATCCCAGTAGTTAGTATTTTGGACCAGAGAAGGATATTTGTCCTTTTGCGGGTAGTGGCAGAGGTAGAGATGTGGCTGGAACTATGAGGAAAGCAGGTAAAAGACTGATCCTGTTTCTTAATAGCCACGTGAAAGAAATTGGGGCAATTGACCATAGACTTTCACATACTCTTTGTTTTTCTACATAGCACCCTAGTTTTCACTGAGTTTCAGTAGCCCTAATCCAATGTATCTCTGGTTGGAAGACCTGTAGAGAGTGAAACTCCAGAATTGTAGCAGGTAGGAGAAGGGGCTGTAATTGTTTTATTTGCAGGCTTTAAGCCAAAAGCCTTGCAAATCATGTTTTGAGATAACACCTATATACCTGCCTTCAGATGGATTTAGTTTCAGAAATTTCTGAAATCTTCCAGAGTTCTGTTGTGTGATTCAGCTTATTTCTACACTGTCTACTCCTTTATCAGGCTTTTAGGTTTGCTTTCTCAGTTTCCATATGCCAGTTAACACATGTGCATATAAATTGTTTATGGAGCTCTTCTTTTTATACATGTCTCTTATGCCTAGATTTGCCCAGCTACGGCTTTTATTCTTATAAATTCTATGCATCATGAAAAAAAACCTACTTACAGTCATTTTACCAAAGTTTCAGAAGAGGTAAAAAAATTGAAATTTGTGTTCATTTTTTCATGTTCAAACAGAAGTCTTTCTATCGGTATAAAATATCATTGGAGTCCATACATATATTTAATAATTTCTCTGCAATTACTTCTAAAAATAAATATAACTAAACACAACAGAATAAATTTTCTGAAGTGGGTAGCTGCTACAGTATAATCAAGATACTAAATTTTGCATCAGTTGAATACAGAAACTTTAATGACAAATTAGGACAAAGAACTTCTTACTTAATAAAATATTAAACTTGTTTTATTCAGAAAATACTCTATCGCAAGAATGTTTTTCTAATATTTACATATAGATATTCAATTAAATGGCACCATGTGCTTCTGTCATAAAAAAACATGCTTTGTTTCTATTCATGAGACTTAGCATAATTGCCATATATATTTTTTTCCATGTGAATTTTAGCTTTAAGTAGGTTAGTTAGACTATGCACTTTTCCGTTTAATAGTTAACTATTTTTCTCGATAATATCCTACCCATTTTAGCAAACAATTCATTAGAATCTTATTTTAGAGCATGTTGCTCTTGAAGAAAAGACAAAAGCAAAGTCTTACAACCTAAAAAACAGAGCTTTTTGGTTAAATTTGCATTGACCTTCATTTTATGTATAAAGACATGTTTCAGAAACACAAATAGAATTACTTTTTACTTCACTGACATGTTCTGTAAATAGAAGTACATAAATCCCTGGGATGCTTGGGTGGCTCAGTGGATTAAGCACTTGCCTTCAGCTCAGGTCATGATCCCAGGGTCCTGGGATTGAGTCCTGCATCAGGCTCCTTGCTCAGAGGGCAGCCTGTTTCTCCCTCTGCCTGCCACTCCCCTTACTTGTGCTCTCTCTCTCTTTCTCTCTCTCTCTGTAAAATAAATAAATAAAATCTTTAAAAAATATAAAAATAAGTAGAAGCACATAAACCGCAAAAGGAAAAAGGCATAATAATGAATAAAAATTTGAAAATGAAAAAAGAATTTAAATAAGTAATAAGTATCTTGGTTTTTAAGCTAGTTAATGTTCAAAGTTTATATAAATATGTCCTGATATTTTTGACAACAAAGCAGGAATGATAGAACACAATATATATGGACATGGAAATTGTATTAGTGAACACTAAGTTTTTGTGAACTTTTAATTTTCTTCACAACCACAGATTTACTTGTAGTGTCATTGCAATTAAAACTTTATCTCTTTCATATGAGGAATATAAAATATTTTGTATTTGAGAGATAACAACAGTGATGTCAACATAAAATCAATCTTAAGATTGGAATTATGGAGCATCTGAACTTCACACATCAACACTTTATGTGTTTAATCACATAATCATCTACAACAATGTATCTTTTCATTTTTTTATTTATTTAATTTTTTTAAGATTTTATTTATTTGAGAGAAAGAGAGAGAGCACAAGAAGGGTGAGGGCCAGAGGGAGAAATAGGCCTGAGCCGAAGGTAGATGCTTAACCAACTGAGCAACCCAGGTGCCCTGAAAGTATCTTTTAAAAGACTGTCCATTTAATAGCAAATAATTACAATGAGGAGATAAAGCTCTGGAAAAAAACAAAAACAAAAAACACTTGTACACACTCTCATACTTGTGCGCATGTGTTTGCGCCTTTCATACAAAAATATTCCAAGCATGACTGGAGCATCTGGGAAAAAGCACATACTTGTGAATGATACATGTTTGAAGATTGTTGAGCATAAAACTGCCTTCACTTTAGTAGCTTCATTAAAGAAGAATTATATTAATCTATTATCTTTCTTTTTATTATGGATGAGGCATGTCTATAAAGTTATTGTAAACTGACCTTACTTCGGACTTTAACAAAATAATATTAATTTTTAGTTGTATTATGTTGTATTTGTATTAATATTGTTGTTGTATTAACATTATGTAAATATTAATATTTAGTTGTATTATGTTAGGTTGGTAATATCAAATGAAATATTTTCTACAAAAGACTACAATTAATTGGGGCACCTGGGTGGCTCAGTTGTTAAGCGTCTGCCTTCATCTCAGGTCATGATCCCAGGGTCCTGGGATCGAGCCCCGCATCGGGCTCCCTGCTCAGAGGGAAGCCTGCCTCTCCCGCCCTCACTCCCCCTGCTTGTGTTCCCTCTCTTGCTGTGGCTCTCTCTGTCAAATAAATAAATAAAATCTCAAAAAAAACCCACTGCAATTAATAAAATTTTGAATAATAATTACTCTAGAAATGTGAGAAAATTCAGCACATGGACTTTGTAGTGAAAATAAGAAAAAGCATTTTATTGCATACTTAAATATTTTTAACTTTGTTTCTAACACATAGTGGTGATATTTGAAGTTATTTGCTGAAATGAAATTGCACAGTTATATATGTATTTTATATACATAATATATATAGGTATATACATATACCTATATATATTTATATTTTCTGGTAATTACGTTGAAAGAAGTGAAAGAAGCTATAAAGTTTTTACTTTAAGCTCTCCAAGTGTTATGCACATTTTTCTTAATTAACTATATATTACAAATTATGATTATAAAATACAAATATGAAAACTGCATATTATACAGTATGTTGACAAGAGTTCTACTTTTTATTTTTAAGATTATTTATTTATTTATTTATTTGACACAGAGAGACACAGCAAGAGAGGGAACACAAGCAGGGGGAGTGGGAGAGGGAGAAGCAGGCTTCCTGCGGAGCAGGGAGCCCAATGCGGGGCTCGATCCCAGAACCCTGTGATCATGACCTGAGCTGAAGGCAGACGCCCAACGACTGAGCCACCCAGGCACCCAAGAGTTCTACTTTTAACCATTAATAAGTTAAAAAAACATTTTGAGAGTATGAACAAATGTAAAAGTTATACGTAGCATGAAAAAAGCTCAGATTAAAAGTGTCAGGGAACTATGAGGCAAGCAAGATTTTAGGAGTCAATATCCAACAGCAGAAGAAAGAACTAGACATTCGCATATTTCCCAATAGGCAATTACTGATTCCAAAATTAGGAAATTTGAAGGTGAAAATTTGAAGGGAGATCTTTATACATCTGTGGCTGAAGAAAAACTGGTATAAGGAGTTCATCAAGATTAAGGCCCTCCTTCTTCCTACCATTACTTATTCAGGTTTGTTTGTTTGTTCTTTAATTTGGACACTTAAGGGCTAAGCCTTAAGAGTAAACATTTAACACAAAATAAACAGTTTTCCAGAAGTTAGAACTTAGCATTAAATTATCTCAAATACCATGTGAATTAAAGCAATTTGCTCTTAGCCTAACATCTTCCAAAAGAAAAATAAGTTATGTTGGCAGAAGCTAATGTTATGAGGAACTAATATAGTCTTCACAATTTTTACTTGCATGTTCAGTATAAAATGTGGTTAGGAATAGAAATAGATAGGACATTATTGAAAACCCAGAAGAAAAAATTCAAACAATAAGAACTTATCCAGGGGCACCTGGGTGGCTCAGTCATTAAGCGTCCGCCTTCGGCTCAGGTCATGATCCCAGGGTCCTGGGATCGAGCCCCACATCGGGCTCCCTGCCCAGCGGGAAGCCTGCTTCTCCCTCTCCCACTCCCCCTGCTTGTGTTCCCTCTCTCACTATGTCTCTTTCTCTGTCAAATAAATGAATAAAATCTTTAAAAAAAATAAAAATTAATTAATTAATTAATTAAAAAAAGAACTTATCCAAAGGAGATCCAAATATGTGCAGGTATGTGATGTTAACTTTAAAATAAGTGTATTAAAATTTACAATAATTAAAGGATAAAAAGCAGAATTTGGCCTAGAGCTGGAAAATATAAAAATAAAACAAATAAAAATTCTAAAATAAAACCTAAATATTTGAAATTAGAAATCAGTGGATAATGAAAATTTGAAAAAAAATATCATGGTACAATATTTGGTCTGGATTTTCATCTGCAATATTTTTCTGGAGACTTTTCCCTGACATTTGTTTTCATGGTCATTTTCTCTTTTTTAATTGTATAGATCTTGTGCTGGCTCTTTCAATTTTTAATTTTTACAATTTTAGTTTTCTTTTCTTTTCTTTTAAAAGTTACCTCACAATTATTCAGTATTTTCCAGCTTACAAAGCATAAATTTTGTCTGTGGTAATCTTATACTTTTCCTATTACAAAATTTTAATTTGCTTTGTAGGAGTTTCATGTCAGTGAGCGTATGGAACTGTGTTTAGTAGATTTTTTTTTCTCATCAGTTAATTTTTTTCTTTGTGTAAGTTTTTTTTCTTTCTCTTTACCTCTGTGAGCCTTTGGAGTTAGTCAGGTTATTATAGGGATGTACATAATGCAAGAAGATTCTCATTGCTGTCTCTTCTTCATACTGAACAGATAAACTGTTTCTTATAGTTTGCATTTCTACTTCTATGATGATTAGTAAAAAATGTCAGGATTGATTGGTACCTATTTTTCTGAATTTTCTCTCTCTTGTTTGTTAAATATGTAAAAAATATACCCTCTATCTGAAAAAAAAAAAAAATCAGTGGATAAGAATGGCAGTATGTTAGAAACAGATAAAAAAGATGATTGCTGATTGTTATTTTGCCTTATTGGATGCTGATTACTCATATATGACTATCTATTGTCTAGCTTTGTTCCAGCGAACAATTACTTGGAAACAATTTTGTACATTCAGATATGGCTTTTAATATTTATCCAACCCAGACTTTATTATTGCTCATTATAGGGCAAATTACTCCCCCACATAGAGATAAGACTTACACATTTATCTAAATAAAGCCCCATATGTCATAAAAATTTCCAGTCTGTCATATAGGAACAAGCACTATTCCCAAGATTAAGTGAAAGTTTGGTGCTTTTACCTCTAATCTTTTAAGGTAACTCATTGGGAAGTTTCTTGGCATGTATGCTCTGATTAGTACTTAGCATTAGTATTTAGTTTTTTTTTTAATTTTTTATTGTTATGTTAATCACCATGTATTACATCATTTGTTTTGGTGTAGTGTTCCATGATTCATTGTTTGTTCATAACACCCAGTGCTCCATGCAGAATGTGCCCTCTTTAATAGAGAACGACTCTTTCTAGACCTCCACAGTTATCTCCTTGACCATCTTTTTTTCCTTTCTGACACATTATCCTGAGAACTCTAGTTGCTTTGTTCTCCCCACAATTACAAATCTCTCTCTTCAGTTCAGGGAGTCTGCCAAGCTCTGTCTGGTTTCTCTTTCTTGTGTGGTGGCCTGGAAATGCTCTCATTAGGAAGTTGACACAATTATAGAAAGCACATGGATTATTTGTTTCTCATCTTCAAAGATTATGGCCTATCATTGCCTTATGTAGAGTTTCTTTGCAATCATTGATCATTTGTTTTTGTTCTTATTCATGAAGAAAGGTAAATCTTTAATTTTGGCATAATTCTTATTCGTAAGAATTGGAAGTTTGCCATTGCACCTCTCTTCAAAGCAACTTTATGTCTTTGGAAAAAAAAAAAAATTCTTCACACCATAGACCAAAAATCACCCTTTGAGGTGGTGGCAGGAAGTGCCAGAGGGAAAGAGTAATTTACTGTCTGGGTCAGAGGCATTGAAAACAGTCATTTCCCCAGCTTGCTGTCCTAATATGTGCTTTTCTTATCTCTTGTGAGACTCGTTTTCTTTCCTTCCCCTGGGAGGTTGTCTTCAAGCTGTTAATTTCTGCAATTTACAGATTTTGCAATGTGGTACAATTTTTCTTTTTTCCTATAGGTTATGTATCCAGGAGCAAAGGTAATAATTTCTTAAAATCCAAATGAATATGCAGAAAAGCAGTATGTTACTGGTTGTGGTTGTTATAGTCCAAAAAAAAAAAAAATCCGAAAAACGGATGTTACTCCATCTTGGTTAGAAGTATAATACCTCATTCATTTTAATAGAAAAATATTTTTAAGGGCTGAAATTAGTTATAGTTAAAATAGTAAGATTTCTGGGAGATTAACTGATGTACAAAATTTCTTATCATAAATAGAATAACTCAAAGGTTAAAACCAAAATTTAAGTGAAGCATTAGCTTTATGTTTATTTTGTAGAATTTAATAAAATTTTACAATTTAAACATTTATAAAATTGTTATTTTCTTATACTCTAATTTATTAAAAATATTTAAGTACCAAGTTATTTTTAATCCATAATAAAATATTTTCTGATATTTTTCTTTAAAACCAAAGGTGTCAGGGTGCCTTGGTGGCAAAGTCAGTTTAACATCTGACTCTTAGTTTTGGTTCAGGTTGTGATCTCAGGGTTGTGAGATCGAGCCCTGTGTCATGCTCTACACTCAGTGTAGAGTCCGCTTAGGTCTCTCTCTTCCTCTCTCCTTCTGGCCCTCCCTCCTGTACTCTCTCTTGCTCTCTAAAATAAATAAATAAATCCTTTTAAAAAATAAATAAAACCATATGTATCAGTCCTTGACTTGTTTGCCCTCAGATCTTTTCCTTTGTTATTCCGCTAATCTACCATATATCAGAAGAAAGTTTATACTCCACACTTTATTACACAAGCACCTATAAGGAAGGAAGAAATTTTCCCCTATCTTTTAAAGGTCTCTGGCTGGGCCTAATAAATAATCTGACATAAAAGAGATTAACAAAAGAAAAGGATATACATTTTTGTTAAAATTTTACATGTAAATGGAAAACTTCATTAAAAAATGAAGCTCCAAAGAAGTCACCAAAGCAGAAAACTTTTATACTTTTTATTTTTTATTTTTTTAAAAAAAGATTTATTTGCTTGAGAGAGAGAGAGCACACGTGCATCAAGTGAGGGGAGGGGTAGAAGGAGAGAATCTTCAAACAGACTTCCCACTGAGCGAGGAAGCTGATGCCAATGCTGGCTTCCATCTCACAAGATCATGACCTGAGCCAAAACTAAGAGTCAGATACTTAACCAACTGAGCCATCAAGGCACCCCACTTTTATACTTTTTAGACAAAGATACAAAACATTATTGTAGAATGAACAAGACAAAGGAATTTGGGCTGGGAGTAGTAAGTGGTAAAGGAGTAACCAGGAGGATAAGAGTTAGTTTAACGAGGCTTGTTTGTACAGATTTATCAGCTCTAAATTCCCCATCTGTGGTGATAACAATATTTTATTTCCTTCTAATATAGGGAGAGTAACTTTGAAATGGGAACTTTATCTCCTGTTTTCAGGAATAAAAAGGAAGGTCAGAATATCTTCTTGTACCTGCAGTTTCTTAAGTGCCTTAACTCAAAATACTATGTCTAAGAGACATGTTTTAGGGTAACATATTCTGATTTCCTCCATTTCCATGCAAGTTGGCTCTTATACAACAGTTGAAACAATTAAAAGTGTAAGGGAGAAAGAGAAGCCTGTGCTTTTCATTCTCCTTTTCTACCTCTAGCAGTATATCCAGGATCTGCTATGCCTTACTCTATATTCCTCAGCTCCCATAAGCAAGACTGCCATTATTTAACCTTCCACCAAGTGACCCTCATTTTGAATACAGAAACACTACAACTACACTTTGTCTCTTTAACCCATTGTAGATACTCAGAATGGTTTTTGTTTAGCAAGATTAGCCCTGACTGATTCCCTTCTTGTTACAATGAGTTATCCCAGAAAACAGAGTATAACATAGGATATTGAGAGTAGGTTACTTAACTGTCTCAGTCTGCACATTTTAATGACCTCCTTGTGGGAGAAAATATGATGCAAATAATTTATACATTAGTACAATTATCACTTATTGTTACATGGGTGAAGTAGTGGTTGAAGGTGAGAATTAGGGATATCAAGTCAATATCAATATCAGCTGCACATAACTAATATAGTACAAGTTGTGGCTACAATTTTATAAAATGGTTTGGCCATTTCTAAAGACATTGGAGAGCTTTAAAAAATTAAATCATAAGCCCAGGACTTTGACTTCTCAGCTAACAGAATGAATGGAGACATAGAGGACTTTGTGGAGATATTAAAACAAAATCTTATTCTTTATAAGTTCAGGACATATATACCCGTTAGGAGGCTATTTGTTTCTTACCAAAATTCATGTGTTGAAATCTTAATATCCAATGTGATTGTATTAGGAGATGAAAACTTTGGGATGCTATTAGGTTGTGAAGTTATATTAGGTTGTGAGGTTAGAGCCCCCATGCATGAGATTAATGCCCTAGAGAGATCCTTCATTCCTTCTGCCACATGAGAACACAACCAAAAGACTGACCTGAAAGAGAGTCCTCAGATGACCATACAGGCACTCTAAACTTGGACTTCCATCTTTCAAAACTGTGAGAAATAAAGGTATTTTATTTATTTCCCAATCTACCCAATCTATGGTATTTTCTTATAGCATCTGTAATTGACTAGGACAATATCTGAACATCAGGCCCCAATTTGATTGTGGTCATGGCTCAAGTTATAAATCAAGTTTAACATGCATTGCCAAATTTCTTAAGCCAAGGTTGTGGCATTAGTAGAGTAAGATGAAGTAACTCAGACTTGCCTTGAGGATATTAATGTAGATTTAGATGAATTGAAGACCTTTGAAAACACAAATCACTCATCTTTTATGGCCTCCAAGCCCATAAAGTAAATCTGATCCCAAGAGGAGAATTGTAAAACCTTGAGCAGAAAAACATGGCTTATACACCAAAGGAATTGAAAGATCTTGAAAGTTTTAACAGCAAGGATCTTATGAGTTTGTATGGCAATAAATTTAGGAGTATTAGGCCAGAGAATAAGGTTGAATTTGGCTGAAATTATCTATATGCAGACAGCTTACCATATTTAGGGATTTAATGTACTATTTTTGGCAGCTGGAAGTAGCCTTAACACTGCTTGAATCGATGCATGAAGCCTGGATTTGACAGTGTCATTATCTACATCAAATGATGTTAAGATTATTGAGCTCACTTGGTCTTTTGTAGAGAAAAAAAATGTGAAAACACAAATGATGTGTTGGATTTATTATGTAAAGCTCACTTACCTTCCACCAACAGGTATTCATAGAAGGGACCCTGAGGATAGTCCTTTCTTCAAGACATTGAAAACATATCAGTTATGGGAGCACCAGCATTCCTGGAAAGCTCTTTAGATTATGAATAAGAACAGGAAATATCACCATTGAAATGGAGGACCCTTTTCAACAGAAATAATAGCCTACTGGAATGACAGAGATCAGGTCACTGTGATTAAATATCTGACACAATGTAGGTGAAATGACTTTATCAGAAGCATGGATGGAAAGGCAATTATTGGTTTGACATCCAAAAATCTGTAGCTGTTAATTGCCTTTAACACTTTTAAAAATGACTAGATTACAGTCAGATAAAAGATTATTTTAAAATAATACTTTATGTATTAAAAATAAAACTTGGATTGTTCATAGATGCTTGATTTGAAGTGCTGTAATAGGAAGCCATAGTTGCTAAACTAGTTCTTACATTAAACCAGTAAACTGATGCACAACTAGTTAACGAAGAACCACCACACCTCCATACATATATCTTGTAAATTTTCTTCCAAGCCTCCCACAAAAGGTCCTGGAGCTATATATCAGAACAACCACTCAGGTGACCTGAAATTATCAGGAATAAATAGATACTAACACTGAATAGATTCTAATGCTTAAGTATCTGAAATCATATGTGGCCATCATTGGTGTGAGTGAGTATTTGTGGATGCTAAGTGATAAGTAAAGCTTTGTCCAACTTCTGTAGTACAGTAATTCTCACAAGGGAATTGTATGGTTTGAATAGATTTAATTAGTAAAGAGCAGAATGCCTGCATTTGGCTCCCTAAAAATGAAGGTGCTACGGAAGGAAGGGAAGAGTTAAGTAGAAGACCCCAGAACTTCCCCTTCTTAAGAAAATAGCAAAAAAATAAGCAACACCTCACTCCTGGAGAAATTTCAGAAATTAGCAGCAATATCTAAGATACTAAAGATATAAATGGTGATTTATCTCAAATTTCCATTTAACTGATGTATTTGATTGGTGCAAAAGCTATGTAGATTGCTTGTTATTTAAAGCGTAAGCAGATGTTATCTAAATCCAGTTGCTGTTTTACATATTGTACTTTGACTACAATTGACAATTGTACTTTGACACAATTCACTCCCTGAAAAGTAGTGCAAATTATATTTTTCTCCAAAACAATTAACAAGGATGAGGAGAAGCACTTCACTCTCCCTGGGGAGGAATAACAGTGTGTCTTGCTTGTCTTTTTTTTTTTAATTCTTTCTTTCTTTTTTTTAAAAGATTTTATTTATTTATTTGAGAGAGAGAATGAGAGAGAGAGAGAGAGAGCATGAGAGGGGGGAGGGTCAGAGGGAGAAGCAGACTCCCTGCCGAGCAGGGAGCCCGATGCGGGACTCGATTCCAGGACTCCAGGATCATGACCTGAGCCAAAGGCAGTCGCTTAACCAACTGAGCCACCCAGGCGCCCAATGTCTTGCTTGTCTTATCTCAGGGCTGTATCAGCTCTCATGCTCTCTGTCTTAAAAGAATTGTAAAGAATATCAATAATCTGAATATTCTGCAGAATGCCATGTTGCCCCACTATTGGTAACTCAGAATGATGGGATCTGGTAAGCAGAAAGTAGCTACTAACCAGATATTCTAGTGAAACACATGCATGTTGTGGTAAAAGATAAACCCAATGAAGATTCTGGGTTCTGTCAAATTACCAAAGTTTCTAGAGGAAAATCAGTTTTGAACATGTTAGGAAACTCCCTCTGAATTGAGAGACAAGTTTGTACTGCCTAGCACTGAGAAACTGGAAAATTTCACCTTGGGTCTCTTCAGATTTTAGAGGCAACATAAACCGTAAGGGGCCGCATGCTTCAACTCATTATCAATTAACTCATTTAGATGAAAGTTTTTGAGTGGAGTCAAGAAAAAAATAAGGCTCTGCAGCAGGTTCAACTGAAATAAAAGTCTCCTGGAAAGTATGCCTCATAAGCCAACAGTTACAATAGTGCTCTCACTGCCAATCATACATAAGGATCCTCTGGTTAGTCCCACTACAATAATTTTAGGACAGATTCTGAGGATTTTGCAGCAAAATAATGTCCTCTGGTGATAACTATTCTCTTTTTGAAGGGCAGCTCTTGTCTTTCTCTTCAGCCCTGAGAGAGACTGAACATATAACTGTGGTATTCTCTATGAGACCTAAACTGACATCATGAACAGAGTGACATTTAATCCAGTGAACCATAAAATTGATCTACAGCGTGTTTTCTGCTACAAAATTAGCTCAGGATGGAATATATTTGGAACCTGTGGCACTCACTGGGATACACCTTAGTACTTCCAAGACCAAATTTACTGGGAATACATGATAACCCAATAAACCAAGGACCACTGAAACCTCAGACACTTCAAAACAAAGTTGGGGGCGCCTAGGTGGCTCAGTCAGTCATTAAGCGTCTGCCTTCCACTCAGGTCATGATCCCAGGGTCCTGGGATTGAGCCCTGCTTCGAGCTCCCTGCTCCACGGGAAGCCTGTTTCTCCCTCTACCAGTCCCCCTGCTTGTGTTCCCTCTCTCGCTGTATCTCTCCCTGTCAAATAAATAAATAAAATCTTAAAAAAAAAAACAACAACAAAGCAACAAAGTTGGAATCACCTCACCAGGTGAAGAAACCTGGTCAGCTTAGGTGCTAGCTATGTACATAGTGGTAGATATAATCTAATAAATGCCAACTACAGCCTCCTGGCTGGCACAGATATGAAAACTATAGCAGCTATGTATACTTCTCTTAGTTGTATGTTAACTAAAATTTTATTTTGCCTTTCTCTTTTCTAGATGTGTGTGGCTCAACTACATGATTTAGACCTTATGGGTTATGGGGAGAGTTTGAATATCACATTGTTTTGGGTATGTTGTCTAATGAAAGTTTAGGTTTACTGTTCTCAGAGAATAGGTGAGATCATCTTTGTATGATACATATTCACCTAAGATTGAATACAAAGCTAAAGAGATAGATAAAAATAAATAACTTATGTAAAACAATTATAGTGTTCTTGAGTTTCATCTTATTTTTGAATGTCATACTAAGTTAAGAGTTTATCTAAAGATCAGAGCAATATTTATTGTTTATTAACAGTAAACTTCGTGGAGACACAGACTCTGTCTTGTTTACTAGAATATGTATTTCCATGTACTCCAAAATAATTTTAGATTTTAAATATCATTTCTTCTGTTGATATAATATTGATATATTGATCTACTTGACATGTTGCAGTCCATTTACTGTAAATATTTCTTAGAGTTTTATATCTCTAAATTATATTCTGAATTCTCATAAACATAATACACACAAGGAATTGTCAAAATGTGTAAAATACAGTAAAACCAGCTATCAAACATATTTTATTGGAGGCTTAAGTAATTCTTTAATTGCTAAAACCATGGAAAATATTTTAAGCTTAATAGGTTATAAAGAGTGAATCTAATATTAGAATTTGAAAGAACTAGTTAATATTAAGTTTTTTAATTTAAATTTTTGTTAAATTAAATTAAATTAAGATTATGTAGATAAAACTGAAAAGGAGGTTTCTATAAATTCAAGTGACAAGCTTTACCTTCTTTTAAACTTCACCTAAAAATCAATGAAGAGATGTATATACGTAAATTGGTAGTACCGAGTTGTTCTCATCCTGCACAAAAAAGTCAACACTATGATGTATAAATAATCTGTGGCATATTCAAAAAAGGTTTCTCTTCTGTCTCCAAGACATTTTGGTTCAAAATACCATACTACTCATGAACACTTACTATTTGCACACCACAGATTATATTCAGAAATAAATGATGGCCATGGTTCCCAAATCTACACGATAGTTAATCTCTGTTCATTTTTATATTTCAAAAAATAATCCAACAAATAAAGTGAGTGTGACATTTAAATCATCTAAGAGAGTTCTGACAATGTTTGGTAGAAAGATTGAAATTTCCTACCACAGACTAGTGGAGTTCTCTCTCTCTCTCTTTTTTAAGAAATGAGAGGTTTCAGAGATCAAAGCTGCTGCAGCATACATGGAAGCCAATCTATTATCAACAGGAATGTCATCACTCTGAATCACTTTATGCCTTGTCACTCCTGACATTCTTGTTGAAGTTAACCGTAGCAACAAGCTGCAGAGCTGACATTTATGCTTTTGTCATGATGAGCAGTCCTACTAAAGTAAGCTTCCAAAAATTCAAAAAAAAAAGAAGAAATACATCTTCATGTTAACTAATAAAAGAATCTAATGAATAAAATCAAATTACTGAAATCCACTGGCAAAAAATTCCTCCAACCTTAAGAATCACGCAAGTGGGAAAACCGCAGTTTCATGCCCCACACTGATATAAAATTATGGAAGTTCATGGTTTTTTTTGTTTTCTGGTTTTTTTTTTTAGATTTTTATTTATTTGAGAGAGAGAGAGAACAAGAGAGCACGAGTGCAGGGAGAGGCAGAGGGAGAAGCAGACTCCCCGCTGAGCAGGGAGCCCGATGCGGGACTTGATCCCAGGACCCTGAGATCATGACCTGAGCCGAAGGCAGACACTTAACCAACTGAGTGACCCAGGCACCCCAGGAAGTTGATATTTCAAATATTAAAATAGTTTAAAGAAAAATTTTAGTCCCCTTGTTACAACATTTTATTCCCATTTATTTTTTTGAAATTACTTAACGTAAGTGAAGTGTATTATTCCCTGAGGAAAATGGGTTATATTTATTGGAGATTTTTCCTCCCTTTAAAATAAAAGTGGTTATGTATTTATGCATCTTTGACAGCAGTGAATACCTACCTTGCAAATAAGTGCCAAAATATATATTTATTGAGTGAGTAAATAATACAATGATATATGAAACAATATAATAGCATCTGTGGTTTATTTATTGTATTCCCCTAAATCTTCGATTTGCTATATCATCTTCTATGATTTATTCTACACTCTTTTGAAATGCTACATTTACCTATTAGAAATAACATTTTGGCAAATGCCTCACAGGAAGAAAAGAGTTCTATTGGATAATTAAGATCATTTATGTAAGGTGGAAAAATATGAGGTTATTACCACAATTCTCATTACAAATGGTACTCCATATAAAATATATCTTTATGATTCAGAAGTGCATTTGCAGAGTGAGGTCTAATTGCCCTATTATAGTCTTGGCTTTAATCATAAGTAAAAAGAGTTTTCCTCACTCATATGAGTCCTTGATTATATTTACATATTAAGCAAAATTTAACTTACTACAGTATTTTTGTTGAAATACATGTGCTCTCTCTCCCAAATAAAGAAATAAATCCAAAAAAAAGAAATCATTCTTGGTATTTTTTAAAATGTTGTATTATCCTAAAATCAATATTTAAGCATTTTATGTTATGATTGCAATCATACTGGGTACTCCAACACACTGAAAATGTTTACCATGTCATTTAGTGGGATAACATTTTCAAGTATTGTTTTCCAATTCAGTGTCTGGAATGGGGTTGCATAATAGAGAAAAACTGATTAGGATATGATCATAATAAGCCAGCCATTCTGTTAACTTTGTCTATATATTATATCACTGTTCACAAATATCTTACTGGAACTGTAGCATTTTTGGCTATCAGTTAGGGAACACAGCTTAGAGGGATTTAGTAAATTAAGAAAGCTTGCAAAGGTAGGAAGTGTTAACACTGATATTTAAGTCAGGATCCATCTGACTCCAACATTTTTCAATTTTGCTAGTGTGATAATTATTTGTATACACTAACATTAAACACATTAGCATGTACTTTATTCACCTTTTAGTGTAGATTTTGATACACAATTGTCTAACTGTCAGAATTATATGCCTCAGTTGGACAGATAATAAACTAAGCGATATTCATCTTATGCCTCATTGGTTATATAGGTCATAAGCCATTATGTCAGCCAAAGGTGAAGAGGGACATTATGTCAGGCCATACCTCCTTTTAAATAAATTTGTTCTCATTTTCAAATTTATAAACATTCTTCCTTTCTTTTTGTTGTATGGGTCTGACATATTCTTGACAGTGTTATTTATGTGCATTGCAAGTTTTCAAAGTGGAATGACTTACCTACAGAAATTTGACCTCTGTGCATATTGGCATTGAATAATGTGAGCCATTGGGATTGCTATTAAAGAAGTGACCATGATCTCTAAGCACCTGCAATGAAGCAGTTTATCCCATTCAGATGCCTTGGGAAAAGATAATTGAAATATATTCCCTTTTGCTTAAAATTGTTGAAGACACACTGCTCGTTATGATAAATTTTCATGCACAACATCCCATGGAGAAATAGATTTTCATTCTTGAATGGTCTACATTCTATTTCCTTTCTGTTAATAAGAAGTCATGTAAGCTTTTTTGGGGTTCACATTCACAAATTTTGCATTTTAATTTAATGCTTATTCACTGTTTCAGCTGCTAATCATTCATTCATTAAAAAAAGAAGATAACAGGAGAGGAAGAATGAAGGGGAGTAAGTCAGAGGGGGAGACGAACCATGAGAGATGATGGACTCTGAAAAACAAACTGAGGGTTCTAGAGGGGAGGAGGGTAGGAGGATGGGTTAACCTGGTGATGGGTATTAAGGAGGGCACATTCTGCATGGAGCACTGGGTGTTATGAACAAACAATGAATCATGGAACACTACATCAAAAACTAATGATGTTGGGCGCCTGGGTGGCTCAGTTGGTTAAGCGACTGCCTTCGGCTCAGGTCATGATCCTGGAGTCCCGGGATCGAGTCCCGCATCGTGTTCCCTGCTCAGCAGGGAGTCTGCTTCTCCCTCTGACCCTCTTCCCTCTTGTGCTCTCTAACTCTCATTCTATCTCTCTCAAATAAATAAATAAAATCTTTAAAAAAAATAAAAAAAATAAAAATATAACTTTCCTTTAAATATGTCATTACACATATCCTCTCAATATCAATAGGTTGTATTTTCTTTATCATTCAGTTTAAAATATTTTCTAATTTCACTTGTATTTTTTCCTTTGATCCATTGGCTATTTAAGAGTATGTTAATTTACAAAATTTAGGTATTTTCCAGATACTATTTTTTATGAATTTTTAATATAATTTATTTTGCTCAGAGAACAGTCTATACAGAATTTAATCATTTTATATTTTATGAAAAAAGCATGTGGTCTATCATGGTCAATTCACAGATGCAATTGAAAAGAATGTTTATTCTGTTATTGCCATGTCTATGTCAATAAGGTTACATTGATGTCTTTTATAACCTTTTTGTGTTCTAAACACTTGTCAGTTTCTGAGAGAATTGTGGAAGTCTCTGAATATATTTTGAATTTTTTTATTTCTCTTTATTTTCAAACTCTTTTATTAAAAACATATATATTTGGTATTGTATAATACTTTTATTAACTTAATTGACCCTTTTGTTGTTATGAACGATCCCTTTATGTCCATTATAACACCCTTTGTTATGAATTCTAATTTGAATTATATTAATATAGACATTCTTGATTTTATATAATCAGTGTCTGCATGGCATAACTTTTTCTATCCTTTTAATTTAGCATATAGGTGAATATTATTCTTTTCTATAGTCTCACAATCTCTGCATTCTAAATAATGTGCTTCATCTCTTTGTATTCAAATTGATAAATGGCACAGGCTTATATTCACCAGATTGAATTTTTTTGTCTTTCTTTAGAGTATTGACTTTTGTTTTGTTAAGTCATTTTTTTTCTTAATTTATGGATCAGTTTTACTCTTTTGAAGTTTGTTTATAGGTGGATTTTATTTTATTTTATTTGCTATGTTATGTTATTTTGACCAGAGTAGAATATATTTGACTCTAAGGCCTTTCAATTTTACTTCCAGGTCCTGTACTTTTTGAACTTTATACTAAATGCTCCACATGTTTAATTCTTTCTACTCTGATGGAAACATGAATGTTTCTAGCACTTAAAATTTCCTGGTAGTTGTTCATTTCCCGGTTTTAACATGAATAAGTAAAGCATGCAGAGTTATCCTGGTTCCAGTATCATGATACATGCTTCCCTATCATAGCACACCTTTATTCCATACAACTTAGACATTCTCTGCTGTAACTCTATCAGGCACTTAATGTTAAATCTTCATTTTTTTTAATGTTTTTTCTTTTGCTTTATATTCCTTTTTCTACTTGTAATTCTGGAACTCCCTCTTCTATTTTATGTTCTTAGAGAAATTTTACCAGTCCGTCTAGAATCTAATGAATAAAATGAGAACTTTATCATCTAAAGTTTATTATACTAGTTTGCTAGGGCTGCCATAATAAACTTGGTGTCCTAAACAACAGAAATTTATTTTTTCACTGTCCTAGAAGCTAGAAGTCTGAGATCAAGATATAGGCAGGATTGGTTCCTCCTGAAAGCTGTGAGACAGAATCTATTTTATGTCCCTCCTCTAGTTTCTGATAGGTCACTGGCAATCTTTCACCATTCTTGGCTTGTAGAAAAATCACCCCAACTGATACCTTCATCTTCATATGATGTTCTTCCTGTGTGCTTGTCAGTGTCTGAATTTCCCCTTTTTATAAGAAAATCAGTTATTTTGGATTAAGGCCCAACCTAATGATCCCATTTTCACTTGATTACTTATGTAAAGACCTTAGAGATCTATAAGTTGGTCATATTTTGAGGTACTGGAGGCTAGGACTTAAATGACCTCTGAGGGGAAACAATTTCACCCATGAGAACTGAGTATAACAGATGTATATCCAGTAATATAAAAAAATGAATACATGAGAATTGATTCAATGGAGCATATCTCAGATGTGCTAGTTCTTAACAAAGCATCAAAGGAGATAAAAATTTCCAAACTGAAATATTTATTCAATGGCATGGAAATTTTAAAACACATCATACCTCAGCATAAACATGAGGAAAATAAGGGAATGTTATTACAGGACACAGAAGAGTAATGACAGTATACGCTAATCAGATGTTACTGTAGTATATTGGTTTTGGGAAAGTTCTACAAAGTTCTCTTTAAGAGAATATAGGAGATTAAAATATTAACAAGGCCCACATTCTGGCTTCATAGAGTTTGTGTTGTATATTGTAGCACAGGTACACCCTACCTTTAGTAATAATTATTATATGAATACAAGTAAGAAAAATGATAAACATTTATAGTCATAGGCCTAATCTCAGTCAAATCAAAGTAACCAGGTCTCAATCTGAACTTATTCATGATCTGAAATTTCTTATGGTTTCATCTTGCAATATTTTTTCATGCTTGATTTTGAAATTGTAATTATATTTTTATAAAATGCACAAAAAGTTGTCATTATTTTATCTACCATATTTTGAGGGTACAATGATCTCAGAAAGAACCCCATGAAAGTATTGTCCCTTGGGTGTATATGGTAAACCTTTGATGGAAAGATAAGAATGATGAATTTCTTAGCTATTTCATGTAGTGATTACTTGAATATCTATTGCTTATATTAGATCTTATTCCATGACTGATAATGTTCCTGCATAGTACTAACACTTTTTATTTCTGTTCAAAAAATATTTCTTCCCAACTTATTATCTGTGCATGTTATAGACAGTGAAAATGCTAGAACCTCCTTAAGTTTGTTTTAAACTTTTTGTTTAATATATATGATATTTGTTATTTAGCCAAAGATTTTAAAATTCTATTTCCTTCATTAAACTTCAGTTACTTCCAATAAGGATAATAGATATGTCTTTTGTATTTATTATAAAGCACACATACTTCACTTAAAACAAAATCCATTCTCTGTCTGGAATCCTAAGATTTTATGCTAAATTCTTACCTCTAAACCATTCTGTGTTGTACTACTTTTATATATTATCTTTATCCTATTTTCTTACTAAAACTTTTTCTTGGGAATACATTTATATTTTTGAAACATTGATAATTTTTTTCCTTAGCCTCTTGGAAAGAGAATCCTAAAAGGAGTTTTAAAATAAAATGTTTACATGGGCACCTGGGTGGCTCAGTTGGTTAAGCGACTGCCTTCGGCTCAGGTCATGATCCCAGAGTCCTGGGATCGAGTCCCACATCGGGCTCCCTGCTCAGTAAGGGAGCCTGCTTCTCCCTCTAACCCTCCCCTCTCTCATGTACTCTCTCTCTCTCATTCTCTCTCTCAAATAAATAAATAAATCTTTAAAATAAAATAAAATGTTTACATATTCCATTTTACATGAAGTGTTCTAAAAATTTTTTTTTATCATTTTAAAATTAAAAAAATAAAAAATAAAAGCTTTTATTTTAGAGCAGAGTGTATATCTACACACACACACACACACACACACACACACACACACACACACACACACAAAATTGTGTTCTGTAAAGGCCACATAAGCAAATTCAAAGGGGCTGTGATAAGAATATTTTAGATTTTTAGTGGTTGTACTAAACTTTGTTCTTCAGTTATGGATGTAGTATCGCTTTTAGCTTAAACTTTGGTGTGGAGTTGGAACTCCCTGACACTTGGTCCATGTACCTGACCTTTTCTTCCATAATAAATTTCCTTCAAAGCTTTAGGTATCAAATTGGATGATTCTGATGGTTTCTAAGCATATGCAGTCTAAACCTGAATTCACTGACTGTAGATTTATATGTAAGATGAATTTATATGCACTGAGATCACCGTAAGACATTCTTGGGATATATTATATTTACTACCTGATCCCCATGACCCTTAAGCCTAACCAGCAGACCTGCACACGGGCCATGCAAGAGTGGTATTTGGAAGTCAGTAGGAAACTGTAGGATTTGTATGATGTAAGAATGGATTAAGAAAGGAGGAACTCAATGCCATTTCAAAACCCAACGAATTTGACAAATTTTATAGTAGATTCAAGCAAATAAAGGAATTCCACCAGAAATACCCAAATGAGATCTGTGTGCCAATGTCAGTGGAATTTGAGGAGCTTCTGAAGGTTTGAGAGAATCCAAGAGAACAGGCATGGGACTTGGTGGAGTTCACAGATGAAGAGGGATATAGTTGTTACTTTGATGTCCATGACTGTTAACCTCAAATACATTAACCTGAAGGCCTCAGGAGAAGCTAGATTATATCACATACTTGTCATCTTTGACCAGTTATTTGACATTTCTACAGAAAAGAAGGATGTCAAATATAAAAGACACCTGGATATGCTGCTTGACTACTTTCAAGATTACCCAGATCGAGTGAAGCTGCTCCAAGATCAGAATGGATTTTTAGGAAGATTCATAATAAGTTTGAGAAGTGGGAGAATGATATCTTTCCTGGATGGCTGAAAGAGACAAGTGGAGCCCTGACCCATGCTGGAGCCCATCTTGACCTGTCTGCATTCTCTTCTTAGGAGGAGTTGGCTTCCCTTGGTCTGTACAGATTGAAATCTGCTCTCTTAGCTTTAGCCCTGAAGTGAGGTGGGACCCTAGAAGAGTGAGTCCAGAGGCTATTCAGCACCTAAGGAAAGTCCCTTGAGTCACTTGACACCTCCCTGCTTGCCAAAAATCCCAAGTCAAAAGTCAAATGAGACAATGAGAGGAACAAAGACATTGTCTTCCTAGAAGCCTTTATCTGTGAATATGTAGAGATTTGAGGGGAAGAGCATCATCTCCCTCATGAAAATATACATGGATAAGGGAAAAATGAGAACTAGAAAAGTAGAGAAGTATAAGCAGATCACTGAGAGTGAAAGTGAAGATGAGGAGAATGAGGTCATTTACAACCCCAGAAACCTGCCCTTTGGCTGGGATGGCAAACCAATTCCCTACTGTATAGATATAAGCTTCATGGTCTAAACTACAACTGTGAAATTTGTGGAAATTACACCTACTGAGGTCTGAAAGACTTCCAGTAGCACTGTACTGAATGGCCGTGCTCATGGCATGAGGTGTTTGGGCATCCCAAACACTGCCCACTTTGCTAATGTGAATATGCTGTCTCCCTGTGGGCCAAGCTGAAACTTCAGAAGTCATCGGAACAATGGCATCCTGACACTGACGAAGAATATGAAGACTCCAGTGGGGATGTTGTGATTAAGAAGACCTCTGAGGTCTCTCTGGAAAAAGGATTATGGAAGTGCCATTCTTTTATTCATTTAACACTTTCTTACAACTAACTACTATGTGCCTGTAACAAAGTTATATGCAAATACAAAGTATTATCTTTCAGGAACTTCAGAAGAGAAGACCAAATTAGGATGTAATATGATAAACATTAAACAATAACAACAACAAAAATGATCAACCAAGAAAAATGTTGTTTGTGTCTTTGGAGAAAATATCAATAACAGATTTATACTGAATATGATATTTATTCTAGATTGTAAGTGATAAAGGAGATATTAATGAGGAGAGTAA
This sequence comes from Eumetopias jubatus, assembly GCF_037043125.1. Classification (NCBI taxonomy): domain Eukaryota; kingdom Metazoa; phylum Chordata; class Mammalia; order Carnivora; family Otariidae; genus Eumetopias; species Eumetopias jubatus. Next base: position 67,324,518 of record NW_028274808.1, read on the forward strand.
GATGATTCAATGTAACTAGAGCATGCACTGTGTAGGAATGTATAGAAATTAGAGAGCTACAACCAAACTGAATATTCTTTGAATATGTAAATACTTCCCATGTAGTGCCTATGATACCAACTTTTATTACATATTGTGAATATAACCAGATGTAAGTAATGGAAGCTAAATTTTTAGTGGACTAAATGGATAAGTGTTTTATTTTATATCTCATATCACAGTAAAGGTATATGGAGGCTGGAACTGGATGCTGTCAATAATCTTTTTAACAAACCAGTTTCTTTCTGTCTTTCCATTCTGCCAATCTTAGAATATGGACTTTTTTCTTTATTTGTGTTGTCTTGTGAACGTACTGAAGTCTACTGCATCTATACGTTATTCAAGGAAAGACAGAAAAAAACAACATAAGAACAGTACCAGATACACATACAATTTTTTATGAAATATGATTAACAGTAAAATATTTTTATTCTCCCCTGACTTTAATTTAGAATCACTGGTGTTGTCTCAACCCCAAGTTATCTTACAAATGTTTTCCCCAATTACTTGGCAGTATTCTACTTACATTTCATTGGTTAAACAGAACAGCCATTGCTAGCTGCAAAGAACTTTGGTAAATCATTATATAGCTGGGCACACTGCTGTCCCGACAAAGACAGGAAGAAAGGACAGTGGATATTGGATAAGAATTGTCATGCTATGCTTCAGATTTGCTAACAAATCTATGAGCTTGTTAAAAATATCAAAAGTGATTTTTTCTCAATAAGAAAATTTCCTTGTCTTTTAATGAATGCTTCCTTTGACTTCATGGCTCTACCCTCAATTATGGATTACAGTAGTTTGTTTAATATGTGAGACTCCCTGCTCTGTAATTCAGAGGATTCAAGTTAAATCTCTTATTATAGACAGAAACAATATTGATGAATTGTCCATCCTTCAGTTCAATGTACATTCTAAATGCCAGGTTATAAATTTAAAACAACAGGCATTCAATTTCAATTATTTAAAAATTCTTGATTCTTCCATGAAATCTCCATTGCATATTTATATATTTTTTGCTAATCAGATCTGTAGCTGTGCTAGTTATTGGTTTCAAACTGCCTCTTTCAACAATAAAGAACAAGTTTAAACCTTCTCATCTACTGTCTTTGCATTTAAAAAAATCTGGTAAATGTGTCAACAATAAAAATAATCTTTTAAAAAATACCCCCATTTTTTATATCACTCAATTACCAGTAAAATATCATCAGCATTAGAAACACATGTGAAACACTTGTACTGTAAATCATATACCTGTACTACTATGCTAAAATGACGTGTATCTTATAAAAAAATAGAATAAGAAAAAAAATTAATGCAATTTCCATACTAAGCTAATATACACTAATAAAGAGTTTATCAATATTAAGAAGAAGGTGAGTTCTTAAAGTCTTTCTTCCAGGGGTACCTGGGTGGCTCAGTCAGTTAAACAGCAAACTCCTGATTTCAATTTTGATAATGATCTCAGGGTTGTGAGATTGATCCCTGTGTTCTCTGCACTGCGTGGGGGGACTGCTTATAATTCTCTCTCTCCCTCTCCCTCTGCCCTTTCTCCACCCTGTGTGCATGTGTTCACTCTCTCTCTATAAACAAACAAACAAACAAACAAACAAATAAATAAATAAATTTAAAAATGTAATATCTTCCAATATTAAGTTTGTATTGCTTTATTGCTTTATTGTTAAATATGTAGTCATTATTTCTCCCCTCCCATGAGCTGACAGAGAATATACATGTAAGTGTAGAAACTTGCCTCTTTATTTGCTTGTTGTTTGTTGCGTTTTCTTTTTTTTAATAATTTTTGTTGTGTTTTCATTCTTAGTGTTCTTAGTCATTATTTCTTCAAATAATCCTTTTAAATTTATGTAAGAACAATATAATATAATCTATAGATTCATGTGCCCATTTACAGGTAAACTAATTTTTTAAGAATCTCTGAAATCTAAGAACAAATAAATAAGGATGATAATGACAATCACTATCACTAAAGAATGAAAGTTATTTTTTCAAATATTTATTTATTTATTTTAGAGAGAGAGAGCACAAGTGGGAGTGGCAGAGGGAGAGGGAGAGAGAATCTCAAGCAGACTCTGTGCTGAGTGTGGAGCTGGATCTGGAGCTTGATTCCAGGAACCTGAGATCATGACCTGATGTGGGCACTTAACAGACTCTGTCACCCAGGTGCCCCTAAAGTTACTATTAAGGAAAGATAGATGATAAACAGATATAGATATCAAATACTAGTACATATATGGACATATAGGTATATATATATACATATGTCTTATGTAACATGTTTAGCTAATAATAAGCTAGACTTACTCTTTTTTTAACTCCCATGTAGAAAAAAATAGAAATTTAAATACATTTGTCCTGCCTCTACAGTGGATTGATTGTTTTTTTCACACATGAGGGTATACAACCTCATGTTGGTTGACCACATTTCCAACTAGAGTTATAACAAAAAAATTGCCATTTTTTTAAAGATTTTATTTATTTATTTGAGAAAGAGAATGAGATAGAGAGAGAGAGCATGAGAGGGGGGAGGGTCAGAGGGAGACGCAGACTCCCCGCTGAGCAGGGAGCCTGATGTGGGACTCGATCCCGGGACTCCAGGATCATGACCTCAGCTGAAGGCAGTCGCTTAACCAACTGAGCCACCCAGGTGCCCAAAAATTGCCATTTTTTATCTTGCATTCTCTTGGAAGATTTCTTCCATGAAATCTACATGGTATATATTCTATATATTTACACATTTATAAAAACAACTTGTACTTACCCTTAGTTCCTCTGTTGGCACATCTTTTTCCAAGTTAAATTTGGCCAACTTAAAGCATCTCTAAATATGTTTGTATTTAAGTTAATATATTATTTAAAACCTTTTAATTAGATGTCACACATTTGATTGTCCTTTATTCTTGGTGTATTTTGAGATTTTGACTCCTCTCAAACAATGATCATTGTATCTTTACTGCCATCCTTTTTTTTTCCTTTTCCTTATAAATAAGAGAAAAAAATTAAGACTCAGTCCCTAGTAATTTAAAACAGATAGTGTCTCATTTGGAAACACCATTTTAAATGAGCTTTTTTTTAAATGAAAAATCATCCATCTTTTATATAACTCCACTGTTTAGATCCATATTCATGAATACATTCCATTTGTCTGGACTTTTTTTTCACAATGCCTTGAGACATGAACAATGCAGAGATAATTATGAAATAAATGAGTACCTTGGGAAAATTTATTTCAATAATGTGGTAGAGCAGAAGCTAGAATGCAATGAGTTAGGAATTGGAAAGTAGTTGATGAATAGAAGGAAGAATGTGAAGAATGGCATTCTGAGTGGTTTTACAATGAACCAAGAGAGTCTGTTATTTTCAGAGCATAACAGAAGAGGTGGTTTTGGATTCTGATAAGCAGAAATAATTGAAGCAGAGATCCTTTTATGTAAAACATGATGTCACTAAGTGCTGAGAAGGTGGAAAAATAAGATCATTAAAAGCTGTGGTCATGGACTGGAATGTCCAAAAATCCTAGAAATAAAGGATAAACAGTCTATATGAAGGTTAATTCAATGGAAGAGAGGCAAAGATCGTTACTGTTAATATATGTGGCAACTAGGAGGCTGTCATCAAAAGGAGGGTGTGTAAAGAGATACCTCACAAAGTAGGGTAAAGTGCGATTTAGATAGGGTAATTAATGTATTTGTTAATATAGTATTTACAAAACATCATAGGTGAAAACTCACTTTGGTCCGTTTTTGATGTTCTATTTATACTATTAATAATTTATCAATGTTAATTTTTTTGAAGAAGGTTTTATAACTTTCTGTAAGTACAACTCAAACAAATTTGAGCATAAGACAAATGATTAGCATGTTCCATACAGCTGCCTTTGTCTTAATAAAAGCATATTATTTTCCAAGTGTTAGAAAGTCAATCAGAGAAAAACATGTATCATATGACCTCACTGATATGAGGAATTCTTAATCTCAGGAAACAAACTGAGGGTTGCTGGAGTGGTGGGGGGTGAGAGGGATTGGGTGGCTGGGTGATAGACATTAGGGAGGGTATGTGCTATGGTGAGCGCTGTGCATTGTACAAGACTGATGAATCACAGATCTGTACTTCTGAAACAAATAATGCAATATGTGTTAAGAAAAAAAAAAGAAGAAAATAGCAGGAGGGGAAGAATGAAGGGGAGTAAGTCGGAGGGGGAGACGAACCATTAGGGATGATGGACTCTGAAAAACAAACTGAGGGTTCTAGAGGGGAGGGGGGTGGGGGGATGGGTTAGCCTGGTGATGGGTATTAAAGAGGGCACATTCTGTGTGGAGCACTGGGTGTTATGCACAATGAATCATGGAACACTACATCAAAAACTAATGATGTAATGTATGGTGATTAACATAACAATAAAAAATTATTTAAAAAAAGAAAGTATAACGTTTTAACATGCCCATATTTTAAGAGTTTTTTTTTTTTAAATTGTAGATACAAAAATGAGGAATTGGTCTCATATCTAACTGAATAGCATTATGGTAAAACTACCAGAGTTTGTTTTTTGATGTTATATATTAAACTTATTTTCTTTGAATATAAATGAAGTCTAATAATATATAACAATATATAGTGCCTGTATTAACCAATATGAGTTAATATATGAGTTAATATATGTTGTAAATTCTAATGGGTTAGCGAATGGTATTATTACATCTAATATGGAATTAGAAATGATAAATGTAATGTTTTCAATATCCAGTTTAATATTTTGCTTTGTTATTACTTTGAAATTATAATTCCAATTATAACCCTTAAAATCCTGAGTAATATTTAAGGCATCCTCATATCTCTCCTGGCATACTTCCTTTTCTAACAGTATCTTGAAAATAATCATCTTTACAGCATTTATCATTTGCTTGTTGTTGTTGTTGTTGTTGTTGTTTAACAGCTACTATTGAATGTTTTTTTATTGAATGGTTATGTTCAAGGGACTCGGCTGGACTAAGAACTCATCAAATTGTGGAAGGACTTATTCTCAATTCTTAGAAGCTTTCAGAAGCACTTAAGGTCAGTTCTTTAAGATTTGGTATGTAATGATGAGTTAGAAGTAAAGGATACAGCTCCTAAGGAAAATTATTATAACCACAAATGTCCTCTAAATTTTCCTATTACTAAAATTCTTAGCCATGATGAGCCACTAATCAATAATGCGGAATCTTAAAGCTGATACAGGTATGAAAAAGGTTAAAAAGTTTGAGAAACACAACTTTAAATGAAAGTAATTTTTGTTTAAGTTGTCACCTTGTGTGTGTATGTATAGAGCACAGGATATATCATAGATCAGAAAAAAAAAAAGAAATGGCAAGTTAGAAAGAAGAGGGAGCTGAAATAGATACGGGGTGAAATGTGCACACAGTAATGCAGTGTATCAGGCTAAAGCAAGAAGGGGAATTTTTATTTTCTTTTTTTAAGATTTTATTTATTTATTTGACAGAGACACAGCGAGAGAGGGAACACAAGCAGGGGGAGTGGGAGAGGGAGAAACAGGCTCCCCACCGAGCAGGGAGCCTGATGCAGGGCTCCATCCTAGGATTCTGGGATCATGACCCAAGCCGAAGGCAGATGCTTAACGACTGAGCCACCCAGGCGCCCCAGAGAATTGTTTTTTTTTTTTCTTTTTTTAAGATTGTATTTATTTATTTGACAGAGAGAGAGGGAAAGAGAGCACAAGCAGGGGGAGCAGCAGAGGGAGAGGGAGAAGCAGATTCCCTGTTGAGCAAGGAGCCAGTTGTGGGCCTTGATCCCAGGACCCTGGGATTATGACCTGAGCGAAAGTCAGGTGCACTGACTGAGCCACCCAGGCACCCCAGGAAGGGAAATTGCTATGTACACTTGGCAAATTGACCATTTGATTAATATATTACATTCCTCATTCTCCCTGATAATATTCCCTGTCTTGAGATCTATTCTGATATAATTATTGATGCTCCAGGTTTCTTTTGGTTAGTGCTTATATGATATGTATGTTCCATTGTTTTCTTTTAGTTTATCTATAACTTGATACTTAAAAAGTCTTTTTTTTTTTTTGAGGAATGAGGTCTTTTTTGAAATCTAATTTGACCATCTCTGCCTCTTAATGACATTTGGTCTATTAACATTTAATTTAGTTATCACTATGATTGAGATTACATATACCATCTTCTTTTTCGTTTTTCTTTTCTCTTCTCCACGTCTTTGTTTTGTTACATTTTATCTCCACTAGTGAGTGGATCATTATTTAAAGTTATTTATTTTTCACTGTTTGCTCTAAGTTTTACAATATAGCTCTGTAACATTTCAGTCTATCTAAAAATAGTATACCACTTAACTTATAGTAGAAAACATTGTACTGTCATTCCATTTCTCATATCCTCACATATACTGTCACCCTCACATTACATTACTAACATTTTTGCTTTAATTATTTTGTGTTTCTACTATTTTGGTTTAGTGTATTATCTTTTTTTTTTAAAGGTTTTATTTATTTATTTGAGAGAGAGAGAATGAGAGATAGCACGAGAGGGAAGAGGGTCAGAGGGAAAAGCAGACTCCCTGCTGAGCAGGGAGCCCGACGTGGGACTCGATCCCGGAACTCCAGGATCATGACCTGAGCCGAGGGCAGTCGCTTAACCAACTGAGCCACCCAGGCGCCCCTAGTGTATTATCTTTTTTAATAAAAGATTTACTCATTTTTATTTGAGACAGAGAGAGAGAGAGATTGAGCATAGGGGGAGGCGCAAAGGGAGAAGAAAAGGGAATCTCAAGCAGACTCCTGGCTGAGCATGGAGTCCCATGTGGGGCTCTATCCCAGGACCCTGGGATCATGACCTGAGCCCAAATCAAGAGTCAGATGCTCAATTCACTGAGTCATCCAGGTGCCCCGATAGTATATTATCTTTTAAAGACATCAGAACTAAATAAAATGGTTCTTTTATATCTACAATTATTTTCTTCAAATTTTCAGCTTTTTTTATTTGTGTAGATCCACATTTCCACCTATTCTAATTTTCCTTCTGTCTAATAAACTTTGTTTAAAATTTTTCCAGTATGTGTTTGCTAGCAATGGATTTTTCAAGTTTCTGTTCTTTGAAAAATGCTCACATTTTGCCATGATTTTGAAAGATATTTTATATGAATATATAATTCTGGGTTCACAATTTTTACTTTTAGTGTGTTAAAGCCATTTGGAAGCCATTGTCTTCTGGCTTCCAAACTTTCATATGAAAAGTTGCTGTTTTCTTAGATCTGTTTCTCTGTATATAGTTTCCTTTTTTTTTTTGACTGCTTTAAATATTTTTTCTTATATTTAGTTTTCAGCTCTTGATTCTGCTGTGATCTTTGAAAAATATTCCTTGCTTGGGGTTCTTTGAGACTCTTATCTATGCATTGTTTTTCTGTATTAAATTTGGAAACTTTATTGTCATCATCTCTTCAAATAATTCTTCTATACTTATTTTCTTTCCTTCTCAATTGGATGCTTTCAAATATATGTAATATTTCCACACAGTTCCTGGATTTCTTATTCTCCTTTGTGCACTTTATTTTTTTTAAGATTTTATTTATTTATTTGTCAGAGAGAGAGGGAGCACAAGCAGGTGGAGTGGCAGGCAGAAGGAGAAGCAGGCTCCCTGCAGGGAACCCTGATGCAGGGCTCGATCCCAGGACCGTGGGATCATGACCTGAGCTGAAGGCAGACGCTTAATGAACTGAGCCACCCAGGCATCCTTACTTTGTGCACTCTTTTGTGTCTTTGTTTTAAAGTTTGAATATTGTCAACCCATTAACCTCCATTGATTTATTCTATTTTTTGACTTTGAGGATTTTGATAAACCTTTAAGTCTGTTGATAAACCTTTTGAAAGAATTCTTTATCTGTGCTGTCTTCTATAAATATGCTTTATGTAGTAGATTATATATAATTCAGCATTCATATTTAAACCTTTCTTTATAGCTTAAAATGTTTCACTGAAATTTCCCATCTTCCACATTATTTCCAACTTTTTCACTAGATCCTTTGACATCTTAATAATGACTATATAAGTTAAAAGTCTTTCTGATATGTCTAATACTGGATAACCTCTGCTGCTACCTTCTGATTTATGTGAGGTTTGGAGACCCAGAGGCTTTTCTCTCTGTTCTCTATCCCTTTCCCAACAGCACAATTTCTTTCTTATATTTCTAATTTTCTGAATTATCCTCACAAGCTCAGTTCTAGGAAACTCCTGTGTGCCTGGTGTTGTGTTGGGGCTTTGTCAATGTTCCTGCACATCTTTCAGAACCCTGGAACATGAAATTTGTCTCATGTTTGTGGAGGTCTTTTGTGGGATTGTGTGTCCTGCCCCTCTCCTAGTGGTAACAGATTTCTGATTTATATCAGTACAGGATGATTGGTCAGATTGTTTTTTCTGCTTTTCACTGGGTCAGGTAGCTTTATCTTCTAATCTTTCTGATGAAATTTTGCCTTAAAATAGAGTTTTCTTTGTCTCTCACAGGCTAAGTACCTTACTAGCTAGTTATTTGCTGAAAGACCTGTGGTGGGGAGGGGTCTTTCCTTCCTCTCCTTCAGTAGCCATGGATCTTGCTCCTACCCCTCCATCAGCAGCAGTGTATCTTTGTCAGTGATCCAGAACAGGAGTATTTGTTGTTTCTCCAATGGTAGCTATTGCTTTATGATTACAGGAGAGAAGAAACTAAGGAGTAGATGGGGTTTTGTTTCAGTGTTCTATGGAAGGATAGCTGTCAGGTCTCCTGCCCTTTCCTTAAACCAGAATTGTGAGTTCACAGTCAAGGCTTTTGGAAATAGCTACTAAGTAAGTGTGGACTCCATGAGGGCCTGTGGCTCCCAAATATTCTCTACTGTCACTGTAGCACACACTCAAGCTTTACAAGTATGTAAAACCCCAATTGTTTCCTACTCAGTGTTAATGGTAAAATTTGGTGTCACTCTGACAGAAATGAAACATTTTGTTTGTGCCACATCTCCTTGGAATCTAATTAGAATAGCTTCCATGCAATCATCCCTCCCTACCTCCAATCCATTGCAGTTCCCCTTGATCTTCGAAGTTGAATATACCACACTGAGTAGATCCTCATGTTCAATGCTACACATTTTTCACAGTCTCTAAAATTCAGCCTAGTGTTTCACTTAGTATTAAGGGGAAGAAGAATATTTTTTTAAATTTTTTTAAATATTTTATTTATTTTTTGACAGAGAGAGACACAGCGAGAGAGGGAACACAAGCAGGGGCAGTGGGAGAGGGAGAAGCAGTCTTCCTGCGGAGCAGGGAGCCCGATGCGGGGCTCATCCCAGGACCATGGGATCATGACCTGAGCCAAAGGCAGACGCTTAACGACCGAGCCGCCCAGGCACCCAAGAATAATATTTTCTGTTAGCAAAACTGATTATGTTGGATTCTTGAGAGAAAATCTACATGTCTCTTTAGTGGCACCTTCCAGAGAGGTTGTTCAAAGGGAATTTGACTGTAATATTTGCATAACTTGCTGACTTTATAATCTGACCCTTATATAAATGACAAAAGTACTGTATAATTGTAGGGCTGCATATTATATTAACCTGTATCTTTTGAAAGTGCAACCTAAACAAAGTCCAGAATTATAATTACACAAGTTCACACCACAATAATGATTTTTTTCTAAGTGAAACATTGAAAATGAAAGCAAAACCTTAAGTCTTACTTCAATAATTAATTTTTTCTCTGACCTTGAAGAAGTAATTTAATTCCAATTTTCTTTTCATGTAAATATTAGGGTGCTCCATCTCTCTTTAAAAAATCATGTCAATTAAGTAAGCAATGGTTTAGATCCTTCTAGGTATATGAATTACTCCCTGAGTGTAAATTATATTGTACTAACTGCATTAAGCCACCAGTGCCTGAAATTCAGTGAATTACTGCTCTACTGCATAAATGTTCCCCTCATGGCTTGAAAGAGTCAATGTACTTTTTAAATTTTGCAGCTTAAATGCTAGTGGTTTTGTAATGTTCTTTATAAAACTTGAAGAGAAGTAATAACCTATATATGGCATATTTTCTCACTACTAGTAGAAAAACAAAACTGACAGGAAGCTTGAAAACTAATTAGATTTTACAATACACCCACTGCTTTTAATTTATGAGATGTACTTTAAAGGAATTAAAAATATGTAAGTTAAGGATACTATTTAAATTCATCATGCTGAACAGAATTTCTGAAGCATAAAGCAAAGGGTGTCCCAAAACACTTGGTAGCATAATACCTGTCAAAATACTTGCTAATTAGTAAAATCTAAGAGCAGTTCATAGTGAATGTTGTTATCCTTACTTTTAAATTGAGTACCTTTTAAGGTCTTGAAACATCAATCTGTATTATCATTGAATAACATTTCCTTGAGACCTTTATTATGTACTGCAATGTGTTACAGTTTTAGATAAGTATGCCTACATGGTTAGCTATTCAATAGATTTTTTTTCCAATTTGATCATAATAATTTGTTGTTATACTTGTGTTTCCATGTTAATTAATTTCCAAATCTGTTGATGTAATTAAAGATATTACTAACTTGAATGTAATTTGGTATACCATTAGTTCTTCATCTGAGTTTCAACTGCAACAATATAACAACAATTTTTTAATGTCCTCACATTTTTATATTTCGTGAATATATTATTTTGGCATCCCTTTCTCCTCCATGATATAAGAGTACCCAGAGATTGTGTTATTAACTTGTTTTTCCCTCCCCTCTGTTCATGTTTTTCTACTCTTGTGATATGACTTCACCTCTGATCAATTGCCTCACGAACCAAAATCACTTATTTCTTCCACAGCCTTACAAATATCTAAAATAAATTTACATTTTTGTACTTATCTGTCTCGTAATCAAGTATTAAAAATAAGAATAAGTAACTCTTGACTGGTAGGCCAGTTTGTGCTCTTGTATCTCTCAGATGTTCTGTCCTCCAGTCATATTTGACTTTTCCAACTATTATATGTTTTATAATCTAAGTAATATATATTCTTATGTTATTTGGAATTTCTTATTTCCAAAAGATTCAGCACAACCTTTGGTTTCCTTCAAAATGATCAACTCTGAAAGATCTATGGAAGGTATAGCCATGGCAAATAAGAAATAGCAGAGAACTATTAAAAAAAATATCTTGAGGGGTGCCTGGGTGGCTCAGCTGGTTAAGCATATGCCTTTGGCTCAGGAAATGATCCCAGGGTCCTGGGATCAAGCCCCGCATCGGGCTCTCTGCTCAGCGGGGAATCTGCCTCTCCCTCTCATCTCCCTCTGTGTTCTATCTCTCACAAATAAATAAATAAAATCTTAAAAAAAATCCTGACTGTATGGAGACATGGTTTTATGCTATTTTTGTGTTTTTATGTTATATTTATGTATAAATGTTATAGAAGATTAACATTTGTGTTGTTTCCATTATAATTATAATAAATAAAGTTGCATTTTACATCTGTTTATAAACCATTAATAATAGACTTTTAGATATGAGTTTATCTACAATTATGCTCTATCAACTCCAAATCTACCTCTTCCACTCTGTGATGTAGAAGCTGGAACTCAGCAAATTAAATTACTCATACATCTTTGTCAGTTTGATCCTCATTGTGTTTTTCCAATAGGCGACACTGGAGGGATAATGGAAGTTTGGAAGACAGGATAATGACATCTTTGCCTTTCTTCTTGCCAGCATTACCTAACTCAATTGAAAGTTCACCCCAGCACCAGCAGGTTGAGCCAGATTATTCTAGCAATCCCTGAAGTAGCTCCATTGAGACATTTTAGAAATACCCCTTCCTGAGACATCTGAGCAGGAACGTTTTACAGTACTCCTCTCAAGTCCTGAGATACCAGGATATTTAGGTGACCCTTTCCTCAAATATCTGAATTATATTTGCAAAGAACCCCTCATTCAATATCCTGATTTCTGGAAACCCAAACTCTTCCCTTTTGTTTTCCTGTCTTTAGGATGATAATGCTTCCCACACTCATGTTCTCTGGCTCATGGTTTTTTGTTTTTACTTTTTAGACTTCTTCCTTCTGTAAACAATTCCCTCTTATAAATCTATTATTTTAAATAACTAATAGGGTTCCTGTTTTATTGTCTAGCCTCTGACTGATAAAAAATATTTAAGGTCCTGGCAATGAATTGCAAAGTTAATTTCCAAAAAGCTTCTGGCAATTTACATTAGTGGAATCAACACATGAATATGCATTTTTCTTTGTATATTTTTACGTATTTGCCTAGTTCTAAAATATCTGTTAACATTCTGAGTTACAAAAGAGAGATTTTTTATTCATATTTATTTGATCAAAAATGACTAATTTTTGATAAATAGGAAACTTTGTTCATAGGTTTTAGCCATTTTTTAAAGAACTTTAAAATGCTTTGAATAGCTATTTTGCTGATAATATTCAGATTCATTTTATGAACCACAATTTTCACACATGCCAAGTACTTTGTTTTTCTGAATAGCTTTTTTAAGAGTGGTAGGTGAGGATGTACTTGAATTTTCTATTTACAGTCTAAAGATTAAAGTTCTAGGTGATTGTCATAATTATTAAATTCTTCTACTTACAAGTAGAAGTGTATTGGAATAGAAAGCCTGCTTTGAGAACCCTCTATGTGCCTACCGGTACCACGCACAAATTATATGAAAGAACAATTAGAACAAAGGATATAAAGTATAAGATAATTAAGGTGTTCTTCCTGCTGTACCAGCTCCTGCCAACAGAGGTATCAGGGATTCATCCATCATTTTCCCATATTCAAGTGAAATAAGTATATCACTTATGTCTTTCAGCCTTCAGTGTTTGCTTATTCTTCCTATCCAAATCCTTAATGCTTTAATCATTCTTTTTCCTAAGATAACTTAAATGAAAAAAAAAAAAATGTATCTGCTATCCTTGGATCATTGTATTTTTTTCAGTATACCTAAAGGTAGTTTTAATTTTAAGTAACTTTTCCATTTAAGAATAGTTTTAGAGTTACAAAAAGTCTTAAAAATGGTAATGAGAGTTCTAATATACCCTGCAACCAGTTTTCCCCTTTTATTAACATCTTACATTAGGATGATACACTTACCACATTTTTTTTATTTTTTTATTTTTTTAAGATTTTATTTATTTATTTGACAGAGAGAGACACAGTGAGAGAGGGAACACAAGCAGGGGGAGTGGGAGAGGGAGAAGTAGGCCTCCCGCTGAGCAGGGAGCCCAATGCGGGGCTGGATCTCAGGACCCTGGGATCATGACCTGAGCCGAAGGCAGACGCTTAACGAGTGAGCCACCCAGAGGCTTAACGACTGAGCCCCACCTATCACAATTAATGAACAAATTTTGATACCTTATCTTCTGCTAAAATCCATAGTTTATTTGGATTTCTTTAGTTTTTATGTAATGTGTTTTTTTTGTTCCAAAATCCCAACCAGAATATGATATTACAATTAGCTGCCACGTTTCCTGAGGCCCTTCTTGGCTGAGACAGTTTCCCAGACTTTCTTTTTTATTGATGATGTTGACTGTTTTGAGGAGTACTGGCCAAATATTTTGTTGGACACCCCTCTATTGGAATTTGTCGAATTTTTTTATGATTACAGTAAGAGTTATGGATTTTGGGGAGGATGATCACAGAGGCAAAGTGTAATTCTCATTATATCATATCAAAAGTGCACACCATCAACATGACTTATCACTGTTGATGTTAACCATGATCACCTGGCTGAGAGAGTGTTGCTAGATGTTTCCACTGAAAATTTACTGTAATGCCCCTCTTCATATTTTACTCTTTGGAAGGAAGTCACTATGCACAGGCCACATAAGGAGTAGAGATTTAAGTACCCCCTCCTTGAGTGCATAGAATCTACATAAATTTTTTGGACTTCTCCTAAATGAGAGATTTCTTTATCATCGTCTATTTGCTTATTTTTTTTCCAATCATTTATATCAGCATGGAATCATAGATACTTATTTGATAGGTTGCACTATAATCCAATACTTTATTTATTTTTACTCTCAAATTATTCCAGCTTTCGCCACTGAAAGCTTTTTCATTTGTTTCCTGTGTCCCTTTAACATACCCTGATCATCATGTTTTCAATCAGCATTTATTTACTTTCTGACACTACAGATACTCCAGGTTCATCTTGCATATCCCCTGCTTCATTCCTAGAATCAGCTATTTCTCCAAGAAATTCTGATTATTTATATTGAAGAATGGTAATAGATCTGGGTACTAGATATCTTCATTCCTACTGGGATGACCTGTCTTCTAAGTCCTCTAAGCTGAGAATAGAAGGAAATACATGTCTGCATACTACCCCAGTATATATACACATATCTATAAATATATTTATGTGCATCCCTTTCTGTCTATATTAAGGTAAATGAGAGTTTATATTGACACATCCATCTTTAACCCATTAAAACATGTAATATTCTACCAGTCTCATTTGTGTATATATATATATAAACTTCCATTCCAAGAGTGAAAAATCTGCACCCCAAATCTCCTCCATTGACCACTCAATTGTTTGAGTATACATGCATAATAAATGGTTTAAGAATTATTAACCTATAACTCCATGGGGGGGGGAATTATCAAGAGTATAGTGCTTAGGTTCAGTTCTTCTGCTTCAGTCTTATGATCACCATTCATTGTCAAAGTTACTTAGGTCCACACATGTTTCCTCCACCCACTTTAGTGAGGTTATTTTATACATTGTAATTATGTTAGATTCTGTTGTCACAGTTTGCATTCACCCCTGGATCCCTCAACTTTCTAAAGGATTTTTAAAATTGGGAACCTTAGGGATCACTGTTTACACAATGAATTTCCATCTGTTTTGCAAATGCAGTGTCCTGAACCCACCATAACATATCCCACAGAACAATTTCACCAGCCTAAAAAATTTCTTGTGCTTTGTGTGTTTTATCTTTTGCATCAGCCCCACAGTTCTTGAAAGTTGTGTTTTCTTTACTTCCCCCACTATTGGTTTGCAAATTCCTTGGGAACTTCTTAGGTATAAACTGAAACTGGCCCCTTTTGACAAGAGCAAGAAGAGACCAAAGAAAGAGGAAGAACACTCCAAATTGGTAGGTGGCAGGTTTAATAAGCAAGGAAACTTGCAAATGAGGCTTGTCTTGGGTGGCCATGAGGTGAGTAGGTCTCTATTCCTGCCAACAAAAATTGATATTGGCTAATGAAACAATAGAAATTTTAATTAAATAATCTGGGGAGTTCACAAAAGTAATACAAATGTTAGGGGGAAAACAGGCTGGGATACAGTTAGAAAAATGTAGTGCAGGTTGGAATCAAAAATATATGTAAAACTTTACAAAGAATGGATCCTAGAGAGATACAAATACGGATGTGCATGATTTTTATACGCCTTTCTCCCATTCTGCTTCTGCAGTTCTTGAAAACTAGCGGTCCCTTTGATGCTGAGACCACTACCAGTATACCAATATTTCTTTGGGACACCAAATGTTGAGTAAAGTGTAAAATGAAAGAATCCTTACTAGTTTCCTGTCATGCTCTAACAAATTAGTATGAGTTTCGCGACTTAAAACAGAAATTTATTCTGCCAGAGTTCTGACGGTCAGAAGTCTGAAATCAGTATCACTGGGCCAAAATCAAAGTGTAAGCAGAGTTGTGCTCCCTCCAGAGGCTCCAGGGAATATTATGTTTCTTGCCTCTTCCAACTTCTGTTGGCTGCTGTCAATCCTTGACTTGTGGCTCTATCGCTCCAATCTCTGTGTCCGTGTTCATATCGCTTTTTCCTGTTCTGTGTCAAGCATCCCTCTGTCTCTCTCTTAAAAGGACCTTTTTTACGGCATTTAGAGCACAAATAATCCAAGAGAATTTTGCCATCTCAAGATCTAACTTAATCACATCTGCAATATCTCTGCCATATTAGGTAATAATTACAAACTAGGGATTAGAGACTAAAATTTTTAGGGGAACATTTTTAAGTCTATCGCAGCATCCAAATGTTTGAACCCACATTACAGAACACAAACCACATTACTCTTATGCAGAAATGTGGTTCACATTGGGGATAACTAGAAAATAAAATATAGTTGTGTTCTACCAATTATAATTTGGGCTCTCAGAAGATCATCTCTATTCACCTAGATATAACAGTGCAATTAAAAGCAATTACACGATATTAAAATCAAGACTTAGAAAACATTGAATAAGAAGCCTTTAAACGTAAACTCAATTAAAATAAGAAAACCAAAGTCAAAGAAATAAGAATAGATGTTCCTTGAGCATTTGCCCTTAACCTAAGCTATGTATTGAATAGCAACTTCTCAGATTACACAGTTAGCTTTCTGACTATTTGGACTGGACAGAATCAAACTCAGTTAAAACTACTGCAAGCTCAACTCTTAGAAGTAGAACTTCAGTAGCCATAGAATCAAGCTCATGCTTGTGAATTGTAAAACTAAGCCTTGACAGGATAAAAATAAAAAGCCAGTAAATTAACTGTCTGTTAACACATAGCGTAACACTTTTAAAAAAGCCAACATAATCCAGAGACTCAAAAATATAATCTAATCTTTCAACAACCTTGCACCAAAAGTCTGCAAACAAACAAAAACCGTCAGGTATATGAAAAGCAGGAAAATGTGACTTATATGGGGGAATAAGTGCATGTTACTATAAACAGACCTAGATTTGACACATACATTGGAATTAGTATGCAAGGACTTATAAATATATTACAGTTTTGGTATCATTGCATGTTCTGGAATTAGAATTACTATGGAGGTGCTTGGGTGGCACAGTTGGTTAACCGTTCAGCTCCTGGTTTCAGCTCAGGTCATGATATCAGGATCGTGAGATGGAGCCCCACATCGGGCTCTGCGCTCAGCACAGTCTATTTGAGATTCTTTCTCTCCCTCTTCCTCTGCCCCTCACGCTCATGCTCTCTCTCTAAAATAAACAATTATGTGATTCTTGAATCTGTAGCTTTATATGTTTCTTTTAATTTGCAATATGACTTCTTATTTTCTACAAGTATTTCTTTCTGCATTTATTACTCTTGCTTCTCCCTTTCTAATTCAATTTCAACATTTATGAAACTTCTTGTAATTGTTCTACAAGTTACTGTCATTTGGTCTGCTTTTTCCTCCATGCTTCAGCTGATATGGTTTCTATTACCTTGGTTTCAAATTCAACCATCTTTTATTTTGTAGTATCCAGCTTGCTAAAAGCATATCTACTGATTATTTTACTTTGGGTATTCTATTATTTAGTTAAACACATGAAATTATACCAAGTATGTTTTCTGGTCATAGCAGAAATTAATTAAAAAGGACTCTGGGATTGTATGGTCCTTACTGGGAGCAATTGATGGGTTCAAGAAAGACAATAAAGGCAGACAGTGATTAATCAGCCACTTGAGGCTAAATGAGGAAACCAGAGATTGCGTTCACAACACATAAAGTGATTTTCATCTGGAGCAGAGAGCAAAAAAACCTGCAGAGTCCAGGACCAGGAACTAAAATCAATCAAGAGTAGATGAATTTCATTTAAGGTTTAATTCCAACCTTAGTAATTCTGCTATACCAAGGACACAGTTATGTCTGGGGAGAAGTAGAATCCAGACAGAATCATCTGGGTGGATAAAACAAAAGCTTTGAAACTTCAGATTTTCTTGAAATAGTCCTTGGCCTAAAAAAAATGCCCCCTTCCTTCTGTTGAAGGCTGGTGACTTTCTTTTACTAAGAAACAATACTGGCGTCTGCTTTGCTAGCTAGCATACTATTCCCCTGCTCTTTGGCCCACCTCTCTGGCTTCCTCCTAGTTTTGGTCTTGCCACAGTCATTAGTAAGGATAGCATATTGCACATTTTTTAAGACAACCTTACCATTTACCAAGTGATGTAGACAGGTTTAGATTTTGAAATAAGCCAAGAATACAAAAGTGTTCCTGTTTGTGAGCAAGCAGATCTGCTATTTGAGCTATATTTCTTACAGTTGTAATGGATTAATAGTATCTTGATGGTACAGAATATTATGAGAAATGTATGCTAAGCTCCCAAGGAGAATAAAAATATAGGCTCATTAAAAAACTGGAGCAAGGCTTTGATTTCTACAATAGTGAATTATTTACCATTTGACAAATAGTTCTGTTGGTACTATTGGGTCTTAGCAGAAATGAAGCATTTGACTTTAAGATACGAAGTGATCATGCAGTCCAAACTGTCCGTCAATTGTTGATTTCAATCTGACTCACCAAGTCATGATTGGAAGTACATCCAACGGCAATCTATTGTAATTTGGAAATAGTACTTCCAAAATTAACACACAAGCAGGCACAGAGACACCTATGTTGCTACGTCTATCAACTCCATTGTCACTTCTCCCTCAACTTTACTTTTGACCACACAGGTGTCTCTTTTGATAAGCTAGGGAATGAACAATAAGGCAGAGACTCTTCTATGATGGATTTACTTGATACTTACTAATACCGGGTATTTCTAAATGGCAGTGAGTAGAAGAAATTCTCACACTGAGCAGAACTTTGAGTAGTGCATCTAGTTGTCCAACTTGCTTGGAAATAGAAGCACCCAAGGGAGAATATATTCAGATTCAGGAGAAGTGGAGAACAGTATTGCAGGTTGGCCAGGGGCCTGGAATAGTAAAGAATGGAAGATCAGTGTATACATACAATGTGTTTCATTGTATGACATGCTGTATATGAATTGCACTGAAAACTAAATATATATATATGTATACATATATATATATATATGCTCAAGAATACTAAACTAAAACACCAAATTATAAGCAAGTTGAAGCCACTTCAGTGTTATAGGTATGAGAACAGAAAATGGTAGGATTAGGTGACTTCTACAGTCATAGGAATTAAACTGTTAAACTGAACATGGGGGCACCAGTCTGAAAACTAGAACCAAGAGGGGCTGGGGCTTTCCTTTCAAAGAAAGGAGGTGGAGAAAAACAGTGAAAGTTTCTGCCCAAAGGTATATTTTATAAAAACTGATTATCCAATGAGTTGGAAGAATATAAATACATTCTGAATAATGATGAGGAACTCAGTCAAGCCAATTGCTAATGATATATCTGATTCTATGTTATCCCAAATATATTCATGAGATGGAAGCTCCAAATTTCCCTAATACTTGGTCTAGAGTATGTGCCTGACAAGTGAGTCAAAACACACACACACGCACACACACGTACACACACACACACGCACACACACACAGAACAAGGATATGTGTGTATACGAGCAAATGTAATGGTCCAAAAGAGAATTTTTTTAAAAAGGAGGGGATAAACATCCTATCGAAAATGAGTCTGCCAATAAAAATTCACATAGACAGATGTGATTTAAAAAAATAAAATACCTAATAATTATAAACACCAAGGAATTTTGAAATAATGAAAACAAACGTGAGATACTAAAGAAAACCATCTGAAATATTTAAATATATAGTAAGTGAAATTTTAAAATACAACAATATGAAATAAATACTAGTTTTAAAAGCTGAATTAAGGAGAAATTAACAAATTCACCTAGAAAGTAAAAGTTAGGATTATTTTTTAAGATATCTATTTCCATTTCAGAACAAATTAAAATGTAACTGCAGCACATCAAAAATAAGATACAAAGTAATTTAAAAGGTACCAGATTGAAAAGACAGGTAACCTTCAAAAGAATGAAAATTCAATTATCATTATATTGTTCATTAGTAACTGCAGGAGACAGAAGTGAATGTAATAAAGACTTCAAACTACTGCGAAAAAAGAAACGACAGTCAACATTCTATTTTATGCACAGAGGAATATCCATTCAAGAACAATAAAGTACTTTTTCCTGATATGCCCAACAGCTAAATACTTTACAACTGAAAAAACCCATATGAAATATTGATGGAAGTATATACTTTAAAACACGTGTGCACAAACCTGTACATGTTTTGTAAGGAAAGTCATGGTATACTACAAAGTAATGTTGATTACAGAAACTAAAATAATATGTTGAAAATTTTATTAAAAATTAAAAAGTATTAGGGGGCGCCTGGGTGGCTCAATTGTTAAGCGTCTGCCTTCGGCTCAGGTCATGGTCCCAGGGTCCTGGGGATCGAGCCCTGCATCGGGCTCCCTGCTCCGCGGGAAGCCTGCTTCTCTCTCTCCCACTCCCCCTGCTTGTGTTCCCTCTCTGGCTGTGTCTCTCTCTGTCAAATAAATAAAATAAAATCTTTAAAAAAATTTAAAAATTAAAAAAATATATATTAAAATAATATATGTTTACTGTATGAAATCAGAGTATGGGACATGCATGCATTTGATGGGTAATTAAGGCACTTCAAGAAATGTAATGTGTAATGCACCCTAGGAACCTATCCTGTGCACTTTGCCAGTCATTAAGCTCCTCTTCTTTTGTGACTTTTAACACATAGATTGGCTTTTTCTTTTTTGAACTTTCTGTGAAAGGAATCAAAGTAGTATTATTTTCTGTTGGATTCTATCACTCAGTATCTGTACCATTGACCTATGTTTTTATACATAACAGAATTAAGCTTGTATTTATTATTGTATAGAATCATATTGTGTGGACCCTGATTTTTTGTTCTTCTGAGCAGATATTATTTCTTCTTCATTTTTAAAGGATAATATTATAGGATATAGAATTCTGAGTTAACCCCCCTTCCCACTTCAAGACTTTTAAGATGTTATCCAATGTTTTCTTGTTCACATGGTTTCTGATAATTTTGTCTTTGTTGCATGGTAGGTATAGTGTTTTGTTTATTTTGATTTATTTTCCAATAGATTTTCTTTTTCTATTTGGTTTTGGTTTTAGCGGTGTAATAGGATATGATTGTTTTCTCAGTTTATTCTAGTATTTATACTCTGCTTTTTTCTGAGATTCTTGGATTTGTGATTTGGTGTCTGTCTTCAGTTCTGAAAATTTCTCATTTGTTATTGACAGGTTCAAATATTATCATATTTCTCTATATAGAATCTTCTTATGAATTCTATTTATGTATATGTTACACCATTTGAGGTACTCTCACAGATCTTGTAAGCTATTTTCTCTGTTTTTTATTTCTTTTATTATATTTTATTTACTTTTTTAAAGATTTTATTTATTTTACACAGAGAGAGACAGCTAGAGAGGGGACACAAGTAGGGGGGAGTGGGAGAGGGAGAAGCAGACTCCTTGCTGAGCAAGGAACCCGATGCGGGGCTTGATCCCAGGACTCGGATCATGACCTGAGCCAAAGGCAGATGCTTCACGACTGAGTCACCCAGGCATCCCATCTTTTATTATATTTTAAATCTTTATTCCTATTTGCATGTGCTTCAAGTGATTTCTACTGATGTATCTTTATATTTACTGATTCCTACTGCTGGACTTGGCCCTCCCTTGAATGAAGAAGTCAGTATCACTGAGGATGGGATACAGAAAATATATTTCTTTAAGTCCCCAGATGGTTGCAATCTGTAGCAGTCTTCAGAACCACTCTTCCCATTATCTACATAATCAGTAAGAAGAACTGATGGAGAACAATGACATCTAAGTCTAGAGACTATATTCCATTAGTGATATGGCAGAACTGATGTAAGATTTTACACATGGACTGACAGAATTTCAGTAAAGTGTTATTAAGATATTTCAATAAGTTTTATTAGATCTGGAATCCAAAGACATAGCTTTAATTGAAATTTTAAAACAGAATAGTGATGTTAAATGATGAAAAATTTATTTTTCTTGGGCCTCAACTTATGAGGTCTTTAGTTTGTGGAATAGTAAGGTCTGTTCAGTCTATTTTTAAAACAAAAATAGAACTACGCCATCATATAGACTTTCTCTAACATTATGCTTTAAAAGATACTTAGTAGTTAATATCATCCTTTACATATGACCATTTTATTGATGAGGGCCAATTTTGATGGCCCCAGTACAGTTTCCATTTATATTAAAAAACAGGACTTCCAAGTATCCTGGGGTAATGGCAGCCCACTAATTCAAATCTTTTCACAGAATATACAAAAATTAGGGTGCCTGGGTGGCTCAGTTGGTTGGGCGACTGCCTTCGGCTCAGGTCATGATCCTGGAGTCCCGGGATCGAGTCCCATATCGGGCTCCCTGCTCGGCGGGGAGTCTGCTTCTCCCTCTGACCTTCTCCCCTTTCATGCTCTCTCTCTACCATTCTCTCTCTCTCAATAAATAAATTTAAAAAAATCTTTAAAAAAGGAATATACAAAAATTAAATATATGTGTACATATATTCACATATTTTAAATTAATACACTATTTTTAGTTTTGGGTTTACAGAAAAATTCAGCAGTCAATACAGAGAATTCCCGCATGCCTGTTATCCACCCCACCCCAGATTCCCTGCTAACATTTTGCATTGATAGTTTATAGTAAGGTTCACTCTTTGTGTTCCACATTTTATGACTTTGGCAAATGTATAATGACATGTAGCTACCATTAGAATAAAATACAGAATATTTTCACTGCTCTAAAAATTCCCTGTTCTTCATCTATTCATTCCTCTTTCTCCTTAAATCACTGACAACCCCTAATCTTTTTACTCTGTCCATAGCTTTGCCTTTCCAGAATGTTATATAGTTGGAATTATACAGTATGTACCTTTTCCAGATTGGCTTCTTTCACTTAACAATATGCATTTAGGGTTCCTCTGTATCTTTCCATGCCTTGATAGCTCATTTTCTTTTGATCGCTGAGTAATATTTTATTGTATGGGTATACTATAGTTTGCTTATCCATTCACGTATTGAAGGACATCTTAGTTGCTTCTATGTTTTGGCAATTATTAATAAAGCTCATATAAACATTTACACGCAGGTTTTGTGAACACAGATTTTCAATTCATTTGGGTAAATTCCAAGGAGTATGATTGCTGGAATATCTTGTAAGTGTATATTTTCTACTTCTCTCTACTAAAACACAATGTAGAAAAATGAACAACCCAGCAACACTGAGTAATTCTAGTATTTCAATCATAGTTTCTAAATAAACTCCCACTAAGAGGAACCAGAAGAAATGGCCTATTCTTGGTTTGGTGGTAAATGAGCTTGGAATATTCTTTCCTATGCAGAAGCAAGGAATCTGTCAATGATTGCTGGTGTCATATCATAATGATACAGGAGTAAACTTTTTTTTTTAAAGATTTTATTTATTTATTTATTTGAGAGAGCGAGAATGAGAGAGAGAGAGAGAGAGAGCGCACATGAGAGGGGGGAGGGTCAGAGGGAGAAACAGACCCCCCGCTGAGCAGCAGGGAGCCCGATGCGGGACTCGATCCCGGGACTCCAGGATCATGACCTGAACCGAAGGCAGTCGCTCAACCAACTGAGCCACCCAGGCGCCCGATCCAGGAGTAAACTTGAAGAAATATTTGATCATCATCAAGAATCAGTAACCTCAATGGATCAATACACATCGAATATGTTAAAATAAACAAAATGTTAATAATAATAATTTTAAAACTTCTTTGGAGGGTTGTAGGGAACCAATTCACTTTGGTTGAATATTGGTTGAATATTCAACAGGAAAACATTCAGGATTTCCCTCCCTCCCTTTTTTTAAAAAGCTGTACCACAGCATAACCAAATAATAAAAGGAGGGAAAGTTTCTTATAGAAGTATCCAGGTTAATGAGAAAAAAAACAAACAAAACAGAATTTGCAAATCCGTGATGAAATAATGTATCTATAAAATGCTCATAAATAGTGGTTAACACCATACACAGAGATAATTAGATATTACTCAACATCTATAGTAGAGTCAATAAATCTGACCTTATCTGATCAAGTCTCTAGATATAAATGACAATCTTTCTAAAATATAGGAAATCAAGAGAAATGCTAAATGTTGCCATCAGTAAAATACAGAGAATTATAGAACAATTACCCGATTTCTTCAACAATTAAGTTGAAAGGGTAATAAAAATAGTAGAGGAGATTAAGTGATTTAAGAGTGCAATTTGTAAATTTTGCTTGGATCATAATTCAAGCAAATGAACAGAAATAGAAGTTAGGATCAGTCAGGGAAATTTGGAACAGGTATATATTTGATGATATTAAGGGGTTTCATTACAGATTTTTATAGATTTAACAAAAGCTGTATGTTTATGCTTTACATGAACCATTGTATTTTAGGGATATATATTAAATTATTTATGTATAAGATAATATGATGTCTGGAATAGGCTTCAAAATAATTCAAAGAAGGAATGTGTAGGAATGAAGAGGAAGTATAATTATCCATGAGTTCATTACTATAAAACCTTGGTTATGGGTACATGAGTTTCAAAAAAACTATTATCTTTTCCACTATTTATATTTTTTCACAATAAAGAGTTAAAACTGAGTTGTGGCAACATCTTTACTTAACAAAATAGATATCGTGTCAAATTAATCTTTGATTGAAGTCTTCATTTTTATTGTTCAAAATCAAATAAAATACTCTGAGAATATTAAAATGAATAAACTATTAATTTTAAAATTGTCTTATAATTTATTTTCTCAATAATTTATACTATTTTTAAATTAAATATTACTTCAGGATTCATGTAGTTATTAAAGATCTCTTATCAGATTACAGGGACTATAATATATTACCATATGTTCTGTTTTATGCAGCATATTATGGTTTCCTAGAGAATTTAACTTAAAATGTATATGGGAGGAGATATGGAGTCTAGTTGACATCAAAAACTGATGTTATCCTGTAATGAGAAGATTATATCTTTTTCAAAGAGCTTTGAAATGAAGACAATTGAGTTATATGGATGTGATTTAAAATAAGTCTTTTCTTCCCCCAATAGCAAGATTTCTAGAAGTTATAAGCAGGTTAAGTAAACTATAATTAATGAATAAAAAGAAATTAATATAATTATCTTATTCTTAATTTGTCTTTACCCATCACTTCCAACCTCTACAAAATATTTTTATTACATTTTTTGTTGACTGTTTAGTGCATATAAATCTTTCTTCCCTATTAAGTAAGCATCTCATTGAGAATTGCCAGAGTGTGATTCCTTTAAAACCATATAATCTCCCATCCAAGTACTAACCAGGCCTGACCCTGCCTAGCTTCCAAGATCAGGTGAGATGCGGCGTGTTCAGGGTGGTATGGCCATAGACTAAAAGCATATAATCTCAACATATATTATTTTACAATTAAATGGTTTCACTGGATAAGACTGCCAATGTGCAATTGTGAAGTAAGAATTCCTTCATTCATTAAGTTTCAATTAGAAAATACCAAAATTGTAAACACCTATATTTATTGTGCATTAAAGATTTGATCTCTAAGACCCAGTTGGTATATTTTATGAAAATGAATGGACTCTCCTCATCATAGCTTGGAAATCTGACTGTAAGAAGAGTTTGATTTTATATAAATAAAATAATTACATAAAGGAAATGTAAAAGTAACAAAATGATACATAGAGTTTTTCTTTAAACCTAGTTTTCAACTCTTGAACTTAAAATTCCTCTAAAGGGAAGAAGGATTGATGATCACTGAAATGTATAAGGTTCTCTTCTCAGAGAGCCTGTTCAATTCTTTCATGCTCAAAAAGAAAGGGAAAATATTTAGATGAAAATCAAATTACGGTTTAACACTTGCTTTCACTTTATTTTAAAGACACATTTTTTTCTCATTTAGCTTTCTATATAAACATGATATTGATTTTCTGGCTGCAACTTAGATTCCCACTCTATCTTGTCAGTAATACAATACATTGATGAGGACATAGTTCTTTTGTGCCTAGAAATACATGTGAAACTGTAAAAATCTCACTGATAATATGCATGGCATTATATGTACTCTTTGCTAATTGAACTATTAAATTTTCATTAATTATGAGATAGTTTTTAAAGTAATTTTAATATACTAAAATTTCTGACTCAGTTGATTTGCACTCTACTGCATTCTTTTAGATGTGTGTTATTAATTGCATCCTTAATTCTAATTGTTTGCTACATGTTTTGTGGGTGTTTTAGTGATTTTGTATAGATAGTGTGCTGTTTCCAAAATTAGGTTATATACTTCTGAGAGTTGGAAAATATACTTTTTGTTTTGTGTGTATATCAGAATATAGTTTATAATTAGGGTGATTACATGTTCTTATTAGTCTGGGAAAATTATGTTTTACATGTGTTGTCCTTAAATTCCATTTATTTTATATTTGGCCCCAGATTTTTTATCTTGTCTCTGTCGTCATTATTTTTACTTGCTTGAATAAAGCCAGGACGAGCTTGTTAAGATTCCACTTTTGGTTCTGTCATACTCTTCTTTAGCAGTGAATGAGATGCACATTTTGTGAGCAGCATTTTCATTTCAGCATATAGTTAATTCTATTCTTTGAGATGCGACATAATGAACACCTCCCTTTCAAGGAAGTATTTAATGCTGCTCTGTGACGGCCACATGCTCTATCAGCCATTTTGTCTTATAGCTCATGCCACAGGACAACCCATACCATATACAAAGCCGGACCAGCAGATATAGAAGTTGGAGGGAAATATGTGAGATTACAAGCTCAGTATATAGAAAACGTGTGTGGGAAATAGAAGCTGAATTGTTTTCGCCTAGATTGTATAGAGTGGTATGACTACTCTTGTTATGGTACTAGCATAATTTCTTGCATCACACAAATTTTTAGCAATATATTTTTATCATTTCCTGAGATTCTTTTTAATTTTAAAATGAAACATTTTCAGGGGCGCCCGGATGGCTCAGTCATTAAACATCTGCCTTCTGCTCAGGTCATGGTCCCAAGGTCCTGGAATCGAGCCCCGCATCGGGCTCCCTCCTCGGGCGGGAAGCCTGCTTCTCCCTCTCTCACTCCCCCTGCTTGTATTCCCTCTCTCGCTGTGTCTCTCTGTCAAATAAATAAATAAAATCTTAAAAAAAATAAAAAAATGAAAAAATAAAATGAAATATTCTCACAGCTGCGAGCTGAAAAAGAAATCCACATAAATTGTATGCCAGTGGAATCGTGAGTATTGAATGTCTGCTTTTTTAAATGAGAGAGTTGGTTGTGTGACTTGCAGAAACTATTCATTTGACATCCAATATATATGCATACTGGTTTTACTGACAATATGGTAATCATAAGACGCAAATCTGAAGAAACATCAGCATGACTTCCTTAATAGATCAAATGACTATTGTAGTAAATTCTACATTTAAAAAAATGAAGATGAATTATTTATGCTTGTAATTACAATATGAATACAAATTTCAGTGAAGCACAGCATCATGATATAAACAATATTCTCACTAAATTCAAAAACATCTATTCTTGAAACTAGCTTTAAATATATACATTTAAAATCCATCTCAACTGTGATATCTAGCAATCAAATAGAAGCTCTGTGGTCAAAGTTTAGAAATATTTTCACATATATATATATACTGTAAAATATCAGAATCACAATATTTTTATGTTAAAGCTAATGCTGAATAAAGGATATATTTATAAGTATTTTAGCAGAATTTAGTACATATTCACTTTCTTGCCTAATATCAATTGAATTAAGAAATGTTACAATCTTTGATTCTTAAGATTCTCTGCTTCTAAAAATAAATCTAAATGTTTTACAGTTTTAAAATAATATTGTAAATAAGCCTTCTAATAGTTTTACATTAAAAAAATATCACTTGAAAGCTGTCAGCCAGAGTAGTCAAGAAATAGTGTCAACATTTTTTTGACATGTTTATGTAACAGACAACAATTATTGACAATAAAGTCATAAACAGGTGGAAAGTATGAATATGAATGAATAGTTCCGAAAATCATTACTTGTTTTAAATGTTCAGGTAATCAAAATTAAAAAAAATATTGTTTTGACTTTCAATGATAGGGGTATATGCTATTTTTCTTTAGAAGAATATGTTTTAAAGATATATTTCTAAAGGAAGCAAAGTTAACCAATTTGTTAAAACTCATTTTTGATGAATAAATAATTATTTCAAAAATGAAGAAAAAAAGTGTCCCAGGTCACCTTACTTATAACAAATCTCTTGAATTAACAGTTTTTCAGTAAGTCATCCTGACTAATTAGTTTCTTCATTTTTCTTTATAAAATACCAGTTTTATAGGTGTTCAACTCTCTGAGACTTCTGAATTTTATTTGTGTTTCAACTTAAGTTTAGCAAATCAAGATTTAATTAGTGCTGTAAGATTATAATTGGGTATTTTTTTGCTTTGCCTGCTGTTTACATGATTTGCATTATGGTTGTAGAAATATTGTCAGAAGTCAAAAATGCAGTTATGTTTTTGATCTATCAACTTATTCGAATATTAAAATGTGTTATGTTAAATATTTCACATGTACCTGGATATCCAGATTCAAAAATGAAATATATTGAAATTTAAACAAATGACAACAAAAAGCCTTCAGACCTTCAGAGGTACTAAATGAGATAGTTTTCCTTTTGGTCATGAGGTTATTAAGGCCTAAAAAAATCTCACATAATCTTTCTAAAGAGGAGTTTACTGGTACTTATGTTATTCTAGCTCCACTGGAAATTTTTTGACTTTAATTATAATGGTTCTTCATTTTGTTTTATGGAGATCTATTTCTGGTTCTTAAAAGTTTCTATGGTTATGTTTGTTCATTAATGCTTTTAATGTTCCTTGTTATATTGCTGCTTCAACTTTTACCATCTTGCTCACATCAGGTTCTCACAGCTAGGAGTTTACCTTGAGTCATAAAAATTTGAGATTGTGACCTAAACTCTAATGATGTAGAACACTGCATGGTTCTATAGGTCTCAGTAGGATTAATGGAGGTTTCTATACTTTTAATCAAGTGCTGTAATGATCATACACTGAATTTTGTAGAATGGCTACAAGACAGATAGGCTTATTAGGAGGGAAAAAAGATGATGTGAAGAGTCACATAAATAAAATGATGAGGGGAGAGGAAGTACTATAGATCCCTACTTAAATATGAGAATCCCACTGAGTATTCACAATGTGCTCTTAGCAAATGGCCATAAATAAGCAGATATTCTATGCAAAATAATTAACTTTTATTTCTTTAATACAGACTGTGCTGGCACAAGATCTGAGCAACAAAGTATCAGGAAGAGGAATATTTCTTCCAAAGTTAGAAATGCCATTTTTATAAAATCTAATAATAATCATAAAAATAATAGCTTTTATATGTAAAATTAAGTTTTGTCCCAAAATATCTTTTGACACTCATCATGTGAGATTGCTTCAGAGAACTGAGGCAATTGGGACAGAGGGGCTTTGATTCAAAAATCTGAAAGGGATGAGAACTGTAGATTGCTAATGGTTACTTGAAGCTCTAAGTAGAGAAAGATTCTGGGCTTCATCTGGATTCAGCAGGCAAGGGCACTGTTCTGGAAGAGACTACCCACAAGGGACCATGGAGGAGTGATTTTGGTAGCATGATTACTATGCATTTTCCAAACAAACCTCGATTTTTGTCAAAGTTAAACAGATCAATATCATGTGAATATGTATGTATGTCTTAAGGCCTAGCCTCTGTATTTTTTTCAGTTATCTAAATTGTAATTAGTTTTACATAAAGACGTATGCATACATGATTTTATATAAACTCATAAATGCAATTGTATTCTTACTTAAAAACAGTTACTTACTTTTTAATGATATATTCATTTTTTTTATTTCCACATTCCCACTACTTTTTTCCTCTTGGCCCCTCTCCACCCTCATTAGCATTCAATATCATAACTTTTCACCTGTTCTGTTACTTTTAAAGATTTATTTATTTATTTTAGAGAGAGAGCACAATTAGGGCGAGTGGCAGGGAGAGGGAGAGAGAATCCTCAAGCTGACTCCTTGCTGAGAACAGAGTCGATCCCAGGACCCTGAGGATCATGACCTGAGCCAAAATCAAGAGCCAGCCACTCAACCAACAGAGCTGCCCCGGCGACCCCATTTCACCTATTCTAACAACACAAGGTATATCTTTTGGAATTTTATTTTTATGTTCATATACACCTGTAGATACATAAACTCTTATAAATAGGTATACAGGCATAAGTATACAGGAGATTATTTTACAGAATTCAGAAAAATAAAAATAACAATAATAACCCTTAGGGAATCCTCATCGTAATTTAATTTAATGAATAGAAGTTTTCTGAGAACTTATTTTTTTATAATATTGTCTTTTCAACCAAGTACAAAGTTTTTAAGAGAGTAATCAAATAGAGACATGCATGACATTACAACATTTGAAATCCCATAAGTGTACATTTAGTATATAATAAAAATTTTTCACATAAAAATAAAATTAGTATATAAAAATAAATCACATCCATGAATAAAAAATGAAAGTTTTTACAATTTTAGCCAACAAAACTCAGTAAAGATATTTGAATCCAGTATAAACTTAATATCAAAGCCAGAAAATTCCCTTTTAGGTGAAAATTTTGTCTCATTTTGATATTTAGTTTACTGAATTCAAATATTGTAAAGCTCTCTGTGTCATTGGACTACTTTCCTAAATGCTGTATACTTTTTATCCTAATCATTATTATTATTATTTACCATCATTATTTTTTAACTCAACATAGTTTGAGAGAGATATAGTGAGATCTCCTGCTTTACATAAATATATATTTTATCAAGATATCCTTAAATTTCTAATTATTTTTGTGTTATCTCAGACCTTATGTGCCTTGTGGTTTATTATCATTATATTCTCATCATACATTTTCTCATCATTGTATATATCATATATTCATTGTATATATAATGTAGTATAAATATTTTTCCATTTTTATTATTGTTTTTGATTTGAACTTCCATTTGCCTGATATTATTTTGTCCATACTTACTGTTCTTTTTTTAGTATATATATTTTTTCTTTTTTTTAATTAAGTTAGATTAGCCAGCATATAGTACATCATTAGTTTTTGATGTAGTGTTCAGTGATTCATTAGTTGCATACAACACCCAATGTTTATCACATCACGTGCCTGCCTTAATACCCATCACCCGGTTACCCCATCTACCCACCCCCCCACCCTTCCATAACCCTCAATTTGTTTCTCAGAGTCCAGAGTGTTTCATGGTTTGTCTCCCTCTCTGATTTCTTCCCATTTCCTGATATGTTTTACCTCATTTCCTCTATAAGTTTGAAACAAAAAAAAATGGTATTTTCATCTATTTTTTGCAAAGAATATATTACTGGATTTAATCTAATGAATAGGTAAATTTAATTCATTAAATTAAATGAATAGGTAAAATTAAGTAAATTACAGGATTTAATCTTAAGAATAGGTAAAATTAAACAATCCTGGACTCTCAGTAGCTTAGAACAATAAGTTAACTTCTCACTCATATTTTATAACTAGATCTGATTGACCCTGGGATAAATACTGTCTTGACTTCACTCAAAGACCTGGGTATGATTAGGAAAATCATATTTGGTGATGATATTAATTTAAAATCATCTGTGAGGGCGCCTGGGTGGCTCAGTTGGTTAAGCGACTGCCTTCGGCTCAGGTCATGATCCTGGAGTCCCGAGATCGAGTCCCGCATCGGGCTCCCTGCTCGGCGGGGAGTCTGCTTCTCCCTCTGACCCTCTTCCCTCTCGTGCTCTCTATCTCTCATTCTCTCTCTCTCAAATAAATAAATAATAAAAAAAAAGAAATTTAAAATCATCTGTGATCTCTCTCCTCTGTTAATACATGTTAAATTTTACCCTATAATTTTTATAGTAAGAAAACACTGTTGATACAAAACACAGCAGATACTTGAATAATTTAAGCATTAGTAATAAAGCTTTGATAAGTAAAACTATTTTGTTTTCCTCATTTGCCATGAAGCTCTACAAAATGTAAATACTTGTAAAAAATTAAATTAAACATTTTATTTATATATTGGGCACATTTATAAAGAAATAAACTTGAGTTAAGACAAATGTCGAGTCAATATGTAAGATCTGCATATGTAAGAAAGCTAGATTATTTCACTTGAGAATATAGTTAATAATAGCATTTGTGAGAACCATGAATACACTTTTATCCGTTCATATAATAAAACATAGTGGCTTCAGATAGAAATCTGTATGTCTTGGGGTGCCTGCATGGGTCTATCAGGTAAGCTCCAACTTGTTTTTTTTTTTTTAATTTTATTATGTTATGTTAATCACCATACATTACATCATTAGTTTTTGATGTAGTGTTCCATGATTCATTGTTTGTGCATAACACCCAGTGCTCCATGCAGAACATGCCCTCTTTAATACCCATCACCAGACTAACCCATCCCCCCTCCCCCTCCCCTCTAGAACCCACAGTTTCTCAGAGTCCATAGTCTCTCATGGTTCGTCTCCCCCTCCGATTTTCCCCCCTTCATTTTTCCCTTCCTGCTATCTTCTTTTTTTTTAACATATAATGTATTATTTGTTTCAGAGGTACAGGTCTGTGATTCAACAGTCTGACACAATTCACAGCGCTCACCATAGCACATACCCTTCCCAGTGTCTATCACCCAGCCACCCCATCCTTCCCACCCCCCAACACTCCAGCAACCCTAAATTTGTTTCCTGAGATTAAGAATTCCTCATATCAGTGAGATCATATGATACATGTCTTTTTCTGATTGACTTATTTTGCTCAGCATAGTACCCTCCAGTTCCATCCACGTCGTGGCAAATGGCAAGATATCATTCCTTTTGATGGCTGCATAATATTCCATTATACACACACACACACACACACACATCACACACACACACATCACATCTTCTTTATCAATTCATTTGTCAATGGACATCTTGGCTCTTTCCATAGTTTGGCTATTGTGGACATTACTGCTATAAACATCAGGGTACTCTTGGTTTTGACTCAAGTTAGGATCACTGAGTCATGGAGTGGAGTCTTTGGCTTGGGGCTTTGTGCTCAGCAGGGAGTCTGCTTCCCCTCTCCTCTCCCTCTGCCCCTCCCCCCACTTGTACTTAAAATAAATAAATCTTAAAAAAAAGAAATCTGTATTTTCTACTATGTTCCTGTATTAAAGAACATGAACTAGTATTTAACAAGTAGCCCAGGAGAAAAAACTCTTACAGTGAAGTCTTGGGCTTTTTCTATTTTGAGTGATACTTATTGGTAACTCTTTGCCTGGCTCTTTTTACTAACTACTGGAAGTCACTGATATTTTGTTATGATCTCAAACGGAAGCTAATGCTCAATATTTTCACACATTGACTTCTGTAGGATATTGTTCTCTTCAGCACACACTCTGAAATTCTGGCTACCCATGTTACTGGTTAACGACTATAGCCTCATGATGCTACTGCCTTCTGGCTCTTTCCAGTCTAACTTGCTCTGTGTTTTGTATGTTGAACAATGAAGAAAACATTAGAAAACTCAGTAGGTGGAAAGTCACCTCCTGCTTGTAGTCATATTTGAAAAAACGGTCCCCTATTTGTGCAGCATCATTAAACAATCTCCAAGCAAACATTCTTCTGAAGCATTGTTTGTCAAAGTATTCATGTTCTATATGTAACTAACATTTATTGAAAACAACATTCCTATAAGATATATTTACATGAACATTTCTTCCAATTAATAAATATATAAATTAAAGTGAATTTATGGTTTATTTTTTCTATTTATATTGCTCAATTTCAACTGATATTTTGGTACTCCTTTTCTAAAAATGCAAAAATAAATGAATTAGTACACAATATCCAATATTATTTTTATCAATAATTTAAAGAATGACACATATTTATTTTTTCATGAGCAACTAAAAATAATAAAATATGTTTTACTGTAAATGTTACTACATTTTTCTTGAGTAGTAATAACCTGAAGCATTAAAGTTAAAAGCATGTCTTTATAGATCCTGTCACAAAGTATATAGAACAGCATTTTATAGATTATGAAGTAGTATTTCATAGAATATTTGTAAAAGCTTTTTTTCCTAATTTCCCATCAATATATAAATACTTTTCATAGAAAATACATTGTGATAGCTTTCAGAATTACATCATTTTTCAAGAATAGTATAATAATAAGTCAGAAATCAAATTATATCTTTTAAAAAGTATTGGTATGAAGTGCCTTGGATTTCTGTAACAATAGCAAGTGGAAAAGTATACAGTTAGAATTCTATTTGTGATGCTTTTATGAAAACATCATGTTCTCCAAATGTTTTGTCTAATATTTGAGCAGATACTTCTTATGTTTGGGAACTCAGAAACCCCATTTTCATTTTTCTTTTTAATGTTACAGAATACATGGAAACTAGAACCCTCATAATCTATTCACAGACTCTTGCCAGTCGACTTCTGGTTAGCTTTGCCAAAGGGAAGGAATCTTGGAGTGCGGGAAGTTAAGAGGAAATATATTTCAATATATTGTTTGGCAATATCTGTCCAGCAACATCAGATCACAAGTGAGTCCAGGAGATTTTGGTTAGTTCTAGCATCCCTAGCTTAAAACATTTTCCCAGCGCCAGGCATTAAAGTGTCTCGGTGGGTTCCAGACTCATTCATGTGATGTTTCTTCTGTGGTTGCATCAGTCCTAGGAAGCACCTGTCTACAAGTTCCAGCCTTGGTCATCTTAATATCTGTAGCATTCCACATGATCTTAGAAAACAGCAACAAATGCTCGCCAGAAGGAAGGGGAGTAGATTTTCCTGCTCTTACTAAGCTTTGGGTGACTTCTTTTTTTTTTTATCCATTTAGGTATCCCAACATTTTTCAACGGGTTCCCTATTAAATGCTCTCTTTTAAGAATATCCAGAATCATTGTTTTATTGACTAATGTTACCACCCAACTGATGCAATATGTAATATAATAAAATGACCCAAAGATCATAAAAGGAGATTATTTTTTTGAAATGTTTTGGAAAAAATAAAACTTGGATCATAAAATGGTGGGTTTGGTCAGTTACTATGGAGATGGTTGTAAAATGCCCATTGTTATTTATTCATATTACATAGCTTTGATTAAAATACTTGACTTGAAACAGACACTTAACTAAGGAGAACGAGCTGATGGTTTTTTGAGGGGAGGTGGGCAGGGGGAATGGGTTAAACAGGTGATGGGTATTAAGGAGGGCATTTGTTGTGGGCACTGGGTGTTAGATGTAAGTGATGAATCACTACATTCTATGCCAGAAACTAATATTGCACTGTATGTTAACTAGTTGGAATTTAAATAAAAACTTGGGAAAAAAATACTTGTTTTGAGGAGTCTAGATATATTCAGGAAGACAATAATCTCAGAGGAGATTTAGAAATTGATTCAAACTGTTTCCTTTAATCAAAGTCACTCCATGAATAATTAATTATAAACTGAAATGAAAATTCATGTTTAATGTTAAAAATATAACAAATTTTATGTATATAAAGTCAATTATATCAATGGTGAATGTTAAATATGTTAAGATTTTATTTTAATAACAAAAAAGCTACATGCTTTTTGTTAATTTAATATAAACGAATTTGAAAATGCAAAAAAAAAAATCTAAAATGGAGCCATCTCATCTTCTTGACCCATATTTCTGCAAGAACCACTTAAGGATTTTAAGGTATATTGGGCTCCTGGATGGCTCAATCGGTTAAGCCTCCACTCTTGGTTTCGCCTCAGGTCATGTCTCAGGGTCCTGGAATTGAGCCCCTCATAAGGCTCTGTTACTCAGTGGGGAGTCTGCTTCTCTCTGAGTCCCACCCTCTCCCTATACGCCCCCCGCTCAGTCACTTTCTCTCTGTCTCTCTCTACAATAAATAAATACATCTTTCATCTTTAAAAGAAGAATTTTAAGGTATATTGATTGTATATTAAAGTTTAAAATGTCAGAAATAAGAAGTAAAGAAAACATAATAGTTCCAAAATGAAAACCTGAGATCACTTGCTGAAGATGTGGATGTATAGCAAATAGGCTTATTTACTGAAGCTAGTAAACAAAGAGAAAAGAAAGAAATAGTTGCATGAATGTGTCCCCCTCCTTTATTCCCGAACCCTATTCTTGGGGGTAAATGCATTATTTAGATTTTCTCCTGCTGGGTGTGATATTAATTAGCCCATTTAGACTATCCCTTGTTTACTTCACTTCAACCTTTCATAGAGGCAGTAGTAGGTCAGAATTTTTATTGTGAAAACTGTGTTTTTGTTTGTGTTGGAGTATTTCTGATGCTTAGCTTTCTTATTATTTGAGAGTAACAAAGCAGGGTAACTTATAAATATATAAATCAATGTCAATCATTTTAAATTGTTTCAAAGGCTATCATATTCTACAAAATAAACCAGGTTTATATTAGTTCTTAAATTTTCTTTAAGATTATTTAATAGTTATATAGAGAATACACATATATTTGATTACTCTTTTCAGGAATATATGCATAAATTAGTTATGCTTTTTTTTAAATCTTTTTTTTATTTCAATTTTACTTAGTTAACAAACAGTGCAGTATTGGTTTCTAGAGTAGAATTCAGTGATTCATCACTTAAAAAAATCTTTATTTTATGGTTATATCAGTGGAATTGGTCCCATTATTTAGTGATGTTAAAGACTGTATGATTTCTCTCTGTTTTATATTAATTCCATCACAAATACTGTGGAAAACAAACATACTAAACATTACAACAGTGTGTATGATTCTAAATTCAGTATTAACTCCAATTTTAATATTTTACTGTGTTCCATCTAATGGTCTATTTATGTATCCACTATCATCTATCTATCTATCTATCTAGCTAGCTAGCTAGCTAGCTAGCTATCTATCATCTATCTATCATCTATCTATCATCTATCTACCTATCATCCATCCATCTAATCTTTCATCTATCATTATCATCTCCCTACCCATAAACTTATCTATCATCTATCTATTGAGAAGAGTGAGACACTTCAAAATGAAGACAGCGTTTCCATTATACCAAAGATTGCTTAATGAAAGTTTTAAAAATACCATTTTTTTTTACTTCTAAAGACTATGGAAACACAATGTTACTGTATTATCAACAATATCATATTTTTGCACATATTTAAACTTCAAAGGTTGAGATTGCACATTTTTCTGACTTTTAATGAATTATTAGTAAGACCCTTTTTAATTAAGAAGAGTTTAAAATAGAATCCAACCTGATAAATTGATACTTAACTTTCAAAGTAATATGTTTTCATTATAGGCATAATTTTTTAAAATAATTGATTTTTATTAAAAAATTGGCACATTTTTTCTGTTGTGATGATTCTCTTTTGAGAGCATATAGAAATGATTTTAATTAAGTTTAATTAATGGATATTATGATGCTGATTAGGTTTCATAAATGATCACTATGAACATCACCTATTTTTTTAAGGAAGAACATATTTTAAAGATACAACCTACAAATTATTTAACTCATTAAAGCATTTTGTATTTAACTCAAGCCAAATGTCAGATCACCAGAATAGTCTCACACACACACACACACACACACACACACACACACACATTATGGTTCAGTCGCTTTTATAAATTGGTCAACATCCAGCTCCAGAAAAACTGAATCTGTTATAGAGAGTGTAAATTTAAGATGGATTATTTCAGAGTTTTTGATAACTTACAAAATCATTTGGGACTTGCTAAAAAATAATTCTCAGGCTTGTTGTCCAAATCACACCAAATACCTCAAATGAAAGAAGGGGTTCATCTCATGACTCATAATGAAGCTTAACAGCAGAGGGATTAAAAGGAGGCAAACAAAAATAAGCATGAATGATTCAAAGGATAATATCAAACAGTCTAAGATATATGTAATTGGACTCCCAAGAGAGTAAGTATGTGTAGGAAAATTTGGGGGGAAAAGAAAAGGTCCCAAATTTTCTAAATTTAATAAAAACTGACTCACAGAGGCAAGTAACTCATCAAAACCTAAGCCGGATGAATAGGCATACAATGGTAGTCTTGCTTCCCATGGCGTACACATTCAAAGAACTCTGTACATCTCATTTAATGCATTCATTTCTATTGTAATTTAAAAATTACATCAGCCCCTCCCACACACCTGTTAATTATATGATGGCAATGTCCTTTGGTTGTCAAGGTAACCATGTCCCTAAGAGCTGTGCATAGATTTGTTGAGTGAATGATTAATGATTAATTGATTAATGATCATGGAAGGAAACAAAAATAATACAGTGAATAAAATGTTCATAAATAAGGGTTAATATAAGTCACAAGATAATATTTCTGACTCAAGTGTAGATTATAAATATCTCCCATTTCAGTAATTACTTTTTAATAAGCATGCAAAGTATTATGACAGTTATAGAGTAAATTGTAAATAGTAAACTGGATCTAATAAATGGGATGTGCAGTCTGGATGATTTCAGTGTAGAGTTCAGAATCATCAAAAGGATAAAACAGATCTAAAAAGCAAAACTATTGGGGGCAGAAAATAAATCAGTGACTGGGGTTGAGGGGATGTACTTGACTACAAAAAGCTAGAGTGGGTATTTTGGAATGCTGGGAATTTTCTATATCTTTATTTTGGTGGTGATTATATGATTGCATACATTTGTCAAAACTCTTTTTTTTTAATTTTTTTATTGTTATGTTAAAACTCATAGAACTATATACTGCTTTACTATATATATATTAATAAATCTTAGAAAAGTAAAACAATATAAAGAAACAAAAATCTGTTGTGTTCCTGTAATTGCCGCCATGTTTGAAATGTGGTATTTTTATTTATCAAATTAAATATTTTTAAACATCTTAACAAATTTTGTTAATAAATTTTTTTCAATCTCTACAAAATTTTTTTAAAGTTCTTTTGTTATTTATATCTCACTTAAATTTATTACGGACAGAGATGCGCTCTTTGGTTTATGCATGGCGCATGGTAAGTCTGGGTTAATGTTCCATTTTCTTTTTAAAGATATTGTTTACTTTCCTATTGTTTATCTCCATAAACTTTATCTCTATAAAATCAAGCATGTTAATTATGCTATTAAAACTTGTATATACTTTCTTATTTGTTTTGAATTCTAGGTCATCAGTTACTGAGAACAATGTATTAAAATAAAGATTTATGATAGGAATTTTTCATCTCTTTGTAATTCTGTCAAAGGTAATTTTATATATTTTGAAGCTACCTAATCATTTGTAAACAAGTTTGGACTATTTATATTTTATGTGCATTAATTTTTCATAAATAGTGGTACTGTGTTACTCTGAAAAATGTTTCTAACATTCCCTAAAAATATCCATGTCCTAATCTGTGGAAACTATGAATGTTGCCTTACATGGAAAACAAAACAAATGTCAACAAAAACAAAACAAAGATCTTTGTAAATGCAATAAAGATAAGGGTATTGAGATGGGGCTATTATCCCAGATTATCTGTATGAGCCATAAATATAATTATATGGATACTTATAGGAAGGAGGGAGAGGATGATTGACTAGATTCAGAGGAAATCATGATGTGAAGACAAAGCAGAGAGAGATTTGAAGATGTTGGCCTTGAGGAGTGGAGTGATGGGACCACAAGCCAAAGCACAGTGACAGCCACCAGAGCTGGTATTGGCCAGGAATGGATGCTTCCTTAGAGCTTCCAGGAGGAGGGCCCTGTTGTCACCTTAATTTCAGCCCAAACTGGTTTCAGACTTCTGGCCTCCATAGCTATGAAAGACTGAATTTCTATCATTTTAAGCCACTAAATTTATGGTAATTTTTTAGAGGAGCCACAGGAAACTAATATGGATACTTTGCTCTTGTTTGATATTATTTTGTCTGATGTTAGCTGTTTTGATTACTAGTTGACTGGGATATTTTTCACCTTTGATTTTCAGTCTATCAATGTTCCTACAATATTTCTTGTGGCTTTTTTTGAAAGTTTACAGTTTGCTTTTAATCTAGTTTGGCATCCTCTGTCTTTTAGCTGGCAAATTTATTTTGCTAACATTGAACCTAAATACAGATATTATTTGGACTGAATCCACTGTCATATTTCTGCTATTTGTCTTAACTTAAAAACGTTTTCTTTTATTTTTTTTCTGTCTTCATATAAATTAATGTTTTCTTCACTATTTTTTATTTATTATTTAGTGTGTCAAACACTTTCAGTGATTATCATGAGAATCTTAAAATATATATATTATCAAAGCATAAATTTAAAAATATTTATTCATGTTCTCTATAATAAGGATCTTAGAGCATTTTGTTTCCAATATTTTTTTTTCAATTCAGATGCTTTTTTGGTTAATGTTGTGGAGTTTTTTTTATTTTTGTTTTTTCTAATTTTTTAAATTTTTATTTTGTTTTTATTTATTTATTGTTTTTTCTAATTTTTTAAATTTTTATTTTGTTTTTATTTATTTATTTTTATGTATGTATTTTTTTAAATAGGTACTACACCCAGCAT
Organism: Eumetopias jubatus; assembly: GCF_037043125.1. Classification (NCBI taxonomy): domain Eukaryota; kingdom Metazoa; phylum Chordata; class Mammalia; order Carnivora; family Otariidae; genus Eumetopias; species Eumetopias jubatus. Next base: position 67,365,009 of record NW_028274808.1, read on the forward strand.
GGAGCCCAATGTGAGGCTTGAACTCACAACCCCGAGATCCAGACCTGAGCTGAGATCAAGAGTCGGACACTTAACCAACTGGGCCACCAAGGCATCCCTGTTTTTGTTTTTCAATTTTTTTTTTTAAGTTAAGTTTGTATACAACATTACATTAGTTCAAGTATACAACATAGTTATTTGACATGTTTATACATTATGCTGTTCTCACCACAGGTGTAGTTACCACCTCTCACCATAGAACACTCTTAAGGTATCATTAACAATATTTCCTATGCTGTGCCTTTTATTCCTATGACTTATTCATTCCATAGCTGGAAACCTGTATCTCCCTCTCACCTTCACCAATTTTGCCCATTCCCCACCCCTCACTCCTCTGGGAACTACTGGCTCTTCTCTGTATTTACAGATCTGATTCTGCTTTTTGTTTCTTTATTCACTTGATTTTATTTTTTTTATTTCACGTATGAGTGAAATCATACAGTATTTATCTTTCTCAGTCTCACTTATTTCACTTGGCATAATTCTCTGTAGGCCCATTTATGTTGTTGCAAGAAAAAGAAATTAAAGGCCTTTATATTAGTAAAGAAGAAGTTAAACTGTTAAAGTTAACTTCTTCTTTAAAGAAGTTAAAACTATTTGTAAATGACATGACACTATAAATAAAAAAACTAGGGCACCTGGGTGGCTCAGTTGGTTATGCGACTGCCCTCGGCTCAGGTCATGATCCTGGAGTCCCGGGATTGAGTCCCACGTCGGGCTCCCTGCTCAGCAGGGAGTCTGCTTCTCCCTCTGACCCTCCCCCCCTCTCATGTGCTCTCTCTCTCTCATTCTCGCTCTCTCAAATAAATAAATAAAATCTTAAAAAATTCTTTAAAAAAAATAAAAAAATAAAAAAATAAAAAAAACTAAAGACACCACAAAAAAACTACTAGAAATAAATGAATTTAGTGAAGTTGCAGGATACAAAATTAATACCCAGGAATGAGTAGCATTTCTTTTTTTTTATTTTTATTGTTATGTTAATCACCATGCATTACATCATTAGTTTTTGACGTAGAGTTCCATGATTCATTGTTTGTATATAACACCCAGTGCTCCATGCAGTACGTGCCCTCCTTAATACCCATCACCAGGTTAACCCATCCTCCCACCCCCCCTCCCCTCTAGAACCCTCAGATTGTTTTTCAGAGTCAGTCGTCTCTCATGTCGTCTCCCCCTCCAATTTCCCCCTCTTCATTCTTCCCCTCCTGCTATCTTCTTTTTCTTCTTCTTTTTTTTTAAACATATATTGTATATTTGTTTCAGAGGTACAGATCTGTGATTCAACAGTCTTAAAGATTTATTTATTTATGAAAGAGAGAGTAAGCCCATGGTGAGGCTGTGCAGAGAGAGAGGGAGAGACAATCTCAAGTAGACTCCTCGCTGAGCATGGAGCCTGACACTGGGCTTGATCTCATGACCCTGAGATCATGACTCCAGCCAAAATCAAGAGTCATTTGCTCACCTGGCTGAGTCACCCAGGAGCCCCAATCAGTAGCATCTCTATACACTAATAGTAAAGTAGTAGAAAGAGAAACTAAGAAAACTATTCCATTTACAACTGCACCAAAAAGAATCAAATACCTAAGAATGGACTTAACCAAAGAAGTGAAAGACCTGTGCTCTGAAAACTATAAAACCTTGATGAAAGAAATTGAAGATGGTCAACATTGTTTTTATTGATTAATACTCATTTGAATTTCTAAAATGCATTTTTATTTTAAGCTATCAATTTGATAGTTTTATACTTTTCTTGTTTTTTATTTTGCATATTAAGCCTTTCTACTTATATTACCAGTTCTTTTGGACTTCAGAACTTCACCCTGAAATACATCTTTTAGCAGTTTCTTTAATAAGGGTTTATTTTGTATTATGTCCTTTTTGTAAGATAGAAATTTGTTCAGAGGGGGAAAAAAAGAAAATAATTGAATAAAAAATAAATGCATAAATATAAATTGAAATTTATTTTTTCTCAGCTAAAATTATTTTACTCTACTGTTTTCTATCTTTGCTGATGACAATTCAATTAGCTTAAGTACAGTTCTTTGTAGATTGTAACTTTTATTTTCTCCTTATCTATGGTATTCCTTGCTTCTACAAATATAGGTTTGTTTACTTGTTTACTCTTTGAACTATTCAGAAATTATTCTTTCTTCTCCCAAGCTCTTTCTAGCTTTGTTTGATTTCTATAAGTAATTTTAGATATAGGTTAATATTTCCCTTTATTTTATATAATTTTTCTATTGTAACAGCTTTACTAAAATGTACATTATTCATTTTAGTTACATTATCATCAACCTACTTATATATTTCAAGATTGAGTGTTCTTTCTCTTTTGTGTTGTCACTTTTTTTACCCTAATTGTGGGTTCTTTTTCTAATTCACTTGACACATTGTTAAATAGACTCTAAGCATTTCCTTAAATAAGCATAATGATTGTTACCGACAGTGAAGTCTGAAAATATTTCACATTACCAGTTGAATGCTAGCTTGCATAGAACTCTTGGATTAGTCAACAGCTCTCATATGTGAAGATTCAGATTGAATGCATCATCCACGTTCTACAAGCATGTTTTCACAGTTGTTAGTGAGAGAGGAAGTTATGAAAGGGAAGAGTCATAGATATGTGCTTACCTTGTCATCTCCACAGAATATCTGTCTGGGTCTTTTCAGTGAAAAGGGGGATATTTATTTTTAATTTTGAGGTTCTATGGAGTTTTAATATTATTTAGAAAATATGAATTGATCTTTGGTTAGTATTTAATTCTATTTAGCTAATATCTTCTTTTAATTTAGTGTTTTTTTCTTAATGTGTGTAGAATTCCAGACAAACATGTACAATATCCAGAAAAGATACTTCAATACTACTGACACAATACAGATTCAAATTCCAATGTGTAGCACATCTGTGTGGATGCTTCTCATTTTAGCAAGTTAATAGGAGCATTTAAATATGCACAGTTGGCATTTTTCTTGCCCATAAGAAAACATAAGTGGCAACATAAGTGGCAAAAGAGCAGAATTAGAAACTTTTCAAAAAATTTTCAAGTGTGGCAATAGAATCTTTTTATTAAAGAATAAGTCACATGCAATGATTACTTGTAGTGTTTGTTAGTTTTTCCCAAGTTGACTATGAAAACTAAGTCAGCTTTGGTAAAGCATGCAGAAAAAAGAACACCATTTTTCCACTTAGGTAAATTTCTGAAAGAGATTTATGTCAGCTTAGATATGAGCTGAGACTGCATTAATTTAACTGTAGCTAACATTTATTAGGTGATCACTTTGTCCACATAATTTTTTACTGTGAAATGAAACCATATCCATTTGAGAAGTTATTTTCCAACTGTAAAACAGCCTAAATCCATGTGGTTTTAAGGAGAAATTTTAAATATTTACTTTTAATGATACACAAAATTATGCATATGTAAATATACAAATAAGTTGTGGTAGATGGTATCTAAGATGGCCCCTAATGGTCTCTGCCTCCTGGTATTCACATCCTTGTGTATTTTTTTCCCCTTGACTGTGAGCTAGAGTCTCTCTTCTAAGGAATTAAATATTGCAAAAGTGATTGAATGTCACCATTGAGCTTATATTACAAAAAGCCTGCAACCTTCATCTTGTTTGTCCCTCTCTGTCCCTGTTTCTGTGTCTGTTTCTATGTCTCTCCCTTTCTCTCTCGATGAATGTTAGAGACTCTGAGTTAAGGGCATCTAAATAAACTATGCTCAATTTATGGGTCCACAGAATCTTTGAGATAATAAGTGTATATTGTTTTAAGCCACAAAGTTATGAGATAATTTGTTATGAGGTAATGATAATTAATAATTATTTGGCAAAATATGCATTAAAAGTTAACTTATTATAAATTTGTTCTTATTAATACTCATTTTAGTCACTACTATATTGGTATAAATTATATTTGATCCTCAAATCTTGAAATAATATTATTTTATTGGTTGATAGCTATTAGTAGTAACATGTTATGATGGAATATATCTCAGCTTGGTTTTTGGAAACAATGTCAAAAAAATTGCTTACAAGGAAAAATAAAATATTTCCTCCCACTTTCATTTATTTTAATTGGTCATTTGGTCCAGAATCAATGTACATATATTTTGGCTATAATTTGTTTATTTTATTATGGAAACGTTCTAAGGATTCCTGGGAGTATACATTTTATTCATAGATTAAAATTGCTTTATATAATTGGTTACTTTCTCTTTCTACAAGATACTTATTTAAATTTTGTTTTCAACAAAGTCTGCTTTGATATCATTGGGGTATTATAAATTTAATTATCATAAATATAAGCATCTAAAATCAAAGGATAATAGGATTTTATGATCTACATATTGATACTCTGTCATTTGAAAACCAAATTAAAAACAAAAGTAATTTAGTTTCATAATTGATGCTTGCACAAAAACAGTATTAAATGCATTACACACAGTATAGCAATGTAGTCCAGTAGACTCTAGCTAATTCAAATGAGAAACACCAAAAAAGCAGTCTTGATACTGGAAGTAAACTTATAAGCTATTCAATTGTATTATATTCTCAAAAAATCTAGTAACTAGATGCATAACATTAAAAATGGATTAGAAGAATGTAAGCATTGAGTTATAGAGCAGAACTTATATTCAGACCAAAATGAGTTGGAATATATTAGGAAATAGAGCAGGTAGGAAGACTGAAGGTATATTTTAGGTGACTACAATATGAATTCAATCAAAACATTATGTTCTTGTGTAACGATCAGCTTTTGTGGTTTAGGCTTATAAGGGGGCTATGCAGCCCTGCATACATTTTTGCCTATCTTTAGCAGCAAGACCTGCTTTTATTCGAAATGTCTAGAATGATTGAATCAGATGGTTTATGAACTGGAAGAAGAAAGGTTGTTGACTTTGGTAGAGGTGACTAGTCTCAGATTTGGTGAGACTTTACACCAAAGGCTGGGAAGAATGATAAAATTTCCCAACTGGCAACTCCACAAAAGCCTAGTGCACAACAGCAGGGGTGAGAAGCTTTGAGGGCATCAACCAGGGCATAGAGGGCATAGATTAGAGAATATGTCAATAATTTCTTTAGCTATATACTATATTTTATATAGATACTGTATACAAAACCTGTAGCATTTTTAAAACAAATATCCTAAAAATATAAATATTAGGTTGATTTCTGAAGTGTCTGAAATTATTGTTAATGCTATTAATTACTTATCCAGTAAAAAGAATATAATAAAATTCCTTCAAAAAAAGGAGCATAAAAAAGAACATAGGAAAAAAGAACCTATCTATTTGAAAAAAAATGGAAGAGTATATTTATTTAAAATCATACAGTATAGACTTTATCCATAATATTTACTATTACACTAGTCAGAAGGAATCACATTTTAGTTGGGTTAATTCAAAATGCATTGCAAACAGGATTTTTAATGAATTTAGTTGATGAAAGCTTTATTAGATTTTGTCTGTGCTTATTTATTGTACTTTCATTTTCTTTAAATTCTCACTGTCCTTCAGAAGACTTTGGGTATGTCAAAGGAATATTTTTCTGTTGCATTTCTTTACTAATTTCCATGAGGCCTGCATGAAAGACATAAAGAAGTGAAATTGAATGAAATAAAGAATATATCCAGAACAATAAAACTTGGCTCACAATTTAAGAAAAAGTCTCCAAGAAAAGATGAATATGTCCTCTATTTATGTCCACATAAATAGAGGACAAAAATGACAACAGATAAAACTGAAAATGTTACCCAGGCCACTATTCACAACACTACCCAAATAAATACTTTCTTCCTTCAGCTTAAATTCTGTCAAGAATAAACACTTGTTAATGTTTAATTATAGGGAGAAATATGAATACAGAAATGTATTTTTGGTAATAAAGGAATGTCATAGCATATATTGATCACTACAACTTTCTATTCTCTGAATTCTCTGTTATATTCTTTACTTCTTCCATAACCTCTGCATGTCACCAAATATTTATTGATTGTTCTATTTTGTATAAGATAGCCCATTTGTTGCCTAGTTGATACAAATTGGATTATCACATTTGCAAGAAGAAACAAAGTCAATCATATAATCCCCCCACTCAAAACGTCAGTGGTTGCCAGAATGGGTGAATCCCTTACCATGAGAAACATATTTTCCACTTCTGTGTTCATCTACAATCAATGTTTATCTATGTTTGTTCAATTTTGGTTACTTTTGAAACAAGGAAAATTCACAGAGCTTGTCTCATTTTTCTAGTTCTATGTTGCTTTGCAATCTGCTCCTATCTAAGTGATTTCACTTGTCAAAATTCTGCAACTTCAAACAGAAAAACAATTAAATACTTCAAAATTTATCTTAACTATTAAGTCCTATATGGCTTGTTTTCCCCGGACTTTTTTTTTAAACCAGGTGAGAATCCAAAGTAAAGATGCATGAACACTAGTTGACTAGTTTTTCTTATGATATTCAGTCCAGAAGCCAATTCTTTTGAAAAATAAATAACCCTTTATTTCTTTTAGCTGATTAAGTTACTGACTTTTAACTCTAAACTAATAAGGCATACATTCATTTTTAACTTGTTCTTCTCCTCTATATACAATTAAAAGCACTAATAATTCAACACAATCATAAAAAGACTCTGAAGCTTGAAAAGAAGAAGACGAACTAGCCAGGGACATCAAGACTTAAAGAGAAATACATGGATGACTTCTAGACTGGGTAGCAGTTTGTTAGATAACTTAGAAATGCCAACAAGTAGGGCGCCTGGGTGGCTCAGTTGGTTAAGCGACTGCCTTCGGCTCAGGTCGTGATCCTGGAGTCCTGGGGTCGAGTCCCACATCGGGCTCCCTGCTCAGCAGGGAGTCTGCTTCTCCCTCTGACCCTCTTCCCTCTCGTGCTCTCTGTCTCTCATTCTCTCTCTCTCTCAAATAAATAAATAAAATCTTAAAAAAAAAAAAAGAAATGCCAACAGGTATACACACACACACACACACACACACACACACACACACACACACACGGAAATAAAAGAAAAAAGAAAAGAAGAGTATATTTTATCTGGCTAGAGAATTAGGAAAGGTACATCTCAGCTGAACATAGGGAGAAGACCTACACTCATGTCAACAGCAGATCCAACCGACGTACAGCAATGTGATCAGCAGGACTCACGGAACAAAATAATTCTTTGTTCCACAGCTTCTGGTCACAGTGACCTAATCTTCCCATGGAAATGGCAACAGCAGGACCTGGGCAGGCCAATCCACTACATTGTACCAGAAAAGGTAGTAGAAGAGAAGCCCCTCTGCATGATTTCAAACTATATTAAAAAACTGTAGGAAGATTAAATAAATGAATAAATAAATAAATAAATAAATAAATAAATAAATAGCTGTAGTAATCAAAACAATATGGCATTGGCATAAAAACAGACACATAGATCAATAGAACAGAATAGAGAGTCCAGAAATAAAGCTGCACATATATGGTCAATTAATTTATGACAAAAGAATGGAAAATATTCAATGGGGAAAGGACAATGGGTTGGAAAAACTGACTATCAATATGAAAAAGAATGAAACTGGACCACTATCTTACACCACACACAAAAATAATTCAAAATGAATTAAAGACTTGAATGTAAGACCCGAAAACATAATACTCTTACAAGAAAACATAGACAGTAACATACTTAAGATTGTTGTTGGTCCTGATTTTTAAAAATTTGACACCAAAAGCAAAAATAAACAAGTTGGAGTACATAGGGCTCTGTGCTCAGTGGGGAGTCTGCTTCTCTGCCTCTCTCTCCTTCTGTCCTTCCCTCTGCTCTCTCTCTTTCTCCTCTAAATAAATAAATAAATAAATAAATAATAAATCTTTAAAAAATAAATGAATAAAATAACTCAAAATGGATTATAGACTTATATGGAAATTTAAAACATTTAGAAAAATGGTGCAAAGTTTATTTGAGAAAAATTACAAAACTCCAATGAAAAAAATTTAGAAATATGTAAATAAATGGAGAGCTTTTCCACATTCATGGATAAAAAGATTCCATATCACTAAGCTGTAAGATCTTTCTACCTTGATTTATAGATTAAATGCAATTGCCTTCAAAATCCCAGCATGTTATTTTGTGGATACTAACAAACTGATTCTAAAATTTATATGGAGATCTAGAAGAGCCAATACAAAACTGGAAAAAAACAAAAGCCAGAGGGCTGACATTACCCAACTTCAAGACTTAATACAACAATCAAGACAAGGTGATACAGGTGAAAGAAAAGACAAATAAATCAATGGAAAAGAATAGTCTTCAAATTGACCCACACAAATGTCGTCAACTTATCTATGACAAATGAGCAAAGACAATTAAATAGAGAAACCATAGTCTTTTCAATGAATGATGCTGGAATAAAAGGCAAATTTTCATTAACATCTTGCAAAAAAAATAAATCTAAACAAAACCTTAAACCTTTCACAAAAGCTAACTTAATGTGGATCACAGACTAAATGTAAAACACACAGTATAAAATTGCAAGAAAACAACATAGGAGAAAGTCTAGATGATCTTGTGTTTGGCGATGACTTTTCTTAGATACAACACCAAAAATAAAACACCAAATGAAACAAAAAGCGATACATTTGACTTAATTAAAATTAAGAACATCTGCTCTGCAAAAGTCACTTTTAAGACAATAAAAAGACAAGCCACAGAGTAGTAGAAAAATCTTAACAAAACACCTGAATTGTAGCCCTGTGAGAGAATTATAGAAATATCTTTGCAAAATACATACTTGATAAAAGACTGGTATCTGAAATATACGGAGAACTTTTAAAATTCCACAAAAGAAAACAGAAAGCCTAACTTAAACTGAGCAGAAGCTCTAAATAGACACATCATCAAAGAAGATACACAGAAGTTTATGCATATGAGTTGTTCAACATCAAATGCCATTAGGGAATTGCAAATTTAAATAATGATGATATATGACCACACACTTATTGGAGTGAGTAAAATCCAAAATGCTGACACCACCAAATGCAGTTGAGGATGTGGAAAAACAGGAATTCTCATCGTTGATGGAAATGCAAAACTGTATAGCCAATTTGGGACACATATGCCACTTTCTTACAAAACCAAACATATTCTTAATCAGATGACCCAGTAATTTCACCCCTTGGTATTTAACCAAGTAAGTTGAAAACTTAAATCCATACAAAAACACACAATGTTTTAGCAGTTTTACTCATAATTCCCAAGACTCTGAAGCAACAAAGTTATCCTTAAATTGGTGAATAGATAAACTGTAGTACATTCATAAAATAGAATATTATTCAATGATAAAAATGTATGAGCTATCAAGCCACAAAAATGCATGAAAAAACTTTTAATACATACTTCTAGGTGAAAAAGCCAATCTGAAAAGGCTACAGACTGTATTATTCCAACTGGATGAAAATCTACAGCGACAGTAAGAGGCTCAATGGTTGCCAGGCAGTCAGGAAGAGGGAGCACAGAAGAGTTTTGGGGCAATGAAACCATTCCATATGATAAATGTAGTAGTGGACACATACTTTTGTCAAAATCTAAAATGTACAAAATGAAGAGTGAACCCTAATATAACCTAAAGACTTTAGTAAGTAGTAATGTGTCGATATTGGCTTAACAATTGTAACAAATGTACCACACCAAAGCAAGATGTTAATAATAAGGAAAACTGTGAAAAGAGGGTGAAGGACCTTATGGGAGCTTAAATTTAGGCTTAACTTTTTTTCTATAAATTTAAACTGGTTCAAACATATAGTCTGTTAATTAAAACAATGATCATGGAACATAAGGAATAGCACAGAGGACCACAGGGGAAGGGAGGAAAAACTGAATGGGAAGAAATCAGAGAGGGAGACAAACTATGAGAAACTCTGGACTCCTGGAAACAATCTGAGGGTTACAGAAGAGAGGGGTTGGGAAGATGGGGTAACTAGGTGATGGGTATGAAGGAGGGCACGTGATGTAATGAGCACCGGGTGTTATAGGCAACTAATGAATCGTTGAACACTACATCAAAAACTAATGATGTACTATATGTTGGCTAACTGAACATAATAAAAATAAATAAAAATGAAAACAAAATATATAGCATATATTTGGGATCTGTGGTTAGGCTGACTTCAACTTGGCAAAAAAAAAAAAAAAATGACCCATAAAACCAAAGGTTGAGAAATCGGACCTCACAATGTTAAATATATATATGTATACACACACACATACACACACACAAATATATATTGCTCTGCAAAAGGCCCTCACTTGAGAGGAGGATGAAAAGACAGAGTACTTACTGGGAGAATCTGTTTACATATCACATATACAATACAAACTATTGCTTCAAATATAGAAAGTACTCAAAACTCAAGAGTAAATTTTTAAAAATCCATTTAGAAAATTGTTAAAAGACATGAACAAGTATTTCACCAAAAAGTATATACTGATTGTATAAAAGCACACAACAAGACATTCAACTTCATTAGGTATTAGGAGAATTCAACTTAAAACCACAATGAGATATCACTACACAGCTATCAGAATGGCTAAAATAAAAAATAATGATCACACAAAATGCTGGGGAGGATGCCAAGAAACCCTATCACTCATTGCACACTGCTAGGAATGTGAAATGGTACAGCCACTCTAGGAAAGAGTTTGGCGGTTTCTCCAAACATGAAACATACAATTTCTGTACAACCCAGAAATTTCACAATTGGGCAATTATCCTTGAGAAATAAAAACTAATGTCTACACATTAGGGAGAAAACATATAAATACTTAATAATAAAAAATTTAAAAATAAAAACTAATATCTACACATTAGGGAGAAAACATATAAATACTTAATAATAAAAAATTTAAAAATAAAAACTAATGTCTACACAAAGGGAGAAAACATATAAATGTTAGACAGCAGAAAGGCTTTGTGAACAAATTTTAATATGAACTTCATTTCTTATATCCCAAAACTGGCATCCAGCCAAAGGCTTTTCAATAGGTGAGTGGAGAAGCAAGCCATAGTACATGCATATCTTGGACTATTACTCAGCAAATGAAAAGCAGTCAACTACTGATATACGTAACTTGGGTGAATCTCCTCAGAATTATTCTGAGTGAAAAATCCATCATCAAAAGTTGACATACGGTAGGACTCCATTTACGTGACATTTTTTATTGTGGTTAAATATACATAACATAAAATTTACTATTTGAAACATTATTAAGTCTATGCCTTTAAGTTCATTTCCATTATTGTGCAACCAAGATCGTCATAGATCTCTAGGACATTTTCATCTTCTCTAACTGAAATGGTGTATCTATTACACATCAACTCCACACTCTCACATCTCCCCAAATGCTAGCAACCATCATTCTACTCTCTGTCTCTGAATTTGTCTACTCTAGGTAATTTATATAAATGTAGTTATATAACACTTGTCTTTGTGTGACTGAATTAATTCACTTAGTATAGTATCATCATGTTGCATTATGTGTCTGAATTTCACTCATTTTTGCGGGTAATATTCCATTGCATGTACATACCACATTTTGTTTATCCATTTGTTATGTAAATTTTTGAAATGAAAATAAATATATGTAGAAATGTAAAACTGATTAGTTGTTTTCAATCACTGGTGCTGGAGCTAGGAGCGGGGGAGGAAGTGGGTGCACTTATGAAAAGGCAACATGAAGGATCTATATGGTGATGAAATTGTTCTTTCTTTTTTTTCTGTGGTGGTGGGTACACAAATGTACAGATGTACAGAATTAAATACACACATATGTGCATGTGCACACACCCTCAGAAAAGTACATGTAAAATTGCAGAAATCTGAACAAGATCAAGGTCAATATCCTAGTTGTTTCCCTCTGTTATCATTTGCAAGAATTTATCATTAAAGGTATTTGGAAAACATGTACATGATCTCTCCATATGAATTTTGACAACTGCATATGGATCTTCGGTTATTTCAGAGTAAAATGATTAATTAAAAATAAAGTAGTTGGGGGCGTCTGGATGGCTCAGTCGGTTAAGTGTCTGCCTTCGGCTCAGGTCAGGATCCCAGGGTCCTGGGATTGAGTCCCACGTTAGGCTCCCTGCTCAGTGGGGAGCCTGCTTCTCCCTCTGCCTGCCGCTCCCCCTGTTTGTGCTCTCTCTCTCTCTCTCTCTGTCAAATAAATAAATAACATCTTTTTAAAAAATAAAGAAGTTCACATGTCTCATATCTTGTAATAATGTGTGGGTATTCTTTTTCACAGCAGTGCTTGATGCATCTGAGAACAAAGATTGGTGTGAAGCATTCACATAAGACTTGGGATCATAAAGCTTTCCTAGAAAAAAAGAGATGCTTGAGATATAGATTCAAAGAGAAAGTATTCAAGTGAATAATGAAAGTAAGGTGATTGAGGTCATTCCAGGCATAAAAAAAAAAAAATAACATGAAGAAAATCACACAGGCATAAAAGTGCATTTATTGAGGGAAGTGTAAGTAGCTGGTTTTGTCCACAAGTGATTGAGCAAAATAGAATAGATAAATGAAGAGGAGTAAAATAGGAATCAGTCACCTAGGATGTTTGGAATTAGACAGAACAAACAAACAAAAAGTTTGACCTGTACCCTGAAAGGCCCAATGAGCTGTTGAACAGTTTTAATGAGGACATGATATGATTAGATTTCCATTTTTGAAAAAAAAAAGATGATACTAAAAGGATTTAGAATGGAAACTTGAGGATTAGAGAAGAAACTATTGAAAGAAATTAGCACACCAGTGGACACAGGGAGTCAGAAATGGAAAATAGGGAAAAGGGTAAAATGGAATCTAGGAAGAAGAGAAAGGCTACGCCCTGTAGGACTTAGGGTACAACCTAAAGGAAGAAGGGAGAATACTTGCAGCCTAGAGTGAAGAAAAATTTGAAAAAAGAAAAGTGCAAGGGAGAAAACATATCAGTGTTAGACAGCAGGAGGCCATGACAGGCCATAACTTCCAGAGATAACCACTGCATTTGTGGAGTTAGCTTAGTTCACCCAATATACTGTAAATATTGTTTTCAAATCTTTACTTTTGTTTCATACTCTAAGAGCTCTAATCAGCCTTCACCAACAATGAAGCTATCTAATTCTGGGTGGAACCCCTTGACTATATGGTCTTTGGCTTAAAACACAACATAAACCCTCCACAATGATGTGACGTTCCTGAAGGCAATGACTCTCTTCTGGGCTTTAATACATTCTCTTTGCCATCGTAACTCTCATAAACCTACCACATTTCATTGAAAATACCCGTTTCTCTCACAAAACTGACCATTTCCCCTCACTTAGTATCTGAGATATGGAGACATATTCAAATTTGTTGTGATATTCCCAGAGACTCGACAGCCATTCAGTAATAATCTTTGGAACCAAACAGAATTGCTTGATTAACAAAAGACTAATTTCTACACCATAACTATAAAATGCTTCTAGCATGAAAACATTCATATTTTCTGTATCCTGTCCATAATTTAGCACATAGAAGGATTGATGAATTGAGGATGTGTGAATCAACACTATATTTTTACAACAAAATTGATGTCCTGTGATTTCATCTACTTTTAAAAATATTTAAAGAATTAGATATGCTTTACCTGTAGACTGTTGAAGAACATTATGTTGTAAAACAACTGCATAATATATGTATAATGTTAATCATCTCCACTATATAACTTAAATCCAACTGTTATTCAATACCTGTGAATGATTTATCTATATATAAATATTGTGCTGATTTTATAGCATATCTAAAAATTCCTACCAGGACATCTATTTGCTGCCTGGCTTAAATTATAGTATATATTCAAACTAATGCAAATGCATTTTCTTAAAATTTTTTGTTAACTCAATAATTACTTCCCACACACCTCTGTATTACAGAGATTTCAATGTGTTATTTCCATAAGCATTCTTAAAAATTCATTTCTTTTCATTGTGGAGTAAGAGGGGCAAAAAGTGATTATTTATAGTTAGACCACAATATGCATTATAGTGGAAACTTCTAGAGAATCCTTAGGATGAACAGTTCTCTCAAAAAGCTTAACTGATTTTTTTTTTTTTAAATTGGCTTACAAATTGCAAACGTGGGATTACAATTTAGGACAAAGTGATTTAAAAATTCATGCTGTATGCTTTCCATGGCAATTCCCACAGAAATGAAATCATGGTAGTTGTATAAAGAGGCAATAAGTCATTTGGCTCAGACACTTGGCTTTTGAAGCGAGATGTGATTTCAAGTGTCTATTTTGCCAGCAACTAAGACTTTGAACATGTGCAAGTAAAACTTTTTCCTTCAACTGTATAGTGGGCATACTAAAAGTTACTACTTCTAAAAGGTCTGTAAAAATTAAATAAAATGATGCCTGTTGAGGTTATAGAATGATTCCATGATAATGATGAAATCAACATATTTTAAGCTAGCTCACCAATTATTGTCATTATTAGTGTTCAGAATGTTCATAAAACTTATGCAAAACTGAGTACACTATCAAGAAAGATTTTGGAAGCCTCTTGAACATTTAAGGATAATTGCCTAGTTAAAAGATACATATCAGCATGGATGGCCATTTTATCCCCAATATTTTTAATATAAAGCAGCCCTCACTTTTCCATATCATAATAATTGAAACCCATGTGTATTGGAACCTTGTCCTCATTTTTACATGATTCCACAATGACTGGGCCACTGCAGCAGACACGTAGGAGCTAATTATTAAATTGTTGTTGAGTTGAATATTATTACCCTGTTTAAGTTAGGTGAAACTTTAGAAGTTATCTAGCACATCTTAATTCTTCATTTACTTTTTTCAGAATTGTTAGATACATAATAATAATAATGAATTACTAAACCGAAGTCATATATAACTTTTCACTTTTCTGTGTTTCTCTCCACCCTGGATAATTTCATTGTCTGATATCTGAACGGCTGCATCTAAGCAGGAGTCAGAAATATAATGTCTCTGCTATTGAACTCTCTTAACATATAGAATCATATAATTTAATCAGCTAGTATAGATTTCTTGTGTTTCCTTTCTAAACTGTATATTTGAAAACCCAATAGCATTATAAAAATAGAAATTTATGTAAGAGATGGATCAGGCAGCTTAAAGCCAAACCTCCAAAAAGGTTACAACTTAAAGCTGAATTTAAATTCTCTTACAGCATGTCTATGCTTTCATAATAATAATAGTAATAATAATAATATAATTCCCTTCATATTTTTGAGATCTTGCTTTCCTAATAAATTTAAACTGATGTCTCATTAGAAAATTTTCTGTCTTCACTGGAGACATTGCTGGATAATGTGAGAAAGCGACATGATGAAAAGTGTCAGGTTGACGGCAAGTTTTAAGTGTTAAGGAGAGCTCAGTCCCTTACCAGTTAAGCCATGTGAACTTGGCTAGGTTAAAAAAAAAAGTCAAAAATGACAATGTCATTTTGTTCTGTGTATATGTAACTTCCTTTAATTCAGTTTCTTAATTTCTAAATTGAGTTAAATATTTCCCTTGTTGTAAAGATTAAAGCTAAGGCAATATTAACAGGCTTGGAATATGTAAAGGACTAAATAAATAATAGCTATTTTATTAATTCAGGTATATCTCTATACTTATATCATTGTGCTTTACAAACTGCCATTTAATCCCTCCAAGATTAATTTAAATGCAAATGTTGCATTCAGATCTTAGCGGTTGTAGATTAGGGGGGAAAAAAAAGGTTACAGTTTTGAAATAATGATAAATACCCTATTAAGTTTAACTGTTATTTTCTAGGAAGCATGTAAAAGAGTGTAACAAGAACATCACCATAGGCAAAGGTCTATTAGCCAACTAGACCAATAAAAATTATACCTCTTGTCAAAATTAGAAGGGCCAGTAATCATTAACAAGCCTAATAAAGAATCACAGTATTAATTTAAAAGTTTATTTTTATTCACTTGTGAACCTTGATCAAATTCCAGAAGTCACATAAAGAAAATGGAAATATCGTCTGTCTAATCTCCCTGCCTCGTCTTATGCATAATAAGAATAGGGGTTGACTCTCCAGTCAGGAAATCAATTATTAGGCAGTGCAAACATTATTTTAATTTAGAATAAATTTGTTTCTAAAAGTTTATCCTGCTGTTGTCAAATGAATTCTTTCCTTCTCAACAATTTCCAAAGCCACAAAGCTACCCCCTATCTACCAGCAGCAAAATTTGTACTCAGGTAAGAGGGATTTAAAGCACAGGACAAAATACCTGCATTTCTGACCATGCCTTTTTCATTACGTTAGACAACCTGTGTTTACATTAGATTTACCTTTTTATTTCAAATAACTCATTTTGGCAGAAAAAAAAAAAACTAGACATGGATATGAAATTTCAAAAATACTTGGTAGATAAAACTAACTCATTAATATAATAGTCTGTAACTATCAGGCCCTGCATAATGCAAAAAAATAAAATGTAAAAACTGGAACCTAAGTTTGCAATCTCTTGTCTTTCAAAATACTTTATGGGAAATAAAATTAGGGAGGAACAGTAAAGATTAACCTTTTAATGGGATCTAGCAATATGTTTCAACACCACATGATAAAGATAGATTTATTGCAGTCGGCCTCAGTTTTGAGAAGGATGGTCTTCCTTAATTAAGATTTGTCCCATGACTTCTGCCTGTTCAAACTGGGAAGCTTGACATTAACTTTGAAGGCTACATTTTCTTACCATATCCTTCTTTCTTCTATTTTAAATCCTCCAGGGAAGCTACCACATTTAATAAGTCAAAAAGTTATTTTTTCTTTGATCATCCCTTACTACATTTTCCCCTTCTTGTTTCAGTCTCATCTTATCAGTATTGGAAGTCTTTAATGATATAATTAATGGGTAATAGGTTGAGAAGACACTTGAAAAGGCAAGGTATTATTTCCATGTTACCTGAATTCCTATTAATTATGTGATCCATTCTGTATAAATCTCTATACACCAGGACACCTAATCATAGAATATTCTCAGTAACATATTATTGGGATAAGATTATTCGATGCCCCCCAAAACACTACATTGACGATATAAATATCTAACATCTATTGAGAGTTTAGTATGAATTAGACTATACGCAGTAGTCAGCTATAAAGAGGTCCTTTAAAGCCTTACTTATGGCTGAAGAAACTGAAAAATATAAAGGATGTAATTTGTCCACTATCCTATAGTCAATAAGTGTTAAGATTTGATTGCAAGCAGTGTGTCTCCAAAGCTGCACTCTGAATTTTTATCCATTACTCGTGTCTAATCATGTGGCACACGTATCCCATGTGTGCCTCTCTCTCTATTACAGTGACAACAATGAACACATCAATATACGCTACAGATTCAATCTGTTCTTCAAACAAAGAGAAATTATCATGAAATTCAAAATTTTTCTAGATGTTTACTTTTGGAATTTATATATCTGTGTGCATACCCAATCATCTCAAATAGCATAAGGGCTACTTTTTAACATTGTTACATGTCTCATAAAATCTTTTATCTAACTCATTTTTCTCAATGATGACATATTATGGAAAAAGCTAAATTTTAAGTTGAAGTAAAATGTGGCGACACCATTTTGGTTTTGTAGAAGGTAACTTGTAAAATATTTTTCCTCAAAAACTTGACTTTTTAATAGTCTTTGAAAAATAATAAGTTTACATTTTTCCATAGATAAGGGAGATAAGAGTATACTTATTGTGGTGAGCACTGAGTAATGCATAAAATTCTTGAGTCATTACATTGTACAACTGAAACTAATATAACACTGTATATTAATTATACTTGAATAAAAAAAAACACCAAGAGAAAGTTATTTTAGAAGAATGGTCAATTTGAATTTAAATTTGAAATTTAAATTTGTTTCCAACACTCTGAAAGTAAATTAAACTTTATCACACTAGGCCATTGTTCTTTTTTTTTAAGATTTTATTTATTTATTTGAGAGCGAGAATGAGAGAAAGAGAGAGAGCACGTGAGAGGGGGGGAAAGGTCAGATGGAGAAGCAGACTCCCCACTGAGCAGGGAGCCAGATGCGGGACTGGATCCCGGGACTCCAGGATCATGACCTGAGCTGAAGGCAGACGTTTAACCGACTGAGCCCCCGAGCTGCCCTTAGGCTGTTGTTCTTTTAACTGGGACTGCTAGATGTCCACTGTAAGGCAGAGCAACATTAATGGCTACAATATTCTCTGAAAACTCTTACACTCTCTATTGAGGGACATAAATCCCCTGACAATCCATTTTATCTTAGCACAAAGTTTTTAAAATTTCCTTTTCAAAACAATAAATTCCTGCAATACTGTATGTGTTCTCTAAATCACTTCGTTTAGTGTTAACAGCCATGACTACAAGTTTACGCATCATTGGTTTCTCTGAGGGCAGGAATTCACTGTTTGAAGGCTTCAACTTTGGGACATATCCAAAGTGAACAAAATATTTGCTTGCTGGGGCGCCTGGGTGGCTCAGTCGTTAAGCGTCCACCTTGGGTTCAGGTCATGATCCCAGGGTCCTGGGACAGAGCCCGGTACTGGGCTCCCTGCTCCGCAGGAAGCCTGCTTCTCCCTCTCCCACTCCCCCTGCCTGTGTTCCTGCTCTCGCTATCTCTCTCTCTGTCAAATAAATAAATAAAATCTGAAAAAAAATTTGCTTGCTATTTTCAGTAATATCATAGAACAAAATCAGCTTTAATAATATAATATTAAATAGAAATTAGTTACAAAATATGTGAATCAATTTTGTATTTATTATAATTTTTGTTATATATAAAACATTTTTAAAGGACTCTCAAAATAGAAGTGTTTTATTTCCTTCTTCATTCTTTTTTTTTTTTATTTACTTAAGTTTTATGACACTTGCTTGGACTCTTAGGAAAGAAAAAAATCATTAAATCCTCTGACCCGGTGTTAGCATTATTGATAAAAGAAAAGAAAATGAATGTATTATTATTATTATTATTTTTTTACTTACAGGAAAGAGTAATAAAATGGTATTTGAAACAAAAGTAAAGAGGAAAACTTTCATTTTTCTCTTCTGGCTCAGTGATTGAAACATCATTTGCATTTGCTAAATGAAACATGACTTGGAAACAAAGCAAGAAGAACATGACAATGTATGTGAGATGTTGAGCTTGATTACTGCGATCTACTTACCAGTGCCACCTGTGGGCCTTTTTGTCAGAGGGCAGCACTGTTGCTTAGAGCACAAGTAGAAAATCCAACCATTGTGTGTGTGTGTGTGTGTGTGTGTGTGTGTGTGTGTGAGTAAATCAAGTATAAGCTGCACTGCACAGCACAGTATGCTCTTCAGCATCCTTGAGTATTATAGGATTACCCATTTCAAGCAATTTCAAGCTCTCTTTTCCTGTGACAGAATTAGATATTCCAGTTAGTGTTTTAACAAAGAGGACCCATTGTAGTTGTGACTCATTTCCTCTTGATTGTTTAACTCTGAAACTCCGATAAATGCCCATATACGTTTTTATCGTTGAAACATGGGAAGAGTCCTTAGGGATTTTTATTTGTTTTGTTACTTTGAGTACGGTTTAGATGTTATTTGCCTACTTCAAAATGACAGCAATAATTTGGAGATATTTGAAAAATACATATTTTTGATTATGAGGACACAATTAAAATTATTATGAAGTCAAAATGATTTGCAATTTAGAATTTCTTAGTTTCCATTCAGTCATAAATTCTTTATCTTTCTTATTTTTTTAAAGATGATTTATTAGAGAGAAAGAGAGAGTCGGGGGAGGGAGAGAGAGAATCTTCAGACTCCCCGATGAGTGTGTAGCCCAACGTGGGGCTGGATCCCAGGACCCTGAGATCATGACCTGAGCCGAAATCAAGAGTCAGATGCTTAACTGACTGAGCCACCCAGGAGCCCCATAAATTCTTCTTTAAATGTTTATTTAAAAAAAATATTAGTTCCGATAAATAAAGAAGCCCCATTCAACAACTCATTCTGCTGCATGTCTTAATGTATTTCTAAAATATGTGTAATAATGCAAACAACAGCATAGACCTTCTCCAATTTTGACTTGATTTTTTTATTGTTATATTAATCACCATACATTACATCATTAGTTTTTGATGTAGTGTTCCATGATTCATTGTTTGCATGTAATACCCAGTGCTCTATTCAATACGTGCCCTCTTTAATACCCATCACCAGGCCAACCCATCCCCCCACCTCCCTCCCCTCTAGAAACCTCAGTTTGTTTCTCAGACTCCATAGTCTTTCATGGTTCATCTCCCCTTCCCGTTTCCCCTCCTTCATTTTTCCCTTACTGCTATCTTCTTCTTCTTCTTCTTTTTTAACATATAATGTATTATTTGTTTCAGAGGTACAGGTCTGTAATTCAGCAGTCTTACACAATTCACAGCGCTCACCATAGCACATACCCTCCCAGCCACCCCATCCCTCTCACCCCCCACCATTCCAGCAACCCTCAGTTTGTTTCCTGAGATTAAGAATTCCTCATATCAGTGAGGTCATATGATACAGGTCTTTCTCTGATTGACTTATTTCGCTCAGCAGAATACCCTCCAGTTCCATCTACGTCCTGGCAAAAGGCAAGATTTCATTCCTTTTGATGGCTGCATAATATTCCATATATATATATGGAATATACTACGCAGCACAGTATGCTCTTCAGCATCCTTGAGTACTATAGGATTACCCATTTCAAGCAATTTCTATATATATATATATATATATACACCAATTATATACCACATATATATACCACATCTTCTTTATCCATACATCTGTCAATGGGCATCTTGGCTCTTTCTATAGTTTGGCTATTGTGGACATTGCTGCTATAAACATCGGGGTGCACATACCCCTTCGGATCCCTACATTTGTATCTTTGGGGTAAATACCCAGTAGTGCAATTGCTGGGTCATATGGTAGCTCTATTTTCAACTTTTTGAGGAACCTCCATACTGTTTTCCAGAGTGGCTGCACTAGCTTGCATTCCCACCAACAGTATAGGACGGTTCCCCTTTCTCTGCATCCTCGCCAACATGTGTCATTTCCCGACTTGTTAATTTTAGCCATTCTGACTGGTGTGAGGTGGTATCTCATTGAGGTTTTGATTTGGATTTCCCTGATGCTGAGCGAAGTTGAGCACTTTTTCATGTGTCTGTTGGCCATTTGGATGTCTTCTTTGGAAAAAATGTCTGTTCAAGTCTTCTGCCCATTTCTTGATTGGATTATTTGTTCTTTGGGTGTTGAGTTTGATAAGTTCTTTAGAGATTTTGGATACTAGCCCTTTATCTGATATGTCATTTGCAAATATCTTCTCCCATTCTGTCGGTTGTCTTGGTTTTGTTGACTGTTTCTTTTGCTGTGTTTGATTCTTAATAGAGGGTTAGTGATAAACAAGGAAATGAGCAATGTTCAGTATTACTACATTTTAAATGTATAGAATTAATTACAAATTCCTAACATTTAAATTGTTTTGGCTATGTTTTTTAAAACAGTCTTAGAAGACTGAATCATGGCCAGGCTAATTTGCTCTAGGCTTATTAGCTAAATCAAAAGTGAAACAAGCTGTATTAGACGTTGAGTTAAAAACAACTAATTGGTGAGCCTGTGTGGCTTAGTCGTTAAGCAACTGCCTTCTGCTCAGGTCATGATCCCAGGGTCCTGTGATCCAGCTGCTTCGGGCTCCCTGCTCAGCGGCCAGCCTGCTTCTCTGTCTCCCACTCCCCCTGCTTGTGTTCCCTCTCTCTGAGTCTCTCTCTCTCTGTCAAATAAATAAATAAAATCTTAAAAAATAAAAACAACTGAAAGTCTCTTATGGTTTTAAAAAACAAACAAACAAACAAACAAACAAAAATCAACTCCTTGATCTGCTTCTGTTATATTTTATTACTCTTCCATATGTTTTAAATGAAATAGATAATCTTATCCTCACTTTCCCTGGAGCAACTTGAACCTTTTCTGAGTATTAGTCAAAATAAAAGCATATCATTTGTTACAAGAGAGAGATCCAGAACTAGCATATCTGAATCTCAAAATTCTGTTTCTTTAGAATTACTGGTAATTTGGTAGAATTTTTTTTAAAGATTTTATTTATTTATTTATTTATTTATTTATTTGAGAGAGAGAGAGAGAGAGAAACAGCATGAGAGGGGAGAGGGTCAGAGGGAGAAGCAGACTCCCTGCTGAGCAGGAAGCCCGATGTGGGACTCGATCCCAGGACCCTGGGATCATGACCTGAGCCGAAGGCAGTCGCTTAACCAACTGAGCCACCCAGGCGCCCTTTTTGGTAGAATTTAATCTCCTAAATTCAGTCCTATAGTCCATCCTGATTCTTCTAACTTGATTTCTCTATTCTCCATCGAGCTATTTGTATTTTTCTTGAGGATAGTAAGACAAGGCTAATAAAGGCTCCTTAGGACCTGCCATATCATCTCAATAGGAAGGAAATGTTACGACCTCCATGCATACGGATGAGCAAATTTTTTTGATCAAGATTTGTGTTTGTATGTGGAATGTGTAAATAGTATAATCAGCTTTGAGCTTCTAAGCAATATTAAAATCAAACACTCTGATATAAACACATGGAAAAAGCAGAGCATAGCTACTTTAATATAATCTTCAGGGCCCAGAAAGGACAGAAAATTTGATTTTATTCCTTCTTGTTATCCATTTTATGTCCATCCTCGTGGGAGGACTTAGTCATACAACACATTTTGTTACCTGTGTCTACTTTTAGATATCACTCACAGTTCATGTGCAATCTATTTCAGTGTAAGAAAGTCTCTCTACCTGAAAGAACAGACCTTACCAGTTCAAATTTTCCACATCAGTTGGCAGTGATGTAGCCTTTCTCAGTAACTTAGGCACAAGATGAAATTTTGTAAACTCTCAGGGATATCATATTCAATTTTAACTGTTCGTAAACTTAGTACTAAACAAGAAAAGTAGATTTGTAGGAAAAGGTGACAACCTACATATGCTAATATTAAACACCTGTGTAGATCTCCAAAAGCCAAAAGTTGCTGACATTGACCTAATACCATTTTAATAATAACAGTAATAATAATAATAATATAATAATACAAACTCTCATTTAATCAGGGTTTACTATGTTCCAATGATTGTTTTAAAAAGTTCTTCATACATTAAAGCTTTCAACCTATAAATATAGTACTCTTTTTGCACAGATTAATGAAAAAGGAAACAAAGATTCAGCAAATGTAAACAATTTGTCAAGTTATCTAGTAATTGGCAGAATCAGGGTTCAAAAAATACATATCTGATAGTGTTAAGCTATCACTTAAGTAACAGAGGCTCAATGTTAACTGAAAATAAATATTACTCAGTGTTAGTTAATATACATAATAAATTGGTAGAAATTCTATGCACAACAATTTAGATATATCCACCATAGGAAAAAAATGAATGAAATGTTTTATGTATTGTGTATACTTGCAAAACTTCAGCAAGTCATATATTTAGTATATCAAAGCAATATTTTCACTAAAGAAAAATAATGATGCACTGCAATGGAGTTATTTAAAAGAATCATAGTGGTATGTTCCTGTTGATATGGGAAGACCCTCAAAACAATTATTATTATTTTTTAATCAGTCTTGAAGTAAAAGAACAATGCTGTCTGAGAAATGAAAACAAAGGTAAGCCTTACATTTGTCTGAATTAACTGACTGGAGAGAGTTTTCAAGCCTGGTGCAGGAATGTTGAGCCCTGAGTTGAGGAGGGGGAAGTGGGCATTTGAATAGGCCAAGGTGGTCAGAATTCACAGGGTTGATACCAAAAAAGAGAGAGCAATACACGGGGAGAACACTGGAAATCTGAAAAGGGCCCAGTCAGTGCATCCTAGGAATCTACGATGAGCACATGCTAGGATAAGCTAGTGTGAGGAAACTAGCTAAGACTGAAAATCCATCTAAAGAGATTTAACAATATCCAGAGCCCAAATAATAATTGGGTGGTACATCACACAAACCATAGGATATTTGATAGAATACACAGAAGTGTTTTACTACAGTAGTGAGGGAAATGAGCCCAAAACACTGATCTTGTCTCAACTAACAAACTTAAGGGGCCCAGAAGCATCAAACTCTAAGTAATTTAGCAAGATATAAGATTAAAGTTCAGAGATATTTACAAGAACACAAATATTCAGCATGCAGTAAAATTCAAAATGACTAAGACAATTATGTATTAGCAGGCATTCAAAGAAACAAGAAAATAAACCCCACAATAAAGAGAAAAATAAATCAAAACCAGTGTGGCAATGACCGTGGTAGTATAATCAGTAGATAGGAGTATTTTAAAAATTCATGTAACTGAATTCCATATGTTCAAGAGGGTAGAAGAAATGTAAAACAAGCTAAGTGTAGTTATGGGTCATATTTTTAGAGACCCAAGTTGAAGTATTAGAGATGAAAACTGCAATGTCTTAGGGGAAAATTATAATGAGTGGGATTGATATCAGATTAGATATCATAAAAGAAAAATACTGGTGAACTTAAAGACATAGCAATAGAATCAATTAACAAAAATGAAGAGCATAGATGAGTTGTGGGACAACTTCAGATGTCCTAGTTTTCATGTACAGAGAGTCATTGAAGGAGAAGGCTAAGAGAGGTAGGATGGAAAAATACTTGAAGAAATAATGATAAAAATAATTTTCTAAATTTTATGACAATTACAAACCCACAGATATAAAAGGCCATGCATTTGAATACCTAATTACAGAGCTTCAAAATGTAAAAAGTTGGACATACAAATGTATAAACTGAGTTATTTCATTAAAATAAAATTTAAGAAAATGCAGAGTGATGGGGATTTGAAAGAGAGATTACAAAGAGACATGAGGAAATTTTCAGGGCTAATAGATAAATTTATTGTCTTGATTGTAGTTATGACTTTGTGAATGGACACATAAATCAAAACTTACCAAACTGTACACTTAAATACACTTAACATATTTATTATATGTTAAATATACATAAATGATGATATTTAAAAATTTCAGTAGAGGTTTTCTGGGAGAAATAAAAAAAGCCTTTTGTGTGTGTGTTTGCTTGTATCTTTCTACTTTTTCATAGCTTCTGTGTGCTCTCTTTCTCAGTGTATATGTATACTAGATTATAAAATAATTATTAATAAGTAGAATTTGGAGAAACATACAAAGAAGGTAACAAGGAGATGATTAATGTCTGCAGAACTGAGTGCAAAAAATAGAATTATTTTCTGAGAAACCTATTCAAATGTAAATAAGAATAAAGTTTGTTAAATGTTAATATGAGCAAGGTGGAATATGTGAACATGAATATGTGGAAAGCGTTTAAATTTTCTTATTAATACAGTATGACTATAAGTGAAACAATTTGTGAGGGCTACTGAAGTAGTTGGGTTATATTAACAATTACCCAAGGTATCACATTCATAATGTAAGAAATTGTTTCTCAATAGAAATAGTGTTGCTCTTTGGAGACTTATGGAGTTTGGTAGACAGAACAATCAGGTAGAACTATTGGCATATAGTTAGTAGATTTTTGGGATGTTAAAAATTTTGAAAAGTAAAGGACAGTTATGCACAACAAAGGATTGACTTCTGATGTGACCTTCAAATGATCTACTTGATCATTATGGGTGTAAAAATTATCTGTGACTAAGATGTAAATCATTTTATGTATATATAAATGTAAAAGTTTTGTTTAGTAATACTTAGTTTTACATAAATACATCTATACTGTATTAATGTATATACTTTAATACTGTAATACTTTGATTTTCATAAATATATCTCCCATTAAATTTGAGGGAAGAATTTTAGAAAAATTAAAAAAAATAATTTTTAAAAATTTTTACAGTTTTTAAAAAATATTTTTAAAAATTTACAGTTACCTCTTATTTTGCAAAAATAACATTATCTATGGCCAAGTCTCTTGTGGTATTTAAATACCCAGTGCTGTACAATTGTATCTCATATATATTTGTAGCTGTAGCATTGTAGCACTTCCACAGCCTATTATATATTTCATGTCTATATCTTGTTACAAAAGTAAAAGTTTGAGTAGCTTGAGTAAAAGTGGCAAAAACCTTCATTTAAGGGGTTGAAATTTAGTTTTAAAATTTTACATGCACTTGAAGGTACTAATGCTCTACTCTGCCAACATATATTATTTGCTACTATTACACTAAATTCATGAAGATTAAGTGGACATTTTACAAATAAACATGCTTATACAGAAGTGTGTGTATATATATATACATATATATATAAAATACATATACATATGTATTATTCTTTATTTAAGAAGAAATATTCAAGCAATATTATTCTCTCCTCCAGGGTTAAAAAGTCTTTTTTAAATTTTATTTATTTATTTGAGAGAGAGAGAGAAAGCACGAGAGGGAGAGTGGCAGAGGGAGAAGCAGGCTCTCCGCCAAGCAGGGAGTCCCATGCGGGCTCCATCTCAGGATCCTGGGATCATAACCTAAGCCAAAGGCAGATGCTTAACCAACTAAGCCACCCAGGCACCCCATTAAAAAGTCTTCTAATCATGATGTTGCTTTCACTGTATTGTACTTTTGTTGAATAAGATGAATGATAAGGAAATACATAAGCCACATATCAGAGAATAATTAATAATGCTTGCTACACAATACATATTAGTATGGTGATGGAAGGAAATTTAAATGAAATAATTTATTCTATTCCATTGGACTATGCTATGGTTTCATCAAGAATCAACGGAATAGGGAAAATGTTGAAAATCAACTATGTAATGAACTGCAGTGAAGCAAAATTTTATTATAAGTAGAAGAAATCACACTGCATGATAATAAAGATTGACTGCTTGCATCTATAATCTTTGTAAGACAGGAAAAGTTGTGGAGAAAAAGATAATACTAGCATTTATGAGGGCGACTCAATAGTTTCTCAATTAGCAAAAATTTTAATGTTATTTATTGGGAATATATTTTTCTACTTACTGATGGTGCATTGGAAGAAATACTAGATATGGTTGTTAGCAGCATAGATGTTGGCCATCATAAAAAATATGCCAAGTGTTTCTAACAATTCATTATGTTATTTATCAACAATATTTAGACACTAAAAGTCATAGAGAAAAATTAAAAACACAAATCAAATAGAATTTTCAATACTACCAATATATTAAAGATGACTTGTCAAATAATTTTTTTCCTAAGGCTGTGAAACAAGATGAAAAGAAGTAGTCTACAAATAGAAGCAATATAGAATTGTTTAAAATGTCTGTTCATCCTGGAAAAAAAACTGTAGAAGTTTTTGATTCATTTATTGGAAAATGTCAACATTGGAAATAAAATATTCTTAAATTTTATAGCATATTTAGGTATATATATATAAAGTTAAATGAGTATCCTTTATGCTAAGTGGAAATAAAATTAA
Source organism: Eumetopias jubatus (assembly GCF_037043125.1). Classification (NCBI taxonomy): domain Eukaryota; kingdom Metazoa; phylum Chordata; class Mammalia; order Carnivora; family Otariidae; genus Eumetopias; species Eumetopias jubatus. The sequence goes on from NW_028274808.1 coordinate 67,392,558, forward strand.
TCTAGTTAAAGTGAAGATATTTATTATATCTTCACTTTATCTATATATAGATATATAAGTATATCTCTATATCTCTATATATTATATAATTTAAAAATTATCTTAATTTAAAAATTTTTCATTTTCCAAAGGCTTTCAGTGTTACCTTTACAGTTTTTGAAAAAGAAAAGTTTTAAAATTACTGATTTTAAAAATGTATTGCTCTTTTTGATGCTATTAAATTATATAATCACTAAATTAAAAGATTTGTCAGAACTTATATAATCACATTGAGTGATTTGCATTTGAAGCAGTTGTAGGACATACTAGCCAAAACTCAGGAAGAGTTAGTTGAGCCATAGCATAGTTTAATCATTGGAATAATAAAATGTTTTAGATACAGCTTTTTAAACTTCTATACACATTTCTTTTGAATAAATTTGTTTTCATTTCATTTCTAAATATATTATTTTAATTTTTTTTGTAAAGTGTACAATTACAACAAAAGTATTAAAATGAGCAGTAATTATAGAATGAAAGAGATTTGAGTCTCATTTTAGAAGACAAATTTGTTTTAAAAATCTTTTTTTAAAGATTTATTTATTTGAGAGAGAGAGAGAGAGAGAGCATTAGTGGGGGGAGGGATGGAGGGAGAGAAGAGAGAGAGAATCCTCAAGCTGGGCACAGAGCCAAGGTGAGGATAGATCCCAGGACTTGAGATCACAAACTGAGCTGAAATCAAGAACAGGAAGCTTAACAGACTGAGCCACCCAGGCACCCCTAGAAGACAAATTTAGAACAAATTTCCTCTTAATTCTCACTTTACAGTTGCACTCCCCTTCCTCCTTCTCTGCTGACTGTATGTTCACCACTATGATATTAATTTGGGCCACTATCTCCAAATCAGGAAAATTTGACAAAGGATAATTTGCAACTTCATGGAAACTTGAGATCTCCTCAAATTAACTCATCTAAAGAACTCTTTCTTCCCCTGTTCCTTCTTACTCATTTTTCTACCTTAAATCTTTCCTTGAGCTCCTTTGAATCCTTCAATCTTCCCAACTTCAAACCAGCACCTATTTTATCCCTATGTTACTCTTTTTCACCAGGCTCTCTTCCTACTGGAGCCCCTCAACTTCCTGTTAGTAATTCAGTTTCACACACAGAGGGCACTTGAAGGGCTCAGAGCTCCCAAGAGCAACCACCTGAGTCTAAAAAAGAAAATTTGAAACAGGATGGTTGTTCAATCCACTTAGATGGGAACTGGAGATACCCAGACAGTTGCTTAGTCTTGGTCTGTAACCCAAATTTTAGTCTACAGCCTCCATAAAAGTGCAGATAGAGAAAAAACAGTCCAGATGTCTCCTTTGTAAGTATTCTTGGGTATTTGTCATATTGCTCAGGTAACCTCAACTTGTTGTATCAGAGAGAAACACAATCCTGGTAACAGTACAAATTTGAAACAAAAACAAGACTCTACTCTTTTATATAAAACACAAACATCTGTATTTCTGTATTTATGCTTGACTCACAGCTAAAATTTTAAAATTAAAGCTATAAGCTCTCTGTGTCTGTCTGTCTATCTATGTGTATATATGTATATATGTAGGCTTTATGTAAGTAATATTTTTCTGCCTCTGGATGATGCTACCAAATTAGATGATAAAAATCCCTCATAGTAGCTCTATATATTGATTGGGTTAAAGATAAATAAGCACTATAAAAATGAAATATTCTTAAAATTCCCAGAAATTAAAACAGTAATAAATTTCTAATACTTTTTCAAAAGAACTGATACAAGCATCTCATAAATTCTAGTTCACATAATATAGATAATCTGCACCCAATGGGGCTAGTTTAATATTGTTAATTTAATAAAAAAATCTATGTATTCTTAGTTATCAGTGTTAAATATAATGCAAGCATGTATTTTTATTCTATTTGTATATGTTCCTCTTAAACTTATGCAGGTTTACCAGTTGAATAAATTAGCATTATATGTAATAAATGTTTAAGATTATATTTTATATATTTAACCAAACTAAATGATTACTTTAACAAACTTTATTTCAAAATGTAAATGTATTTTGTAATAAATCAATTTAAATATATTTTTCAAAATCTTCTATTAATACCTTACACTTGATTAAATTTAGTTAATCAATTGCATATTCATTAAATATCTACATCATTTCTTTTTTTTTTAAGATTTTATTTGTTTGACAGAGAGAGACACAGAGGGAGAGGGAACACAAGCAGGGGGAGTGGGAGAGGGAGAAATAGGCTCCCTGACGAGGGGAGGCCCCATGCGGGGCTCGATCCCAGGACCCTGAGATTATGACCTAAGCCGAAGGCAGACGCTTAACAACTGAGCCACCAAGGTGCCCTACATCATTTCTAAATAAGAGAAAACAACATTATGATGACATCGGTCATAATTTTAGTAATTTTAAAAAACATATCCTTTTGGTTTTAATTTTGCACCTATAATTTAAATCCAGTATACTCTGAAGAGCAGTTTTAAATTGAGGACTCAGGTAAATTAGATGAAAACTTTCATTAACATGCAAATGTTTAAGACATTTTCTTCACTGACAACTAGATTGTATTCAGTTCCCTAAATCTCATGGTTATAAATATGTCCCTACCCTCATATGCATGTTTTCCTACTAACTTGAAGATTTTCTTAGAAAGGGTCACTGCCAATAATGCTGCTAAGCTTAATAAAATGAGTATTTCCTACATGGGAAATTTCACTAATGTTTTCAAGTGACTATGGGATGCATTTCACTGGCAAACTTATCCAAATAGTGAAAACTTTCTCCACCCCCACCCCCGCAAAATACAGTGCCTGTATCATCCCTAGTCATCTGAAAAAGTAGTGAGAGCTATCAAAACGTGTACCCAAATTCAACTATAAAAATTAAAACTTGACAAACTGACAGAAAAAAACATAATCTCCCATGGCGTCAAGTTTTGCCTTTAACCCTGATTGACTGCCAGTCCTTTCCTGTTGTATCTCACTAACTGTCCCCATATTAAACAATAATTAACCAACCCATAAAAATCCCCTATTCTGTTCCCTATTCAAAGGCTCTGATCTAGTTAATTCAGACATTATAACATGCTGCAAGGGACTTTTCAATTTTACATTTACTTATCATGAAGAGGTTTTTCCTTCTCTTGTCTTCTAAATCACTCCACAGTCTAGAAACTGGAGACTTAATTCTCTGGAAGTGACATCACCCGAAAACTAGTCTTAAATCCCTTAAAAAGGGCTCTTAGCCCATCCTCCATAACGCCAATACTGCTGGCAAACTCTAGGTGACTTGACCTTAAATTCATTTCTCAACCAAAAAGGTACAAAAGCTACTCTTCATGGACATGCACTCCAATTGAAGACCTAAACCTAAGACTCTCCTGAGAGCCCTCAAAAGCAGATGATACCAAAAGATGACCAGCTTTTCCCAAAACTACAGATGCAGCAGAGGACATTACAGGAAAATAAGATTTCACCCACAATGCCAGAAAAATGCCCTTTAGGATTCCTTTGCTTACTTATTCTCACCATTTTCATTGTCTCTCTTTACTACATCCTTTTCCTTGTTAATTCCCTCCAATGTAACCCTTCTTTTCACGTAATTACCCACATGCAACAATTTCCTTCCATAATGAGCCTTACTATGTAGTGTCTATCTCTTCCTCCTTCCCCAATCTGTTTCGCCCTCAATGATTCCCCCATCCCAGCAAATATCCCAGAATCAATGGCATTCCTTAATTCCCTCAGAATAATTTCACAACCTTACTTCTGATTGCTCATTATGAACTCTCTTTCCCTTAGAAAACTTCAGTTTCCTACAAATTCTTATATCTATCTCAAATTTCAGGGCATTGAGTTAATATGTAGGGATTCTTGAGCTTTTCTCTCAAGTCTTCAAAAGAAATCCCCTTCAAACTTAATACCTTTCAAAAGAGCAATCTATGCTTCTGCTATAACATAACCAAGGGCCTTTTTGTGGGTTTAAGTATCAGCAATTACACTCTTTTCCCACCAACAATATTTACAGTGATTATGGGATGCAAAAGTACATATTCTTGGTCTTATTTTATGCATCTAATAGACCGATATGATCCTAAACAAAGTTTTCTCTGGTACACTTAGGTCTGTCCATCCTGGAAGAAACAATCTGAGGAATTTCCTATTCCCAGCTGAATAGGACATTTCCATCAAAAAATCTTACCCAACTCCAAAATAAAAATCCATTATTTCCATGAATCCTGGGTAACCTCTGATGAGACATACTTTATTTGTGGCAACCATGCCTATTAATTTGCCTGCTAATTGAACTGGGTCTTATTAGCTAATTGTACTAGTCCTTATCAAATATTTAATCAGGCTGCCTTCTTTTCTTATAATAACTACTCTGTTACCTTTGATTTGATGATCCAATATGTCTACACAAATAATTTACAGTTACAAATTTAGGTGCAAAAATCTAGCCCCAGTAAGACACTGTGACCTTCCTTTCTCATCAAGTTCTCAAGAAATCTTTAAATGAGAGTATTGAAGATTGGGAGTAAATCTCAAAGACTTGGATGCCACACAGCAGATCTATATGGTCAGCTTTCATGCCTGGCACTACTGTCATATGGGCTACTGAAAATGTTCAACAGAATTCCTGTATTTTCCAAGCTCCACTCTGGGTATTAGTCAAGACTATGGACAATCTTACCTAAACCAACAACCTCACTGCCAGAGAACTATCAGAACTCCAAAAATCATCCGGCAGCAGAGATGACTCTGGCCCAAAGGGAAACTCATGCAGTGGTTGGAACCAACCATTGTGCATATGTTCTCCAAACCCCCCCTGATGGCTGTGCCAACACCAAAAATATTCAGATCATACACCAGAAAGCCTGTCAGATTGGCCAATGCCATTCTTACTCTGCCTTCTAAGGATGCCAGTGTCTTAAAATCCTCTCAGCTGGCTTTCTTTCAAACTAAAATCTTAGTTTTACTTCTTTATTCATCCATTAATAGTTGCTCCTTTTATTACATTCCTAGGTATACCACTCATCAAATGCTGTATCTCCAAGACTCTTCAATAATTGTCAATTTGACAACATGCCCAGTCAATGACACAGCTATTTTTTTTTTTAAAGCCAACAAGAGTGTGTGGCCAACCCACCATGAAAACCACTTTAAGAACCTCAACTTCACAATGACTATTGAATCTCTAATAGTTTTTAAAGATGAACTTTATTTCTCTTAAACAACAGGGAGGACCAACCAATTGCCTCTTACTTTGCCACTGACTTGACTTGATCAGTCTTTGGTCAGGTTTCTCTCCTCCCATAGTCCCCTCAATATTGGCTCCCACCAAGTTGAAGCAAACACTAAGGTGTAGAACAATCGCTTTTTATAAGAATCATTTGCACAAGATGAATTATTTCCCATTAAACTTCCTCAGTGATGCTGTGTACAAACCCTTACTTGTTTGCTCATTTTTTTCTCAAATTTCCAGCTAGTGTCATCTCCTCCCTATAAAAGAAAAGCCCCTTTTCTTTCTGCTTCATTTTTTTAAAAGATTTTATTTATTTAGTTAGTTAGATAGTTATTTGAGAGAGAGAGAGAGATAGCACACCCGCAAGCTGGGAGAGGAGCAGAGGGAGAGGGAGAGGGAGAGAGAGAAAGAGAGAGAATCCCAAGTAGATTCCGTGCTGAGCTCAGAGACTGATGTGGGGCTTGATCTCATGACCCTGTGATCATGAACTGAGCCAAAATTAAGAGTAAGATGCTTAACTAACTGAGCCACCCAGGCATCCCTATCTGTTTCATTTTGAGACACATGCAGATCTTCAGATCAGATCATCCTCCTTGTTGCAATAGTTTTTTTGTATAAATATTGCTCCTTACCTAAGTCCAGATTTGATTTTGTTTAACAATATTATGGATATTAAGAACATTAACAAATCTCTGGAGACTTCCAATATTTTCTGTAAAGTTTTAATCACCCAAAAATTTACAGTAATAAATTTCTATTCACAAATATCCCTTTGATTTGAAAAAATTTCCCATTCAGCTCTTTATAATAGCAGAATCCAATTAAAATATGAATACATCAAAGAACTTTAATTATTATAGCACTCTTATTATGGTTTGAAAAAACAAAGGACAATTTTTGAGGGACTTCTAGCAAATTTGAACGATAATTTCAGGTGTAAGAGACATTGCAAATCTTTATTTATTCTAATTTAAAAGCTGATTACAAAAGGTAATATCAATATAATTTCAGAGTGATTTCATCTTATGATTAGATAAAACCATGGATACCTGACAAATATTTTTTGCCTATTTAATTAAAGTGACCATATATAATTTGGAAGTAAATATAGTAGAAAGCAACATACAATACTATTGTTAAAAATCTAAATTTTTTCGCAGTGAGGAAATTTTGTTTTTTGTGGTTTTTTTTGCGGGGTTGGTTTTATAATTACTGATGTTACAAAAACAACACAAATCACAATACTTGTAAAAATTTCAGAGACCTGAGGAAATCGCATAGAAGGTAAAGGTTATGTTTTTATTATCCATTGTTAAGATACTTAAAAATGCTTTAAAATTAATTTTATCTGAGAGAATGCAAAATTCTAAGTGCATTAATATATTATAGAATTGGATTTAGAAATTCCTTTTATCATTGAGCCTATTAATGCTGAGTCAATTTTACAAAATTTTCAAGGACTCAAGTATTATAAAACAAACAAACTTTACTTCACTTGCAACTTCTACAACTCATTATATAAAGAGCTTTAATAAGCTCTTTCATACACAGGAATGAAATGACATTTGACTATAAGACAAAACTAAACTATTCTTAATAAAAACTGAAGTTACATCCATTACTTTATATGTACAGTTGCATTTCTTTTGTGTTATTGCTCCTGGTGTTGTCACAAATATCCATAATAACTCTGCATTTAGCTACATTTAAAAAATGTTATTTCACTGTGAGGTAGTCATTGCCCATCACACACATAAAATTTAGCAATGTATCAAAACTGAACTCCCATAGCTACCATCTGTAAGGTTATTAGCATAAACAAACTCTTTAACAAGAGTCAAAATGATTGCCATTTTGTAATGTGTTAATGTAAAAAATATTTTAGACGTATTTCATGCATTTAATTTTTATAATGTATATTTAATGTTTATGTATTTAATATGTTCAATGGCATGTTTAATATGTTTAAGTATAACTAAGTATATATTTAATTAAAATACTATACATTTAATTTCGATTTACTTTATAAACATACATACATATATATATGTATGTATGTTTAAAAGACTTGGTTATCATGGCTTCAGGTTTTCATTTTACTTAAAGATTACCCCAGTTTGTAAAGATTATCCATTAATTTAATTGATTCAATATCAATTCCTGACTTTAGAGTTCAACAAGTCTCCTCGAAACTCTAGTTGGGGTAGCATACTAGAAAGTCTAATAATGAGTGATATAAAAGTACTTTTCAGAAATATAATTTGATTTAGTTTAACAGATAATTTTACATGTTTCAGAATCCTGAGGATTATGTGGAATGTTAGATTATCAGATCAGTAAAGTTACAAAAAAAGTTTAATAATTCTGATTTGTCTCTTAAGACAAACACAAATTTTATTTAAAAATAAAATATACACCTTATACTCTGTACTAATCAAAACAAGTTTAATACAAATAGCTGCATACATTTTCAAACAAACAAACAAACAAAAAACTTAAATTATTAAACTAGTTTAGTCTGTCCAAGGATTCAACTTATTATGTTTGATTTTTTACATAAAAGTATTTATGAGCTAGAAATTTATGTATAAAGAGAATTAATTTTTCTTAAAAGTCATCACATTTTAGAAATTTGGATAACATTAGATATATGTCTGTTTTTATAAATCAATTGGAATACAAATTCTTTAGTTTAAGACAGTCTATTACTTGTTAATATTTCCCAAAGGTGAAATTGTTCATGCTCACGTATGAGAGGCAGAGGTTCTGTTACACACAGAGTGGATACCTTCAATATCCTCAGTTATGGGTCATGAGTATACACAAGAAATCATTGGTCTAGATTTGAGAGACTGTTTTTTGATCCAACTAGCATGAAATATATTCTTATTTGACGTCAGCTCACAAATATTCTAACAGAAAAATAAGAAAAAAATGAACAAATGGAATTCTTGTATTGTCTCTTAATTTTTATTCAATAGATTTTTATTGTCCACCCAATAGGGATCACCAAATGGTCAAATCATAAAACCAAGTTCTTTGTCATTGCTGCCACTGCTGGGAAATGATTTATTGGCTGGTTGCATTAGAACCAGAACTGAGCTTTGCCAAGAAATAGAAAATAAAAAACAATAAAAAAAAAACTCCCATAAAATGTGGGAAAAGGGGAGGGATGGGGAGAGAGAGAGAAAGGGAAAGAAAGGAAGAGAGAGAGAGAGGGAAACTCAAGTTCCAGTACTTTTGGAGAATCATTTTGGAACAAAGAGAAGTTGTTCTTAGCTATAAATATCCCAGGAGGAGCACTTGTTATTTAATACATTTCACTGGTTCTAGAAGGTAGGATTACTTAAGCATCTCAGGTGAATCTCCAACACGCTTAACATGTATATCTATGAAATTACAGACAGGATATGCAAATATAAAATTAATATCTGTCAAATATTTTATTAAACTTATTAATTAATGAGGAAACCAGTAAGATGATAAGGATAGTTCAAAAAAGATACTGAGGACTGGAGATTTAAACATTCAGTCATCTTAATGATGAAATAAACTTCCTAATTGATACAAAACTTCTCAATATCCAATAGGAAAATAAATCTGTAATCTATGTGATTATACCCTCTACTGTACATTATAAATTAACCTGTTAATTTTAGAAAATTTTGCCTCATCAAATGATACATATCAAGGAGGTATTATCCTAGAAAATTAATTCTTGGCTGACCATTAATCAATGACATGAAAAGAATATGCATATATTCATATATTTTATTTCCTAGTTTTTGTTAATATTTCTTAACATCACTTGATTATGAATTAAAGCCTGAAGTTTACTACTGTTTTTACTGGTTGTTATCAACTAATGGTTGATACCTACTAATGTTTCCACCATTTTAGATCCACCCCTTTTTAAGAGTATTTGTCAGCATTTCCTATACCCTGAACTTAAGACAAATAAACCCATCTCTCTTCATGATCTTGGTACTGAATTATGTGTGTCTTCTGTAAATCCAGCTGTTGTAGATTATTTGCCTCTCCTCCTCATTTTTTTTCTAGGATAATTATTCAGCCAGTTTTGTTGAAGATGAACATATTCTGGTGTTCTGTTATCGCTTTCTTCATTGGTGGTGTTTTTGTTTTGTTCGGTGTGTTTTGTTTGCTTTTCATATCTATTTGTTCTTTTGTTCCTCTAAGAGGAAATAGAGAGTTTCAAATATATTGTACCATCATTATTTTTCTTGATTTAGTACTTTAATATCTTTCACATATTCAAGGTTTTCATGAGAGATTATTTTGGGGAAATAATTTCCTCTGCCTTATCCTAAATAAGGGGAAATATTTTTGAGGTTTCAGAAAGACAATTTAGGCCCTATGAGAACTAGTAAAGTAACATATTCTTACATATGTTTATCATTTTATTCAAAAGTATTTATTAAATATCTACTGATAAATATTTTTTTAAAAAGTCAGTCTGATTTCTTACAAATTTTTATGAATTCCATTGATAAGTAAGCTAAACTGACTGAGATCAAATTAATTGACAGGTCCAAAAAATTCATGTTTATTGAAGATATCTCACAAAGTATAGAGTAACTGGGAATATTGGTCACAAGGAACAATAGCATTTTCTCTTCTGTTACTCCTATAAAAATCTCTCTCATTAAAAAAACTCATTTACATAAAGCCAAATAATCAGAATATTTAAAATCTTGACTATTATGATGTTGAAAATAATTTTTTTGCAAGAATGTCTGAAATACCATTGAAATAAGTACATCATCTTTTCTAGATTCATACTTATTTATAGCATTATAGTTTAGTAATGTTGTGTACCACTGATGAACTGTAATGCTATAATCTTTCAGTATGAATTTGCTGCCCTGATGGCTTAAATATAGCACCACCTTTAAAAAATAAACTAATTTTAAAATAGTGAAAATAAAGAATACTCTATGATAATAGAAGCTCCCTAAGTAAATAAGATTCATCTAATCAGTAATTTAAATACCTTCCATATGCTTATAAAATAAATATTTGTAAATACCACTAAATTCATTTTTCCCCAAAAGAAATTTTTTAAATACTATTAAGTTTGATACAGAGCCGAGCACTATTTATTTTAATCAAATTTAATATAAACTAAATAGCTGCAAATTTATCTCATTTAACCTTACTGCATTAATTAAGTGAAAAATTATATTTTCTCACACATCTGGAACAATTCCTAACAATGTCCACATGAAAATTTCTAAGTGCTTTGTACTTTCTGTTATTCCCATTTGAATGTGCAGTTTCAATGGAGGAAAGCTGGAATTCTATCTATGCAATGAGGGCCATTTGTAGCTTCACATAATAATACTTGTTTTCTTGTATTTATGGACACACTTAAGATACATTTCTGTTTTTATTTTTTTGAATTTAGAAATTATTAAAACAGTGCAGAATAAAAATACTGATAGAGCTCTTTTTCTCTTAAGACATTTCTAAATCACAAGGAAAATTAACACTTATTTTTGTGTGTGTGTGTGTTTTGCAAATTAAAAATTTTATTTATTTATGGATTATTCTAAATCATTGATTCTTATCAGGCGGTCAGGGCTGATTTTGTTAACACTTACTTTTAATGTGATATTCCTAGATTCTAATGAAATTCTGTGTCTTAAGCCACTTACCACATATTTAGTTCATCCCAATAGTTAATAGTTTTTGAAAAAATATCCAAAATATTTGTTATTTGATGGATATATTTTGTGACTAGATTAATCACAAATCTTTTGTTTAAGAAGTTTAGTTAAATGTATTTTATATTACTTTCAAGATACTGTCATCTAATAAATAATTTGTAACCACAAATATACAAATAACTTTTGCAAAAAGTCTGCAGAAATGGTGAACCTAATACAATATACAAGCCAACATGATCTGTATAGACCCAGTGGAATAATTTGCAAATGCTGCACTATTGATTTACTATAATCCAATCTTTCTTTCTGCATAAATCATAAGCAGGGTGGTTTAGCTTGCATCTACATATGCAGTCATCCTGCCAAGAGCATTAACTCTTTTTTCCTAAAAGTTAAAATCAGTTGATCCGGACAGAAAAGCATGACTTTTGATGATAAAATACTCATGTATTTTTGTCCCGTACTTAAAATATTTACCTAGCAAAAAGCATGACTTGAAGTATGTTTAAAATGATTTATACAGATTATTAATTTCTCTATCAGATATGGCTAACAGAAAATATTGGAAAAGTTAGCACATGATAGCGAAAAATATTTTCATTTATTTTTTTCTGGTTATAAGAAGCAGCATTTTTCACAGTACTCATATCCGATAAAGGCTAATATTTTTGGAAATTTTATTGGCCTTATTTAATTTCTCACCAATTCTAAGACTGGAGGAAGTTATCTAAATATAAGTGATTTTCATTCTGCAATATATGCATACATCTAGTCATTAAGTTGTCAAGACTTTAGCTAAGCCGCTCCAAGGTATTGCTGGCTTGGTTTCCGTTTTGTTTGGCCAACCTGCCAGCAGGGGCCTCACGTGAGCACATGCCCTAAGATAGCACTCCACAGTCACAAGCAAATTGTAAGTTCCTGATGACTTCCCCATAGGTCCTTGTGATAAACAATCTCTTATGTCTCTCAGACAGAACCTTTCCTTAGTGGGCTCCTTAGATAAGACCTTGTGGAGTTTACCAAGATCTTGTTTTTTTTATTATTTTAATTGACTAATCTGGCCTTAGCCTGGGAACCCTAAAGCATCCAACCTAAGGACCCTAATAAAGGCATGTGCCTCAGGTCCTTCTTCCTCTCTGCCTGTACCCTGCTTTGACCTCTTCATTAGGCCCCTCAAGGTATGCTGTGTACTTCCTCCAGGACCTGTGAATAATAAACTCCTTTTTCAATTCTCTTGTGGCCTTTTCTTAAAACCCATGGTTCACTGTGTGACACCCCAGGCTCTACTTAACAAAGGTCAATTTATTAAAGCCACAATAATGTTGTACACCTTAAACTTAATATTATATGTCAATTATAGATCAATAAAGATGGGATAAATAAATAAATGTGTTTAACTCTGTTCTTTTAAAAATATATAGCAGTATTTCTCTATATTAATAAGGAAAAGTGATAGTAAAGATAAATAATATTCACTGAGGCCTAACCATATATCAAAAATTATACTTGATACTTACAATTTTAGAATGCAATTTGTACACAATATGAAGTAGAATTATACACTCTTCCTCCATAGATTACAAATGGGAAAGCTGAGTTTTATAAATGTTACATAACCCATGACAATAGTTAGGAATGCTTTTTAGGGGGCGCCTGGGTGGCTCAGTCCGTTAACCATCTACGTTGGTCTCAAGTCATGATCCCAGGGTCCTGGGATGGAGCCCCGCATCGGGCTCCGTGCCCAGCGGGGAGCCTGCTTCTCCCTCTCCCTCTGCTGTTCCCCCGGCTTGTGTGCTCTCTCTCTCTCTTTCTCTCTCTGTCAAATAAATAAATATTTATTTATTTATTTGACAGAGAGAGATAGAGACAGCGAGAGAGGGCACACAAGCCGGGGGAGTGGGAGAGGGAGAAGCAGGCTTCCCGCGGAGAAGGGAGACCGATGCGGGGCTCGATCCCAGGACTCTGGGATCATGACCTGAGCCGAAGGCAGACACCTAACGACTGAGCCACTCAGGTGCCCCAAAATCTTCTTTTTTTTTTTAATAAGGAATGCTTTGTTAGTGGTAAACTTTCAGTTTTATTCTAATCTGAAAATGTTACATCTTGTACCCCACCTCATTCTTAAAACTCTTAAATTTGAATATACAGGAGATAGAATTTTAGAAAGAAGGATATTTTTCCTGGGAAATTTAAAATCTTTATTCATTTTTCTAGTATTTTCTGACAAGAAGTCAACTATGAGTATAATTTTTTCTGAACTTAACTTGATAAGTTTTAGGATAAAGATGATATTTCCTCAACATTTTAGTTATTATTTAATTTTTCTAGAATACTGTTGCTGATGAAAACTTATTTTTCAGTTCAATATTCTTTCATAAGTAATACACATTATTTTTTGAATATCTTAGATTTTCCTTTATGCTTCGCAGTTTTATCAGAATATTTCTGGATATTCAGCTCAATATTCAGGTTTTCTTGATATAAAGACATGTATTTTTCCAGTCATAAAAAATTATTAGCTATTTTGGCTTTGGATAAATTCCACATAGACTTTGTGGGAACTTTTTATTTTACTCTACATGCCACTTAATTTCTTGCTCTGTTCGTTTAGTTCATTTTAACCTCTTTAGTTTTTGTTGCTGTACCCCGGTTATTCCCTTCTATAAATCTTGTGATATTTATTTTATCTTAATTTCTATTGTAGAATATTAATTTTAAAAGAAAACCATACATACATATAATGGAGTTAGAAAGAAGAAAATGAACTCTTAGAATCTACAATTCCAAGAAAGAGACATTTACCAGAAGTGTAGCATCTAATCCCAGACCTCTCCTCTATCTCAGCCTCGGCTTAACTATGTTTCTACAGTTGGAATCTGTAATTAATTTTCTGTTTATTCTTCTCTTATTTTCCTTTTAAAATATTTTACTCACATAGTCATATATCTATACAATGTATATCGTTTCTCATTGTCAGCTTACTACAAATGATTAATTGTTTTAAAACTTGATTTTTCACTTAGTATTTTGATTATATGATTCACTTATTATTGCTTAGATCTATTATTCTTTCATTGCTCAAAAATACAGATTTGTTTCTTACATCTGGTTACCTTACCGAATTCTTATTATAACTAGTGACATGTTTTCTAGTAACTCTACCAGTATTTCTAGTCATCTCTGTGTTGATTTTTTCCATATTTTTTATATATACAATCATAGCTTTGCAAGAACCAGAGCTTTCTTTCCTTTCCATTCTTTAGATTATCACTCCTCTTTCTTGGTTCACTGAGCTCCAGATGATCTTCAGGACAAAACTGAGTGGTAAGAATGATCGTAGGTGATTGTTTTTTCTTTTTTCTTAAACTTACATGAAAATAGTTTTTTTTTTATGTTATGTTAATCACCATACATTACATCATTGGTTTTTGATGTAGTGTTCCATGATTCATTGTTTGCATATAACACCCAGTGCTCCATTCAGTACATGCCCTCTTTAATACCCATCACCGAGTTACCCCATCCCCCCACCCCCCTGCCCTTTAAAACCCTCAGTTTGTTTCTCAGAGTCCATAGTCTCTCATGGTTCATCTCCCCCTCCAATTACCCCCCCTTCATTTCTCTCCCTTCCTACTATCTTCTATTTTTTTTAACATATAATGTATTATTTGTTTCAGAGGTACAGGTCTGTGATTCAACAGTCTTACACAGTTCACAGCACTCACCATAGCACCTACCCTCCCCAATGTCTATCACCCAGCCACCCCATCCCTCCCACCCCTCACCACTCCAGCAACCCTCAGTGAAATAAGTCAATCAGAGAAAGACATGTATCATATGATCTCACTGATATGAGGAATTCTTAATCTCAGGAAACAAACTGAAAATAGTTTTATTTTTAGTTTGAAGGGTTGGGTTACAGTTTTCAAGATACATTAAAAAAATGTTCTTTTAGGGGCGCCTAGGTGGCTCAGTCATTAAGCATCTGCCTTCGGCTCAGGTCATGATCCCAGGGTTCTGGGATCGAGCCCCCACATCGGGCTCCCTGCTCGGAGGGAAACCTGCTTCTCCCTCTCCCACTCCCCCTGCTTGTGTTCCTGTTCTCACTCTCTCTCTCTGTCAAATAAATAAATAAAACCTTTTAAAATATGTTATTTTATTACTAATTTACCTTTAAAAATTTTTAATAAATATCTCTAGCTAATTGTACTACAATTGGTATACATTTGATATGACTTCAGTCCTTTACAATGAGTTGTTATTTGAAATCACTTTTTAAAATATTTTACATGTTCTTAAAAAGAACATATGTTCTTTAATTCTTATATAACAATATTCTGTATATGTGTATCAGATCAATTTTATTTATTTCTATTCAGCAATTCTCTAGCTTTTCTGATATTTCCTGTTTGCCTTCGATTACTGCTGTGTATAATTTCTGGTCATTTTACTAAATTCATACAAAGTTAAACTTGTTACATATTCTTGGTGAATTGAAACATTTATTTTTTGAAATCACCTACTTATATCTGGTTAAGTTTTGCTTTAATTTCCATTTTATCTTGACATAATGTAATTACCTCAGCCTTTCTATATGTTCATCTATCTATTGGAAATAGCTTTCTTTATTGTGTGATTATTTCCTTGTTAAATGCATTTATTTAACTTTTTATCCATTTAGACAATTTGTGTTTTACTGGAGCATGCACCCATACATAATTAGTGCTATTACTGATATTGTGAGATTTTATTGTACTTGCTCTGCCTTTTTTTTTTTTCCTTTGGTATAATCTGTCTCTATTCATTTCCTCTGCTTTCTTCCTTCTTAGATCCACATTTACCATACCACATTCCCTTCCATTAGCTTAGAAGCTATATTTCTTTTATTGTTTTTTCTTGCAGTAATTAAGAAAATACGTTATATGCATCCCTTACTTATCAAAATCTACTGGCACACTCATTCTTCTTGCAGATCATAAAAAAGAGTTTGGAGCATGTTAGCTCCATTTCTCTTCATCCCAAATGTTTTTGCTATTCTTGGCATGTGTGAGAGTTAATTTTATGTGTTAACTTGACAGAGCTAAGGGATGTCCAGAGAGCTGGTAAAACATTATTTCTGCGTGTGTTTGTTAGAGTGTTTCTGGGAGAGATCAGCGTTTGTTATCAGTAGGCTGAGAAAAGAAGATCGCCCTCACCAATGAGGGCAGGCATCGTTGAGGACCCAGATAGAGGGGGAAAAAAAAAAAAAGGCTGAGAAAGGAAGAAATTCTCTCTGTCTCTCTTTCTCTCTCTGCCTCTGGCTCTCCCTGTCCTTCTCATCTCCTCTTTCTCCCTCTCTCAGGGATGTCCATCATCTCCTGCTCTAGAACGTTGGAGCTCCTGGTTCTCAGACCTTCAGACTTAAACTGAATTACACCACAGGCTTTCTTGGTTCTCTAGCTTGCAGACAGCATATTGTGGCACTTCTTGGCCTCTATAGCCATGAGTAAATGTCTATAATAAATCTCCTTTTTCCATGTATATTTGTATATATATCTTACTGGTTCTGTTTCTCTGGAAGACACCAACCAATAGAGTATGCAATTTAATTTATTATCCATAAAGTGTTTGACCCCAAAGGATATTACTATTGCTTTGTAGAATCAATATTCACTTAGATTCTCTTGCATTTTTATTACATTGATTGTTCTTCATTTATGTGTGTGCGTGTGTGTGTGTGTGTGTGTTCTTCATTTATTTTTACATCACTAATACCTTATCTGAAAACAGTGCTTTCTGCTTGAATTTATCGAACACCTTCAGAATCTGCTGGTAGTGTATTCTTTCTTTTAGGTTGCTAGAAAATATCTTTGGCTGATCTGAATTCTTGAAGTATATATTCTTTTTCCTTGTAGATTATCTATAAGGATCCCTATATATCTCTATATTTAGTGTTTTGAACATAGTCTGCGATATTCTGGCTTTAATTACTTCTGATGAAAAGTCGGCTATTTGTTTAAATTTTGCTATTGAAATACAACCTCTTTCCCCCCCCTCTAGTTCATATGTGATTTATTTAATTTTTCTTTGGATTTCTACAGTTTCATTATGATGTGTTTGGTTGGGATTTTTTTATGCTTATTTGGGGCTGTTTGAGCACCTCGAAACTGTGAATGGATGACTTTTAACTGTTTTGGAAAATTACTGGCTATTAGCTACTCAAATATTTCTTTTACTCCATTCCCTTTCCTATCTTGCTAGGTCTCCAATTGAATATTTGTTAAACTCTACCTCCTATATCTGTTTTCTACTGGTCTGCATTTTTCATCTTTTTATGTTTGTGTTACTCATTCTGTATCACTTATTTTGACTTATCTTTCTGGCAATTAATTCTCTTTCCAGATGTGTTTAATCTGCCAAATCCATTCATTGAATTATGTTTTTTTTGTTGTTGTTGTTGATTTTCTTTTTTCTTTTTGAGAGGCATGCACATTTTTTATTATGTTATGAATTGTTAATGGCAATTTATGTGTTTATAAGTTTTTATAATTTTTCTTGCCTTTTTTTGTCCAAATCTGATGTCACTATTTTTTTTTTAAATTTCCAATTATCTTTTGGATATTTCAAGGTTACCTATCATCTCCTTGTAATATTAAGCATAGATTTATGTCTAGTTTTCATTATTTAGCTCCCTAGAATTGATTATGTGCTAGACATTTTATTTGAAACAAATTATTTTTGAAATCATTTGAAAACTATCATGAAGTTTTATTACTTCAGAAAGAATTCTTTTCGTTATATTCCAGGAAACTAAAACCCATTGGCATTACTGTATTGCCTTATCCATTTCCAAAGCATAAGGTTTTCCAGACAACCCATGTTTCTTAAAACCTAAAGGCAGGTCGTTTGAACGTTGGTTTTCATCTTGTTAACATTTTAATCTAATGTGTCCCCCTTATGATCCTCCAAAATCTTTACATGACATGGTCTGTAACCATAGGAGATCTGTATTATTCCCTTGCCTGAAGGGTTTTTAAACCTGTGGCACAGTCTCTTGGACATGTCCACTTATTTGAGAATAATTCCGGGGCAAAAGCCAGAAGTCAGCATATTGGCAGGTGTAATTAACTCTGATCATCTCAGAAGGAGGTAGGCATGTTGTTACACAGTGAGGGCAGAGAGGATATGTATAGCTATCATCCAGATAATCCACTTTGGTGCATACTGGTATACACTGTCCCAGTTGTGACTATAAATGAACACCTTCATTAATCTCAGCCTAAGAAGGACATGTCGACCAGGGTCTCCAAACCCTTAGGGATGGAGGTCTAGGTCAAAGCACCAGGGAAATCACTGACACTGGCAAAAGTATAAGCTGAGTTGAATACAGTAGAGGACAGAGATGATGAGTAGTCCACTGGATGGACTTTGAGGGATACAGAGATGTGTTAACTAAATCTGCTTTTGAGGAAGGGCTTGTTGTGCTAGCTGTCAGCAGACTGCAGCAGTCCGTTCCTTTAGAATAGCCTCAGCTTGTCCCAGTGCAAGCCATATTTAGTGATTGATTATGGTGCAGATTGTAAGACTGGTCATCTCTAATGAGTCATATACACTCCCAAATTTTCTGTAAGGTTGGCTGAGCTTTTAATCTGGCTTATATTGCAGGTAACTTTTACCTTCTCCCAAATCTACTTCTGCCTTTTTCCTCCCACAGGTGTTGATGCTTGATGAATAAATACAACACACGCCACACTCCATCTCAGCATCTGCTTCTGGAAAGCTCAGCCTACAAAAGAATTCATAATGAAATGAGGGCCCATTTATATCAGTTTCTACCGTCTTTTTGTCAGCAGTCTTCCACATAATAGTACTAATATTATATATAATGTAAACAGACACGCCCAAAAAAACCCCTCAATTCCACCTAATGCATCCCTGTATTAACATAGCTCAATAATTAATTAAATTTTTTAGACTTTTTACTGAACACTAAGTTTAAGTTAATTCATGTAACTCCCCCATCCTTAATCTACCCCTCCTCCTATTAAAGTGGCATTGCTCATAAGAAAGTGTGAGAAGGAAATACACTTCTCCTTCAGAAGAAAAAAACATAAAAAAAACTCAAAGTAGTTCCTCAAAAGTTGAAAGTACATTCAAAAAGGGGGGGTAGTTATTATTCATTAGCCCCTGAAAAAATCATTGTATACAGAAGGGAAAAAGTTGTGTTTATCCTTATCACTAAAAATATGAGTACATACTATACTCCAATGTGCCTAAAATGTTAAAGAAAATGTTCTTTCTTTTATGAAAAATATACTATCATATGAAACCTTAAGTTTTTCTTATTGTCACCTGAGACTTTCAAAAAACAAAATAGAAGTCCGTTTTTGGTAATTTTAGCAAATGGTATAGTGATTATATGTCCAGTTTTTACTCTTTGGCAACAGTGAGATCTACTGAAAAACATAGAGTCACAAAATAGCCTTTGAGCACTGGTTGCCAAATACCTGCCTCAAAATTCTATCTAGGTTTAATTGTGAAAACTCATCCTAAAATGATTATTTGAGGATGATGTGGAGGGATAGTGACAAGATATACTTGTGCATATTCATGTGATCTCAACACATTTAGGTGAATTCTTGTCGATATTTATATTTAAAATAACAGGTAATATTCACAGATACTATTCATTCTCAGCTTTCACAGTGTAACAAAAATATAGGTACTATTTTGAAAATGATGAATTTTTTTTTGTGAAGTCAATAAAGAATGTGCCTAAGGATAAAAGAACAGTCTGTATATCAAAACACCCTGGAGAGTTGTCTCGGCAATGAAGATATAAGCTTTAAAATTTATATTTTAAGTCAAGAAATAAAAATGGTATTGACTTTGTACTTGTCCAGCACAGCTAATGCTGGTGCAGAATAAAAGGCTGTAACTTTATTCTCCTGCAGTCGTCCACTCGCCTCCACATCTCCCATTGTCTCTGTCATTTTTATGAAATCAACCGTGGTTTAGTCACTCAATAAGTAGTAAGAATGCCAATTTAGCATAAGAAACAACAATGTTTCACCCCAGGAAAACAAACCTTTGTCACTTTCCCTGATCAGCATATCCGTATTAGTATTAAGAGATGAAATAAATTGTCCATCATGAATGTTCTATCTCTCCGGATTTCTTATAGGTTGTGTTATTCATAGTTATCAGCTATTATTTTAAAACTGCACCTAAGAATTTTAGTTCGAACCTAGAAATATTAGTTGTTCATATTTTTATTTACAAGAGTATCTCTTTTTCTGTTATGAAGTGTATATATATGTATATATATAAAATATATACCAATATAATAATCCAAATAAAGTTATAGAATGGTAGCAAAAAAATAAATGTACTTATTAATGAATGTAACTTTTTTGACAGGAAATAGGGAATATCATTGATATTCTAATGAGGTATAGACGTCAAATTATCCTTGAGTCCTGTCCATGAAACTCCAATGGTTATAAGAATGTTAATTGAGGAATACCTGAAATAGATTATAAAAGATAATCAATTCCCCATGTGTTATGCATTTATATGATATTCAATTAAAATTACATTACTATAATTATGGAGCAATCCTAACTGGTATTCAGTATAAGAACAATGATAAATAGTACTAATAACCATAGCTATTGAGAATTTATTTGCTCACAATGCCCTGTATTAAACATTTTGTGCTCTCATGTTTATGTCTTCACACTAACTTGGCTGAAACTGACTATTAATATTATATGTAATGTAATATATTATTTTAATATTCTCATTGTTACATGATATTAGAGAAGCTTAGCAACAATTAACTTTTGTGTAAAGTCAAAAATTCCATAAAAAGCCTGGGTGGCTCAGATGCTCGTTAAGCGTCTGCCTTCGGCTCAGGTCATGATCCTGGGGTCCTGGGATCTAGCCCCGTTATCAGGCTCCCTTCTCAGCGGGAAGCCTGCTTCTCCCTCTCCCACTCCCTTTGCTTGTGTTCCCTCTCTCACTGTCTCTCTCTCTGTCAAATAAATAAATAATATCTTAAAAAAAAATGAATCCCACAAAGTAGTAAGACCCTATGTTTTATATGGTATCAAGCTCTTGGCCTTAATCTATCCAACACTATGAGAAAATTGGATAATCAAAATCTAACATTTTCATGTGAAAAGAAAAATGATCTATGATACAATTTAGTATATCTATTCATTTTTTATTTTTTACATTATTTCCTGTTTAATTATATTGACTTTTAAAGAATGAATAACATTTTTCATAAACTATAAATTAATCTCACTATCCTAAATGCTGTTTTTGAAATTATTTTATTATAAAAATATTTTACACACATTAAACTTAGATATATGTATGAGATAAAGAGAATTAAGATGAACAATCATGCATACAACATACTGCTTAAGAATTATAGTATATCTATCTCATCAAAGCCTTTGACATAGTTTATCACTACCCTCTCCTCCTACATGAAGGCAAACACTATACTGAGTTACATAAATATCCTATTCATAATTTTCAAATTACTTTTACTGAACAGTAAATAATATATTTGTAGTTTTCTCTGCTTTTGAAATTTACATATTGGTGGAGTGCCTGGCTGGCTCAGTTGGTAGAGTGTGAGACTATTGATCTCAGGGTTGTGAAGGATCCCCACGTTGCAGGTAGAGTTTATTTAAAAAATTGCATATTGGGGGGCACCTTGGTGGCTCAGTTGTTAAGCGTCTGCCTTTGGTTCAGGTCATAATCCCAGTGTCCTGGGATCGAACCCTGCATTGGGCTCCCTGTTCAGTAGGGAGGCTGCTTCTCTCTCTCCCACTCCCCCTGCTTGTGTTCCCTCTCTAGCTGTCTCTCTCTCTGTGTCAAATAAATAAATAAAATCTAAAAAAAATTGCATATTGAAACTACACTCATGATATACTGTATTTTTGTTAAGTATTATAATTTTTGTGTGGATGTGAAGAGTTATAGATATTCCATTTTGCACTCATTGTATATTTCCATGAGTGAATATAACAATTCAACTATCCAGTCTTCTTTTTTTTATTATGTTATGTTAATCACCATACATTACATCATTAGTTTTTTATGTAGTGTTCCATGATTCATTGTTTGCATGTAATACCCAGTGCTTGGATAGACATTCGGATTATTCCCAATTTTTACCATGTTTCTATGAATGCTGAATTATATGTCTTGTGATGTAACACGCATGAGAAATTTTACAATAGAATATACCCATTACTGGAACTGCTGGATCATTAGAAAACTTGACATTTTCAAGTTTCATAAATACCGTGTTTTTCTAATATGTACCAATTAACACAGCTAGGAGAAGAACATCTAATGCTCCAAATCTTTACCAAAGTGGGTATTACTAGACTGCTACATTTTTCTAATCTAATATTTATAAACTAATGAACATTTGCGGTAATGATTTTCAGTTCCCTAATTATTGTTAGAGTATCCGAGTTCCCTTTTGGTGAAATGACCATTTTTCTTTAAGATTTTATTTTTTTAATTTTTTAAGATAAGAAAAAACTATGTACAATATGTAAATCATTACCCCATAAGCATTAAATATACTCTCCAAATTATTTTTCATTTTTTATTGTGTCTATTTTGAACAGAATTTTTAATTTTAATTTAATGAGGCCAATTATTTGACCATTTTTGAGTTAAGAAATTTTTTCCTACAATATTTCCGTATTTTATTCTAAAAGTTTTTAAAGCTTAAATTTAAACTTAAACCCTTAATCTATCTTGTACTGATGCTGTAAGGATTGAAATTCCATTTTTTCTCTTATGAATTGTGTATTAGTTTGCTTGTATTGCTATTACAAAGTAATATAAATTGCCTGGCTTATAAACAACAGAAATTTCTCACAGTTCTGGAGGCTGAAAGTCTGAGATCAGAGTGCCAACATTGTCAGGTTCTGAGGAGGGCCCTCTTTCTGGTTGAAGACTGCCATCCCCTCACCTTACATAGTGAAGTGGGCGAGGGATCTCTGCAAGGTCTCTTTTATAAGTGAACCAATTCATGAAGTCTCCACACTCATGATGTAATCATCTCCCACAGGCCCTTCCTCCAAATACTGTCACATCGGTATTTGGTTTCATTAAGGTTTCAACATATGAATTTTGTGAGGGACACAAACATTCAGTCTATAGCAGATTGTGTGTGTGTGTAATTTTTTGAAATTGTCCACCATTGTTCCACTCCCTTTCTGCACATTTTTGACTTTTCTTCTCATACACCAAAGCTGATCTTAACTTTGTTGAACAGGTTTGATAAATAGGATAAAAAAACCAGTGTGACGTAAGCAGAGATTTGAAAACTCCTTGCTTTTTAAGGTTTTCTATTTATGCTGTTGTCATTATGTAAGAAAACACAGTGTAGCCTCCTGGAAATTTGTAGCATGTGGAACAAAATTAAGCTTTCTTAATAGAGACATTTTAGATCAACTATTCTAGCTAGATATCCTCAACCATCAATCCTAGCCAAGCTGTGAAAGATCAGCCCGACCAGCCAAGAATATAACCACATTAAGTAATACATAAAATTGAGAGCTGAATAAATGTTGTTTAACCCCTTTACATCTCGGAGAAGTTTGATATGCAGGAAATAGATAATTAATGCACAATAATTAATATTCCCACCATTGAATTCTGAATGGTTTATTCTTTATTAATCTGTAGTGTCACATCAGCCATAAGGGTCAAGTTTTATATACACACAAGGTTCTCATATAACAACTATTTTTATTCGGTACAAGTGGTCTTTTTTTAAATCTATCCCTAAACTAATCTATCTTAATTACTACATCTTTATAATAAATCTTGTATGTAGCACTTAAACTCCCCAAGTTTGTTTCTCTTCCTTATGTTCCATAGATATTCTTGACATTTTCCCTATTTATATAAAAATTTAAAGGCATTTCAGGTTTCCAATTGATTTTGATTTAATTAATTTAACTCTGGTGATCTACCTAAAAAGAATTGGTAACTTTACAAAATTGAACAGTATGAGTCCATTAATTTTTTTCTTCAAACCTTTTCCTTTTCAAAAAAAAGTTGACAGTGACTTCCACAATTTTGCACATATCCGTGTATGTATGTGTGTGTGTGTGTGTGTGTGTGTGTGTGTGTATAAATATAAATTACTGCTTGCTTTTCATGTGTGCGGTAGACATTAGAATGTTTTTCCAAACCTATGGATTCAGAGAACCCAGTTGAGTAAAACATTCTGAAATCTATCGTTTCATTTGCAGGGAAGTCACACTTTCCATGATCTCTGCTCCTAGCTAGTGATTAATACATCCAGTATATTAAGGCAGGTCCATTTCTGGGATACATAAGACTTGTTTGATGTATGACTTTAACTTGAAGACACCTTAACAGCCCTCTTGAAATTTCATTAGAATCCCTATGCTCTCTAGGAAGCTTCCACTCAATTTTCCCTCCTTTTCCTCTCTTGTTTCACTGAGTCAAATTTGTATTTTTCACTGCCAACTTCTCCAGGATTCCCTCTCATATTTCTTGCATGTATAATCTGTCTTATGTTCGCTTCTCAGAAAACAGCAGATAACACACGTTCTTAATGAAGTAGAATGGAAACTGTTCGTTTTAATGAATTCCAGTTCATCATTATGTATGATTAGTGGGTTTTTTTTTTTTTTTAGTATCTTAAGGAGGCTTTGCTTGAAATACATTTTCCTTCCTTTCTACAAGAAGTTGATTGTTTTGGCATATAAATATAAATCTATAATCCATTAAATTTATGTTTGCATATAATGGTGAAGAATGAGCCATTTGATCTGTATTGTTATCTCATTACTCTAGCACCATTTATTGAGAAGTTCATTAACTTCTCATTAAATTACTGTGAACTTTTTTGTAAATAAAATTATTTTGTAATGTGTGGAACAATTCTGGACTCTATTCTGATAATTAACATTTTATATTATTTTATTAATACCATTTTTAATTATTGGTATTATAGAAAGCTTTCAAACAATATTCAAGTATGCAAAATTTCTTCTTCTTCTTAAAGATTGTCTTGACATTCCTAGACATTTTGCATCATCATATACATTTTAAAACCAGCTTGTCAAATTGCATTTCACACACACACACACACATACACACACACACACACACACACACACACACAAGTACTGTATTAAGTCTGTTGATCCCTTTGAAAGATTTGATATTTTAACGAGAATTTACATTTTAACTATCTTGAGTCTTCCAATATTTCTGTTTTTTTCTGGGCCTACTTTATATCCCTCAGCAAATTGGTAGGTTTCAGTATAGATGTTTTTTTTGAGATTAATCCTTAGGTATTTTATTCCTTCCAAGATCTTTCAAACAATATTTTTCTTTTAATTGATAATTGCTTTTTGGTTGTTGAAAGGCAAATGAAATTTTTAATACCTTTTTATTTGAGGCTTTCTAAGAATACTATTTACTAATTACTTGTGGATATTCTTATGCTTATAATGCACACAATTATTTCATTTCTGAATAATGTATTTCCAAATATGTATTTTCTTCTGATTTTACATCAATTATACCTACATTTTCATGTATTGCATAGTAGGATCATCAGAATAATGTCAAATAGAAGTGATGAAAGTGAATATCATTGGTCTTTTCCTGAATTTAGGGGAGAAGCATTTAATAGATCATCATTAACTTTTGTCAAGAGGATAGTTTTATTTTTGATTTTTTTGTTTGTTTCTTTAGATACCAGTTTTCAGTTTAAAAAAAGTTTGCTTATATTTGATAATTTGAGTAGTTTTTAAATCATAGGCGTGTATTAATATCAAATTTAGTATTCTGCATTTTTGGTCTATTGGTGATATATTTGATTAATATAGTGAATCAGATTGACCTTTTTGCCTTTATTTTCTTCATTTAAGTAATTCCAAACTTAAAAAATATTCCAACAATTAATCTATTTAGATAAATACATGGATGGATTAGATATATAGAAAAATAGATACAGTTTTCTGAACCATTTAAAAACAAGTTTCATTTATTATACAACTTGACTCCAAAATCTTGTTGGGGTTTGTGAATTTTATTAATTTTTTAAAGAAAGCTTTTGGACTCATTAAAAAATGTATCTGATTTTTATTTCATTAACTCTTATCTTTATTATTTCCTCCCTTCTACATTTTTAGGAGACATTCGCTAGTTGTTTTGTAAAAAACAAATTTAGATAAGGTTAGATAGTTTGTTATAGACACTTCTTCATTTCCAATGTGTGCATTAGAGCAAGAAATTACTGATTGTAATCACTGTTAGTTTGAACGCACAATTTTGAATATTATATGTATTTATCTTACGGGTCTTACAGTTTTCTATTTCCTATTGTGATTTCTTATTTGACTTACGTCTTACTAAGAAATGACCTATTTAATGTCCAAAATTTAGGGTCATTTTGTCATTTTTCTATTTATTTTTGTTAATTTTTCCTATCAGAGTATATACTTACATAAGTTCAATTACTTGAATTCTAAATTAATTGGTTTATCTCTCAGCATAGTGTCTATTTTAGTAAATGTTTCATCTGATAATAAAAAGTGTATTCTGTACTTGTAGCAAGTAGTATTATTAGGTGAAATTGATTAATCAGGATATTTAAATATCCTTTATACTCACCATACTTTATCTGCTTGTTCTATGAATTACTGAGAGTTGTGTGTATTGACATTTCCCAACTATGGTTGTAGATTCATGCAATTCTTCTTTTCATCTGTCAACATTTCTTTATGTATATTTTTACGGTAATACTATTAAGTGCAAATAAGTTTAGAATTAGTTTGCCTTTCAATCGAAGTTATACCTTCACTGCTACGAAATATCTTTATCTCTGATAATATATTTTGCCTTTTAGTCTTTTTTTCTGATATTAGTGTAGACTCACCAGTTTCCTTTGTTTACTGATTGCATAATACATATTTCATATTTTTTTACCTTTAACATTTATATTTTTACATGTCTCTGTAACATAAAAGGATGCTCAACATCACACATCATCAAGGAAATACAAATCAAAACTATATTGAGATATCACCTCACACCTGTCAGAATAGCTAAAATTAACAATAGAGAAAACAATAGGTGTTGGTGAGGATGGGGAGAAAAGGGAAACCTCTTACACTGTTGGTGGGAATGCAGCCACTCTGGAAAATATTATGGAGCTTCCTAAAAAAGTTAAAAATAGAACTACCCTACAACTGCACTACTAGATTTTATCCAAAGGATACAAAAATACTTATTCAAAGGGATACATGAACCCCAGTGTTTATAGCAGCAACAACAGCCAAATTATGGAAAGAGCCCAGATGTCTGTCAATTGATGAATCGATAAAGAAGAGATGAGCTATGTATACACACACAATGGGATATTACTCATCCATCAAAAAGAATGAAATCTTGCCCTTCACAACGACGGGGATGGAGCTAGAGAGTATTATAGCATAATAATGTAATATAATATAATATAATATAATATAATATAATATAATAATGAAATAAATCAGTCACAGAAAGACAAATTCCATAGGATTTCATTCATATGTAGAATTTAAAAAACAAAACAAATGAACATGTGGGGAGAAAAAAGAGGCAAGCAAGAAACAGACTCTTAACTATGGAGAACAAACTGTTGGGTGAGGGGAGGTAGGTGGAGGCATGGGTGAGATAAGTGATGGGGATTAAGGAGGGCACTTGTGGTGATGAGCACCGGGTATTGTATGTAAGTGATGAATCACTAAATTCCATACCTAAAACTAAAATTACACTGTATGTTAACTAACAGGAATTTAAATAAAAACTTGAAAAAAAAGTATGTCTCTTTAAATACGATGTGGTTAAGCATGGATTTGTGTTAGTTTATTTTTTTGTTTTGTTTTGTTTGTTTTGTAGTAGGACAATCTTATTGTAGTTCTTAGACAATTAACAATGGAATCATTCATATATTTTCACATATGTGAGGTTAAATCTATCATTTCACTTCTTCTATTTAAACCAGTTTTATTTCCAGTTGTTCTTCATTTATTCCTCCCTTCCTGCCTTCTTTTAGTGATTTGAATATTTCACATTTTCATAATTTCCTACTATTAACATTTACTTTAAAATATAATCAATTGTGGCTTTTATGGATACTTAGGCATTTCATATACAGCATTAGTTGCTGCATATTTAAATAATTACTTGTATGTTTGCCCATTGTGCAAGAATTTTACAGTAATTTAGTTCCATGTACCTCTGCAAACTTTGTGCTCTGGCTGTTATATATTTCATATATATGTGTTTATATGTATATGAAAATAATATATAATATTATATATATGAAATATGAGAACAAGAGTGAATGTGTATGTTTGGATGTGTGCATATGTGTGTATATGTGGCATTGTCAAACTTTTTGTTGTTTTAAACAATTATCTTCTTATATTAACCCAAATATGTGACCCATTCTGGTCTAAGTCTGCTTTTTTTCAGCTGGAGTGATTATTCTTTCATCTTGAATAACTCATTTTAATAATATTTGTAGTGATTGTAAACTTGTGGCACATTTTAAAACATCTTCTTATAAAACGTTTTAATTTCATAGTCATTTTTTCCTTAGAATAAAGGTATTATTTTTCCTTAGTACAGAATATTATGTGGCAGTACCTTTCCCTCCAAAACACACATCCCAGATTTTGAAAATAATAACCTATTGTCTTTTGGCTCTTAAAATTTCTATTAAATGACAGCTGTAAGTCTTATTGTTGTTCCTAAAAGATAATTTCTCTTTTATTCTCTTCGGTTTCTAAGATTTCTTCTTAAATTTTTATCTTTGTCTAACTATGTGTTTTCTAAGTTTGGTGATTTTTAAATTCTACTTGGGACTCACTGAACCTCTAGGATATCTGCATTAAAATGTTCTATCTGTTACAGAAAAATTTTAGTCATTATCTTTTAATATTCTTTTTTATCATATTCTCCCTCCCCTAATTTTTAAATTTTTTTAAATGTCAGTTATGACTATGTTAGAGCCTTTGACTATACCCAACTTGTGTCTTTCTTTCCTTTTCTTCCTCCCTCTCTTCTTTCCTTTCTTCCTTCCCTCCTTCCTTCTTATTCCTAATGCTTTTCAACATTTTTCATTTGCATTATTTGCCAAGTTACTAATTACGTCTTAAAGTGTAACTAATCTGCTATTAAACCTATCTGAAGAATAATTAGTTTCAGGGGCGCCTGTGTAGCTCAGTCCTTAAACGTCTGCCTTTGGCTCAGGTCATGATCTCAGTGTCCTGGGATTGAACCCCTTATCCAGCTTCCCGCTCTGGGGGCAGCCTGCTTCTCCCTCTCCCACTCCCCCTGCTTGTGTTCCCTCTCTCACTGTGTCTCTCTCTGTCAAATAAATAAATAAAGTCTTAAAAAAAGAATAATTAGTTTCAGACATAATATTTTTTGTGTTTTATATTATCCAAATTATTTTGGATAAATCAAAAGTTTTGCTGAAATTCCTTATTATTTTTTAAACTTCATCTTTTGCTCTATTTCCTTATCACTCTAATAATGCAATCATGGTCCACTCTGAGTATATTTTTTCTTTCTTTCTCTTTTCTCTTGATTTTTTGGTAGGCCTTATAATTTAAGATAAAATGTTCTACCTTATAACTGAAAAAGATATTGAAACTGTGAGATGTTATCTTCCTTCAAAGTAGTTGACATTTTTTATGACAAGTAGGTAGTTTATCATGGAATCACCCTGAAGATATTTGGGCTTGGTTTTGAACTTCCTAAGTTTTCCCCTTAAAATTAGAGATTGAAGTTAGTTATATCTCAAAAAAAAAAAAAATGCAAGGGATGTGTATCATGTCTCTTTCTTGGCATGACTTGATCTCCAAACTGTTTTTCTACCACATAAATGATAACATTTCTAGTTAGGTTTATAAAAACTCAGTGATGCTTTTCCCATGTGTTTTTAGATGCTCACTCTATACATGCTTTGACTTTGGTCCTCTCTTTTGTATAAGTAAAATTTTGGGTTTGATTCCCCCCTACAGCAATAATAATAAAGTTGGATGGATATGGATGGATATGGACACAATTCAGTGCATGTTTCCCTTCTCTTTCAAAAATTTTTAGACTTTATTAGGATTCTTCTAGTGAATTAAAAAAGATGTATTTTCCAAGTTTAGTTAGAAATTTTGTCAGATATAATCTGGATCAAGAAATCCTGTGAGATTTATTTTTATTCAAATGTTTGAATAAATTGTGTATGGAATAATAAGTGTACACTAATTAATAGTTTGGGATAAAGCTTTATATTACAAAAAATTTGGATTTATTAGCAATTTCACAAAAAAATGTATTATAATTGAAAGCAATCTTTTTTTTGTTAGATTTTCTTAAATACATTAGGAAATATAAAATGAATATGAATATAATTGGAAAATACAATTCTAAATCTGGAAAGGCACTATTACTTTATATACTGTCACCTTTGCTTATCTTTATCACTTTTATCAATGTTCCATATTTATTGCTAATTAATATTAGTAATGTTTTTATTTTATACCTTTTGCTTTTTTGGTAGTCAGTTTGTTAAACATATGGTGATAGAAATGTATTTATTTCTATGTTAAAAAATTAACAAATTTGTTTGTTAAACATATGGTGATAGAAATTTATGCCTGGAAGGATAACGTTTCTGAAATGAAATTTAAATATATATATATATTATTAAATATATATATATATATATCTTTTAAAAACAAACCCTAAATTGTATGATAGGGCATACATAATGAGATGCTAAGTCTCACAAATATGGATAGGAATTTTTATGAACCCCATAAACCAGAAATGAAGAACAAATCTATAGCTTCCTAAGTATATCTGTGATGATTAGTATTAGCAAATGGATACATACTCAAGTTGGCTAATAGCTTTCTTAGGGAATAAAATCTGTTTGTTCAGTGACTAGCAAGACCTCATAATTCCCTTGGGCTACTGATAAAAAGTCTTCCTCATTAAAAGAGCAGGGAGTACATTTCACATAAAACTGTTAATTACAGTTTTCCAATTTTAACTCTAAAATAAGAAACTATTTTCCATGTATCATATGATTAATGATCCCCAAGGCACAGCAAGGGAGCCTGGTTTCTTACATGCATTATCAGACAAATGATATTTATATGAAATCTATTAAAATATAATTTCAAAGTGCTAATACATCAACTTTCAAATTGAAAAACACACATTTTCTCCCCCTTTCAAAGGGTTTTATTTGATTTAAAATAGAAGAGAAATTCTCCCTATCACTTTTTATTGTTTTTTTCTAATTTAGAGTTTATATAACAAATTTTATTTCTCTTAATCTCTCAATGAGTCTAGATATAGATAATCTTTAAGAGTGTGGAAAACCTCCTGCAGTTCGGATTTCCCTTCTCATAGTTTGATTGATTTTAATTAATATGTCTGCCAAAACTGAACTACATAATATACAGAATACATATATTTGTAAAATATAATATATAAATAATAAATAGGGCAAAATAAGTTTTGCTGGTATCACTAAACTGTAAAGACAATTTAAAATGTTTAAAATATTAAACTCAAAAGAAGAGCACCCCAAAATTTGAGCAAGAAACCAGTTGGGTAAAATGGATTGCCTGAAAGTAATTACTCCTATCAACACCAAGATTATGACATCAAGGTTTAGATTGGTAAATTAAGGCACACTAATATTGAACATTCTTAATTAAGCCAAGTTTCTTAAAATGGGTCAAAGTTCAACACAAAGTGGTGTAACTATTGCTTGCCACACTCAATTCTAGTAGAAGCAAACATAATAATATTGAAAAAAACATTCCTATATGACTTAGTAAATACTTAAGATTAAATTTAAATAAGATATTAAATGAATATTAATAAATAAAAATGATAAATCCACAAAAAATTAACACCAAGAAAGAGTCATCATTTTTTGTTGTTGTCATTAGTTGGAGACATACATTCCACATACAAACTCAAAATTGCATCAGATATTAACATTATCAGACTTCTGGAACTTCATATCAAGAAATCCCTTGAATATTTTTTTTCCTCTGACCAATTGATATGTTGATATTGTCTTGTACTCTAATCTATATAAGAAGCTGTATTAGAAGAAAAAAGAAATTTTAAGAGTTGAGGGACATTTTTGCAAGAGAACAAAAATTAAGACAAATGAGACTCATACCAACCTCACTTGGTTTTGAGAATCAAATCAGCTTCTGCTTATTTTTCTTCAGATTTTTATTTTTATTTTTTTATTTAAATTCAATTAATTAACAGATAATGTATTATTTGTTTCAGAGGCACAGGTCTGTGGTTTATCAGTCTTATATGATATCCAGTGCTCATTACAACACATACCCTCCCCGATGTCCCTCACTCAGTTACCCCATCCCCTCATCTCCCTCCCTTCCAGCAACCCTCAGTTTGTTTTTTAAGATTAAGAGTCTCTTATGGTTTGTCTCCCTCTCTAGTCTTCAGATTTTTAAATAATTATTTAAAGAACCATTTTTACTCCTCATTGTTTATATACTTCAAAGAACATTTGAAATAATCTATGACAGTGAATCTTTGAAACACATATCCCTCCTATTCTTTTATGTCATTGTTTCCTTTTAGCCTCTATTCTTGACTTTTTATTGACATACTGGTTATACATGTTTATGCTTTTGTCCACTTATACCACTTCATATTCTCTTCTTTACTGATATTATCTTATTTTTAGGATCTCTAACTCAAATTGTTAAGGATATCTTGGATGAAGACATTGAAGATCATTTGATGGTGAATCAATTGAGGGTAGTTATATTTGCTACTAAAGCAGTAACAGATATACTTTTACAATAATTTTAAAAAGATTATTTAAATTGTTTCAACAGTACCACCTAAAATACTCATAATTAATATTTTGACACTTCTATTCCCATTTATATGAATAAAAATTTGGGAAAAAATGGAAACTCTTCATACTCATTATTTATATCACTTTTAGGTTTTAGTAATATATAATTAACACCTTGCCATAGTATATGACAATATGAAATTATTGAATATGAAATACGCTACAAAAATTATTGTAAGGTGTCTGACATCCATTTACTTAGAGTACCTATTTGTTCAATTGACTTCTTATTCTTGATCATCTATTTTGCTATTATTACTAATACTTCAATACTTGAACATTCTTGCAACTAAATCTTAGAACAAATACATGGTAACTTCTTTATAATCCATCACTGTGGAGTATCTGATCTAAGTATTATCAGTGAGTAAGAATTTGCTGTGATTATTGAAAAATTATTTCTATAAAGCTTATATAGGGGAGGGAAAATTTTTTCTTCATTTTCTTAGTGTCCATATCTGGGCCTGAAAATTAAACTGACAAAGACAGATTAACAGTAGAAAATCATACAAATTTATCTAAGTT
The DNA here is from genome assembly GCF_037043125.1 of Eumetopias jubatus. NCBI lineage: Eukaryota > Metazoa > Chordata > Mammalia > Carnivora > Otariidae > Eumetopias > Eumetopias jubatus. Next base: position 67,426,016 of record NW_028274808.1, read on the forward strand.
TTACATGGCATGAGAACCTTCATAGGGAAATGAAGATCTAAAGAGAAAGTTAAACCTGATTATGTTTATGCTTTATTTGATGAAAAGTAAACAGTTGTGGAAAAAATATGATAGCATGAAGGATATGAAGTCAGTATAGTAAATAAGGGTGGGGAGCAGAATTTAGCAAGGCTTATTTATTCTGTTTTTGGTGTCTTTCCTCTTGGAGATAAGGATATTCCTCTCTTCTGAGTATAGGAAGGGTGCCTCTCACATGAACATCTATGACATATATCATGAATACATATAAAAATATATTTATGAATACATATAGGTTAGATATATGAACATATGATCAAGTAGATTTTTAGATTGATTATTTGATTGTTTTCTAATGGCATATTTTCTAGCAATTATATGAGACAGGAAAAAAATTGCTGTGTTTTCATAGGAATATGTGCAGAAATGGATCTGGCAGATGGGGGAAATGGAGAGACAAATAGAAAAGGAATTAAGTAATTTGTTTATAGAATTATAGAAATGAAGGAGTGAATTCAGTAGAATTTGGAGGTTAAAAAATAAGATGTTCAGGACAGTGGTGAGGTAAAGTCTAGGGTTTGAGGGAACATGGTAGGTGTTGAACCATGGTTTTAGAATGTGCTTACTTTGTAAAGCACCTTAAATCTACAGTTGGCCTGTTTTGTACTTGATTCTAAAATGTGATCCAAGAAAAATATTTAAGGAAAAGAGTATATCACTCATTCCTTTTTTTCCAAAGATTTTATTTATTTATTTGAGAGAGAGAGACTGAGAGAGATAGAGAGCACGAGAGGGAAGAGGGTCAGAGGGAGAAGGAGACTCCCTGCTGAGCAGGGAGCCCGATGTGGGACTCGATCCCGGGACTCCAGGATCATGACCTGAGCCAAAGGCAGTGGCTTAACCAACTGAGCCACCCAGGCGCCCCATATATCACTCATTTCAATGCTTTTGAATTATACAATAGAAAGGTGGAAAGTTAGTATAAATGGGAGAATTGTGAGGCTAGGAAACCATAGGGAGGCTATTTTTAAAGGTGAGAGATGATGAGGCTCTGACCCATAGGACATTGTCTTTGAAATGGACATGAGGAAATAATATCACAACAATTCAGAGACAGACAGCAGAAACTAAATATGAGATGTGTTTTTGGAAACAATTTGATTAGCACATTTGTTTTTATATTTTTATTAAAATATAAAAAGATTGATACACATCTCTCATTAAGAAATAACCATATAAAAAGTTTAATTTCCTTTATGGAAAGTTTAAATTGCTATTAGATATTCAGCATTTTTATAAAGAATATTTAATTTTTAAGTTATAATAAAAAGATGATAAAAGTAATTAGATTATTTTGTTTTGTGTTTTATATATAAAAGGATAACCAAAACTACATATTATAAAATTTAACTCAGAAATTTTAATTTCCAAAATTACTAATCCCTTTAATATACTGCAGTGAAGAGAACCCAGATTTCCGTGCACAAGATCTTTGTGCCCTTACTATTAATGATATACCCATGTTATGATGGAAATAATACACTTGAACAGTTTTCTGCAACCTGTCAATATACAGTCTCTATAAAACTTAATGCAATGCTGTAGTATGTTCAGTGTAGGAATACTATATCATGACACAACAGTGGTTTTGTTGATAAAAATTTATTCTCTAGAATAGGTAGTTGCACTGTCCTCAAGGGATCTGTCTATTGCCACACAGACCCATGTACCTAAATGGCTACCTCTGAAACTAAAACAGTGTTGTTGAAAGTAGTCCTGGACCTTTGCACTCTAATGAGAGTTCGGAGAGATACATTCATATAGGTTACATTTTTTAAATAATTTTTCTTGTTTCATCTCCATCAAGTGAAATAATGAAACAGAAAATAAAAGAAAACCAAGTTTTTAGCAATTTCTAAATGTGACTGATTTTTGTCCTTTAGAAGCTATTGGAGCATTAGCTCTAAGATAGCAATATTTTTGAGCATTTTATTCATTGAAATATCCACAAACCTTAGAACATTGCCTGATACATAATGGTAATTAAATAAATATGTCTAATTGAATTAATAAATTTATCAAATATTTCTTGAAACTTTTAAGAAATTGCATTGGGGAAGCTGCCCTAGAATACTTGTTAAATATCCATCAAAGCAGAGCTAGACTCCAATATCTACATTCTAACTATCTCACACCTTGCAGTTTGAAAGAGGAAGAATAGTAAAGATGTTTCTCTGTGCAACTGCAAACAGTGATATAAAAATTGTGCTCTGTTGGCGAATCAAATGATGCTGCCCTCATACTTAAGAGGAGTTATGCTCATTTTCAGTCAACAATACTACATACCTTTGTTTAAAAATGAATAATAGTGTGCTTATGTCTGTTAGGAGCTTTAAGTCCTTAAGAGATATCAGATAAGTTGTTTCTCATTCATGTATTATTATGCTTATTTTACAAGTAATAAGAAGCAATTGAATTGAAAATTGAAGATAAAAAATTAAGTAATAATGGAATTAAGGGGGGAAAAAAGAGCAGTTCTCCACTATCCCTATTGATTTGTACTATGTCTTTTTTCACTCTTGGTTTATAAAGATCTAGCATTGTGTTAATTGAAAAATGGAGAAACACTATCAAGGACTACAATACTAAGACATTTTTTTTTTCTTCAGAACTTGGCAAATTGGCTCCTGCAGTGTTTTGCTCTGTACAAAACTCAGTAGTTGTGTGGGCAGAGATATCTTCTTGAACTGAGCACAATATGTCTTTCACCTTTCCATTTCCCTCTATTCTTATTTAGTAACTTCTTTTTTTTTGACTGCCTTGATGTCTCTGCTCATGTGCCCTAGTATCTATACCTGCATTCTCTTCTCTCATACTCTCCTCTTCTCTTCTGGAACTTTTAAAGAGGTATGGGTTTTTATAAATCAGGATTATAAAACAGCTTGTCTTCATACTTCACATCCCTCAAACATATTCAGAGACCAATTGCTCACTCTGATTAATCAGTACTGAAGTCCTAAACTTATCACTGCTCTATTGATCGGAGTTTTACATACTGTTTTTCTATTACTAAAAATCTTTTGAGCCTAGACAGCCTTAATCTTTCAACCTGTTTTTCTAGAGAGTGATTCTTTTCCATTTGTGAGTCCATAATGTTATGTTCTATTAATGTGTTGTATTCCTGTGTATATTTCATACAAGAGTGTGAAAATATCACATATTATACAGTTCAGTGCCAATGTTTATACTAGTGTTCTAAGTTTAGGAAAATGCCAACTTGAAAATCCTCTTAGCATTCTAATACAACTTTATTTTCATCATTTATAATATAGGAATGACAAAAATAGCTATTTATTAGAGTTATTTTTTTTAATATTTTATTTATTTATTTGACAGAAGGAGAGAGAGCACAGCAGGGGGAGCGGCAGGCAGATGGAGAAGCAGGTTCCCCGCCGAGCAGGGAGCCCATGCAGGACTCAATCCCAGGACCCTGGGATCATGACCTGAGCCGAAAGCAGATGCTGAACGACTGAAGCACCCAGGTGCCCTAGAGTTATTTTTAAGAACCAAGTAATAAATTCATGAAATAGGACAATAAATATTGTTAATGTTTATTGTAATTAACTGTTACCCTATGTTTAAGGAAATATGATATTAGCTTCACAAAAGGAAGATATTTTGTTGAGTTTTAATCTTATAACCTAGGACAGATTGGTACATAGTAGGTATTAAATGAATAGTGAGCAATTAAAGTTTTTAGTTCCTCAGCACTAAAACAGAATATTTAAAAAAGATAAGTCTGGATGTTGCCGAAATGGGTTACAATAGCAACCCTGTACCTTATTAGTTCTGTCTAAGACTTGTAACTTATAAACTAATTTAGCATTCAACTCTTTCATCTGGAACATGAGATAATTTTAGTATATGGTTCATATGGTTGCTTTGAGGATTAATTTATGATAGTACTTAATAATATTTAATAAACACTACATGTTATTGTGAAGAAATGTTTTTGTTCCCAAGTAAGTTAGTTGATAAAAGTATAAATTAGAGTATAATTTCAAACAAGTTAATATAATTGTGTTGAGTACACATTTCGAGAAAAATTCACAAGGAAAAGATGAAAAATTGAACAGTGGGATGGAATGACAACAGGCTTTATGAAGTTGAAAGCATTTTAGGTAATTTTCAAGTACGAGAAAGTTAGGAAGCAATGATGAGTATTCCAAAATGAAAATAAACTATAGCAGTAATAACGTGTTCAACAACACAGAATTTTGTTTGCATAGGGTGAAGACTAAAAACTGGAATAGAGGTTATATGCTAGAGAGCAATTGACTTTTTCTAAGGAGTGTGTGTGTGTGTGTGTGTGTGTGTGCGTGCGTGTGTGTGCACTCAGGAGAGCTTGAACATGTTTTGGCTGGGGAGGGAGAGGTCAAGTGGTTAGAGTGCATCTCAGCAACACTTCTAAAGTCATGGTCAGATTAAGTGAAGAATGTAGGGTTTTACCCAAAAGTCTAAATGACATGTTAAATATTATTTCATAATAATCTCATCCTGGTGGGAGTGATGGCAATGGAAGCCTTGTGTGAAATCTTTATGGAAATGTTTCCTAAAGACAACATAAAGCTGATAGCCATTTGAAAGAAACATAAAGGTAATTCTGATGGATATTATATTTTGATTTAAAGAGATATTATTTTGTACTGGTAAACATAACTTGACACAATAATGTAGTAATTTGTTAATATAATTTTCCTAAGCGGGTTGTGGTGATAGAATCAATGATATTTAGATCACCCCTTGAATTTAATCAAGAATAGGCAAAACAAAGAATAAGACCTAACTGTCTTGAGAAAAAGAAATTGTTGAAGAGGCAATTGTGATACAATGGAAAGTACCTGGGTAGGAATTAGCAATAGGAAAATTTTGAGAGCTACTCTTGTTTGGGGTAATTTAATAAGTATCCATATTTTGCAACTATAAATAGAAACGTGTTAGAGGTCAACAGAAGGAATCAACTGTGGTCTAGAAGAAGAAATTATCATTATATGTGCATTCTACAACATCATAGAAGAACAAGAAAAGCACCTGAAATCAGACATTATTCCAACATTTTCCAAAATCCAAAAGTAAAATCAGCACCAAATTTCTGGCTCACCATATATCTATACACTCTATTAGGGATCCATGTAAAAAAAAAAAAGTGATAGAAAAATATGTAAGATAGAGGTTGATGTGAGAGGCTGTTATCCTTTTGAATATGTTCTCCAAATGGGACACACACAGTTTGAGTTGAATTTAAACATTTCCTAAATCCTTTGTTGATTACTAAACTACACCCACAGAGGGAAAACTTTACAGGAAGATAAGAATAATACCAGCAAATCAGAGACAAATAAAATTGGAAAATTGACAACTGAATACTTTTTCTATAGCTTGAGACCAGGTAAGTTAATTACCCTATAAAAAGAAAACAACCAGCCAACCATAGAACAACAAATTCCAGAAACATTTATCAAGTTATATACAATGTCCAATTTTCAACTAAAATTTTCTAGATGTTGAAAGAAATAGAATAAAATCATTAACTAATAACAGGGAAATAATTCAGTCAAAAGGAAATGATTCGAAATAGGGCCAGGTGTTTGAACAGACAAAAATTTCAAAAAATATGCCAACGACATATTTAAAAAGAAATATAGAATCTAAACAGAAAAATAAAAACTGTTATAGAACAAAATGCAAGTTCTAGAGCTAAATATTAAAATAGCTAAAAAAATCATAGGCTCAACAGCAGATGAAAATGTTTAATAGATAAGCCCAACAGAAGATTTGAAATGGCAGAAGTGAACTTCTGCCATTTACATGGTCTGAAAAACTAAGAGAAAATGATTGAAATACAAATAAAGTCTCACAGACCTGTGAGACAGTATCAATACCTAAAAATGTATATTTGAGTCCCATAGAGACAGAAAATGGGAGAAAGTCCCATAAAGACAGAGAAAAGTGGAGAGAAATAATGATGACAGAAATGATGGATAAAAAATGCCTCCCTTGTGGGAAAATAGAGACTTACAGATTCAAAGTCAGCAAAACCCAATCAGGATAAAAAGTTATCTTAATCTAACTGCTTCCAGAGGAAAAAAAAATGAAGAAAAAATATTGAGAACAGCAATAGAAAATAACTCATTTTATTTGTAATAACAATGGTACATTTAAAGCCTGATTTCTCATCAGAAACAATAGAAGACAAAGAGACTAGGAAGACCTATTAAAAGTGCTGAGAGAAAAATACTAGAATTTTATATTCAGAAAAATACCTTCCAGAGATGGAGATAAATTTTAAATATATTTTCAAATAAACAAAGACTCTGGATATTGTTGGCAACACATATGCACTATAACTATAGAAGAGGTGCTCAAAATTGTCCTTCAGGTTGAAGGGAATAAGCTAGATATACAGAAAGGAGTAAAGCTCACACTGGTTGGTATATGCGTGTATTTGTATATGTGTAGTCATATGTATATAACATAAATTTTCTTCTTTAGATTTCTGTATAATGCCTAGGACTATTTAAAGCAGGAGTTGAGAAACATTATGTAATGAGGCAGTTGATAAGCATTTCAGCAATAGGACATAAACCTGTGCCACCACCATTCAACTTTTCTGTTGTAGCATGGAAGTAGCCATAGACCATACCTAAATTGATGGGTGTGGCAGTGTTCCAACACAATTTTATCTATGAAAACAGGTGGTGATGGGCATCTAGGTGGCTCAGTTGGTTAAGCATCAGACTCTTGATTTTGATACAGGACATAATCTCAGGGTCCTGAGCTTGAGCCCCATCATGCTCTGCATTCAGCATGGTGTCTGCTTGTCCCTCTCCCTGTGCTCTTCTCCCTGCTCCCCTTCTCTCTTTCTCTCTCTCAAATAAATAAGCAAATAAATAAATAAATAAAATCATAAAAAAAAAGAAAACAGGTTTTGATTCAGATTTGGATCATGGGACATAATTTACTGAGCTCTGTTTAAATGTAAAAGTACAACACTGTATTGTTGAGTTCATGAGACATACATGGAATACATGATTTAAACAAACCATGACATGGAAAAAAATGATATAAAAATAATGGCAAAAACATACTGACATTTTACCAAAAGAATTCAGAATTAACTTTAAGATTTAGTTAATTAAAGGTGGACGTTATAGTTCCTTCAGGAATCACTAAAATGTAATTCAAAGAAGTTTAGCCAAAAATTCAATAGAAAAATTAAAATGACAATACAAAATATATAAATAAGAAAGCAGCAAAGATGGAGAAAGGAGATGAAAAAAGAGATAAATAACAATGAAATATTAAAATATCAATAACCCAACCATGTCAGTAATACGTTTAAATAAATCATCTAAAACTAATAAAAAGGGAGATATTATCAGACAGGATAAAAAAGCAATATTGAAATACAGACTCTCTAGAAAATGTAATTTAATATCATATGCATAAATAGGTTATAATGAAAGGGATGCAACAGTGTTGTGCACCTGGTTTCTAGTCCAACATGTAAGAAGCTGGAAGATACCACTGTATTCTAATAATTAAGCAGAACACACTATAAAATCCACAACTTTTTTTATATTTATCAGAACTGTGAAGTCACAAGGAAAACTGCTGTCCCCAAAATTAGAGAGACCAAAAGGAGAATACAGAGAATCACACTTACCAGAACAGAAACCCAGAAGCCCAAACCTCAGGAGGAATTGGTGCCTTGGAGGGAAATCTGAACTATAACTGATGAATTGTTGAAGGCTCAGTGTGGACAGGTCTCAGGGATACAAATTTCAGGGGAATCCAGTGATGGGGGCTCTCAAGAATTATGTGAATTTTACCTCCAGGAGCTCAACCAGACTTTCACAATGAATTTTGGGAGGGAAAAAAAAAATCCTCTCCTGCTTTAGGCAGGGAGAGGGAAAAGAACCATTTTGAAACATGCCAGAGCATTCTGTTCTGTTCTTCTTAACAAGGTTCTACCCTCAGGAGAAACTATTTAAACAACTTAACCTCCTGGGGTTTTACCAGAGCCTAACCAAATTGGGGTAATTAAAATAGCCCAATTCTAGCCAGCTTTAGTCTTCCACATGGAAGAAGGAAAATAGCTAATTCAAGTCCATTGTAGCCAACCTGTTTCATCCAATGTGGGGTAGGGTTGGGGAAAGGAGACTGAGAAACACTTACTTGTGAAGTTGGTGGTTCAGAGGCTCACTAAAAGACAAAGATCTAATCGTAGAACCATAGGACTCTTCCCCTCCCCTCAATCTTACTACTATATTACTAAAGGCCTGTTTACAAAATTCCCTTTAACACATATATCAAGTGAGGTTATCAAGAAAAAATTATGAGACCTACTAAAAGGCAAACACCACAATTTGAAGAAATGAAGCAGGCATTAGAACCAGACTCAGATATGGCAGGAATATTGGAATGATCAGACCTGGAATTTAAACCAATGATGATTAAAATGCTGAAGGCTGTGGTGGATAAATTAATAGCATGCAAGAATAAATGGACAATGTAAGGAGAGAGATAGAAATCTTAAAAAAGGACCCCTGGACCCCCCAAAAAAGGGAAAAGATTAAAAAAATACTGTAACGGGGTGCCTGAGTGGCAGAGTGGGTTGAGCAGCCAACTCTTGGTTTCCATTCAGGTCATGATTTCAGGGTCCTGGGACCAAGTCCTGCATTGGGCTCTGAAGGAGGTGTGGAGTCTCCTTGAGATACTTTCTCTATCTCGCTCTGCCCCTCCCCTGCTGCATGTTTTCTCTCTCTCTCTAAAATAAATAAAATCTTAAAAAAAAAAAAAAACACAGTAACAGAAATGAAGAATGGCTTCGATGGGCTTATTAGTAGATAGGAAACAATTGAGAAAAGAATCTTCCAGCTGGAGAGTCAATAGAAACCATCAAAACTAAAAGGAAAGAGAAAAAGGCTGAAAAAAAAAAAAAAAAAAAAAACAGAGCAGAATATCCAGGAACTGTGCAATGGTGCAACAGCAATGGTGCAACATATATATAATGGGAATCTATTCTCTCCTAGAGCATCCAAAAAAGAACACACATCTGCCAATATCTTGATTTAAGTTCAATAAAAAAGACCATCTTTGAATAGATACTTCTTTAAAGACACACAAATGGCCAATTAGGTCATGAAAAGTTGCTTAACATCAATAATTACTAAGGAAATTCTAATGAGATACTATTTTATTTCACACTCATGAGGATGGCTATTGCAAAACAAACAAAATAGCAAGTATTGGTGAAGATGTAGAGAAATCTGAACACTTGAAAGTTGCTGGTTGGAATGCAAAATGGTGCAATTTCTGTAGAAAATAGTATTGGGGTTCCTCAAAAAATTAAAAATAGAATTACCATATGATCAACAATTCTACCTTTAAGTATATACCTAAAATTCAAAGTAGGAACTCAAACAGATATTTGCACACCAATGTTTATAGTGGCATTATTCACTATAGCCAAAATCTGGGAAAAACCCCCAAAGTCCACCAATGGATAAATGGATAAACAAAATATGGTACATACATACAAAGGCATAGTATTCAGTCTTAATAAGGAATGGAATTAAATATATGCTGCAACATGGATGAACCCTGAAACATTTTGCTAAAGGAAATAAATCAGACACACACATACACAAGTATTATATGATTCTACCTACGTGAGGTACCTAGAATATCCCAATTCATAAAGACAGAAAGTAGAGTAGTGGTTGCTTGGACTGGAAGAGAAGAAAGAATGGGGAGTTATTGTTTAATGGGTATAGAATTTCAGAGATAATGAAA